>NW_022589712.1:51252799-51852799 GCF_004348235.1 Phoca vitulina | reverse complement strand
TGTCTAGCAAGAAGTTGCTGCGGCCAAAGGAATATGATAATAAAAATTTTTAATGATAATCTGAAGAAAATTTGAAGAGAAATTTTTGATAGTTACCGTCTTGTGTGAACAAGAATCCTATACACATAGGAATGTCAGAAGGTCTTCCATGTCCAATAATGGTGAACTCCATCATTAGGACAATGAAGGAAGATGGATGAAATCAAAATTAGTGTAGGCTAATATGTATTTCTCGCTCATATCACCGTCCAGTATAGGTTGGCCAGGTCACTGCTTATGCCGTCCTTCTTAGAACCAGGCTTTGTACCTGTTGTGCTTCTAGCCCTCTTTCAAGTCTTCAGAGCCCATCTGTTCAGCCTGCAGATGAGTAAAGGAAGTGAGGATTCTGTGGGCCAGATCAGGAAGCCATGCTGTTCACTTTTTCTCACATTCCACTGGCCTGCACCTGATCACATGGCCACAACTAAACACAAGAATATGAGGAATATAGTCTAGCTGTGTGCCCAGGAAGGTGAGGAAGACATGGATAGTGGTGAGTGCTAGCAATCTTTAAAAAAATGAGCCTTTAGCAGCCTCACTGGGTCAGTGGGACAAAAGTCAGAGTTTAGGGCCAGTCCAGGATGGGAACCCAGTAAACTGTCCCCCACTTTGGATGGAGCCCCGAAGGACTGCATGCTAGGAATAAGTGTGAGCCAGAAGTCAACCAGCTCTCTAATGGACTTCAGTCAAATTCAGTGAGCTGAGTAACTTAGAGTACTTCAAGCCTTGAACTTGAATTTTTTTCTACAAGTATTCTTTTTTTCAAAGATAAAATCCAATACACAAAGATAACCAAACATATGAGGAGACAAGACACTGTGGATGTGAACAAGCAAAAAGAACAAACGATAAAATTAGGAACTCCAGGTATTGGAATTATGAGTCCATATTTTAAACAACTAAGCTTACATATTCAGAGAGGGTTTTGTTTTTTGTTTTTTTGTTTTTTGTTTTAAAGACAGGCTTGGAAATTTAAGTGTAGGGGTCTAGAGACTATAAAGTGAGATATATCAGCTTTGGAAAAGAATCAATAGAAATTCTAGACCTGTAAAGCACAATAACCAAAATAACTCAATGGATGAGTTTAAGAGCAGATAAACCACAGCTAAGGAGAAATACAGTGGACTTTAGAATATAGGTCAGAGGAAAGTGTCCACAATGAATCGTGAAGAAGTGAAAAAAGGAAAATAGGAAATAAAGGATAAAAGCAATGGAGAATATGCAGCTTAACCTACGTTCCCTCAGAGAGCCGGAAGGGGGAGAGAGACGGAGAATGGAGCAGAGGCAGTGTACATATACAGACAGCCTGGGGACCGTCCGACATTGTGGAGAAAAGGATACGGACAGCACACTAGTTAGTCATCCAGCTTGCATGGGGAAAATGTGCTCAGGTTAAGACATGATATAAATGGGAGTATATCTACCTGCCTGTGACGTCACTATGCCTTTGATCTGGGGAAGTCTGGTGCTTGGCTGTAAGAGCTAACTGTGAACTACTGGAGGATGCTGCCATCCACCTCATCCCCTCTCTCTCTTGCTCCCCTAGTGTGAAGCAGCATGAGCTGAACATAACTGTATAACTGAAGTCAAATTTTACCCCAAATATGAAATCCTTTTTGCTTTTGTCACACTGTAAAGGAGAAAATATATGTTCAGCCTTAGGTTTTATTTTCTTTTTAAATGTCCCTGAAAAAATTCCACTTCTATAGCTTAAGAAAACCTTGGGGGAAAAAATGTCCATGACACAACTCATGTTATGATCTCATACATGTGAGGTAAGTGATAAGATGCCCATTATAAAAATGACCCCCCCAAAAAAGCATTATTGTTTTTGCTGCTTAAAAGTAAGTAACACAAGTTCATGGGGCGGGGAGCAGTGGGGAATCAAAAAAGTACAACAAAAAAACAAAATTCATCTTTTATTCCACCACCTAAAGGTAACTGCTGTTAACATTTTGGTCTATATCTTCCTAGACTTTTCCTACGTACATACTAGGTTATACAACAAAGGCTTGCCTTGGGAGTGGGGAGTTTGAGCCAACTAAGAAAGAGTGGGATTTTTTTTTTTTTTTTTTTGGTAGGTGGTTCAATTGTTTTTGGAGACAAATGGATATAAAAGAAGGAATAAGCCTGCTCCTCGGGCTATGTTGTGTTTTATGCATCATTCATTCACTAATTCATTCCGTAAAGATGAAGCCCTTCCAATGTGCCATGTGCTGGGGTAGGGGCTGTTCATTCTGTGGGCCTGGGGCCCTCCCCCACATGTGGTGCTAATGGTATTACCAAAAAAGTGGGAGGGGGAGGGCCTGAGACAGACGCTGTTTTTGTCATCTATAAATGACTTCATGGAGGGCTAAGGTGCCTGGCTGGCAGATATTTTGGTGGACCGGAGACAGCAGGAAGGAGCAGAGGAAACAGCTTTTACCTCCTGAGTTCAAAGGCAGAAGCAGACTGGAGTCAGCCAAATCGTTCACTTGTTTAGGCTGCCTGGCCTCATGAGCTCAGCAAAAGGTTATTTGATAGTTAATAAAAAAATAGCTACTGTTCATTAAGTATCTATCTGTTGTATGCCAAATAGGTACTATGCATATATCATTTCATTTGCTTTTCACGTAAACTCTGTAAATAGCATTTATTGAGCCCTTACTATGTGACGGCCACTACTATAAGATTTTACATGCAGTCAGTACAGCGAGGCCTCAGGACAAACCTGAGACATGTCCTGCCATGATCCCCCGTTTACAGATGAGGAAATGGAGGTTCAGAGGGATTGCTCAAGGTCACATGACTGGAAGTGACAGACCAATAAGTCCAAAGTGTCTTAACATGGTTTTTGCCCACAGTTGTTTGACTTATTTATGTAATGAAAAATAGCACTTCTGAGTAATAAGGAAACCCCCAATCTCTCACCAGAATCAGTCCTGAAAATTTGTCACTTCTTGGATACTTCAACATCAAAGCCAGTATAAGAAAACACTCTTTTAGATACCTTCTAAAAACTTCATATTTTAAATTAATACAATCTTATTGGAGCTGATTTCCTTGAAGATGTCCTTCAATTAATACACTTCATTCTTCCTATGTTTTTTTAAAAGATTTATTTATTCTAGGAGTGTAAGGGGCAGAGGGAGAGGGAGAGAGTCTTAAGCAAACTCCTTGCTGAGTACGGAGCCCCAGCAGGGGCTCGATCTCATGACCTTGAGATCATGACTGAGCTGAAATCAAGAATCGGATGCTTAACTGACTGCACCACCCAGCTGCCCCCATTCTTCTTATGTTTTTAAAGAAAAAAGTAATATCGTTATCTTTTTTTGTGGCTTAAATTGGGATTTCTTTGGCAATGAATAACATTTCTTAGTTTTAATGGCCTTTTTTTTTTGTGGTGGTAAAATAATACATGATGTAAAATTTGCCATTTTAACCATTTTTAAGTGTACAGTTCTGTGGCATTAAGTACATTCACATTGTTGTGCAACCATCACCACTGTCCATTTCTAGAAATCTCTTCATCCCAAAGTGAAACTCGGGATCCATTAAGAACAGTAACCCCTCATTGCCTCCCATCACCATTGTTTTTAAAGGAGATAGATAACTATATAAAGCTTAATTTTCTTTACGTGAATGAGCACATAATTGTTTTAGGGATGTGAAGGAAGGGGATATTTGCTAATATAACGGCAAATGCAGAACCTACTGACAAAGGTATATAATTTGTAAAAATAGCTGAGTGGGCAGAATCCTGATTTTCAGTTGCCCCAGGCACTTCAGGGCGCTCCTGATGATGATTTTCCTTGGGCATGTAGTTATACTGATAGAAATCACATCCGTGCATAAAGAACGAGTTTAATTATACATAACTACATACCTAAGATGAGCTTTTACATTTTTTTTACATATACTTTATGATTTACAAAAGATGAGACACTAAATTCTAACTGATCTCAAAAACATGGTGTGTGTCACCCTCAGAGCCTGAGTGTCTTATTGTAGGAGTTTTGCTTTTTATCCAAAGAGGCTGTATCTTGTCCCCCCCCCCCCCCCCCCCCCCCGCCGTAGGGAGTTGTCTTCTTTACGTGGGATCCCACAGTCTCCGTTGGTCCCTGCTGTGACCCTGAGGACTGGCAGATGCACAAAGACTGATTCAGGGTTTTGGATATAGCCGGTGGTGGAACAAAACTAACTGGTCCTATTGAGAATGACACTTCTTTACGTTCTCAACTTGTCAGTATTGAGCCTAATCCTAATCCTTTGGGCTCAAAATAATCTAAATAAAAAGCAGCCAAAGTGATATGGGTGTAATGTGTGCCCTAGGCACTGTGCTAAAGGCTTTACACATATTCTTTTGTGTAATCGTCACCATCCTGTGAGCTAGGAATCAAACTCCCGTTTTATAGATAGGGAAACTAAAGGAAGAGAAAGATGATGTGACTTGCCAAAGGTACCATTAATAAGTAACAGACTGAGGATTCACTCCTGGTCCGTAACAGGCCTAACAGGAGCGTTCCCTCGTAAGAGAGCCAAGGTTAAACAGACAAACCAACAAACCCCACACTCCAGTCCCTGTGTGGCCCAGTGAGTGGGAGAGTCTCAGGTAAGGCCAGGCACCGGGTCTGGAGGTAAAGGCTGACCAGCCAGGGGAGGGAAGGGGGAAAGCAAGAGTCCCCTCTTCCGGCCCCATTTGTTACCTGGTGGGTGAGAGGAGATGGGAGGAAGGGACATCTCTAAGCAGATTTACAAAGAAGCTGGGTTATTCTTTGTGCTCTCTCCCGTTTCCTACCCTTTGCCCAGGGTCGCATAACTGCTGCATCCTTCTTAGAGCTGCTCTCCCTTGAGGGAACCACTCCCCCAGAGCTTCACTCTCTGATTTACTCACCTCCCCACACCTCCATGAGAAGTCTTTTTTCCTGAGTGTGACTGGTTTCAGCTGGTTGTTAGGAGACTGTAGGCTTAAATGGATGGGCTCTGAAGTGGGGATGATGGTCTCCCTTCCTCACAAATCCCTAATTCTCCCAGGAACTTAGCCATATCTACATTTCTGGAAGAAGTTTTGATGCAAATGACTCCCCAGGTGAGGGAGACATTTCTGGACAGGGAGGAGTATTGACAGATTCTGCCAGAAATTGAGGAGGCTCAGCCATCTGTGTCCCAGGGATGGGTCCTGGTGATCCAGGAGCTTCAGAGGTACCTCAGAGTAGCTCCTGGCCCACTCAGGCCCCGGTCTCGTCCACACTCTAGCAGGGCCAGAAACATCATCCACATGCAACTTAAAATGAAGAGAGGTAATGCTTGCTGGGAATGTTCCTAACCCCAAAGAATGTGTTTGCAGATAGTTTTCATAATTTTCATGAGTTAAATTCATGTTTCAGGGACAAGTGCCTTACATCGTAGGTGGCACCTTTGTGGATAGTTTTGTGAACCTTGAGTGTTGTACCCTCCTCACATCAAGAGGGAGAATGCTGCACCAAATTATGCTCAGGTCTCTGTCTGCTTCTGGTCATTAAACCCTCTGGTATTTCCTACAGAAGTTAGCCATCCATGTTCACTACATTGTACCTGAACAACTGTAGTTCACATTGAATGAAAAAGATTTTCTGATGAGTTCATACTGAAACATAGTCTTTATTTCAAAATGGTGACAGGAGAGTTGGCATGCCATTATAAGATGGCTCCATTTAACAGTAGTGACAGTTTGCAGTTGAGCCATAGGAAGGATTGGGGAAATGTTTACAGTTATGTCATATAAATTAAAAAATGTCTGGGTTTAGGACAGGGACCTACAGGGACCTACAAGGTATCAACTGAAGTGGCTCGAGATACTCTGTCACTCCCCACCACACTCGTCTTCTCTCTCTTTTTTTTAACATTATTATTATTTTTTTTTAGATTTATTTGAGAGAGTGAGAGAGAGTGAGAGCACGAGAGAGAGCACAAGCAGGGCGGAGGGAGAGGGAGAAGCAGGCTCCCCGCTGAGCAATGAGCCTGATGTGGGGCTTGATCCCAGGACCCTGGGATCATGACCTGAGCTGAAGGCAGATGCTTAACTGCCTGAGCCACCTAGGCACCCCTCGTCTTCTCTCTTGTCCCTTTTCTACATCACTATTACAATTACAGTAGACACCATCCTTAGCCCACAGTGAAAACACTGCTCCATTTGGTCAAGTTACCCCAAAGCTGCCACCTAGATCAGACCATGACCAGAAAAAGAGGTGTTTTCAAATTCAGGGCCACCGGAATTGGCTTCAGTTTTCTAGTCTTTATTTTCATTTTAATTACAGCCACTTGGAGCCAGTGACTATCTGGAACTGTCAAAGAATTTTGATACAATATTCCTACGAAACATTCCACAATTTACGCTTGCAAAGAGGACGCAAGCTCGAAGATTCATAACCCTCATTGATAACTTCTATGATTTCAAGGTAAGGATGTAGTGTGTTTTCTCAAGACTAAACATTTTGGACTGTGGAGTCAGATTGCCTGGGCTGGAATCCTGGTTTATTCTCTGGGCCTCAGTGTCCTCATCTACAAATTGGGGAAAATAGTATTTCCTTCAGAGCATTGTTGAGGGCAAAATAAGCTAATCCATGAAAAGCACTGAAAGTGAAGCTTGGCACAAGCCAAATGCTGTATACATAGTATCAGTGATAGCAGTAAAATCGTAGTATTGTAAGGCTTCCATCAGAAGACCTTGCGATATCAACCACGCCATCACCAGACCTAGCGTGTGTGCACTATGATGATGTACAGCGGAACGCCTTACCCACACTGAGTGCTCAGTCAATTCATGAGTTGCATGAATGCATGATTGGATGGAAAAAATAATGAATGAACAAATGAATGAGTGACTAGAGACCCTCCTCAGTATTGGAGCTCTCTCTCCCTGTGACCCAGAAACCCTCGTAACTAGCATTGCATCATTGTTTGTTGGTTTTACCCATGTGTTTTAGGGTGAGTTACGGAGCCCGTGTCCATTCATCAAAGGCAGAACAGCCCACTGATTAAAGAGTGGGCCTCGGGGCCAGGCTGTCCGCCTTGAGGACCAGCTTAATCTCTCGAGCTGCAGTTGCCTTCTGTAGAAAAAAGAGGGGGGAATAATGGTACTTATTCTATATGGTTGTTGCAAGGATTAAATGAACACATAAGGCACTTAGAACATTGTGCGGCATAGAGTCAGATTTCAGTGAAGGTGAGCCACTATTTATAGTATATATCTGTGGGGTGCCTGGGTGGCTCAGTTGGTTGAGCATCCAATTCTTGGTTTCGGTTCAGGTCGTGATCTCAGGGTCGAGAGATCAAGCCCCACATCAGGCACCAGCTTCAGCACGGAGTCTGCTTGAGGTCCTCCCTCTCCCTCTGCCCCTCCCCCCCGTGCTCAAGCTCTCTCTCTCATAAATCAATAAATCTTTTAAAAAAATAGTATATATCTGTAAATACATATTTATAGTAAAAGCATAAGTACAACTTCAAAATAGAGTTAAGTATCATTTTACTGTTAGATATAATTTTTCTCCTTATTGTACAGAAATAGAGCAGTGATTCTAAAATTGAAGGGATCTTGAGGGGAGGAGGAAAGTACCAGAATCCACTGGGAGGAAGAGATGAAATTTTAATGTTTCTTTTTTTCATTCATTCAACAACCTTTCTCATACCAAGTGCAGTGCTAAATATTAGAAATTCAACGACAGGCAAAGCCAGATCTGGTGCCAGCCTTCATAGAACTTAGAGTCTGGTGTCAGAGAAGCACTAATCAAATATCCACAGAACTGAATGTAAAGTCGCCCCTCAGTGCTGGTCTCTTGGAAGGCTTGAGAGAGGAGTATGGTGCCATGAGGGTCTGGGGGAGAGTAGATTGATCTCTGTGGGGGTGGGGGTGGGCCTAGGGAAGTCCTGCTGAGGACGGCCTACATCAGAATCCCCTGGGCTACCTAAGATCCATGTTCCAGAGCCCACCCCACCCCAGCCCAGTAAATGAACCCTCATCCTAGAGGATGGACGTGAAAACCTGCATGTTTGCAAGCCACTCAACTGTTGCTTGTAAGCGTTGAGAAGTGATGCCTAAACGCCAATGCAGGGGGGACGTTTGTAGCAAAGGCTCTGGGGCGGGCCTGAGCGCAAAGGGCAGCTGGCTTGGCTCAGGTGCAGTACTGAGAGGAACCTGCCATAGTGAGTGACATCCAAATGTGGCACATGCTCCCAGGGGGCCAGCGTTCATGTGCCGGCCTCTGGATGGCAGGGAGCTGAGAACACCAGAGCAAGGGGATCAAGTCCCGTCACTTACCAGACACTGCTCTGAAATACTCATGTTGGGTCCGGAATGAAGGGAATGAGCCTGGAGGTGGCCCTCTGTTTTTAGAGGGCTAATGCTTCAAGAAAAAAGTGGTAGAGGGGCTTTAGTAGGTGGTTCTTAGAGTGGGAGGATTGATAAACTCTTACTTGTCTACATGGCAGCTAGGAATACCTTAAAGAAAACATACGGTCCCCAGCCCTCTGTCCTACCCCCAGTCCTATCTTATCCCCACTGTTTCACTTCTTAGTTAATGGGAAGGAAGAGTTCTGTGGCGATATGATGGAATACCAGAACCACTCTCCTAACATTTTAAAGCTATCCATAACTCTCCTAACATTTGCTTTCACACATTTAGAGTTTGTGTTCTTTGTTTAAAGACTAGTTGAAATTATCTTATTTCAGAAATTGGGAGCATTAAACAGGCATTAGTCTAGAATGTATTCATGGAAATTGGTGAAATCAGAGTATTCATATCTAAATAATGAAAAAAGTGTCATTTGTGATTAAAAGAAATGTATAAGAGGAGGTAGAAGGCCATTCAGATATGGAAAAACTATTCCCAGATGTCATACATTATTTTAAGGTATTGGCATCGTTGTTTAATGATGTTTAAAGGGTAGCTGTGAATCCTGAAAACAAATTCAGGACTTTTTAAACAACAAGAAGAGTATGTTTTGTATTTAAACTGGTGGACATAAAATTTATAAAGATTTTTATAAAAGGTGTTTCCAGTATATGATCACATATGCACATTCACTCAAACACTTGTGTAATCAAGAAATATTAATGTCAAGCTTAGTCTTTTTGAAGAATGCCTTGGTAGGATGCTGATATAAATGTGGGTTCTAGAAATTCAGGGTCTAATTAGAGTAGTGATGCACTGAACTTACCAGAGGTGGTAACCTCTTTGCAGTGCATGAAAAGTACCCCCGCATGCACGGGCCCAAAACAGCCAGGTGTAAATGTCAGCCTCGGGGTGTAATGGAAAGACCACTGGACTTCGAACTGGGAGACCTGAGCTGGCCTCATGAACTGAGACCTCTCCAGGCCTAAAGTCACCCAATAAAACCTTTGCTCCCTACTTTATAGGATGTTACAAGCTGTGTGGAAATATTTTGAAAAGCACTGTGCAGCTTAAAAGTATCACACAAACTAGCTCCCTGTGATGACAAACAGATTTTATTTTGTGCGATATTTGTTCCACCTTGAACTTGTGAAATGTAAGGAGTACTACCATTCACTCATCTTCCTCTTTCAGGTGCGCATCATTTGCTCAGCATCGACTCCTCTAGCAAGCTTATTTTTGCATCAACATCATGACAGTGAGTTGGAGCAAAGCAGAATACTGATGGATGATTTGGGGCTGAGCCAGGTAGGCAATATTAACATAATCTCTTTTTATTATAAAACGGCCTAATTGTTTTTGGTTTTATACGTGGCTACATTTTGAAGAAGGAATGCAGTATGTATTTAACCATTGATTTGCTGCTCCTTTTAAAGCCAAGAGAGCAGCCTTTTTCTCCGTATCACTAAATGTAAAGAATATAGTCTTAGGGTAGAAGGAATCTTCATGATCTGTTTTTGCATATAATGAAAACAAAAACCAGAGGGGTGGACCAGTGGGCCTGTGGTCACACAGCTGACTAATGGCAGGCCAGAGCTGGACACCAGGACACCCGTGTCTGGTTCTGGGCTCATTCTGCTACACCATGCTGCCTGTTCTAGGTACTCTTCGTGTCTCCTGGATTTGTAGAGCGTGAGATACAGTATCCAAGCATGTGGGCTGGCTATCCCAGGACCAGGGAGTGCCTGGGGCCCTTGGCTTACAAAGGAATCCATTATTCATCTGCCAGCCCCATTCTATAAACATTTCAGGAGCACCTGTGGTGCAGTGCTCTAGGGACACTGTGGAAAACGAGCCGGTGCTGGCCCAGTTCTCCTGGAGCTTGGGGTCTGGTGATTTGCTCCAGGCCAACTGGAAGTGATTTTACATTTCCTTCTTCTGTATGAACATGGCAGGATATATTGCTCAACAGTTGAAATATTAGTCAAAATTTTAAAGCTATCCATAAACACTTACCTCCAGAATGAGGGGAGCCCCATTCTTCCAACCCCAGAAATGAAAGGCCATTTGGAATGAGGAAATAGTTCCTTAGTGACCCGAGTAGAAATTATGCATTCTTAGGAGTTTGGGGGAAATGAGGCCTATAATACATTAGAAAGTGAACTTTCCAAATATGACTACTTAAACCTATGTGTAGAAATAAATAGTTGCTTATAAACCCATATGCTGGGAACCTTCAAAATGGTGGTTTCTCTAAGAGCAATACATCTGTCCAAATAATGTATTTTACTGTTTGAAAAAATATACTTGAGGGGCTATATCATTTGTTTCTAAAGTTCCTTAAATCATTGGTTCTTCAATTTTTCTCCATAGGATCAGGGTTCAGATATAGGGTCAAGCAAGCTCAGCATGCAGGGCTAACATTATATGAAGAAATGAGGGCTCACGACCACAGGGTCATGTGGTTTTGCAGTGGGTCAGCGGGAATGCATGGACTAAGGAGTCCAGAAGTTTTCTCTGAGGAAGTGTGATAGCAAACCCCTAAGGAAAGAGACACAATTTTTACTGGCCACAAGCCCATGTTGGTGTCACCAGTCCCAGGCTGTTTGCTGGCCTCACAGAGGGATTCCAAACTTAACCCTGGTTAAGTAGCTCAAGACCCAAGGCAGCTCTGCCTTCCCAAAGTAGGCTCGCAGGCCAGATCTCTAGGCCCACAGGAGACCTCTCTGTCAGCCGGTGCAGAAAAGGCTCTGCGGAGGCTTGTCCTCAGGGCCTCCTGTGGGGCACACGGCACCGCCCATGGTGCTCTGGAGGAGGGTGTCAGCCTCTTCCTAACTTGCCTGAACTGCTGGGGTTTTTTTGGTGTTACTTATTTCTGGCGTACATTTTTGGAGAAAGAATTCTTTTTCTGACATTGTCTTTCCTTTAGGTTTTGCAGAAAATTTCCATCCTGCAAAAACTTTCTTCATGCAAAAATCTTCATATTTGGATTTTGGGGCATTGGTTCAGCTTTAATTATTCTTGTTTTCCCTATTGTTTTCTCCCTGGTAATTTGTTCTGACTATTGATTATTGGTTTAAATTAGTTAATTCTCCAGTCTAGTTTAAGAGATCGTATATGGAAAAAGTGTATAGAACATTTTATAATCTAAACCTAAGAAGTTGTTTTAAACCTGTACTTAGTTCTGTAAATTTTTATTTGTGGTAGTTTTAATTAGTGCTGGGTTGTTTTGTTTTGTTTTGTCTTTTTAATTGTATTTTGGTACCAGGACTCAGCAGAAGGACTCTCTATGTTTACTGGAGAAGAGGAGATCTTTGCATTTCAGCGCACGCTTTCCCGACTCACAGAAATGCAGACTGAGCAGTACTGGAATGAAGGGGACAGAAGCAAGAAGTAACCATTGCTTCTGCATGAATAGAACTCTGGACACATGATTACGGCAGGGAGAACTCTTTTTTTTATGGGACTTGAAGGAATCATTTTTCTCATCATTAATTATGCACTTTGTCCTCTGGACCATTTTTATCTCAAAGTGCTCTCAAAGATGGACTGGATTAGTAAGTTAAAGCCATTTTTATAGGTTTACTTTTTGCCTATTTATTTGGCTTTATTTCTGCACTACAAAATTAAAATCATCACTCCTGAAGATTAATGTAGGACCAGACATTTTGGCTTCATATTAAGCCACCTGAATAACACACACACACACACACACGCACGCGCGTGGCTAAATGCAGTGTCCTTCTGGACATCTCCAAGCTTTGGCTACATGGTAGCCATATGATACAAACATGCCTTTTATGAGAGGGAGAAAAACCCTACATTTCAATACAAAGCAGAGGAACTTTCTGATTCTTTTATAAACTAAAGAGAACACCATTTTAGAATATGGTCCTATCCATGTGATTTTTGGGGGGCCATAAATTATACTAAATCTCCTAGGCCTCAGGTTTCCTCACAACTGAGAGTATGTCTTTTACCCTGAGATCAAGCTTGGCAGGCAGGACCAGATCTTCAGCGGACACAGAGTTGCCTGAAAACATTGAGGATTATGACACCAGTAGAATAAACAGCACGGGTGTCAAATTCTAACCGACAGGCAGAGCCCACAATCCTGACTGACAGTAGGAGGACAGATCCCAGGAAAAGGGGCCAGTGAAAGCGAGTCAGGAGGAGACAGAGTCCTGGACACACCAGCAGCAGAGTGGATTCCAGTTCGTCTGAGGCCGGCAGGACCCCGGTGGACGGGAGCCTCCTTCCCACAGCTCAGACGCATCTGCTGTGCTGGCAGAACCCCACCGTCCACCCTTGCCTCTGCTTCTGTGATGAGATGAATTTAATAGTAAATAGGGAAGAACACTTGATGAACCTACTTAAATAAAATCTGACTTGTCCTTCATTGAGGCCATTCCATGATTCATTCGAGTGCCACCTGACTTTGCTCACTCTTACCACAGAAGGTGTCTTAGTTGAGGCTGTTACGAGAGTCTGAGTCCCTCTTCAAGAAAAAAAGAAAAAAGGAAGAATGTGACATCTTATAAAGTGTTGTGAAAATCACATATTTTTTGGGGGGTAGGCCCAGTTCAAATAAAATGGTTACAGCTGTCAACATAAGTAAGCTCTTTGAATCTATTTAATTTGTAAGTGAATAATCTATCCGCATTAGTCTATTTTGGACATTAACCGAAGTCAAGCAGATTGATGGATAGGGTACCCAAGTATAGAGAAAAGTTTAAATCATGGCTTCTGAAAATTAAATGGGGGTTTAAAAACATTAAAATTTTCTAAAATTGAAGTACAGTTGACACAATATTACTTTAGTTTCAAGCGTATGGCATGATTCAACAAGTCCGTACATTCTGCTGTGCTCACCACAGGTGTAGCTCCTGCCGCTCCGCACCCGGTGCTGTCACAGTACCATTGACTGTGGGCCCTGCACTGTGCCTTTTCATCCTGTGACTTACTCATTCCCTAACTAGAAACCTGTACCTCCCCTTCCCCTTCACCCATTCTGCCCCCCTCCCCTCTGGCAGCCATCAGTTTGTTCTCTATATTTATGGATTTGTTTCTGCTTTTTGTTTGTTTCACATATAAGTGAAATCACGTGGCCTGACTTATTTCACTAGCATGATATCCTCCAGGTTCATCCATTTGTCGCACATGGCAAGATCTCATCCCCTTTTATGGCTCAGTATAAAAATACCTTTACTGAGGTGAGATAAAAAAGAGTTCAAAAGAGCCACATTTATTGCTAGACATTTACATGATCTCAGAAAAAAAAATTTATCCCTGAGAGTTATATAATCATCCCTGTTTATCGATAAGGAACCAGGGCTTGGAAAAGTTAAGTAGCTGGACCTAAGATTCACAACTATAAAACTCACGGACTATACCACACCACCTCTATGAAGAAGAGATTATTTTAAATAGTGATTTTTTAAAAAATTCAGTGAAGATGATTTACAACAGAACCATTGCTTTGAACTCTATAAATATAAAATGTGTAACTCATTTCTATCAGTCGTAGCTTTTTGCTTTTCACTTTTTTTTGTTTTTTGTTTTTTGTTTTTGCTTTTTACATTTCTTTGGCAATTATGCTGTATCTTAATAAAAAGACAGTATGAATGGATGGACAAACAGATGGACAGGCTGATGGATAGAAAGAGGAACTGTCTCTGAGTGTGCTGGGTGT
This sequence comes from Phoca vitulina, assembly GCF_004348235.1. NCBI lineage: Eukaryota > Metazoa > Chordata > Mammalia > Carnivora > Phocidae > Phoca > Phoca vitulina. The sequence continues at coordinate 51,838,720 of NW_022589712.1, read as the reverse complement.
ATGTGAAATAGTCCCCACTCAAGTTCTGTTGTAAAAGTTCAGTTGAGGTATTTGGACCTAGGTTTTAACTTTTCCATGGAAACAATGATGTGATATTAGGGCCCTGGCTCAATGCACAGAAGCCCACACAATTCTCAGGGTAACTGCCCCAAATTTTGGTACTAAAGAACTTAAACTTTTAAATATTGTTTCTGTAGGGCAAAACTATAGTTCCGGTTTCACCTGAGTACCTGGATCATGTCCCTGCTTCTGTCCCGTCCCCTATGCCCCACGTTCTCCTGGGCCTGGTAGGATAGGCTGTAGTGAAGGGGCTGTCTGAGCTGGGAGTGGGGGAGGGGAGCTCCATGGTGGCTGGAAATGGTACATCTTTATCCCCATCTCTTCTCCACAAAGTCTGTTTCATAAAACAGCCTGCAAAAAAGAGAAACAAAAGTCTTAAAGAATAGCTATCACAAAAACAAAAACAAAAACAAAAAAACTGTTACCAGGAAACAATATGGTACTAAGAGAAAATTAATGCCAAAATGAGACATGAAAAACAACTTTTAGATTGGAAAGCAGTGTTTCAATTCATGTGTTTTTCTTCCAAGTCCTGTCCCTATTACATTCTCAACATTCCAGTCTTTCTCCCTGGGGTTGCATGAAATCTCTCAGAGCAAATGCTCTCTCTCTTTCTCTCTCTTTTTTTAATGCTTTAAATTGATACTTGAAGACAGGCGTTTGAGCTGAGTGTTGCTGTGGAATATTCCCAATCGCCTAGAAACTCAGACCGAGGAAATCTTTAGAGTCGGGAAAATGCCCAGGGCACCCTCCGAAATGATCCCTAATTTCCAAACTTGGAAGAAATTAAATGGAGAAAAAGGAAAGCTTTTCTTTAAAAAGGAGAAAGAAAAATCTGATCACTGCATTATTCTTGCCGGACAGGCTTATGTGCCAACACCGGTAATAATGAAAAGGAAAACATGGTGGACTTAAAGAATTTTTAACCTATTTCTTATGTTTATAAAATGTAAAAGACTCTAGTACCATTCTAATCAAATTTATGCATTTTCAGTGGGATTTCAAATTTTAGTCATAAGGAAATATTTTAATCTTCCTAAAGTACATTTTTTTGTACCCGTAAGTGTACAAATAACATAATATTTAAATTACTGAAAAAAATTAAGATTTCACTTGTAAAATACATAAATGGATGTGCTCAGATCCATTTATTTATTTAACATTATTTAAGAAACACATAGTGCTTACTGTGTGCTGGGCATGGTTCTAATGCTTTGTACATAAACTCTTTTGATCCTCATAACAGTCCTGTGAGCTAGGTACTGCTCTTACCACTTTACACACAGGGAAGCCGAGGCACAGAAAATGGTAAAACAACATACTGAATTGCTAACATGTACATGGGAGCCGTAAAATTACCCACATACTAATTTATGAAGCTTTCCATGTAACTGCTTCGGTCCTGAAAACAGTCTCCCTAGTCCAAGTACTTGAGCCTACACTTGTAGCCCCTTCATCTGGAATAGAAGCACCCAGAGACATTGGGGTCCTGGGGCCCTGACATTTGGGTTCCTGACTGATTGCCAGAACCTGGCAGCAAGTCTGTAACGAGTGATGTTGTGATCTTGGAAATTATCATCATCAGATCTGCTAACCTGTCAGACATCCCTTGCTGGTAGAAAAAGATTTTCTTTGGAGATGGAGTTTATACCTTTTTCTTAAGGCAGAATTGAGATTTGTTTTTCCCATTGGCATAGCAGTTCATTTTCCTGGAACATAAAATTAAAACTAATAAAATCTGTCCTCTTGTTGAATGTCTGCTGACTGTCCAGCTTTGCACTGGAAACTTCTCATCTGTTACCTCAGCCGGCCACTCGGCCCGGTCGAACATGTCTACTGACCTGTCGTCTGTGACAGTGTGAAACTCCAGAGGATATCTGTCTTTTCTGCTTGCTTACGAAGTCTTCCAGAGGTTGTCCTGAGAATTTTCCTGCCTCTGGGCTGTACTTTTTGGGTCCCCAGGGGTTGACTGCTGGTCTCTATGCTCTGCCTGTTCTTCTCATCTGAGCACAATGGGAAGGGTGCAGGTTTTGGTTCTGCCAACTTTTGATCTCTGAGCCTCAGTTTTCTCGTCTATAAATGAGAACAGTAATACCCATTTCCTAGAGTTATTCTGAGACTAACTGGTGAAGAGTACTTTGCAAATGGTAAAAGGTTAAGTGAAGAGTAGCTGTTATTGATACTAATAATGAGAATCATAAAGCAATAATAAATGCCAACTCTGCTTTGCATTATAGCCTTTGAGGAATACAAAACAGTAGATGACACATCCCGACCCAATACGGTTTCTAGCAGAAGGGAAAAGAGACGCATTAAATGGCTAGACCCAAGGGCACAGAATTCTGGCTTAATGAGATGCTGTGAAGATTGTCAAATTCAAATGTATTCTTTCAGGACTAGAGAGAAAATAGACTTGCTTGTTCGGCGAACATCGAACATTTCCCGGAAAGAGAGCTCCATCTTGTGGTCAGTGGGATGAACTGACAGAAAAAAAGTCCAAGAATCCCACAGGGTTGGAGAACAGGGGCTCTCCAAGCCGCATGTTCCCAGACCTAGGTCCCACCCGGGGAGAGCCTGATGCACTTGGTCAGAGTGGGGTCTCAGGCCCAGTATCTGTTAATGCTCCCATGTGATTCTGGCCAGCGAGGGTTGACAACTGCCCGTCAGGAGCTTGTGCCCATGACCGCACGGCCAGGAAGAACATGGCGTTGAGCCTACAGCTGGGTCTCCGGACTCCCATACCCAGCCACTTCCCAGGGAGCAAACCCTGCAGCTCAGAGGCCTTTGAGCCCAGGTCATGGCGTACGAGGGTATCTCGGGGCCTCTCTGCTGCCTCCCAGGGCCTGCTCTACTCCTTCCTCCTATCAGCTTTTATGCACTCCTTCCATTGTGATGTGATACATCATGTAGCTTCCAGAAAAGTCAACTGTATACTTGTGAGGGAGAGTGAGAAAGGTCGAGAGTGAATCAGTGATATTATGAAAAATAGTTTTACCCTCAACAGTCTCACTGGAAGAAACTTTGGACTACACTTGGACAAGGTTGAGTTTATTGCTAAAGGGATAAAGGATTCCTGGGAGCCCAGTGGGGCCCAGTGCCCAAGAGCTGGTGTAGGGAACTGGACTGGGGAGAGGGCACCGAGCATGGAGACGGGGTGGGGCTAGGCCAGATGGGAATTTGAATACAGGAGAAGATGGTGGCCAGTCTACCTAATGAAACCTGTCTCTCTCTCTCTCTCTCTCTCCAGCCAGCCCTAACTTCCTCATCACCAAGGGCAGAGCCCTGGCTTTAGTTGCCAGTAGCTCCTGCTGTTCTCAAGCACTTGGCACTTCGCCACCCCAGCCCCACCCTTACAGCTCTCTCTCCTTGAGCTGCCCTGAACCAATACTTGGTTCTCCTCCTGCCTCTTATGTCCTCCTTCTCTGAATGCTTCTGGCTCCTTTTCCTTTTTCTCGCCCCCTAAGTTCTTTCTTGAACCCATTAAAAATGGTGATTATAAAAAGACCCAATATTATACAAAATGCTTTCACACCTATCATCTCCATATTCTCTTCCTGATTCCCACAGCTACAAATACCACCCAATGCCGATAAATCCCAAGTGCATATCCCCATCCCTGACTTTCCCCAACCTTCTGCTCTGTATTGCCGGCTGCCTACTGGATCTCTCCTCCTGAATGTTCTGTCAATTCGGTATGTCAACCCAGTCTTCCAAGTCCATAATATCTTCTTGCAATGATATCATCCCAGGCACTCATGCAGCCGCAGTACTCGATGAATTGGCAAGGGCCAGTGATGCTGGGAAAAGAAGTAATAGACATTAGAAGCATGTTGATACCTGCTTGAGAAATGGTTCAAGCAAGTATTTGTACAGGACCAGACCTGATAGGTGGCTAATTATTGGAATGAGTAGCAAATGAACAATCTGAAGATAGGAGTGGTTTGAGCAAACATGATCCCAAGCCCTCTGGGCCTGTCCTGAGTTTCCACAGGAACTGAGTTAGGTCTGGTGTCTCCCCCATCGTCCTTATTCACCCTGGGGCTGAGGAGAGTTTGGAGTCTTACAGAAGGATGCTGGCCTTCAGGAGTACAATAGATAGTTGATAGTTCTTATCCCTCTTATTCAGTCTCTAACTGAAGGAATGAAGAGTTTCTTATGGTGAGGCCCTCTGCCAGGTGCTATGTGGGATATGATGATGTAAATGCTTACAAAATTGTGGTTATTTTGATAAGGGAGTCTGTGTGTTGACTCAACTGTTCCTTAAGGAAATCTCTCCAATTAAAATCAAAATAAAAACTAGAATTGGGCAGGGACGAGCCATACTTGTTGAGTGTCCCCAAATCTTAGCTAAGACAAAGACTTGATTCATGTTTGGGGATTCGGATAATAAACTCAGAAAATGCTTGGAATCTAGATGATCTGGCTTGTCACACTTCATGTTCTTATCTTTAGCCTGCATCTCCCCTCTGCTTCAGCTCTGCCTCCACAGTCCAGACACCTTCCTCCATCCCCTGCCAGAAAGGGATACTCTAATAGACACAAAGATTCCTCCAAGAACTCCCCCAGGGAAGACCAAAAAGAACCTCCTTCTCCAGCTTTGGCAGATGTTACTAGAACTTGCCCATTGTCCAGTTCGCCTTTCCCTCCAAGCTTATGGGAGGATCACACCTCCCGGCCCGTCCACAGTTAGGCAAGGCCATGTGACTAAGTTCTAAACAATCAGTTGTGAGCAGAAATGATGTGCTGTGTCGCTTCCAAGGTGAAGCACTCATTAGTTGGTTTGAAATCTTCTAGATTGCTCTTCTCTTGCCATGGGAAACATAGAAATACATTAAGACGGATATAGCCAAGATGAAAGTAGCCTGGGGGCACCTGGGTCGCTCAGTCGGTTAAGCGTCGGACTCTTGATTTCCACTCAGTTCATGATCTAAGGGTTGTGAGATCGAGCCCCGTGTTGGGCTCTGCATTCAGCATAGAGTCTGCTTGGGATTCTCTCCCTCTCCCTCTTCTCTTGCTCTCTCTCTCTCAAATAAATCAAGAAAGAAAGAAAGGAAGGGAGGAAGGAAGGAAGAAAGAAAGGAAGAAAGAAAAGAGAGAAAAAGAAAGTAGCTTGGAATGCTGAGCCACCACATGGAAACCCATGGTGAATGTTGCATGAGCAAGGAATACAATTACATTCTGATAAGCCATGGAGATTTTTGTGCTGCTTGTGTATTGCAGCATAAACTAGCTTCTTTTGACGAGGTACCAGCCATCCCCCAGGCCACCTCTTTTCATTTTTGTTAATTGTCTGAGGACTGCACTCTTCCCTGAGAATTCATACTAAGAATGGCTTCTCTCTTCAGCTCTATCTCCAGATCCACCTGCTGTTCCCCTGGGAGGGCAGAGCAATGTCAGCTTCTCTCTATATTCTCCCAAACTCCAACATTCGTACATATGCTATAACTGTCCTCACCAGCCCCACCTCATTCCTTAAGTACTTTTTAAAATACTTGCTATCTTTTAATACTTTCTTCTTGTGTGTGTTCATGGCCACAGTGAACACATTAGGTGGACAGGTTCAAATTTATCCTATGACTTTAAACCCATCCTCACTTGCACTCTCGTGGCTAAGAAAGCTTCTTCAAGTTATTTAATGCTTGGAGTTCAGTCACCAGTTGCTTAAAACTTTAAGTAGCTGCAAGTTATAAAAACTATCTGCTCAAGTACAAAGTCTGTACCCAGGGAGAACCATTTTCAGAGATGAAACCCATCCAACCAAAGAAGAAAAGATATGGCATAAAATCAAAAAGCACTAGAGCACATGCTTATGCTGATTCATATGGAATCTAATCGCTTCATTCATCCAGTGGGGTAGGAATCCAGAGGCGACCTGACAGAAGGGCCAGGTGGGAAGAACTGAGCACGTGGTTAGGAGTCAGGATCCATCTGAGACCCTGTACTGCTACTGGGCATGCCTCAACTTGGGTACATCATTTAACATTACTCTTTGGGACTCATCTGTGATGTTTTCCTGTGAAGCTCTGACATTTTATCATTTGGTTCAGTAGTGTATAGATATAAGTGGCCAATAAGCTCATGAAAAAATGCTCAATAACTCATTAAGGAAATGCAAATCAAGATCACAACGATACCACTCCACACCAGTGCGATGGCTGGAATCAAAGAGAAAAACAAAATAACAAGTGTTGAGCAGGATGCAGAGAAAGTGGAACCCTCATACATCACTGGTGAAAATGTAAAATGGTGCAGCTTTCGAAAATAGTCCGGCAGTGCCACAAAATGTTAAACATGAAGTTACCCCAGAACCCAGCAATTCTACTCCCCTTTGTATCTACCCAAGAGAAATGAAAATATATGTCCCCACAACAACTTGCACATGAATGTTTATAGATAGTCTCATTCGTATTAGCCAGAAAGTGGAAACACAAATATCCAACTGATGAATGCATACACATTACGTGGTACATCCAGACAAGGGATTATTATCCAGCCTTTAAAAAATGAAGTCTTGATACCTGCTGCAACACGGATGGATGAACCTTGAGTACAGGAGGCCAAAGGAAAGAAGCCAGTCACAATGGCCGTCTATTATATGATTCCATGTATATGAAATGTTCAGAATCAGCAGATCCATGGAGACAGAAAGTAGGTCCCAGGGGTAGTGGCAGGAATGAGAAATAATTGATGATGGATACAGAATCTTCCCTAGGGGTGGTTTCAGGGGAGCTGACTATTAGATGTCTGAATTATTAGATGTCTGAAATTCAATTGTGGTCGTGACTGCGCCATTCTTTCAATATACTAAAAACTACTGAACTGTATACTTTGAATGGTCGAATTTTATGGTATGTGAATTCTATCTCAATAAAGCTGTTAAAATAGTGTGCAGGTATTCACTAACCATTTATTCATTCATTCATCATTTACTTCTCTCTACTCTGCGCCAGGAGCTAGGCACACCGAGGTGAAGGAGACAGAGTCCCTAGCCATGATGTGCACATGATCTTTCAGGGACAACACAGGGACATCATGTAGTAAATGCCAAGAGGACAGCTTGCCCAGGGGTCCTGGGAACACAGAGGGCACTCAAGTCCGCCAGGAAGTTTAGTAAAATGTGGAGAAGGGACAGAGTGACAGACACTGTGTGCTGAGGGAGAGGTGCAGGGTGGCAAGACTCGTTCCTCCTCTCCAGGAGATGAACCTGGGGCAGAGGCAGTACTAACAGAGGGCAGGCGTGATAAATACCACGAGAAATTACTCAGTGTTTTGGAAATTCAGAAGAGGGAGAAATAATGACTTGAATGTTATTCTTCTGAATTTTGAGAGAAATGGCATATAATTTGGTCCTCCCAGACTTAATTCATTTTTAGAACCCCAAATTTAGGGTGCAGAGTGTTAAAAACTGCTGCTGTCATTAAAACATGCCCACATTTTGCACTAATAACCTCTCATATTTTTAACCAGATTCTGTAACATGCAGAGTATTACGTTCAATTGCTAAAAAAGTAGCAGTTGATTTCTGCTGATTAGAGTAACATGGTCTGTAGAACTAAAAATAATTGCTTACACCTCTGTGGGTACTGACAGAATCAGATTCAATGGCACAAAAATAATCCTGTAACCACGATAAGGTAGCGTTAGGTTTGGGAGACACCCAGAGCTTGGGTGAGCGCCACTGTCGTGTTAGGACGCCCGTGACCGAGCACCCCAACCTGTGGCGGACCGACAAAGGACTCCTTCGGGGAGCACGGAGGAGGACGGACAGGCTATGAACGCCCAGAGCTGCTGTAGCACAAGGCAGAGCGTCCCAGGGCGGCCTTCTGATGCCAGCGGGGGTGCAGCTCCTTCTTCCTGCCCGCACTGGTGTGACGAGCGCCCGGAGAGGCCCAGGGCACGGCTCCCTACGCGGGGCTGACGGGCATCTGCAGCCTGTGTGTGGCCTCTCCGGGCCCTCCTACCTCCTTGGCTCAGAAAGGGCTTTCTCCTCCAAGGCTCTGGGCTGCCCCAATTCGGGCCACTGAGTTACAGCCCCATCAACTCTGTCTCAAGGCCAGAAATCGCGCCCCAGGGTTGCGTGGGTGGGGAGGGGTTGTGCTCACCCCTGTTCCCTACCTCACAGCCCGCATTTGCCCGGCGGAAGTCCTAGGCAGAGCTTAGCTTCCATTGGTGGCGGCACGCGTGGAACTGGGACCACGTGACATCAGCTGGTGCGGAGGGCAGCTCTGCGCAGGGGGTGGGGGCAGGCAAAGCCCGGTGCCTGCGGACGGACCTCGGCGTCTTCACTCTGCTGTTTGGAGTCGGACCCGCGGTTAAATGCCCGCTCGGCCTCTCGGCGGTGTTACCTCGGCGCGCCGCGGGGCAGAGCACGCCCACCTTGCCGCCCGTTCCAGGACGAGGCCGCGGCGCGGCAGCCTGCGTTCCCGGTCAGCGTCATCCCGGACTCCCTCCCCGAGGCACGTGCCGGGCACACACCCGCTCTGCCCCGTTTCCCAAGGCCAGCGTTTCAGTTCCATCTGGAGGACCTGAGGCGCTCCTGAGGAACCTGCCCCAGGAACTCGGAGGCGCAGAGGGCGACTGGACGGCCGCAGACCCGGGCCTGGGGCAGCGGGCTGCCACCCTCGGGCTTCCTCCGGCCGGGCTCGCGGCTGCCGGCCCGGCCCCTGATTCCCGCGCGGCGGCCCCGGTGAGCTGGGGGAGGGCCGGCCTGGGAAGCGCCGCCAGGGCCGAGGCCCGGCGGGACGGGCCTGCAGGGGAGCCTGGGCGGCGGGCGCGGCGAGGCCCTGGGGAGCGGGCTCAGGCTCTCCTCACCGCTGGGCCTCCTCGAGAGCTGAGCACGAATGCTTAGAAAGGGCTTCTCGGAGTAAGGGCAGCACGGCCCACGCCGTACACGGATCCTCTGAGGCCTTTGCGTGGGAAGCCCCCGGGGCCAGCCCCTCCGCGGCTGCGTGCCCAGCCTCTCCCAGGAAGGGAAGGGGCCCGGGGGCCGCCTGCTCTCTGGAGGGTGCGGCGTTCGCGGAGGCCCGGGTGCTGCTCGCGAGGCGCCCCGCGCGGTGGAGTGTGCGCTGCCCTCCTGCGAGGCAGGCCCGGGGCCCCGACGGGCCACCCGAAGGTGTCTGCAACATTCGGGGAGAGTCTGGCCCCATGTCAACGTTATAATCAGCAAGTCTGAAGCAAAATCATTCACTGTTTTCCCACTATTTCCCTCAAACAATGAGCCCTCAAGCAGTACAACGAGGCCTTGACACTGTTTGCTGACGACCGGGCAGGCTAAGTTACTGTCCTGTCCCCAAACCTGGGGAGCCACACAACCACCTGCGAAGCCTAACGCAGAGTAGAGGAGCCCCCCTCAGACGTCCCTCTGTGGAGGGGCCTGGAAATCTGTATTTTAAATAAGTGCCCTCAGAGAACCTGAGGATTGATTGAGACGGGGAAACAAGGACTTAGGACACCTAACATTTCTAGAGAAATCTGTGGACAAATCAAATACTCAAAGTTATATCCCCGAAGTATGTATTTATTAGTTCTACCAACTTTTGTCTACGACCAAAGTAAGGTGCCTTTGAGAGGTGCATAGAAACACAGTGAGGTATTTTTTTGTTTTGTTTTTTAACTGAAGAAAGAGAAATGAAACAAATCAGATTTAAAAAGAAGTTATACTAAAGCTGCCTGGTAACCTCATACATCAGATTTCACCGGAGCAATTTCTGCTTTCTTATATTCCTCTCTCTCTCTCTCTGTTTTCCCCCATAAGTGGATTTGGGGTCATCTCAAGTGAGACTGTTTCATCAAACTGACCTATAACAAGTATTTTAAGAGGACCTGAGTGAAGTCTCTTGCTCAGTATTCATGCTCAGCAGCCCTGACCCTTATGTTAGTGTGTGTGTGTTGGGGAGGAGGGGGACAGACAGTTAACAAACCACCATAAATAAACCAGAAAACATCAGGGTGTGCTTGGAGCTGGGATGAAAGTGAAGAGAGTGGTAGGACAGAGAGGGCCCAGCTTCCCTCCGTTAGGTCAGAGAGGCCCTTGAGGAGGTCGCATCTGAGTGCAGCCCCAAACGACATAGGGGACCAACACTGTGACGCTCTGGGGGGTGTTCAAGACAGAGGGAAGCTACTGCAAGCACCCTAAGGTAGGACCATGTTAGGAGTGTGGGGGAAACAGAAAGAACATCTGTGAGTCTGCCCCTAAAGACCTTTTTTTTTACTCACTAGAGAAAAATTTGTACTCGAAACCCAGTGTATCTGAAATACCGTAGGCAAGGCTACTGTATTGTTCCAGCCCGTGACCTGTGGATTGTTTTAATTTGTCCTTGAGACTGACATGGTGAGCTCTTCCTTTTCCATCCACACTTTCCCCTGACAGGTTCTTCTCCTTGATGACATCTCTGATAGGCCACTTCCTCATCTTCTTTCCATCCTTTCCCCTTGTTGCAATGGTACACAAACCAGTACCACAGAACAGCACACCACCTCCTCCAGGAAGCCTTTCTCAATCCTTCTAGGGAGAATGAACCAGAACCAAGAGTCTTTAGCTTCCTTCTCCCACAGCTCCTACTTCATTCCGCCTTGGATTGTATGTCATTCCTCATTTACACATCTCTCAGCCCAGTGCATGAGGAAGCCTCAAGAAAGGGGTCTAGGCTTTCTTCATCTGAGCCCTGCCCCCCACCGGGTTGATGGGCATCTGTACATCAGAGGGCTTATTGTTGGTGGAGCCCACTCATTCCAAGGTCATGGAGCCCCTGAGCTCTGCTCTCCCTGTGCTAGATTCTTGGGAGGGACGGGAAGGACAAGGCGGAACCCTTGCTCTTAAGAAGCTTAGAAATCTATAGTTGGGGTGGTGGGGGGACAGGCAAGACTGGCCCACTGGAAGCACTCTCAGGGGCAGTGGTCTCCAGATGAGGGGGCGTGCACACCCCAGCAGCACTTGACGGCACCAGGATGCAGGAGGAAAGCACGAGCAATTATGCTGTATTGATGATTACAGATTTAGAAATAAATTAAACACTTAGAAATAAAAATTGTGGTACTGATTTTCGCTATCTGCCTTGCCCTTGACAAGCCAGCCACAGCCGTGTGACTCCTCAGGGGGGAGGTGGTAGTGGCTTGAGGAGATTGGCCCCCCTCCTTCCCCTCTCCCAGCTGCTAGAGACGCATCACCTCATACCCCTGTCTAGGGGCCGCACAAGGCCGTTGGCATGGCTACTTTTATAAAGGCAAGACCTTTAAATAATAGGAACTTTATGGTATTTTGTACGTGAAATGGTGGGGAAGAGGAGTTGGTCATGAAAATCTCTTGTGCCATGTAGAGGTTTTGGACTGCTCCTGGCAAAGGGTTTAAAAGAATTGCTGGACTTAAAGATGAATGACACATTTTTCCTTGACAGACAAATAGAAGAAGAAAATGGGGGTGCCTGGGTGGCTCAGTCCGTTAAGCGTCTGCCTTCAGCTCAGGTCATGATCCCAGGGTCCTGGGATCAAGTCCCACATCAGGCTCCCTGCTCGGCAGGAAGCCTGCTTCTCCCTCTCCCACTCCCCCCGCTTGTGTTCCCTCTCTCGCTGTGTCTCTCTGTCAAATAAATAAATAATCTTTAAAAAAATTAAAAAAAAAAAGATAGAAGAAGAAAATGTACCTTCTAACTGTGCCCGCCTTTCCTGGGAAGTAGTTTAGTAGCATGCTGCCAGTGAGCGTGCTTTAGTTCAGTCCCTTCAAGGCACGGGTGAGATTTTTGAGTAAGTGTGAGAAAGAAGCAGCCTTCCCACAGCTGTCGCTGTACAAAGAGAGCATTTTGAACATGTCTGGGAATATTGCATCATGACAGGATTTGTGGCCAAAAATGATGTTAAGTGTCATTAGTAAGAACTCTCACATCTGCACACTTAAAGAAACAAAGTCTTCCAAATTAAGGGTTCATTTATTTAAAAAAACACAAAATAAAATACCCTTTAGTGTCAAGAAGGTGGAAAAAACCTCATAAGTGGTGGATAGAACTGAAATACTGGTGTCATGAATTAGTAAGTGCAGCCATTAATACAATTTTCCTAATTTGAATCTACAAACAATCTCTTGTTCTGCGACAACAGCCTTTAAAACCAAGTGTGGAAATAAACCTAAGACTGGGCTTTTGAATCCTAAAGTATTAAACTATGATTTTTAAAAGAGAATAAAGCACTTCCAATCTTTTTTTTAATTGAGATATCTTTGAGGTATATATATATTTTTAATTGATGTATAATTGACATCCAACATTATGTTAGTTTTTGGTGTACAATATAATGACATGTGTATATACTGTATTGTGAAATGATCACCATAATAAGTCTAGTTAATATCCGTCACCAAATATAGTTACAAAAATATTTTTCTTGTGATGAGAACATTTAAGATCTACGACTCTTATAGCAACTATCAAATATGCAACACAGTGTCATTAACTCTAGGCACGGAGCCTGGACATTACATCCCCAGGGCTTATGTATTTCGTAACTGGAAGTTTGTACCTTTTGACCACCTTCACCCATCTCCCCCATCCTCCAAACTCTGGCCTCCCCTCTGGTAACCGTCAGTTTGTTCTCTATAGTTATGAGTCTGTTTCTTGGTTTGTCTCTTTTTTCCCCCTTTGCTCATTTGTTTCTTAAATTCCACACATGAGTGAAGTCATATGGTATTCATCTTTCTCTGACTGACTTATTTCACTTAGCGTAATGCTCTCTAGCTCCATCCATGTCGTTGCAAATGGCAAGATTTCATTCTTTATTGTGGCTGAGTAATATTCCATGGTATATACCACATCTTCTTTGTCCAGTCATCAATCAAGGGACACTTGGGCTGCTTCCATGTCTTGGCTACAGTAAATAATGCTGCTATAAACATTGGGTTGCATATATCCCTTTGAATGAGGATTTTTGTATTCTTTGGGTAAATACCTAGTAGTGCAATTGCTGGATCATAGGGTAGTTCTATTTTTTAACTGTTTGAGGAAACTCCATACTGTTTTCTTTTTCTTTTTTTTTAAAAATATTTTATTTATTTATTTGACAGAGAGAGAGAGACAGTGAGAGAGGGAACACAAGCAGGGGGAGTGGGAGAGGGAGAAGCAGGCTTCCCGCGGAGCAGGGAGCCCGATGCGGGGCTCGATCCCAGGACCCTGGGATCATGACCCGAGCTGAAGGCAGACGCTTAACCAACTGAGCCACCCAGGTGCCCCTCCATACTGTTTTCCACAGTGGCTGCACCAGTTTGCATTCCCACCAACAGTGCAAGAAAGTGTGATACACCTTTATTGGCTGCCTCCCTAGCATCTATCCCTTTTCTTCCATCAAAATTCAGGGTCCAGCTTTCTTTGGAGAATGCTCCCACCCCACTTTGTGGCCCTGTGAGACTGTGCTGTGTGAGACCGATTCCACCCTAACTCCAGAGTGGACCCTGTTTGGCTTAAGTTAATTAGAGGATCCCACCCACTCATTGTGATTGGCCTACGGATAAGAGCAGGACCCATTCTGGTCCTCACAGAGATAGAGGAAAATACTTACCAAGGGCTTCTGACCGGGAAGCTTCCTTGATCTTCCAGGCCCTACCAGCAGAGACAGCTTGTCTGTCCCTGGACTGTGCCGCGTGCAGATACGAGGCGTCGTCTGGTGCTGCTACAGTGAGTTCTGCGGCCTGTGGCTGAGGCCAGCATACAGAAGGGTCGGGATAGAAAGACTCACACAGACAGACCCAGAACCCTGAAGGCAACATGAACCTCTGGGTCAATCCATGCCTGAAGTTTTCCCTCCCTTTGCTTTTTTTCAGTTATATGAGCCAAGAAATTCCTTTTATTCTGTTGGTATTTTATGTTACTCAAAATATGGAAAGTCCCCATTAAAACATGTAGAGAGTAGTACATTTAGCTGAACTATGGAACAGAGACATCGTAAATGTTCCGGAATATCACCAACGGGAGGGTGCAATGCTGGTTAAGTTAAGACTTGTTCGCAAAGCCTGTCCTCAAGCATAGTTAGCTCTGCACTTTAGAACAAAGTTGGGCTGATAGGAAGGCCCCAATTCTCAGGGCACCTCATCTACCCAATTTCAGCAAAAGTTCAACTTGGTAAAAGTTGGCATCTGATGTTTTCTGCCTCCTTTTTTGATGACTTTGCCATGCTCTCAAACAATCAGTTTCTTTTCCCCTGTTTCAGACTAAGGGGTAAATGAATTATGGGTCTGGTGGATTCTTCCTCTCATGGTGTGGACTGCAAGAGATGGAAACTCAGTCTCATTCTTCAGAGAGCTCGGGAGATGAAGACTGGAATTTGTATGTATGCTTGGCTCACAGCCACAAGATGGCAGGAGGAGACCAGGAAACACAGGCAAAGCCCCGTGTCTTCGGGCTCTGCAGAGACTGGCCCTGAGAACGCCGCTCTACCTTGATAAAACCGCAGCTGGCCAGCGCCGGCTCGCCGGACTCGGTAAGTTAGAAAGGACAGAAATCATTTTTTTAAATCTGGAGTTCTCTGTAAAACAGTGAGAGGCGCTGAGGAAAGCAAGCAGAGGCTGTGAAGTTTGATAGTGACGGTAACCAGAGGGAGGGATGCGTGTTTCTGCTTTCTCTCTCCATCTGCCTCTTTCTCCATGTGCAGAATCGGGGTTCTGGTTGTGACCTCATTCACTGTGATGAAAGCAGGTGTAAGATGCACAAAGTGCCCTGCGAGCCACAGAGGGAAGATGTTCTTCCAGAAAGACTGGTGTCAGGGCAGCATGTGTGTCTGACCCTCCCGGAACCTTCTGGGCATGTCTAGTGTGGCCTGGTGTTCTGGTGGCTGTGGACCGTGGATGGTCTCTAAATGTGCCTCCCATTTTGACCTCATTCTCCACCTAAGTACACTGCCACCCACTGAGTTACAGACACTCGTGGGAGGGAGTTGCCTCTTGAAAGGGACGCCAGGGGCAGAGGGAGAGACGTTTTCTTCATGGGGAGGATTATGGGAAGGATGGATTTGGAGTCAGGTGCTGTGGTGAGTCCCCAGCTTTGTTCCGACCGAGCCGTGTTCTCGGCCCCAAGGCTTCCCCCTGGAAATGAAGGAATGCCTACCCTGTGAGCCCTTCACAGGGCCCAGGGGAGATGACAAGAAACATTAGTTATGATTGAATCACTGTTCAGCAATAATTCAATTTTTTAAAGATATGCAAGATTAGAATGAGGGTGGTGGTGGTGGTTATCAAACCCAGAATAAACTTTGTACATAATCAGGTGTGGCAGTTAGAGACCGTCTCTTCCCGGTCCTTTGTGTTGAATTTTGCCCTTTACTGAGGAGATCTGATTGTCCTTATCAGGGAAACTCAGAGTCCAGGTACCTCATGGTATTAGAAGTGGTAGGAAGGGCATCATCTGTGGTCCTCTGGTCAGCCAGTTTGGGTTTTCTTTCTTCTTCTACTGAGTAACTTCATCCTATTTCATAAATATCTTTGTTATTTCTTGGCATCTTAAGCTGGGAGGTGAACAACGTAACTATGTCTAGTGTGGCCTGGTATTCTGGTGTAACTGGGATTGCTGTATATTTTCACTTTGGTCAGGAGATTCTTCTTGAGACTTCTACTAAAGGTCTTTCTGTTCCCATCCTGACCCTCCAAATGTGTTACACGTGGTAGCTGGCAGGTGAACATTAAAATTAACTGTAGGAGACTCTGGCGTTCTTGGGACAAAAGCGCTGGCGGGGGGGGGTGTGTGTGTGCTCAGACCTTGGCCAGTAGGTTCCCTCACGCGATTGGGTTTTCTCCAAATGTAGCTGGAGAAGCCCTACTGGCTCTTGGGGAAGCTGAAAAACCTGGCCTAGGAACAAGCCTTTCTTTTTCTTTTTTTTTTTTAGGCTTTTGTTTGTATATTTATTTATTTTTTTTAATTGTTATTGTTATGTTAATCACCATACATTACATCATTAGTTATAGATGTAGTGTTCCATGATTCATTGTTTATGCATAACACCCAGTGCTCCATGTAGAACATGCCCTCTTTAATACCCATCACCAGGCTAACCCATCCTCCCACCCACTCCCCTCAAGCCTTTCTTTTTCCATCAGAGTGTTTCTAGAATGGGTATCAGGAGAAAGTCTGGTGGCTGGAACGAAAGGCACTTGAGAACTAGAACTAAAGTGAAGACATGTCACTGGTACAAAACAACTCGGGAACAGGCAGGCTTAGGTGGAGGTAGGCTCTGGAAGCGCCGTGGGGCTGGAACAAGTGCTGAGCTCCTCGGCCTCACCTGAGAGGCCTGCTGTGCTGCTCATTGCCCCCCCCCCCCCCAGGGGGGGGCAGGGGGCTCCCTGATGGGGGCCCTCCTGCACGGAGGTAGGGGACCATGGCAGCTGGTGGCAGCAAGAGTGGGGAGCCCACGCTAGCGGGTTAATGACAATCCACAGCGACCCCCGCAGAGAGACTGATGTCAAACAGCACCACGCGGATGCTTCCAGCAAGGATGGCAGCGGCAAGGGGTATGGGGACTATTGGAACAGCACTTGGCTTAGGACGCAGAATAGCCCAATCCACCCTGGCTCATGCAGGGTTCGAGCAGGCAAACAATGGCGCAAATACTGATGGAGGCCTCCGTTGGCAAGCCCCAGTTTCAGCTTTCAAGATGAGTCTGAAAAATTACCCTTTCGGGAGAAAAATGCTCCAGACTTGGGTCTCATCCCCCAAGTGATTGAATCACTGTTCAGCAATAATTCAATTTTTTAAAGATATGCAAGATTAGAATGAGGGTGGTGGTGGTGGTTATCAAACCCAGAATAAATGTTAGGGGCTTTCTTACGTAGCTCATCTCTTTTTAAAAAGGGATTTTTTTTTTTCTTTTTCCCGAGCTGAATCTTTCCTATGGCGACAGTCACAGGCCAAGTAAGGCAGGAGCATAAAGACATCAAGCCCATCCGTCATCCACTGACGCAGAATCCCCTTGCTGATGAGAAAGTGTTGGCATCTTTCCTTCGCCTAATCCTAAAAGAACAGGAAGTCAGGGATCAGGAATGGGGCTAAAGGGCCGTCAGTCAGATAAGAAATATCTATTGCTATCTTTTGCCCAACCTTTCTGTAGATGAAGGCTTCCTTTTAGTGTTAAAAGGAACTAAAGCCTCTCTCATGATTGTGGCTCTACTTTATTGTCCATTAATTGAGAAAAAATTAATAATGACAAGTGTTTATAACAGTGCCCAAATACCATTCGAAAATAGTAACACATGGATGGGTAAGATGCTGTTTTTCAATCTCAGGCAACGGTTGGAAGATATTGGCAAAGCCGTTGTAACAGCTCCTGGAAACGCAGGAGGAGAAAAAGCTAAGACATAATCTTACCCTTAAGAAATCTATCATCTAGAGGTGCCTGGGTGGCTCAGTCGGTTAAGCATCTGCCTTCGGCTCAGGTCATGATCCTGGGGTCCTAGGATCGAGTCCCACGTCGGGCTCATTGCTCAGTGGGGAGCCTGCTTCTCCCTCTGCCTGCCACTCTGCTTACTTGTGCTCTTTTTCTCTCTGTCAAATAAATAAAATCTTAAAAAAAAAAAAGAAATCTATCATCTAGTTTTAAAAGTGACCTCACAGCAATGGGATTAGCGTAGCCCTGGGAGACTGAGAGCTATGGGACAAGTCAGGGACTTACTTGGTACTTGACACAGTACCTTTCACCCACAGAGTTCCTCCGGAAGTGCTGCGGGGGATTACTGAGAGGGAAGCAGAGGGGAGGGATCACCTGTGGTCAGAGGCTGTCCCAGGACCGAGCTCCACGCAGGAGAGAGGCAAGTGGCTGTCTAGGGGCTCCACACCTGGGGCCTTCCTTCAGAACGACCACGTCTCCACTGGCTTGAGAACTGTGGACCTTACAGACAGAAACAGCCTGAAGTCAGCCTGTCTCTATTCCAGGCTCACTGTGGTGCTTTGAAAAATAGACTTCACCTTTCTACCTAGAGATTCGTCCTCTTCCCTTGGATACCTTAGAGGGAAGTGGTAAAGAAAAAATAAATCAGCAGCCTGATCCTCCAAGACCAGCCAGTGGTCAGACTTTTGGGGGTGGGTGGAGGAGGGTGGAAGGTGGCAAGTCTGTTTCGCACCTCCCTGCCCCCCAGGGAGAGGTCTGGAAGTGGAAGTCCAAAGACTTCTTTCTCAGAGGGCAAGGGGTTGTCCTGTGAGTGCAGGAGAGCACCCTGGCTAAGCACAGGAGAACTCGGTTGAGCAAACTAAAATTTTGTGTTTTACACTTGAGTTAGGGACATGGTGGTAACTATGGGCCAGAAATGGAACTGGGGCATATTCATAGTAAGTCACAGGTCACCAGGAAGTTTGGCAGAGCCCAGAGCTAGACCCAGGTAAAGAAAATTAGACCTTCCTAAAGAGCACCTCTAAACCACACTATCAAAAACTAACAGAAAGCAGGTTGCCTTATATTAATGCCAATTCAGCAGAAATAAAGGATCTCCCAGAGCCGTCAACTTTCTATGGTTAAAAGCCAAATGAGTCTGGTAATTTTATTATAATACTTTTCCCTTCTCCTTTGCCCTCAGGAACACTTGGCATCCTTTATCAAGGCATTGATAACATTAGGTACCTGCAAAATGCTTCAGTAAAAAAATGTAATTTCGTACAGCTCTGATGACCTACTGGTTCAGTAAAATGTCAGAGCTTGCTGCCAAAGGCGCCCTCCATGGACAGGGACTGTGGTTTAAATATCGACTTGCTCTGTGCTCAGTGATTATCACAAGTATGGGAAGATTCCTTCTTTTCTCCCTCTTGCCCTTCCTTCCTTTCTTCCTTCTACATTTATTGAATGTCTGCTCTGTGCTGAAGATACAAATTAGACACAATCTCTTGCCTCATTGAGCTTCCAGGCCAGTTGGGAAATAGCAAAGATGGCTCTTGCTAAAAAAGAACTAAATCTAATGGTTAGAAATAGGTAAGCCATGAAGAAATAACAAATGTCCACGAACATGTAAAGAAGGGAAAACAAACCAGCTCTGCAGCATTTTATCTGAGTATCAATGGTACGGGCCACAGGTTTTGTTTGTTAAAGGGTACAAACAGAAGGTGTTAGATAAGTGCTTTTTGAAGAAATTAATTAACACAGTCACAGATGCTAGCACCACCAAATGCCTCTGAGATTCTCTAGGCCAACGTTTTCATTTTATAGAAGAGGACATTGAGACATGGGAAGGTCAAATGGCCTGGGTGAGCTGAGGATGGAGCAGGGAATGGCAGCCATGTCTCCTGGCCCTTGTGCTTTTTCTGCTGTGTTGCTCCTTGTCTGGGCATTCAACATACAATTTTTTGTTTTGTTCGCTTATTTTATCTTATTTTATTTTGCTTTAACCACTTTACTGAGGTATGAGGATTGATGTACAAAAGGCTGTACATATTTAAGGTATACAAGTTGATGAGTTTAGAGATAAGTATATGCCCCTGAGACCATCAAGGCCATAAACTTATTCATTATCACCGCTAAAAGTTTATTTCTGCCCCGTTTCTCTCTTTCTTTTTTTTATTATTTTTTTTTCTTTTGTCGTAAGAGTACTTCACATAAGATCTACCCTCTTAGCAAAATTTTAAGTATATGATACAGAATTGTTCGCTATAGGTCCTATGGTTGTACAGCTCTCCAGAATTTATTCATCTTGCATAACTAAAATTTTATCCCCTTTGACTGACACCTCCCCCACGACATGTGATTTCTTTTTTTTAAAGGAATTAAAACATAGTCTTTGTCTTCAAGTAGCTCAGAGTCTGGGAGGGAAAATGCTACTGCAGAAGGACTAAGGCTGAGCTGAAGGAGAAGGAAGTGGGTTTCTGGGCATTAAAAAAAACAGAGTAAACTACTTAAAAGAGTGTTTAAGAGGAATCCTTTATAACAAGGGGAATGTAGTTCAGCTGGGTCAGTGCAACATGAGCTTCTGTAATGTTCCCTTCAGGTGGTGGACTCTGTGAGCTGAAGCAGGTACAGAGCCAGGGCCTTGGGTGGGCTCGAGGCAACATACTCCCAACCCAGGCATCTGTCTTCCAGATTCTGATGAGAGGAAGCAGAGGGCGGAGATGGAAATGCAAAGGAACGTGGAGAGAGTGTGGTCTTCGTAAGTCAGCCAGACCTGGGTTCTAGTCCCAGCTCTGTCATGGCCTCTGCTGGGAAACTTCCAGCTTGTGGCTTTCATTTTCCTCATTTATGAAATGGGGAGAACATCATCTCCTTTCTAGGGCTGTTGCGACTTAATAATGATCAAATACATAGAGAAGCTCCTAGTACACTGCTTCTTAGCAGGTGCTCAGGAATCTCAATTAAATCTAAATCATTTAAATCCATCATCACTAAAAGAAGAAAATAGAAAAATTAAGCAGCTCAACAATTTCAATTGCTAGTGAGAATGTGGACAAGGAGCCCACTCAGCAGTGCTGGTGAGAGTGTAAATGGTACAACCACTTCAGAGAACCGTCTAGCATTCAGTGAGGTGGAAGATGCACATGCCCATGACCTGCCTATGACCCAGAAAGTCCTCTATTAAGTATACACTAAACTCATGCACACATGCCTAGGTATGTCAGAACAACATTCGCAGTCGCACTAGACTGGAAACAACCCAGGTAGCCATCAACATTAGAACAGATAAACTGACTATAGATTATAGCTAGATGGAGAGCTCTTCATGCAATGGACGCTATGGCAATGAAAATGAAGGTCAGCAGCACACAGCAACATAGGTGAACCTCACAAACATAGTATCAAGAGAGAGCAGCAAGATCCAAAAGAACACATGGAAAAGACCACATATGGGGCACCTGGGTGGCTCAGTCGTAGAGCAAACGACGCTTGATCTCAGGGTTGTGAGTTCGAGCCCCACAGATGGTTGTGGAGCCTACTTAAAAAAAAAAAAGAAGAAAAGATCACATAAGAGGTGTGATTCTATTCATATGAAGATCAAAAACAGGCAAAACTAAAGGATTATGTTTAGGGATGCAAACATAGGTGGAAAGCTATAAAGAAAAGCAAAGGAATACGACAAAAATTAGAAGTGATTACTTCTAGGGAGAGAGAGGAGGGCTTTGATGGGGAAGAGCATCCCAGGGATTTGTAGGGTGCTGGTAATGTTCTATTTCTTGACCTGTGTGTTAGTTATATGATGTTCTCTTAACAAGCATTCATTAAACTGTACTGTCACATAAACTAAACTCTTCTGTTATTTTCTGTAGGCATGTTATATTTCTCAATAAAAAAGTGGAAAAAAAGAAAGTATATGTTGAAAGAGGAGATAGGCATATCATCCTTATAGATACAGGACAAGTACAAAATATAGATGTATCTAAAATATTTTAAGTGCCTTTGTTTCATACTGGATAAATTGAAAGATTCGAGGTTAATAAGCTTTTCTTTTTTTAATATCTGAGAGAATGAAAGCATTAGGCAGGACCACATGAAGGACTTCTAGAAGGGATTTTCCAAGCATTCTCATCTTCTGAGTATTTCTTGAATCCAGAAGTTGAGCAACAATGACGTAAGAATTCTGACTGGCCTGATTTCAGTATTAATAGACTACAACTGTGGAAAAGGGGAGGGAACTAACTTAAAACATACCCAGATAAACTAGTTCTTACACTTATTTTTTTAAAAAAGATTTTATTTATTTATTTGACAGATAGAGACATAGCGAGAGAGGGAACACAAGCAGGGGGAGTGGGAGAGGGAGAAGCAGGCTCCCCAAGGAGCCCGATGCGGGGGACTTGATCCCAGGACCCTAGGATCATGACATGAGCTGAAGGCAGCTGCTTAACTGACTGAGCCACCCAGGCATCCCTAGTTCTTTTTTTTTTTTTTTTAAAGATTTTATTTATTTATTTGTCATAGAGAGAGAGAGTATGCACAAGCAGGGGGAGTGGCAGGCAGGGAGAGAAGCAGGCTCTTCGCTGAGCAAGGAGCCCGATGCGGGACTCGTTCCCAGGACCCTGGGATCATGACCTGAGCCGAAGGCAGACGCTTAACCAACTGAGCCACCCAGGTGTCCCCAGGCATCCCTAGTTCTTATACTTTTGAGAAAGGAATGCAATTCTAATTGTTCACTTGGGGGTCAAATCATTTAAAAAGAACAACTTCTTGATAATACTGTGTTTTGGGGGGAAGGTCAAAATGACCATTTCCAGATTGGGCCTCATGGAGTTCCTCCACCTGTGGTTTCCCAAGACGGGCTCTGATTCTTGATTCAGCAGGTGAAGAAACTTGATTTCACCACTTCCCGAAGAGTTGTCAGGTCTGGGGGGACAGCTGAGAAGGGTTTCTGAGGCCACTGACCTTCCCTTGGCTGTTGGACTCTCCGCTCTGCCCCCTGTGCCCTGGAGGTGCAGGCCACAGTTTCTCCCTTCTCTAGGCTCCCTGTGGGTCACAGCCCTTCCAGTTGGTTGTCATGACAACCGATGCGCTCTCCAACAACATAGTTTCATAGCACAACAAGTGAAAAAAAAAGGGGGGGATTGGCTCAACCCTCATCTTCTTATTGGTGGGCAAAATTCCTACAAACTCCACAGGGAGTTTCACTCTCCATAGTGAATAGGAAAGCCTGACCCAAAGTGGTGCGGTTTGGTTAGTTTCCTACACAGGACAGGTACCCTAGGGATTGTGGTTTTTTATGGAATAATTCACTTGGATTCATTATTTGTTTCCAAAATACAGATTTTATAAAAGTCGTTTTAAGAGTAAAAAAAAAAAAAAAGGCCCTCACATTATACATTTGAGAACTGGAGTTGTAAAAGGGCTCTCAACGCTGTGCAAACGTTTGAGGTTCGGATGTTGTGCTTTCATATGGGGACTTGTGTTTGGAGGCCTGGACACCTCTTCCTCACATATGTCTCCTCAGCGGTTCTGTCACCCATTTTGTTGGCATCAGCTGTCTCTCCAGAAATGAGCACGAGTAGCCCCGAGGAGGGCACAGATATGTGATATTAGAGGAGAAATATCCAGAGGGGCAAAGGAGTGAAGGTGAGACCTTTCCAACATGTGGAGAAGAGTGGATGGAACCACCAACTGGAATTTCCTCTCTGGTGACAAGCCAGGTGCTCAGGCCAGACACCCGGAATGTTTCTTGGAGCGGACTCAGAAAGCAGGTCCCACTAACACCACTAGGACACCTGCTCAGACAGGCCACCAAGAAGGGGTCTACCAGCACCTGAACCGAGAGAAATGTTCCTCCAACAAAGGATAAGCTTTCTTCTAAAACATTTGAACCGTCACTAATGGATAACATTCAAACTCAAATACACCATCCTTATCAAGCAACTGTGGTAGCTTACTTGGTACTCTTCTATGCCAGGGTTTGCTGTAACATATGGGCAGGCCTCAGACATGGCTAGTTTGAGAATTTTAAGCTGTCTACATCAGACCTGCAAAATCTGTCAAACTTTTATATGTTTCCTCTGTCATCTTCCTGTTCCACAGGTTTACTCCATTTCCAGCTGGGGATATAGGAGAGGCAAAAATCAGATCTAATGTCTCTTGAACCCTGTTGGGGTTTTAGTATTAGAGTCCTCCTGGAAAACTTGACACACTAGTGGACATGCCAAATTGCACCAGGTAGATGTAATACAGTCTGAAGAGTAATGAATGGTTCCATATGGCCTTGATTTCTTTAAAGTACTGCATCAATATTTTATTTTTTATTTCTTTTAAAGATTTTATTTATTTATTTGAGAGAGAGAGAGAGAGAGAGAGAGCACTAGCAGGGGAGAGGGGCAGAGGGAGAGGGAGAAGCAGACTCCGCGCTGAGCAGGGAGCCCGACATGGGGCTCGAACCAAGGACTCCGAGATCATGGCCTGAGCGGAAGGCAGATGCTTAACTGACTGAGCCACCCAGGTGCCCCGAAAGAGGTTCTTTTTAAAAAAATGTGTGTTTTATTTTAAATGAAATTATTTTCTCCCAACTTTATTGAGGTATAATTGACATGTAACATTGTGTAAGTTTAAGATCTACAGTGGGTGCTTGCTTTGGCAGCACACGTACTAAAATTGGAAAGATACTGTGCAAAGGTGACATGCAAGTTTGTGAAGCATTCCATATATTTTTTTTAAAAAAAGGTGTATAGCATGATTATTTGATATGTGCATATATTGTACCATGATTATCACCATTAGGTTAGTTAACACATCCATCACCTCACATAGTTACCCTTCTGTGTGTGTGTGGTGAGAACATTTAAGATTTACTCTTTTAACAATTTTCAGGTATAAAATACAGTGTTGTTAACTATAGACACCATGCTCTGCATTAGATCCCCAGAACTTATTTATCTTGTAACTGAAAGTCTGTATCCTTTGACCAACAGCTCTCCATTTCCCTCACAAAAAGCCCCTGGCAACCACAAATCTACTCTCTGTTTCTGTGAATTTGGCTTTTTTAGATTCTACATATATGTGAGATAATACAGTCTTTCTCTGTCTGACTTACGTCACTTAGCATAGTGCCCTCAAGTTTCATCCATGTTGTCACAAATGGCAGGATTTCCTTCTTTTTATGGCTGAGTAATATTCCATTGCATATATGCCACATCTTCTTTATTCATTTATCTTTCAGTGGACACTTAGGTTGTTTATATGCCTCGGGAAACAGGCCTTAGGTATTGTGAATTATGCTGCAATGAATATTGGGGGTGCAGATATCTTTTTGAGATAGTGATTTCATTTCCTTTGGATCTCTAGAAGTGAGATTGCTCGATCATATGGTTGTTCTATTTTTAATGTTTTGAGGAACCTCCTTACTGTTTTCCATAGTGATTGTGCCAATTTAAACTGGGATAGGTTCTTACTTTGCTTATGATCTTGGATAGGCTTGAGGGTTTATCTTCTGTGTCTCCATCACTGCACGCCTGTCAATGTGGAAGTTCAAGGACACTGCAGTTTGACAGATTTTCTAGGAGCTTGCTCACTTAGCAGGGGTCCTACCTTAACTTTGTTTTTTCCTTGATTTCTTGCCAGCTCAATGATTCATTTTAAAAAAATAGTAAAAAATCTTATCCAACTTTGGTTTTCATCAAAAGGTTTGTTCTGAGTATCTATTCCACACATTAAATTGAAGTACTTTAAAAATAAGGTTAGTGGGTGCCTGGGTGACTCAATCAGTTAGGCATCTGACTGTTGATTTAGGCTCAGGTCATGATGTCAGGGTCCAGCCCTGTGTCAGGCTCCTCTCTCAGTGGGGAGTCTGCTTAAGATTCTCTCCCTCTGCCCCTCCTTTTGCTCCAGTGCTCTCTCTCTCTCCCTAAAATAAATAAATCTTAACAAAAGAGAAAAGGTTAGACAATGTATAAGCAATTGCTTAGCAGGATTGAAGTAGTTTCTCAAATGCTTCCATTCCCTTCACTTTCTATTCAGAACAAATCTTTGTCTTCAGAACACCAAACAGTGGCTGAGTGGAGCGGGGGCAATGGTGTGCTAGCAAACTGACTCTCAGGAAAAAGAAAACAAAACAAAACCCACAAGAGACTTGATTGTTAGCATTTGCCAATTTCTGTGGGGTAACAACTCCCACAACAGTCCATTTCAAGTAACCAATTTGATTCATTGAACAGAGAGCTGGGAAGGGAGGAACACAGTTGTTTCTCATGAGCTGCAATGAGCCAACCCCACTGAGTCCTGTAGAAGTAGAAGATAGAAGTTAGGGTGGCTAAGTCCAATGTCTAGTGGTCCATCAGGAGACATAAGTGAAGAGGGCCTGATGATGAAGAGGTGAACTGGAGAGCACATACCAGCTCATTGTTGCCACATGTTACCAGATCTTATTTTTCAAGAGGAGTGAGAAATCTGACTTTCAAGTGAAATATCCTCCTTTTCAAATATTGCCAATTGATTCAAAAACTTTAAAAACACATAAGAGATCCAAGAAAACAACCTGATGGATGCAGATTTGTCTAAACACCAGCTTTGGCTTGGCTGAGTTAGTGCTTGGGGTTATGTTTGTGTATCTGGTTCCAGCTTTGTTTCTCTAGGCTAAATGGCCCACATAGGGAAATACTGTTGGAAAAGCATTGCAGGGTTTGGGAAAGAGCACATGTCACGGATTCATACAGCCTTTGGTTCAAATTCTGGGCCTGCCACTCATTGTGTGACCCAGGGCAAAATGCTGTGAAATGAGAGGGATGGTCCCTGCTGGGGTAGGTTGTTCTAGAGACAAACTGAGCTATTTCGGTATGGGACCTGCCCCCTTTGTGCATACTTAACGATTGTGTCATCATTCTTGAGCAGAAGTCAATAGTTATAGCGGAGGGCAAACACTGGAGTGTAAAGAAGAGAGACCTCTAATTCAGTGTTCTCAGTTTTCACTGCCTTAGATTCACTTGGTAAATATTAAAAAAAAAAAAATTAACACCAGACCACACCCTTAAAGATTCTGATTCAGTTGGTGCAAGATGGAGACTGGGCATCACTATATTAAAAGCCAACCCCTCCCAGTATTCTAAGCCTAATGCTTTAGATTCATCTCCTTTAACATAATCTTTCCAACAACCCCAAAAAGTATTATTCTCATTTCATGAATGAGGAACTGAGGCCAACTGTTAAATAACAGCCCACGGTCACATAGCTGGTAAGTGAGGGGATCAGACTTGACCTCAGAGACTGACTTCTTAAACCCCATGCCATTTAGCATCACTGTATCCACCTCGGAAGGCCTTTGGGAGGACTTAAGTACTGCAAATAAAGTGCTTAGTTCAGGGTCTGGAAGCAACAAACAAAGGTGAGCTATCATCATTACCTTATAACACCAAAACAGAGAATCCTTTCCATTTTCTCTTCTCTATGCAATTCCCTTTCAGGTAAATCTTCCATCTTTTTTGGATCCCCTGCTTCTTCCCTGCTGTAAACACACATAGTTGTCCTCCAGATGAATCCTAGGACAGTCACTGTAATGACTGGGGAAGCTCTGTGCCAGGGTGGGTCATGCCTGAAGAAGGTAAAGAGGAGGAGAGAGGACAGGAGCCCCAGAGATTCTTGGAGAGGACGGTGATGAAACCTGCCTCAAATGATGTCCTGCTAAATAACAAAAATTCAACTGGTAAATTTGAAGATCAAATTGGCTTCGTTAACCCATTCATGAATTGAGCAGCATCCCATCTAGCAATAGAAAGGAGCTCCACCAAGCTGTAGAGAAGGAAAGGTTTTTAAAGGTGGAAGGGGGGTGGACAAAGGAAATTATTAGAAAAGAATGCATTGTTTCAGTCAAGGTTGCCTTCCTAAGGGGACTAGACAGAGTCTATCAGGTTGGTTATCTCATTAGTGCTGACCAGGTAATTCCATGTTGACTGACTGGTTAAGGGTTACATTCCTGGGGGTGGGATGGGGTGGGTGTTGAAACTGCAATTAGGTTAGGTATGAAGTCTTGGTTTGTTGATGTGGGACTTGGCATAAGTAACTCCATTTGGGGCCTGCTGTCTCCGTAACACCCTGAAAGACAAGCCAGAGTTCAAGCTCTTCAGTATATGGTATTCAATATGTTTTTCCCGTGAGTAGTTTGCAGAAGAATGGGGAGGCAGAGGAAGGGACTAATGGGGGTGTCAGACAAAGGGTGGGGAGCAGCTATAGACCTGAATATTGGGGATCCTTCTTTCTTTCCAGCTGGCTCACGAACTTGTTTGAAGGTATTTGTTTTCACTCTTCATTGCTGAGATGGATGTAGAAGCCAGTCATAGAGGGAAATGAGCACTTTGTTGACAGGCAGCATGCTCAGTCCCCAGTATTTAGGGTCTGGGGTCAGGGAGTGTGTAGCTGACCTAGGTGAGGGGAGGATAGGGCAAGGACACAGGTGCTTAGTGGTGGCCCCCTTAGAGGCAGAGCTCTGGTATCTACCACCAACTGCCTCACAATTAGATGTTGGAAATGGTGAATTTACTTAGCTTATTCAGGTAAAAAAAAAATTTGTTCTAAAGATTGCATTTATTTGAGAGAGAGTGCAAGTGCACGAGTAGGGGGAGGTGCAGAGGGAGAACCATACTGCCCGACTTAGGGCTCCATCTCAGGATGCTGGGATCATGACCCAAGCTGAAGGCAGACTAATCGACTGAGCCACCCAGGCTCCCCCACGTAAATAAAATTTTAAACAAAACAAAACAAAATGAAGTGGACAATGACCACCTTAAGTCATTTGTAAAAATTAACAAGAAGTGAGGAAAGTTTTGACCAAAAATTCTACCACCAAGGTAATGTTGGCACTCCTTCTCGATCAACAGCCATAACTTACTCAGCTTTCCTATACAGATCTTCCTTGACTTATGATGATAGGGCTATGTCCTGAAAATATTGTTAAGTTGAAAATGTATTTAACACACCTACCTAACCTACCAAACATCATAGCTTGGCCTAGCCTACCTTAAACACACTCAGAACACTTAACATTAGCCTACAGTTGGGCCAAATCATCTAACACAAACCCTATTTTATAATCAGGTGTTGACTATCTCATGTAATTTATTGAAGAGTGTACTGAAAGTAAACACAGAATGACTGCATGGGTACAGAATGGTTATAAGTATATCTGTTGTTAACCCCCGTGATCAGGGGGCTGACTGGGAGCTGTGGCTCCCTGGGGCTGCCCAGCACCACGTGTAGCTGTGGGGGTGGGTAGTGGGGGAGCATAGATTAACATTCAAAATTGAAATAGGGTTTCTACTGAATGTGAATCCCTTGTGCACCACTGTAAAGTTGAAAAATCCTAAAATCCTAAATTGAAAAATCATAAGGTGGGGATTATATGTACTAAAAAGTTGAGGGAAAAAAAAGGTGGACAGAAGAAATGAAGGACCAAGGAGGCCTTGGAGGGGAAAGTAAAGGTCAAAGCAATTTCCTGCGAAAATACAACAATTACTGAGGTTCAGCCTCTTAGTTTTCAAAGGTTTGCCCACAGGGGACAAATTACAAGGGTAAACTCTCTGGGTATGATGCACATTTACCAAGCTGAATGTTTATAGTTGCTGCCTTTTGAAGTTTTTGTTGTTGTTGTTGTTTTTCCATTTGAAGTTTTGATCCTCAATCCATTTGAAATTTGCCCAACACTATGCATGACCTCTTGTGTTTTTGTCTTGTACTGTTTTTCAACTCTTGAAATACTGAACTTTTTAATGTCTCTCTCCCCCCACGACTGTAAGCTCTTTGAGGTACATAGATATATCATGTCCCCAACCCCCATTCCTCACCAATAGGGTCACAAAGAGCTCAATCTACTGAATCTTTAACTCTTCCATTTCTTTGAATGCCCTTGGGTTATGCATTCTGTAAATGGACACTCAACAGGTTTATAGTGAAAATCTAATGGCGGAGATCCCAGCCAGTGTAAACACATTCTTTCTAAATCTGCATGTATTTTAACGACAAAAGATTGCTTAGATTCAGAGAGGGGAAAGCGTGCATTTCTTTTACAGTGTGTTATAAATATTAAGAAGGAGCAACTGAAAGTTCTCTGGATTTTATGCTGTATCACGGTGCAAAGCACTGGGTGATCTGGCCTCCGGGTTCCTCCCGCAAAGCTGAACACGACTCCCAGTAATATGCGCAAAAGCACCCCCCCTTCCATGTGCACTTTGAAGCCCCACTCTGAAGCCCCGATCCACCCCTCCCACCCCCTACGGACACCTGCAGTTGAGTGTTGTGGTCCTGTTTCAACGTCCACATTGCCATGCTATAAACCAAACGCAAACTCAGGGCTTCTCAGGTCAGGCCCACAATGAGGAGAGGAGCAGCAAGCACAGAAGCAACCTCAGGAAGCAGTCAAAGCCCCCTTTCCCAGAGTCCCCTTCCAAAGACAAGCGGAGGTAGCAAAAGCGTTGTACTTGGCAGAGCTGTAAGCCCCAGTGACGGGTGCATAAAGGGCTGGGGTCATTCTGAGCTAGGTAGCGAGGTCACAAACTACGCAAGATGGTAACAGTCTACCTCGCGGCCAGGGTGTAGTGTGCCAGGGAGTATGTGAGCGTGTGAAATTGGCTCTGGAACCTGTGGCCGCGGAGCCCGGCCTTGTGCGGCCTCCAGGGCGAGAAGAAGTAGGTGGCTTTGTTCCCGGAATGTGAATGAGGGAGCCGAAGCCGGGCTTAAAGAAGGCAGCTTTCCGCGGCGGGAACTCGACGTCTCCGTAGAGGCTCTGGCAGCGCGCGAAACTCGCCATCAGGCTCCCCGGCCCGCGCCAGCCGCTGCGCTGGAAGCCCGAAGGGGGGACAGCCTCGCTGGTCGGTGAACAGAGCCCGGAGAGGCCGTGGCGCGGGCCTGCCGCGTCCCCCCAGCCAGCGCGGGCGGCCCCACGCGTCCGCCACTCAGCCGCGCGGCCAGCACAACATTCCATTTAAAAATAACACCCACGTGCGCTGGTAAACAAGCGCGCGCGGCTACTGTGCCGCGCGCCCCAGGCGAGCCAGTACGGCGCGCGCCCGCCCTCCTCCCGCACGTGTCTGCCGGCTCCGCCCGCGCCGCTCCTGCGTTGCTCACTCTCCTCCCCTCCGACGGCCGCGCACCGCCCCGAAGCCCCGAGTCCTGCCGCTCCAGGGCCCTAGCTTCCTCCCATGCTGCCAGGCGTGCCCCGCTGGGTGCTCTCCCAACTTTCCTCCCCCGACACCGCCACAACGCGGCAGGACCCATCGCCCCAGGTCTGCTCCCCTTCTCCCCTCCCCTGTCTTAAGCCCCCCTCCTTTGAACTCTCCCTCAGCGCGCGAAGGACTGGCTTCTGGGTCGCCCTCTCTTTCTCCTCTCCTCCCTCCCCTCCTTTCTTCCTTAGAATTTTACTCGATTGTTTATTATTTGCCGGGGGGCGGGGGCGGGAGGCGGAGAGGGGTGTCTGGGGCCTGGAGACTGGTGGCCGCGGCCAGTCAGCGCGCGGCGTGGTTTGACGAGTAGGCGGCGCAGCGAATGGGGACGCGGCGCAGAGCTCCCCGGTCACGCGCGTGTGGATACAATGACATCATCTGTTTGTACGCGTCGAACTAGCTTGGTGCAGGGGCGGGGCCGTACGTCACTTGAGTGACGGGCCCTGCGCAAAGCCCGGAGCCTGGAGTCCGCTGGGCGGGCGGGCTCCTGAGTACCCTGGGTTGGACCTTTTTGTGTATTGGATTGTGAGGAGCTAGCTCTAGACTCTGAGCTATTTCCAGTGACTTAGGAGGATTTAAGAAAAAGGGGGAAAAGAAAGATATTTATGAACCAAAGTGAATAGGTTTTTGGTGTGCGTGTCGCATGTAGTGCATTCGTAGTGCACAAATGAACAATTTAGATGCTGATAGTAGGATAAGGACTTGTGAAGATGTTTTTCTAAACCTAAAGAAATATCTTTTTAAAAAACTAAAAAATGCACAAGTAGCCGTTCTGGAGTCATTTACAAGTTAGAATCAAATTATTTTCCATTCATAATTGTTCAAGATCTGCTCTTGCCTTTAGGAATGGGGAATAATTTGCATTTCTCCTGAGTTAGTTGCACTTCTCCCCTCATTTGCCATGAAAATCCATGAAAAGTGAAACACCACTGCGTCGGGCGTCCTACGTAAGAGACTCGGCTGCAAACCTCTCGGTGCCTGATCAAATCTGAAGGCATCAGTTTATCGAAGTCCTGTAAGGCACCAACATCTTTGCTTGTCAGTATTTCCACGCCGTGGTAATCCTTGGAATCTGCGGTCAGCATCTTATCTCGGGTGTTACCTGGTGTCCGATTCTAACAGGGAACCGGACACCAGGGCGGGCACAGAGCCTGGCGGACGAACGCGCCCGCCGGGGACCCCCGGTAGCAGGCGCCCTGCCCTGAGTCTGAGAGGCCACGCGACTGCGCTCGTGGAGCGTTTGGGGCTTTGCTCTCCCCCTCCCTCTTCTCCTGGGCCAGCGCCGCGCTTTGTTGTCGTTGAGGCTCTCGGAGGGAGGAGGAGCCCAGCGGGGACGGCTGCGGGAGCCCGCCTGGTCCCGGCCCGCGGCGCGCTCCCTTACACCCACGCCCGCAGTCCCGCGGAGCGCGGGCGCGCAGGCGCGCGGGCGCGAGCCCACAAACACACACACGCACACACACGCACGCACACAGCACACCCGGGCCCGCCGCCCAGCCCTCCCCCTGGGCGGGGACCCGCCCGCCCGCCCGCCGTCAGCCTAGGTTGAGGCACCCTGCGTGTGTCTATAACTTTGTGCTGCTGCCGCGGCCGCCCTGCTCGTGGAAGGGAGGAGGAGGAATGTGGAAGGCGACGGCGCGCAGGCTGACAGGCGTTTCCTCAGGCGGGCTGCGGCGGTGGCCGGAGCGCCTTTCCTTCGCCGAGGTTGCGCGCCCCCTCCTCGCCGTGCCCCGGGCCCGCGCGGAATTGTGCTTCCTCCCCCCTCGTCCCTGAAGGGAAGGAACTGAGGTAGGCGCCGGAGCTGTGCAGCGGGGCGGTCGCCTTCCCGGTGACTCCGGATCTGCTTCCGAGCTGGGCCAGGCGCTTCCCTTTTCCCTCCCCGTGACTCGGTGTGCGCGCCCCCCTTCCCTCCCGCTAGTGTTTTTTAAAGGACTTGAGTGAAAGGGGGAAAACTGTCAAGATGGCAGCAGCGGGAGCAAGGAGGTGATGAACGTGCTGGTCCGGGTTTTCTGGCAGTCCGGGAGACTTGGCGCTTCCTGACCTGTTGGAAGATTTATGTTCTGACTTGTCCCCTCCCCCCCCGTTCTTTACTGGGAAGGGGGTGGAGGGTACAACGCCCGCGAGCAAATAAACCCCACAAAACCCCAAAGTGGTCGTTCCTGTTTGGCTCGACCCTTGGCAAACACCCTCGAGCTGCTTGCCCCGCTGCTTCTCGTCTTGTCCTTTTTCTGGAAGTGACAAGAGCCCGTCCGCGCTCGGACCCGCGTTCGTCCTCCTGGCCCGCGGGCGAAGAGGGAAGAAGGCGGCTGCCCGCGCCGTCCCCGGACTCGGGCCCCTCGGCGGGGAGAAGGGAGTACAAGGGGGCGCGGAGGCGGCAGGGCCGGGGACGAGAAGAGCGGAAGACGCCACCGACTTTGGCTGCGGCGCCGCGGGAAGCACTTGAGCGGGCCCGAGCGAAACATAAACAAACGCACGCCCGCTCAGGCTCCGACCGCGGCTCGGCTGCGCCAGCCCTGGCCGCTGCCCGCTTTAAAGGCGCGGCCCGCGCCCCTCCCCCCGCCCCTTCCCCGCCCCTCCCCTCCCCTGTCCTCCCCTCCCCTCCCCTCCCCCTTCTTCCCCGCCCAGCCACCTAGCCCAGGAGAGACCTGCAGATCTGGCGGCCCCGGCGGCGGGGGGAAGGGGGCTGCCCCGTGCGAGCCCGTCGATTCGCTCCTGGCTCCCCCGCGGCCTGGCCAGGGGGCGGTGTCTGCTGCGCCAGGTTCGCGGGACGCACGTCTCCAGGTCTGCCTGTTTCTGGGAGGCGGGCGCCGTGCGGCCGGGAAGCGGCGGCGGCGGGCGCGGAGTCGCCGAGGACTGGGCTCCAGCCCGGGATAACCAACTCTCCTTCTCTCTTCTCTCTTTCGTGCTTCTCCAGGCGGCGGCAGTAGCGGCAGCGGCTCCCCGGAGCCCGAGTCTTCGCGGCGCCCCCGTCCCTCCCCCGCCGCACCCCGCCCCGGCGCGAGAGGAGAGCGCGAGAGCCCGAGCCGCGGGCGGGCGGGCGGCGAAGATGGCAGAGGCACCGGCCTCCCCGGCCCCGCTCTCTCCGCTCGAAGTGGAGCTGGACCCGGAGTTCGAGCCCCAGAGCCGGCCGCGCTCCTGTACATGGCCCCTGCAGAGGCCAGAGCTCCAGGGGAGCCCGGCCAAGCCCTCGGGGGAGACGGCCGCCGATTCTATGATCCCCGAAGAGGAGGACGATGAAGACGACGAGGACGGCAGCGGTAGGGCGGTCTCGGCCATGGCGATCGGGGGCGGCGGGAGCCGCACGCTGGGCTCCGGGCTGCTCCTTGAAGACTCGGCCCGCCTGCTGGCTCCCGGAGGGCAGGACTCCGGGTCCGGGCCAGCCCCCGCGGCGGGCGCGCTGAACGGGGGGACGCAGACGCCGCTGCAGCCTCAGCAGCCACTGCCGCCGCCGCAGCCGGGGGCGGCTGGGGGCTCCGGGCAGCCGAGGAAATGCTCGTCGCGGCGGAACGCCTGGGGGAACCTGTCCTACGCCGACCTGATCACTCGCGCCATCGAGAGCTCGCCGGACAAACGGCTCACTCTGTCCCAGATCTACGAGTGGATGGTGCGCTGCGTGCCCTACTTCAAGGATAAGGGCGACAGCAACAGCTCTGCGGGGTGGAAGGTGCGTACCCACCTCGGGCGGGCGGCCGGACCCGCCGGGCCTCCTGCGCAGTGCGAGACGCGCCTTCGATTCATCGGAGCGCGCCTGCGGGCGCTGGGGAGAGGGGTTGGCACCGAGAGCCTCCGCTGTGAGGTTTCGGGGGGATCTCTGTGACCCCCAGAGGAGGGGAACCTAGGGTCGGCCGCGGAGGGTTGGGCGGGGAAAGGAGGCTTCCTCGGAAGCCTCGGGCATGGCCAGGTGAGGAGAGGGGGCAAGGGATACCGGCGAGGGAAGGACTGGCGGACAGGAGTGCATTTGCTGGATTCCCGGGACTGCACGGAGGAGGTAGGTCTGCGGCCAACTTCGAAGTAGAAATCACTGTAGTGGGGATGCGGGGAGGGTTCTGCGGGTGGGGTGAGAGGATGTGGGGGAGTGTTTGGGACTCGGTGCCCCGAGGAGGGGTTGGATTTGTGGTTTCCAGTCAGTCACAGGAGCATGGTCGTTGTCACTAGCTGGATGAAAACCCTTGCGTCGAAGTTTCTGGCTTGTGGGTGTTAGTTCCCACAGGCACTCGGATCCCATTAGAAAAAGTAGTGGTTGTAAACCTTTTACTGGCTGGCTGTCTTTCCTTGCCTGTGTTGGCACCTTTTTTCCTTAGAGATGTTTCTACGGTAAACCTGCCCCCGAACTTGAGTTGTTCTGAGCCCTGGACCGGGCCAGCCCTACCACCTCGAGGCGAACTAGCCACACCTGCTGCTCCCGTTGAAGCCTGGACTCTGGCGCTGTTTGCGGCCGGGTCCAGGTGTGGAGGACTGAGGCCTGGAGCTTCACCTAGGCCTTTGGGAGGGAGGTGTGGTGTCAGGGCTGGGCCATAATGGCTTCTACCTATAAGTGAACCAGAAGAGAGGCTCTCTCCTGTTCTTTTCAGCCTCTTGGGGCACTGGACACGTGGTAGGGAGAGAGGTGTGGAAAGGCCTATGATGTAATCACTTCCTGCAGTTGGGCATCCAAACAGATTAACTCCTATGCCCCTGCTGGGCTGCTGATACCCAGCTGCTTTGCTCTTCCTGGCACCTCATCCTCCTGGCCTCTTTCCCCAAGACATGAATGTGTCAGTACCAGGCAGAGGAGTCCTGTACAGTTGGAGATACATATGGCTTATCAGTTGGTTCTATTTGCAAGTTAGCTTTTTTTTTTTTTTAATTAATGAGGTAGTTCCTTCCTCATTCCGTGTCTTTGGGGAGCCCTGTATCTTCCTGGGTTCCAGGAGGTGTATACAGTAAGAACAGTTTAATCTTGGTGGAGAACTGGAGCACTGGAGAGGAAACCTGTATGTGAAAAAAACTAAAGAATTTAGTGTGTTGAGTTTTAATTTGCTTAAAAAAAAAATCCTTGCAAAGTATCTGCTTTTTTTTTTTTTTAATTTTTTATGGCTAGTATTGGAGAGGACTTGTTGAGATACTTTAAAAGCAAAATGTATGCTTTGAAATTATTCCAGTTATCTGTCTCATTTCCTTTAACAAATGCCGACATTATGAATCTTACATTTGATTTAATTTTACAGCTTTGCAAAGGAATGCCAGTTGTGTGATATGAGGGCCATTTACAGAAAGCTTGAGAGTGAATTCCATTTCAAAGCAGTGCTACTGTGATATCTTTTAAAACTGAATTTCTAAGTGAATAGTGAGGGTTAATCTCAGGGTACAGTGTCAGGAAGGGGTGAGTTTCAGGATCTAAGAAAATGGATATAGGGGTTTGGAATATTTTTCAAATTTCTCAACTTGAAGTTAGTCCTGTATATTTTGAGTTTGGTGCAGAGAATCTGCTAGTTAAAAGTTAGTTAGCTAAAAGTTAATGTTGGAAAGGTTTTTACTTTTCCTTTTTTTAAGTTTATTCAAGTAGTTTAATCCCACAAATAACATCTCGTTTTGTAATTAAAGATAGTAACCGTTTAATAGCATTTGATTTTTTTTTTTTTTTAAAGATCTAGGTGAGAAAGTAGTATTACCAAAAGTAGCCATGAATTGTGATTCGGTTGATTATATTTTCATGTAACTTGCAGGACTTGAGTAGAGATTTTGGGCCTAGTCCTAAACTTTGTGGGTTTTTGTCCTTAACCTTTTTTTCTGGTCTCATGGTTTCTTTTTCCTTCTCTGCTATCTCATTTCTCTCTCTCTTTTCTTTTTTTTTGTTGAGGTATAGTCAACACACAATGTTAAATTAGTTTCCATTTCATTTCTTTTTAACTAAAATTATGAAAAATTGTAAATTGAAACTCAAGCCTTAGTATGTTTAATACAGGACACGAAGTAAAATATTTTTATATTTTATGTAAGTAGAATTATTTTTACTTTAAGATTTTACATCAGTTCTGTTTCTGAGTATCACATAGCAACTAATCCTTGAAGACTATGGGGATATAATTTAGTTAAAGAGTTTTTGTAAGATGACCTTCATCAAAAGATGCACCCATGCAGGAACTTCCAAATCTTTGATGATGGAGAAAGCCCTTTGAAACTGGGGCTGGTTTCATATTCCGATTATGAGTAATAGCCAACCTTTTTTTGTGTTTGTGGTTTAGTAGCGGTGGAAGAAGAGGGAGAAGGGAGAGGTCAGGAGCTAATTGTGACCCATTTCCATGCGTCCAAGTTTCAGGAGTCAATTCCTATCATGATTAGTCATTTTGAGAGCATGCGTGTGCATTTAAACCACACTACTTTCATTCTGAGTTATGCATTAGGGTTTTTGACTTCTGAAAATGTCTAGAATTCAGGTTAACCTCTCTTAGCCCTGTGTGCACATAGCTACAGTATGCAGGGTTTAGGCCTTACTTCTTTTGTGGCTTTTTGGACTGTTGCATTATGAGATCCTGTCACCAGAATTATCACCCTAAGACTAGAGAATAAAAGAATTAGAAAAGAGGCCTTGAAGATCAGAATTAGGACTAGTGGTTTGAAGCCCTGGTTGCATATTTGGATCACCTTGGAGCTTTTAAAGAGTACCAATACTTAGAGAATAGGTTTTAATTGGGTTGGTCTGGGACTTAGCATTGGTGTTTCTTTTTTGTTTTATTTTTGTTTTTTAAGTTTCTTAGGATATTCTGATGTACAGCCAGGATGAGGTTTGCTGAGATAGTTCAACTCCCTTATTTTAATGGTGAAAATCCTGGTTCTTCAAGTTAAGGACTTCTCTAAGATCACACAGCTAGTTAGGTAATTAGTAGCTGCAGTTTTGGAGATTTTTATTCTTTATCACACTGTTTTCCTCTTTAAATTGACCTATTTTTTTAAAGGTTTTTTTACTAAGTAACAAGTAGTCTTACATAAGTAGAAGATGCTTTCCTGAAAAGCATATTTGCCTCTCAGTCTAAAAATGTCTTGGTTATTAGTTCAGCGTCAGAAAGACGAATATTGCTGGAGGCTGATGAGTTTATCACATTTGTATAGTCATCCACTGTCTATCAGTACGGGTACTTAGGAACTGTGAAGTGATAGAGGTGGCAGAAAAGATAGCGTTTTAACAAAAGGAGGAAGTTCTTGGTTAACTTAGGTTTGTCAGATACATATTGTGCCAGAGAGAAAGGTGATGGCTATCTCACAGGTTCCCTTACCTCAGGCATTAAAGTAGATGTGAATAGTCAGATGTGGTTAAGAGGAGAAAAGGTTATATTTCCTTTAATTCGGATTAAGTTTACTTGCACCGCACCACCCCTAATCCAACTGCTATGTTCTCTCAGTTCCTCCTGTTGTGGGACAGACGTCTAGGATTCCAGGGTTTACCTGTTAAGGCCTATGTATCACTATTCATCTTCTCACACCCACACACCTGCATTTCCCAGGAGATTAGGACATGATTACATTAGGCAGCCATGCGTTTCCATGCTGTTTCTCACAATTTCATAAACGTAGGATCCTGTGCATGTGACGACTTCTCCTGCTGCTGTGGATGTCTTCTTTCATGTGAGAATGTGTGCTCTTACAGCTTCTTCCCAGGGTAAAAAGATGAGGGCCCACCTGCCACATAATGCCTGTTGATGTTCTCACTGTTCTCATTCTTTAGATTAATGCATCCAGTTCCTTCCCAACATACTGTATTGAGAAAATGTTATTTTAACTGCAACTTTCATGTCTAAAAATATGTTTTTAAAATTTCAAAATGACAAAGTTGTGATAATTCCATGTTGGCTTGTAATTTTGGCCTCCGTCACCTTTTGGAGTAACTCACCAAAGGGCCAGTTATGGTCGTGTGTAAGGAATCCGCCTTCTGCTTGGCCCATGTTGCCAAAATGCTGTTTTGTAATTTCCTTTGGCAGTACTGTCTTCGTCAGTGATTCTCCACGAGTATACTTCCTCTTCCTACAGCAGCAGTACACTAGGGGGACTGTTTTTCCTCTTTTTCAAAGCTGTGTCATCGACCTATGAAGTGAAGAAATTGGCCCTTTTAAACTTTGATCTGTGAGCCCTATGTAGCAGAGAGACTCTTTAAAAAAGAAGCTAAGTGTTTGTTTTGATATGTTTATCTCCTTCTTAGAAAATGAAATGAAACAATGCAAACTTATTTTTAGGAGATTTTAGGAGGGTTCTATTTTAAGAGAATGACACCATAGAAGAACATCTTGTAGTTAAACTTTTTAATACGTATGATTCTTACTTAAAACCTGCAAGATATTTTTATTTGGAAAAT
Source organism: Phoca vitulina (assembly GCF_004348235.1). Taxonomy (NCBI): domain Eukaryota; kingdom Metazoa; phylum Chordata; class Mammalia; order Carnivora; family Phocidae; genus Phoca; species Phoca vitulina. The sequence continues at coordinate 51,799,789 of NW_022589712.1, read as the reverse complement.
TAATGAAGAGTCCATGTCTCACTGAAAAGTCATTTATTTGGCCTGGGAAAAGTTTAGCAAATACTGTCCATCCAAAGATCTTCATAAAAATGCGAAGGTAAGACTGTTTCAGTCTGTACATTTTAGCAGGGCACCCTGCTTACCCATTGCTTACCACATTAGATTCCTAGGGCTAGAGAGAATATGGAATTTATTTTGTTCTCGTATCTTGCCCATCTTGCCTGTGGGGAACAGACTCAGTCCTATTCTTGACTCCTCATTTTTCTCCTGAACTTTTCCTGTATCACAAGTCCTGAAGAGCCACTTTGCCTTTTTGCTGCTATAGAAGGAGCTCAGAATGACATATATAGGTGGATTTTATCTCTGTATCTATATAGAGATAGATACATGTGGATTAGTATCAGTGGACATTATAGCTGGTATACAGTAAGTGACTACAGATTAGAAAGAGAAAACCTTTTCAACTATTTTCATCACATGCCATTTTATTCATTCAACAAATACTTATCAAAGGGATACGGTTCACAAGGCATTCTGCTGGGTCTCAGGGATATAGTAGTAGCACGAGACAGATGAGGTTCCAGCTCACAGGATTCAGGTTCTGTTGGAGGAAGACAGAAAATAAACATGCAAATCTGTGTTCTGTGAATTTGTCATTGTCGTCATTCTCTTTGCCTTTTTTCATGTCTGTACTTCTGCTTTCCTCGATATTTCAGCTCTCTGCAGAGAAATTACTGGCAAAAGGCAAAGTTGGTGTTGAACTTTGGTTGGAACTGGTCTTTAATTCTCTGCAGATCATTTTCAGCTTGCTTTGGAGATGCAGGGCCGCTATAACATGGCTCTTGTAGTTTGGGTCTGTTGGGGAGAAGCTGGGGCTTTCCCAGGGCCATCTGGATTAGAGCACACCTGTGGTCCTAGCCTGATCTGGGGTCTCCAGTTCTGTCTTGTGGGGCCTGGTATAGGACTGGCCTCCCTCTGGAGTGGAGGTGGAGCCTTGATACAGCTGACTCATTCACATTGCTTCTTGCCTCAAATTTAGAACTAAAAGACGTTTTAGAGATCATCTAACTACTTCATTTTACAGGTGAGGAAGCAGGACAAGAGCATGTGAGTGACTGGCTCAGGAACCTACAAGCTAGCAGAGATGGAGCTAAGAGTGTGTCCGCATGAGCCCTGGGCAGCACTGTTCTGTACTGTCTGCTGTTAACCATTGTGGTTTCACAGCTGTTTGTGTCCGTGCCTCCATTTCTGCAAACTCTTACTTCATTTGCTCGCCTCTGCTTCCCCTCCTCCCTCCTTTAGGCTGGCTCATGCTAGACTAGCTGCGTTGGTTTTTTAGTATTTCCATCAGTGTTCTCAGCTAACCTTGCTGAAAAAGCCATCTGTCTTAAGCCCACCCCACCCTACCATGTCCAACCGTGACTCCCTCCTATTTCTTTTTGTCATTTTTCTGTGACTCCTGTATATTCCCAAGGACAGTGTAAGAGCCTCCAAAGCATGGAATGTGTCTACCAGACAAAAACATTTCTGATACTCGGAGCTATTCTTTGAATCATTATGTCCTCAGCCCATAAAGATAGCCTTGTTCTGGGACTCTGACACTGAAAGGAGATGATGTGATTCGGGAGTGAAGTGACATCATGTGTAGAGTCTTTTGAATACTTACAGCTATGAAGTCTTGGACCTCCTAGCATTAATGTTGATAGGATATAGTATAATTACGAAAGGATGCTCTGCTATCCAAGGCATTTCTTGCAGTGTCTTGTTTCCTAGTGATAGCAGTCCCTGAAAACTTCATTAGTGCCAGTCACTACCCATCATAGAAACTGAGGAAAACCTTGATCTAGGAATGACTTCATTTAGAGACAGTTGAAATCAAGTCTCTTTTCTGTGTGTGTACCCCACCAATGCCGCATCAGTATGCACTGTCTAGAAAGATTCATCATAGGGTTGTTCAGCCTAAAATTCACTTACCCACTTCTTACAGGAGCAAAGCTGTTGTGTAAAACTAAGTTGTCCGTGATGTTCTGCATTTGGAGGCAGAAGTCCCAGAGGTACTTGAAGTTTTATATCCATGAATTGGAAAATAGAAGTCACATATGAAGGAGGAAGAGACAGCAAGCACTCTCTGAGATGGATCTTTTCAAAGCCAGTCTGTAACTCTTCCGAGTTAAGAGTTTTCTAAATAAGTGGTTAGGCTGTGATTATGATAGAAGACCCCAATTCTGATGGCGTCATTACTGACAGACTCAGTATCTTTAACCATTTAATTCTTAACCAAAGAACCTTCATTTCTTAGTATCACAATTTCCCCAATTGGAAAAAGTACAGTAGCAGGCATCCATAGAATATTGTGATGTATCACTCCTTCTTGATAAAACACAAGTGTATGATCGGTGCATGTTTCAAGCTGGGCTTTTCCAGAGAGTGTGTCTTTCACTTTCTACTCAGACTTTCTTTTTTTAGATTTTAATCTTGGGACTTTTTCTTTGCAGTTTGTCAGTTACTATTATGGGATAACATAAAGCGAAATGGACTAATTTCCCTTATGGGCCATGGCTCTTCCAGTAATTTGCTACTCTAGTAATTGCCTATGATGAAGAAGCCAGGTAATCTTCTAGGGGCTCACCATGCCTGGGTGTCCAGATGCACCCTAGTCCTGTAGTGGAGAGGTGCGAAGGAAAAGAGCAAGGAAGAGTTGTGGTACACTTGTAGGGGCAAGGCCGATGCAAGAAGTGACTTCTGCTCCAAACAAATGGAATGCATTAGCTTTCCTTTGGAGTAAATCTATACTAAATCCAACAGAGATGCCTTTGGCAGATTTTAGTAGTTGTTTTGGAATTACTTACTTCTTTGAAGACCTTTGCGTGTGTGTGTTGGGAGAGAATCCACATAGCTTTCTTTCTTTTTTTTGTCCCAAGATTTTATTTATTTATTTGACAGAGAGAGAGACAGCAAGAGAGGGAACACAAGCAGGGGGAGGGGAAGAGGGAGAAGCAGGCTTCCCGCCGAGCAGGGAGCCTGACCCCAGGACCCTGGGATTATGACCTGAGCCAAAGGCAGATACTTAATGACTGAGCCACCCAGGTGCCCCCACATCATATCTTTCATTGTGTTTTAGATGTGTAGTGAAATTAATAACTTGGCTCCTGAAGCCATTGATAATTTACTTTAAATTCAGAGCCAGCAGAGGGAGTACACAAGTCTTTAAGCTCATCTCAAGTATTTTTTTCCCCAGAAAGCTAAAATAATACCTTGATTAAAATAAAAAGAACTGTGAAATATAGTGCTTTCATGTAGGTTTATATCCTTATTAGAAAAGGATAATTTGGAGAGGGGGCTGTTAAAAACCTAAGGTAATTTTTTTTTTTTTAAAGGAAACCTTGGTCTTCTGAGACCCATGGTCTACTTTCCATCCCCAAATAGTTAAATGAAAGCACTTTCAACTGAAAAACATCCTTCCCTGTCTTTCATATTTTTTGGTGTGAGTGTTTATACCTAATAACAGATTTTTCAGAGTGTGTCAAGAGTCTGGGCCAGTGGAATGTTGTTTTTTAGTGCTTTTTTGAATGGGACTTTTTGTGTGTGTGTGAAGACTTTATTTGAGAGAGCACGTGCATGTGAATTTAGGGGGGCAGGGGGAGAGAATCTTTCAGGCAGACTCTCCATCCCGAGACCCATGAAATCATGACCTAAGACGAAACCAAGAGTTGGACGCCCAACTGACTGAGCCACCCAAGTGCCCCTTGAATAGGATTTCTGATATTTTCTAAGCCTTCACAGTTTCCCACAGGTGAGAGAAAGGCAAAAGGTACATTATTTCTAATTGAGATTGGAAGTAGTCCACTGGCGATTATAACTTTGAATTTTTTTTTTTTTAAGATTTTATTTTTCGACAGAGAGACACAGCAAGAGAGAGGGAACACAAGCAGGGGGAGCGGGAGAGGGAGAAGCAGGCTTCCCGCTGAGTGGGGAGCCTGACGCGGGGCTTGATCTCAGGACCCTGGGATCATGACCCGAGCTGAAGGCAGATGCTTAACGACTGAGCCACCCAGGCACCCCCAATTTTTTTTTTTTAATATTTCTGTAATGCTGTGATTTGTCATCTTCCACTTTGCCTCATATTTTGTAGTGGTGGTTTATTTATTTTTTAAAAAGATTTATTTATTTATTTGAGAGAGGGTGAGAGAGCTTGTGTGTGCCCATGTGCCTGTGTGTGATGGAGGGGAGGGGCAAAGGGAGAGGGAGAGAGAAACCTAAGCAGACTCCATGGCGATTGAGAAGTCCCATCTCATGACCAGGAGATCACGACCTGAGCCGATACCAAGAGCTGGAAGCTTAACCAAGTTGGCCACCCAGGTGCCACATTGTGGTGGTTTATTTTAATTTGGGAGTTGTAGTGGGTTGAATAGTATCCTCCTAACTTCATGTCCATCTGGAACCTCAAAATGTGACCTTGTTTGAAAATAGGGTCTTTTAAGGGGTAATTAGTTAAAATTAAGTTATATTGGATTAGGGTGGGCCCCAAACCCAATGACTAGCGTCCTTATAAGGAGAGGAGAGGACAACTAAGATGCACTAGATGCTGAGAGGTCTGCATGAAGATTGTGGCAAAGGTTGGAGTGATGCAGTTACTAGCCAAGGGCACCAGGCATTTCTGGAAGCCACCTGAAGCTAAGAAGAAGCCAGGAAGGGGTCCCCCACCCAGCCTTTAGAGGGAGCATGGCCCTGCTGACACCTTGACCCTGCTGTACCTGTGGAGTGTGGGCTTGAGGTTTACACTGCAGCCCATGAGTTCTGGCTGAGAGCTTTGGTCTAGAACAGCCAGTCTTTGAGGGGAGAGAGGAGCCTAGGGTCCTCAGCAGAAGGATAGTGTTGAAGAAGAATCCTTTCTTCCATGTCATGGCTTGAGAGGGTAGAACCCTATCAGATTCATTGTCATTGGTTATGGTAGTAAGGCTAATCCACAATCTCTCTGGAGTCCCTTTAGCTCCTCCTGTGCTTGGTTCAGGGACTTTCAAAGTCTCTCACACCTGAGGCTTCAGGCTCATGTCTCCTCTGTGTACATTTACGTCCAAAAAACCAGTCATCCTGATCTAGCATAGAACACAGAGTGGTTGTCCTCATAGAAGTGGCAGCTGACCTAGAGTATAGGCATAAGAATAGATGAACAATGTAGATAGTACCAAAAATAGAGACATATATTTGGTTGCTTGATTTATATCAGACAGAGTAAATAATGTTGAAGAAATACATCAAAGACATTGAGTCAAGTAATTTGATGTCCATAATGGGAAAAAAATGAACTTGATACCTGTCTTACACAGTTTGGTGTAAGTGACACAACTTAGTTCATAGACATAACTGTGAAAAGAAAAAAAATCTAAAAGTAGCAGTAGATATTTTCTAGGTACCTAGTAGGTGTTTGGGTTGAATTGTTCTGAAGTATTTAGGAATCAGAATTGCACTGTTTAATTTTATATTTCAAAATGATATTTTTCGGAAGGGGAGCCAGGATGATTTTTACAATAAAAAGGAGTCTACACAACCACATTTTCAGGCCTAGGTATAATAATAATAATTATAATAGTAGCTATGATTTACTGAACACTAAGCGCCAAATGATCAGTTAGGTTTTTACATCTAATGTTGATCTTGTGTGATAGGCATTTCATGTAAATCCCAATTTAAAGACCAGGAAATGGTTCAAGGAACTTATTTGGGATCAGACTCAGGTTTCTTTGACTCTGGAACTTTTGCCTTTTCTGCTACACTCTACTGATTCCTGGAGTGCAGGTGGGACTTTGGGTTGGGTGGGGGGTGTATAACAATAAAATTAAATAGCTGCCATTTCATTTATTTACATTATTCATTTGGTGGGGAGGGTTGAGTTTTTATGTGTTTTTTAATTTAGGTAAATTTGACACATAACATTAACTTCAGGTGTATAACATGATTCAGTACTTGTATATATTGCAAAGTGATCACCACAAAAAGTCTAGTTAACCTCTGTCACCACACATAGTTACAGAATTTTTTTTTTCTTGTGATGAGAACTTTTAAGATTTACTCTCCTGGCAACTTTCAACCTTCAGTACAGCATTATTAACTCTAGTCACCTTGCTGTATTTTCCATTCCTGTGACTTTATTATAACTGAAAGTTTGTACTTTTAGAAAACAGCTGCCATCTTAAAAGTTGCTGTGTGCCACATCTTTGCATATATTACCACTAACCCTCATAGTGATCCTCTGGAACACTGTTCTGAATGCTCGTCTTCCGATCATTGGCTGACTGAGGTAGCACCTCTTTGTGTGCTGCTAGGGGAGTGGACTTGGACCCAGGATGTAGGCTCCTTTCCTTGATTTTTATTAGCTAATAACTTAAGAATTGAGTCCATGCCTGGCTTTTAGTGGGAGAGTAGAAGAGGCTTGAGAATTCTGTCAAAAACCTGCTGGTTTGGGTATTCTCATTTTTTTTTTTTTTAAGATTTTATTTATTTATTTGACACAGAGAGAGCAGGGAAGGAGAGCAGGAACACAAGCACGGGGAGAGGGCGAGGGAGAAGCAGGCTTCCCGCTGAGCAGGGAGCCCGATGTGGGGCTCGATCCCAGGACCCTGGGACCATGATCTGAGCTGAAGGCAGACGCTTAACAACTGAGCCACCCAGGCGCCCCGGGGATTCTCATTTCTGATAGGTCACTTCCTTGCATGGCCATGGTTTACTCTGGGTCAGATACAAAGTGTACTATTTAGTACTAATAGAGTGTGATACATAGTGTGTAGAAATACTTTGGGTTGGGCTGTTATCTCTGGCAAATTTCTGCTTTGGGAGAACAGGGTATCTGTGCTTCTATACTGTAGGCTTTAGGCAGGTAGATGAATGGAGACAAGACCACCAAGAAAAATGGATTTTGGGGGAAAACAATTTATAAGAAGTTCCTGGCAGAAGTTTGGCTGCCAAATCAGATCTCATTACTAAAGGTATTAAAATATTTTGTGATTGACTCTTTGCAGTGCAGTTACTGTTGGGTTTAAAGGCAGGTTGCCAAGACAGAGACAGAAAATGTTGCATAATGCAAGGTGCTGGCCAGGTTAAAGTGTTGATCTCTACTGAAAAGTTTACTGCTTTTATCTTCAAGGTAAAGTTATGTATGGGTAGGACCTAAAATGATGGTTTTAATTGGCCCGGGGAATGCAGTATTCATGCGCCCTAAGATAAAACATGGCTAGCAGAATACTTTAAAATTCCTATGTGTGTTGGAAAAAACTTAAGAACTCTCAGTTTCATGGTAAAGATAGGTGAGTAGTGTCTGGATAGTGTCCAGAAGATAGACTGAAACACTATGATAAATGTGGAGCGGGCAAACTGGTTCTGCCTGATAACTGAATATAGCCAGGGTGCTGGGGAGGGAGGGTGATGGGCCTGGAGGCAGTTGCAGTAGAAGGTGGCAGTGGCCACAGTGGACTTTTAAAGGTATAACTCTGGATATAAACCTGAAGTTTATGGTGGGCATAAAATTATATCCAGTAGAACTTGTTAGATGTCTCCTTGAAAATTGGTACTACTTTAGAAAGATCAAGTGGATAGTTGAGTCATTAATTCACATAATTCAAATCTCAAACTGCTTTTAGGCTGAAATGTCCTAATAATTGATTTTTAAAATGATATTTCTTTCATCATAAATTATCTAGATAATTGCCTCAGTTCCATATTTCATATTAAGCTCAGCTGAGTGATGTTTAACGCTTCCTGCTCGATTCCTCTCCTTTTCTTTTTAAAGTTTTAATTTTAATATTTTTAAAAGCTTGATACATTTTAATTTTTTCTAATACTGTAATGGTTTTATAAAGTAAAACTCTTTCTCTAGATCTCTCCATTAGAACTTGTCCTTCTCATAAATTCTTTAAAAATTTTTTTACCTAATTTAAAACTCAGGGTTGGTGTAGATCTTCTAGAGTTTTTACCTTACAGGATAGCTGTCCTGGGACTTCCTGCTAGCATTCATTTCCAAATCGAGGATTTGTTTTAATTTCACCCTTCATACATTTGCATCTATTTTTTTTTTTTTTAAGATTTTATTTATTTATTTGAGAGAGAGTAAGAAAGAGAGAGCAGGAACCAGGGGGAGGGGCAGAGGAAGAAGCAGACTCCCTGCTGAGCAGGGAGCCATGGGGCTTGATCCCAGTACCTCAGGATCATGACCCCAGCCAAAGGCAGCCACTTAAATGACTGAGCAACCCAGGCGCCCCATTTGCATCCTTTTCTTTTCTTTTCTTTTTTTGAGATTTATTCATTTATTTTTAGGGAGTGCACAAGTGTAACTGGGCATGCAAGCAGGGGGAGGGGTAGAGGGAGAGAGAGAATACAAGTGGACTCCCTGCTGAACTTGGAGCCCAAGCCACCCAGAGCTTGATCTCAGGACCCTGAGATCCTGACCTGACCTGAAATCAAGAGTCTGATACTCAACCAACTGAGCCACGCAGGCACCCCCATACATTTGCATCTTTGTATTGGGTACCTCTTTTTTTTACCCCCCAGTTGGTAGAATGAGAAGGGATGTATCTTTATTCACTAGTTTTCAGTACAGTCTCATTAACAGGGTTAATTTATCATATATGCATATACCCATCTTGCAAATAAACGGCAGACCACAGACTAAAGTTTCAATAAGATAACTTTTTAAAAAGGAAACATTGAAACTTTGAGCCCAAACATTCTGAATTTGTTTAAAAGGGTAATGAGCAGTTAGATTAGGTGTACCATTTGTGTAACCCTGAGAAGCCTAGAATGGGCTTATGAAAATTGTGGGCCTGATTATTTTAAGGTTATCTTTGAGCTGATTCCAGGGTGAGTGTGCTTGCTTTGGCACACTTAGGTTCTTAAGCTCCTGATAGATAACTTCCTAGGTGAGCTAGTATACTGTTTCTTGAAATTAGTGGCCTAGATCAGGCCTTCTATCTCCAACCGTGTCCAATAAAGATAAGCTTACAGCCTTCTGTTTGAATAGATGCATGTCCTTTGCTGAACTGAATTATCTAAAGCAGTCCTATTAGTCTTTTCCCTTTCCAAGAAAGAGCCTTATTTCAGGCTGAAAGTCTATGTGTTCTGGGCCATACTTTTGGCTTTGCCACATTCAACCTTCACGTTAGTTGCTAAGGTGAAGTTTGGCACTTTGACCATAGATATCATTTCGTAGGGTGTTCTTTGGGAGGAGGGGAGAGATTTATTCTGATAGTCTCATAAAATCAGGGAATGCTGCTTTGAGTTAATTTGTGGGTAATCAGTACTGAATAGGTGAAGTATATTAAATTAGGAAAGTTAACCTGAGGTGTTAGTGAGAACTATGGCTTCTAAATTGATTTTAAAATAATTACTTAACAAATTGATGTTTTTAATCAAAAATTATAGTTTTCATTTTTAAGATACAGATTTATCCACATCTTAGTTTTCTAAGCAAATCAAAAACTGTAGATTGATGAATTGGTTTTAACTGTTAACACAGTGGAAATACAGCTGAGTTTTTCTCTCTGGGCTCCCAGTGTTTGACCTGTTGGTGTGAGCAGAGATAATTCTCACCTGATGTCTGTCTGTGTTACCTGCTCTGAGATGCTCTGCTCTGTCCGTTGACTACCAATACTGTGTTCTGTTTTGGGTTCATCATTCTGCCTTAAACAGGATCATAAAGCTTTCAAACATTTTTTTTTCCAGCTTGTTACCTCATGCATCTGTGGTAGTCAAGAAGGAAGAGAAGAAAATAACTTGGTTTTATCATCTGAATCACATGATTTTACAACTTTGAAAACTCCTTTGTCAGTGTGGTTACTGGGAAGATAATTTCAGTTATCAAGTGCTCTGAGTTATTTCAATTTCCTTCCTTTTGCCTCTCCTTTAAAATTTTTTAAAAAATTTTGTTCAGGGTGGTAAATTTTCTGGCACATTTCAGAGTTGAACCTTTAGATAATTTGTTTGTGAGAAATTAAAGCTGTTTGCCACAAGTCCCTAGTTACTAACTCTTCTGAAAAAAAAAATAGTACATTTTGTTAAAAGGGTTTACTGGTGTCTCCTTTGTACTGTTACCAAGTCTTTGACAAATCTGGGCAGTTCCTTGATCATGTAGCCATCTCTGATTTTTTGAACCTGAAACAGCCAAAAACGCTGTTGATTTTTAGATCAGTCTCAGAATCTGAGAGCCTCAGTTTTACCTGTTGTCACCCCCCAGCTGCTCTCCCATTCTTTTCTCTTTCCTTTTATGTCATTAGACATTATGTAAAGGGGACTCACTGCCCTTCTCTTTTTCCTATCCATCTACTATCTCTGATCTTTCTCCTACATCAGTGGTTTTCAACCTCGGCTACATTTGAGAATCACCTGGGGAGCTTTGAAAAAGCTGTGTCTAGGTCCCATCCTAAAACAATTAGATTAGAATCTCTAGGTATGGGGCCTGGGGATCTATATGTTTTGAAGCTCTCAGAAGGTTATAGTATACAGTTAGGGCTAAGAACCATTGTCTTAGAGAAATGAGATTTTGGCGGTGGAAGTTATCAACTATTTTAGAATTGACTTTTAGACCTACTTCTACCCTCTCCTCCATGGGAAGATTACCAAGGAGAATTTGCTCCCTGGAAGCTGCATATAAAAAGGAGTGCTGTCTAACTTCTCCAAAGAAGACGTACAAATGGCTAACAGACACATGAAAAAATGTTCACCATCATTAGCCATCAGGGAAATTCAAATCAAAACCACACTGAGATACCACCTTACACCAGTTAGAATGGCAAAAATTGACAAGGCAAGAAACAACAAATGTTCGGAGGTTATGGAGAAAGGGGAACCCTCTTACATTATTGGTGGGAATGTAAGTTGGTACAGCCACTTTGGAAAACAGTGTGGAGGTGCCTCAGAAAATTAAAAATAGAGCTACCCTATGACCCAGCAATTGCACTACTGGGTATTTACCCCAAAGACACAGATACAGTGAAAAGAAGGGCCATATGCACCCCAGTGTTCATAGCAGCAATGTCCACAATAGCCAAACTGTGGAAAGAGCCAAGATGCCCTTCAACAGACGAATGGATAAAGAAGATGTGGTCCATATATACAATGGAATATTACTCAGCCATCAGAAAGGATGAATACCCAACTTTTACATCAACATGGATGGGACTGGAGGAGATTATGCTAAGTGAAATAAGTCAAGCAGAAAAAGTCAGTTATCATATGGTTTCACTTATTTGTGGAACATAAGGAATAGCATGGAGGACATTAGGAAAAGGAAGGGAAAAATGAAGGGGAAATCGGAGGGAGAGATGAACCATGAGAGAATATGGACTCTGAGAAACAAACTGAGGGGAGGGAGGTGGGGGGATGGGTTAGCCCCGTGATGGGTATTAAGGAGGGCACCTACTGCATGGGGCACCGGGTGTTATATGAAAACAATGAATTGTGGATCACTACATCAAAAACTAATGATGTACTGTATGGTGACTAACATAATAAAATAAAATTAACCCCCCCCCAAAATGTAACTGTCCCTTAAAAAAAATAAAAAAAAAAGGAGTGCTGTCCAGCTGGGCTCTAAGAGAACAGTTGGTTTCTAAGACGAGGGCATCATTTTTTAACTGTGTTTAACTAGGATTTCCTCCTCTACTTTCTTTTATATAAATGAATGTGGTTTCTTTAACATTTCCAACTTCCATATATTTTTCTAGTTTCCACTGGACCCTATAGGGTTAACATATTTTAAAGTTTTCAGGAATTTATAAAAAGAGATGGTGCATGAGTCATCGTTCAAGTCATTGCATGAGATTTGAACACTGAGACACATAAATTTACTGTCCTTCTTTTGTGCAACCTAACCTGATATACCCCGAGGGGGGTCTACCATATTCTGATGCATTAAGCTAGTGGTTCTGAAAGTGGGGTGTCCAGATCAGCATCAGCATCACCTAGGAACTTGGAAATGCAGATTCTTGGGCCTACCTCAGACATACTGAATCAGAAACTCTGGGCCCAGCATTCTCTTGTAACAAGGCCTCCAGGTAATTCTGCAAGCTGAAGTTTGAGAACCACTGCTTAAGTCATTTGCTAAGACTGGAATTCCTCTGGTGACAGATTGGGAGTCAAAAATCAAAATTCTCTTGCCACGTTGGCTTCAGAATCCTGACAAGAGTGAGAAAAGATGAACAGCCATCTCATGGTGAGAACTGTTGAAATGTAACAAAGATCCTAGCCCCTTGGGTATTCTAGACTTGCCACAGATCCTGGATGCTGTGTAGCTTTCTGTACAGGGCAAGGACACCAGTCTTCTTCCTGGATGACCATAATGAAGGATCTGCTGAGGTACACAGAGAATGCCAAATGTTCATCCTGGTGCGTATGTTACGTTCAAAGGATTTGTATTGAGGTTAGATTCTTGTTGTTTTGTGATCTTTTCCCCTTGTTTGTTTTGGTCTTTTGGGAATGTTCTTAGTTTTAAGACTAGCATCAGACAGGGGAGTAGTCGCAGTGACTCATCCACAGACAGACGTGGGACATGTGGGAGAAAGATAAGATTAAAATGTGCTGGGTGTAATCGGTGTGGAGGGTGAGTGAAGCTAAGGGGAAAGTGATGAAGCTCTCATGATGAGGTCAGAGGCGACGCTGTGGTGAGGAGATGGCATCCATCTTGGCTCAGAGTCCTAAAAGGCACACAGCCTCTCCCACAAGGTGAAGCCAGGTAAACAGCAAAACAAGTTATTCCTGCTGTCAATATCACTGGATTCTGTAGTCCATTAAGCTGGGCCTCATGATCAGCCATATCAAACATAGCTGATGGCTTTAGGAATATAAATAGTGCAAAGAACAGTCGGTTGGCCAGACTGGGAAGTTCATTTCAGGACCTTATGTCTGGGGCCAACATTTGGAGGCTGTCCTAAATGTGCCATGAACACTGTAAGCAGCATTCAGAGTTGGACCCCAGGAGGCGGGATAGCCCAGGGGTAGAGCATTTGACTGCAGAGTTGGACCCCAGGAGATTACTAGGGTCTTCTAAGATCAGAATTCAGTCAGATGCACCTGGTGGAATGTTTCCCAAAGCTGTCACTGCTCACAGATGAAATGTGTAAACGTTGTTAATTCACTTCCATTTTGGTTTTCCAAAAGGATGGGTCATTGTTTCCATGTTTTGGGGGCAGGGGAAGGGGGGTATCTTGGAAAAAAAACCTGGCATTAAGAATGCATTTACAGAGGAGTAAAGTGCCTTAAGGAGCAGTCAGGCTCATAAGGAAAAGCCTGCCTGGCAGCAGTCTAGAAGTCTTGGCTCCTAGCCCAAGGATCAGAGGGATCTGAGTCCTTGGCTCCTGTGGCCCAGATCTGAAGATGGTAATAAGGGACATCTGTCTGCTTGACTCCTCTTTTAAAATCCCCTCTAGGAGGCTGTAGAGGAGGCCTTTGGTTTTGAGAAGAAGGTCCCTGTGCCCTGACTTCTACATGCTGCTGAACTGGGGAGAATTGTCATTGACGCTGGAAAGCTTTTATCCCCTCCCCCAAAAAAGGGCAAAAGCCACTATATCTTCAGTCTTCATTGGTGCGAATTGGAGTGATATGTGCAGTCTCGGCCTTAGGTGTAGCCATCATTTTCATGGCTGTAACTAAAAGCTACTATTAATTGAACATTTATTAAGTGCCGGATGTTGCTAAGAGCTTTCTGCATATTAGCTCTTCCTCTTTACAGAGGAGGAAACTGAGGTATAGGATGGTTAAGTGACTTGGCTAAGACCACATGGTTGGCAAGTGATAGAGGTGACATACCTGTATCAGTATGTCTCTGCTTTGACTAAATTCTAAAATCAATGATTTAGCTACACTTAGGAATCTTGATTTTGTAATACTGCCTGAGACCTCACTGGGCTGTTCATCCTTATCACATCTCTCATTGGCTTTAAGAGTAGAGAAAGGAGGGGAGTTTGCATGATCTTGTGTTAAAATTAAGACAGATGTGTTCTACCTGGCCAGTCACTCTTTCAGAGCCCATGAAGAACAGACTTGAGTGTGAGGTTGGAGACAAGCATTCATATTGAACCCAACAGGCTTTTTTTTTTTTTTTAAGACTTGCACTCCTGTGAAGTATAATTATTCTTAGGAATAGGACTCTGCAAACCGCCTATTTTCTCCAGGCTGCAAAGCAGATATAAGTGATATTCCAAGAAGGGTGACCCAGGTCCTATTTTGCAGATCAAGAAATGAGACACAGAGATGCTTTGACTCTGGACCACATCTAAACTTCCCTGTGAGGACTGCTTTTTCTCTCCCTCTCCCTGGGGCAAGTGGAAGCAGTCTAATTGTGTTCCAGCACCTGGTGAACAGCTACATCTGCATGGCCTGGCTTCAGAAGCCAGTGGATCATTTAGGTGTAGTTTTCCTTCTTTTCTTGGATCTTTTTCACACTTCGAGCCCCAGGATATTGTGTGTGGTGGTTTAAGAAGGTAACCTGAAGTAAGCAGGTGTTGGATGATGGAAGCATTAGGAGAAGGAGGCTAAGTTGTAGTGGACATGGGTGATTACTTGATTGGCAAAGAGGGATCTAGGAGAATGGGTGATGGCCCAGTAAAAATACCTTGGCAGAAGCTGGAGGGAGGGTAGTAGTTGTGTTGATTGAGAGGAAATATGAGGGGCAATGGCTGGGTTTAGGACAGTTAAGCCATTATGTAATTTCTGCAAAGAACATTATCAAACAGCACATACATACTGTCACTTAAGTGATATCATCAATGAATACATTTTATGATTAAAATGTAAACAATTTGCGGGGCGCCTGGGTGGCTCAGTTGGTTAAGCGACTGCCTTCAGCCCAGGTCATGATCATGGAGTCTCTGGATCGAGTCCCGCATCGGGCTCCTTGCTCGGCAGGGAGTCTGCTTCTCCCTCTGACCCTCCCCGCTCTCATGTACTCGCTCACTCTCATTCTCTCTCTCTCAAATAAATAAATAAAATCTTTAAAAAAAAAATGTAAACAATTTGCTTTCAGTCTGGCATGGAACCATGGAGAAAAGGGAACCATAGCAGTTCTTATTCTGGAAGGAAAAAGAGGAAAGCAAAGTTACTTGTGATTCTGGGATGGTAAAAAAGTAATAATGTTCTATGTTTTGGTAGTGTCTTTCAGGGAGTTCAGAATTCTGAATACTTTTTTCTTTGTCAAAGTGGGAGAGGCATTCTGTCTGTAAACAAATCTCCCAAAGTCCCTGATGTTCGAGGGGTAAAGGAATGAGAGGAGAGGAATAGGAAACTGTATGTGCCATCTTTTTCCCATTATCACCCTGTCAATGAAAAATGATCTGCGACTTGCTGCCAAGACTTTGTTAAAAGAACTTGGTTGTCTGGTATTTCTCATCTGCATGAAAAATAAAGTGTCTCCATTTTTTCCTGAGATTAATGATAAAGATAGTGTTTCTTAATACTTTAAAATATAGGCTGCGCACACTCTAAGAAAAAGCCCTAAAAGCAATCGAGGCTATTTTTTGAATATTTATTATACAAACAGTGTTCACTGTCATATAGAGACAAAATATTTTCCTTGCACTTTTAACCCCCATGGAAAAAAAGGAGAAATCAGCCTTTGTTGGTTTGGTGTAGACCATTTATTTACTACCTGCTTAAGCAAGTGCCTACCAGTTGCATTTAGATTAGAGGGACCCCTCCTAAACATCTTGTTTTCCAGATGTGGGAAGCAGGCCCAGCAGGCTTGTGACCTGCCCTAGAACTAGTGAGTGGAAGTGAAGGTGAAGCATGTGCTAAGAAGTCCAGGATTCCCAGTCCTGTGTTCTAGTGAAAGACAGCTTTTCATCTAAGAAGTTGTGTGGAAATCTTTTTATCTCATTGTAAGAATTCAGAAACATCTCTTTCTCAGTCATTGACTGATATTTTTAAAAGTGATTGGACTTTTTTAATGAACATTTTGTATTCTGCATGTAAACAGAAATGCCCTGAAAGACCTTAAAGAAAATAAAGGAGCTGTTTGTAAGGTCATGCATTTACCCTATTTAATACTTTTCAGTTAGGTTTTTGTCATGTAGATGTGAGTGACTCTTCTAGAAGATGTTAAGGGGTGAGGTTCTTTTCTTTTTTGAGGAGACCGTTTTCAGGGCAGACTTGACGTTGGGTTTGTCTTACCTCCTGTACGTCAAGGTGGAAAAGCCAAGTCTGACCCAGAAAAGATAGTGCAGTTGGTCAATCCATTGTTACTTACTACCTGTATTAGGTGTAACTGGCCTCACTCCTGACCCTCAGTACCTAGACCACCCTTCTTGGCAGCCCTCCTTTATGTACCTGACATTGCTCTGTCCATCTCACCTGGGCCCTGTTTCCTGAGGGATTTTCCTGAAGGACTGGAAGCAAACCAATGCTAAATTGATGATGGAACCTCTGAGTTCCAGAACTAAAGGCTTTGGATGTCATCTGGTTTATCCCTTCATTTTCTGGATGAGGAAATTAAGGATAAGAGATGTAAAGGTGCTTACCTGAAGTGCATAGTTTGGCCACTCTTAGTTTTGAGCTGCCTAGTGG
The DNA here is from genome assembly GCF_004348235.1 of Phoca vitulina. Taxonomy (NCBI): domain Eukaryota; kingdom Metazoa; phylum Chordata; class Mammalia; order Carnivora; family Phocidae; genus Phoca; species Phoca vitulina. Next base: position 51,783,247 of record NW_022589712.1, on the reverse strand, counting down.
TCACCATAGTCACCACCACTCTTACAGAGGACAACCTGCCCGACTGCCTCATGAGGGTCTGTGAGCATGCCCGTGCCTGCCTGGACATGTTCCTCACTTCAGACACCACTACGTTATTCTCCAGGGAGGAACAAGGCTTTTTATTTAACTGTGGCCAGTGTGGAGGCGTCCTCTGGAAGTGGACCTGTGAGACTTTCTCAGGTGGCCAGATGTTGCCTTATCAGTCTCCAAACCTTGAAGCATGACTGATTGGTGGCAGCCCCTATAAAGCAGAGTGATGGGGCCTGAATTTTCTAAGTAGTTGTATGAGGGTTGTCTTGGGGTAAGAGTTCCATTACATATATTTCTAAGAATAAGTGACTTTGTGCCAGAGAAGTGGGCACAGTTAGCTGGATCAGTGGCTTTAACTGTCAGCAGTTTGCTGCAAGGAAAATCTGCAATTGCACCATTCGGGATGCTGGACAGGCCATAAGTTAAATGGTGTTTGGTAGACTTGGATATCTTTTGTTGGAAGTTAAGTCCCCAAAGCAGCTTTCTGTAACTCTTAAAGTCTGATTGATATGCTGAGCTCTTTTGTAGGCATTGAAGAGATTTGGTAGTCTTTGGAATGAACAATTTCCTTGGCACTGAGAGCAAAAATGCCCCTTATGGTCACTTTTGTTAAAGGAGATTGCAGTCTTGACACTGATTATTGAAAGGTTTACGGCAGATGGGATTTCTGATGCTGCGGTGAATTAATCTATATGTCCTTTAAAGGTGAAATAAAAATATGGCAAATTATCTGAGTCAAACTCCTGTAAACAGTTTTCTTGTCCTTCGGCAGTGGGTTGGTGGCAGTTTGCTGGCTTCTATAGCCTGGGCTAGGGTCTAGGCCCAACTCCAGGGCCCACGTGGTATAGTCATTTGGGGACAGGGCATGGGAGTGTGCTGCCTGGGCCACAGCCATGATTATTTATTCATCTGACTTATTCATCTGCTTTCATTCAGCAAATGTATTGATGTGTTGAGGATCAAGATGGATGTAGAAGTAGGTGTTGCCTTTGATGAGTTGACAGTGCGATGAACGATAGGGAAGTGCACACAGAAAGTGTGTGCAGTGTTTCCTGGGAGACTGCCTTAAGGAAGGCCTCCGTGGTCCCAGAGTCTACCTTGCCTGGAAAGAAGGGAAGTTTTGCTCAGCTGTATGTCCTGGCACGTATTTCTGCCCATCCTTCATGTTTCCACCTCTTTTAGTGAAATTTCTGACAGTATAGTATGTTGTTGGAGTTCCATTTTCTTTTGTTGATAAAAGTATTACAGTAATCAAAGAATTCCTTGCAAAACTTTTGCAGCCCTCAAGGAAAAGTGATAAAACACAGACCCTGCTTGATAAATTGCAGGGTACAGGGAGGGGAGGGAGTTGTCCTTCCTTTCACTTTGGCTTTGCTATTTGTTTGTGTAACCGTGAAAGAATACTGAGTCTGCTTTTTGTAAAGGAGATAACTTGGCTCATCCCTAACATGCAGAGTGTTGGGTGAATTAATGAGTGGAAGGCACGTAATAATATGTGGCACTTATGTAGTCTTTTGATGATTTCACCTAAAATCTTGCCATCTGGAAACTTGCATTTACTAGGATGCAGAGCCAATTTTGGATGAGACTGAGTCCAATGTGTATTTAAAGTGGTTTAGATTTTCATTTGGCTAAAACTTAGGAGGTTATAGACTAATAGAATAATAATAGTGATCGCTTTTCCTAAGGAGCCCTGAATAGCCTCAAAAGCACTCTAATGAGAGATAAAAGGCAGGAATCTTATTCTATTTCCTAGCGATGAAATTGAAACATGGTAGCCTGCACAGGGTCATAGAGCTGTCTCTTTTGAAATGAAAAGTTGAATTCACAGTCTATGGTTTTGGCTCTTGCTTTGCTATAATCATTGCTGACTGCAAAGTCTCCAAGTCATGAAGAATCTTTGTCATCTTATTTTTCCACCTGGGGAGCAGAGGTTCCCCACCTGGAATTTAAATTCTGCTGAAGGTGTCTAAATCCAGGTCGAATAGATCACAAAGCTGGTTGGGGTTCACAGGCCCCTTAGCCTGGGGAGCAGCTGCTGACTGTTGAGTTTGGAGCCCAGTTGGCAGTGCATCCATAGCTCTTTGGCCCTCTAGGAGGGCCCTCTGAACTTCCTTAGCACTTCAGCTGAATGAGGCTGGGCTCTTCTTCTCAAGACAGCTGAGAGCCTCTGCAAGGTGTGGCCCTTGCTTTCCTATAATTTAGAGTTGCCTTTTACCTCCCATTAGAGTGCTTCTAAGGCTATTCAGGGCACCTTAGGAAAAGTGATCATAATTATTGTTCTATTAGTCTACAGTCTCGAAGGTTTTAGCCAAAGGAAAATCTAAACCACTTTAAATACACATTAGACTCAGTATCATCCAAAATTGGCTTCCACAGAGTGATGGAGTGTGCTGCTGCGCCCTTCATTCTGGCTGCTCTCCTGACACATCCTTCAAGGTGCGTGGGGGAGAGACGAGGGGCCTAGGTCTAAGTTCTGCTTCCACCTTGTTCCCATCCCACCTTGTCAGCAGGTTCCTTGCTTTATTATTGGCTTTAAACATTGACCCAGATTTGCTATTCCTGGATAGACCCAAACCAATAGAAAAGCAAAGACCATCTTTGCCTAAAGATGTTAATTTCAAATTGATGTTTGTTTATGCTCCCCTTATAATACAAAAATATATGCTGTATAAAAGGATGAATCTGAGGGTAAAGGGCAATGTAGTGCTTGACAGGTGTTAGACCACAAATTTTGCTTGAGTTTCATAGCAGCTGAAGCAAAAAAGGATATAAGTTCGGCTTCCAACTTTATAATTGCCTTTAATAAAAACAGATCAGTTTCACAGAAGAAGCACGGCTTTTTCTATTACTGAGAAACTTTTTCTCTTAGGCCATCATAAACAGAACACTGATCTAATAGATGACATTCTCATATTTGAAATTTGGTTCTCTAGGGTAATGAGCCAGTCTGTTTGAGTGTTCTTTCTCAGTGGTTTATTTATTTGTCTGTCTAGTCTTGTAAATCCTTTTTTGACTATATGACAAATTAAGGTTTACAAAAAGAGTTTGGTTGAGTGTGTGTGGCTCCAGACTTAGGGAGTGACTGGAACTTACACATGAAATAGTATGGATGAAGCTCTTTGGGAAAGTTGTCACAGCTGCCCATGGAGAAAACCAAGGCAGGTGGGAAAACAGGAATCGGAAGAGGTGGGCGGAAGGCGAAAGTCTGGATATAAGGACTTGCCTATTACCAAGAATTAGTAGCAGGGACTCAGCAAAAGGGGCTGGGGTTGAGGGCATTGCCAAGGAGCTGGTATGTAGTTGGTGCTCAGCACAAGGGCATTGCCGTAGTCTAGCTTCCAGGAGGCCTTGGGGTGCGAGACAAGGCTGGTTCTCAGGGAAGGGGCTCAGGGGTCAGTAAGGAAACTGTAATAACATTTATTGAGCACTATCCTCACAATAAACCTGAGGGTAAATCTTTTTTTTCAGTTGCTAAGGAAGCTGAGACTAAGAGCTGGGTCTGGCCCCTGATTGGTTCGGCAGGTGTCTGGTGCATCCAGTGGATCAAACTCCTCACCCAGGTTCCCGGGGGCAGAGTGAATATAGATGGAGCCTGCCCACTCCACCTCCTACTTCCCCCTCCTCTGTCAGAGGTCTCTGTCACTTAGAATAGTTCCTCAGGGCTGAATACACCTCTACTCGACAGATGAAGGGATCCTGAGACTGCTTCTCCTTGGGCAGAGTTAATTGGCCCTCAAACTGCTCAAGGGAATGAGGTGGTTCCGTTGAGGGGCATTATATGTAGGGATTGATGGGGTGTCAGGCAGCACGAGGAGCTTTGTGTGCCCACCTGTGGTACATATATTTTGCCAATTTATAGAAAAATATATATATGTGTGTATATATATGTATGTGTACACACACACACAAACACACACACACACTCCTCATTTGCCTTTGAAGTGAGAGCTGTGGCTCAGTGCCGCCCCTGTTTTTCTCCCCTCCATTTTAGGCCAGTCCACGTTCCTGCAAACAGAAGAGGCATTGTTTAAAGTACAATGTACTCTCCTGCTTTTGCATTGTCATCAGAAACCCTTGACAAAATGTTTAATTTCTCTTTGAGGTTATCTGTGCTTAGTTGACTTGCCTGATGGTACATTTGGTTCCGAAACCTGGAACTTTCCTTTTGCCCACCTGTGTTGCATTAAGTCTGTCATAGGACACAAATATTTTTATAGAAAAACTAAGGATTCCTGCATTTTGCGATGACTCAGACCAGTGTTTCCAAACTAGTAACATTAACTGGGACACATGCTGGAGAAGGGCTTCCCCTCCCACCCCTGCAGCTTTTTGCTCGTGTTGCCCTTCCTAAGACCCCTGTGTACAATAAAGCAAAAGGGACCTGCCTCCTAAGTGTGAGGTTCCATCTTAAAATGAAGAAAGACGGTTTGTTTTTTACAGATTTTATTTATTCATTTGACAGAGAGAGACAGAGAGAGAACACAAGCTGGGGGAGTGGGAGAGGGAGAAGCAGGCTTCCCGCTGAGCAGGGAGCCCGATGCGGGGCTCGATCCCAGGACTCTGGGATCATGACCTGAGCCGAAGGCAGATGCTTAACCAACTGAGCCACCCAGGTGCCCCAAGAAAGACAGTTTTTAAGGCAACTTTAACATAGTTAACATAGTTTAAAGTTCTAGTTGTTGCGGTGATATGCTAACCAGTTGCATTGCTTGTGACCTCATTTAAGAATGTGTTTTATTTCATCATCTTCAAATTGATAAATAAAGGTAGACATGATATGTGTGAGCTGGTTTTTGAGTAAATTCCTTTTGAACTATTTTTTAATATATTTAAAAATTGAAGTCCTGTTTCTCTCTGCACTTGGACTCATTCTTTTGCTAGTGTGCTGATTCATTTGCATGGACCGTTACCTGGATATAATAGTATTACTTTTTTAAACTAAACTATATGACAAATTAAGGTTTACAAAAAGATACAAACTGAGGTGGTTGTACAATCACATTTCTTTAATTAATGAGCTGTTACATTTTAAAGAATCAGATTTCAGAAGTTCAGTTATGGTCAACTGTACGAGAATACATTTGTTAAACAAAATGAGATATATGTGTGTTGATACAGAAAAAGCTCTCTCCCTTCTTCCTTCTGGTCAGCACTGCTTCTATTTTATATCTTTATATTCCCTAGTCCCTCATCCCCCACCCCAAAGACACAGGCTAAGAAGAAACTTAGAATATCAAGACACACTGAGACTGTCTTTGTGGTGAGTCAAGATACAGTGTCCTGCTGGCTGGGAAACCATGGTCTGGGCCTCCCAGAGTATAGTAGGTGGGAGAAACAGAGAAATACAGCTTGACTGGGTCTTGCCCTCAAGCTCAAAACCTCAGCAGGATGCTTTCGGCTCTGCTGGGATTATTTTCTGCAACTAGGCAAAAAAGAAAAAAAGAAAAGAAAAAAAAACCCCACAGTTTGTTCTGGTGTGACTGGGAAATGGAAAAGCTTGAAGGAATGTTTAAACAGTTTTTGATGGAAAGTAATGATAGTATCTTAGTTGCTTAGCATTTATTAAGTAAACATAATGATAATGTTGAAGGTTCTGCAGTAGGACATTTAAAGATTGACATTCCCGAGGCTATTTTCTAAGACTGAACAGCCAAACCTGTTTTTGGTCTGGTGGAGTTGGAAGTTTGATGCAAATGTGTCCTGAGGAGAAAAATGGGTGGCATCAAGGTACCTGTGTGCTGTTCCTGTGGACCATTCCCCATGTAGCTGTTTTCCATGTTCTGGCTTTACTTAACTTTTTCAGAAAATTATTGTTTTTAAAAATAAAAAAATATCTAACTGGTAGAGAGAAATACAGGCTGTATTTAAAGTGGCCTTTGTAATTTTTCCTGGTCACACGCAGCCCACATTTTGGAGCTTTGTGACGTCAGCGCCCCCTGACTCGGAGTCGGGAGTCTTGACCGACCAGGCCTTGGCTGCCCTGGGCCACACGGACGCCTGCATAACCCGGATCCTTGTTTACTTCCTCTCCAAGTGCTGGGTACATTTAGTACTAAGAAGGACCATGCGCCTGCACAAGTGCTCCGGCCAGTGTTTTCTCAGCCTGCCATTCCTGTCTTGGAAAGTGCTTCATCCATGAGGCAGGCTTTTGTTCTTCGAGTGCAGCCATCCATCCTTTTCCAGATTCCGGGGTGGACTTGCAGGCCCCCTCCCTGCACTCTCATCCAGCGGTGGAAGCTCAGCTTTAGCTGCTGTTAACTTGAAGAGCAAGAGGAAGAAGCAGGCACGGGGTGGATGGTGCTGGAGCAGAGTGGCTGCCTGTCCTGAACCAGAGTCTGTGACTAATATTGGGGAAAGCAGTGCTTGCTTTAGATGCTTATGGGAAATTGAACGGGCTGTTGGATTATACAGGGTTGCCTAATGCAGATTCTAAGACAGCCTTCTAATTGTGACTGTATAAAAAAAAAAAAAACCCTTTCATACTGAATGTTAGTCAAGCTTTAAGTGATCCTTTGCAGTTTCATGAAAAATCAAAAGCATGTTGCCCAGGAAAAAACTATTGCAAAATGAAGTGGTATTTTTCCCCCCCAAGGAAACTTTTCACCCTCTAGAGATTTAATCAAAGATGTCGGGTTCTATACAGTGTCATAATAAAAACCCTTAAGCATCAGTATTCAGACAACAGGCACACAGATACGTAAAGTTAAATGTGAAGACTGCAACTCATTAATAAGATTTAATTTCAGTGCTTTTTTTTTGAGGGATAATACTCAAATTAGAGGAAAACAAGAGGTAATGGTAGACAAAATGAAAGTATTTATTTAAAGACTGTAACAGCCAAGAATTATAAATGGAGAATTGAGACTAATGTTTCTTTTCTTTCTTTCTTTTTTTTTTTTAAGATTTTATTTATTTTTTTGAGAGAGAGACAGCGTGAGCAAGAGAGAGAGCAGGAGCAGGGCAGAGGCGCAAAGGGAGAGGGAGAAGCAGACTCTCTGCTGAACAGGGAGCCCGATGCGGGACTCGATCCCAGGACCCTGAGATCATAACCTGAGCTGAAAGCAGACGCTTAACCAACTGAGCCACCCAGGCTCCTACAACTGATGTTTCTGTCAGAATTTTGGATGTCATGCTCACAAATTCTATTATGATTCAAAAAATATGCAACTTTTCTCCTTTTAGTCCTGGGATTATTGCTCTTTTATGAGACTCCTATTACAGCTTTCAGACTAGAGAGGGTACATTAGAGTCCATTCTAGGTCAGTGGCCTCATTCGATAGAAAAAAGAAACTGAGGCCCAGAACTTGGTGGTGAGCTCAAAGCACCCACTAGTTGATTAGGCAGAGTGGACAGGAAATAGTCTTCTCAGTCTAGGACCTCTCCCTTAGAAGATGCTGCTGCCTGCCTTTGTAACTATTATAAAGACCTGCTTGGGCATGGGTAGGGCAGTGGGAGCTGAGGGTATGGAGATTTCCTTTTGCTTCTGGGGATTAGAGTTTCTCATTTCACAGGTATAGCTGGGGCTCACTGGGAGATCTTTGAGAGACTCTGTTTTATCTTTGTACCCAACAACTGGTTAAGGGTAGTACATTTACATTCAGGGTATAACATGCCTGTTATAGGCAACCATCCTAAACAAGTGCCACGTGAGGGATGTACATTATATGTTAGAACAATATTTCCCAAATTGTAAAATACTAGTAGTCTTCATGATTTTAGGTTAGGTTACACAAATTTTAAATGGTATGTTTATTTCCTTTTCTAAACAGGACTTCTTGGGGCAATCCCATGACATCCTTTGGTGGTAGGGTAACTCAGGAGCCAGCATGAAATCCAAAATTCTCACTAATCAGGCAAAAGCAGAAGGATCAGAACCATATTAAACTGTAGCCCTGAAGTTCACTTTTCGGTCAGGCATTCAGGAAGCAGCACATGAAAATTTGCTTGGAGACAGTTTCCTCATAGTTGTTCAGCAGCTTGGAATGACATCTTGAGCTGGCAGTAAACAAAAATCTCAGGTTATCATTTTTCTTTCCATCGGATTGAACAGTTTATTGTATCAGGAGGTGAAACAAACAAAACTTCATGTTCGTGAAGCCAAAGGTTTTGTGGTCTGCACTTTATACAGTTACTTATGGGTTCCAGTTACCTTGAGAAAAAGAAATAATGGTATTCTTGAAAAGTTTTATGTATGTGTTTTATTTTTTAATTATTTATTTTAAGTAATCTCTGCAACTAACGTAGGGCTCGAACTCACGACCCTGAGATCAGAGGTCGCATGCTCTTCTGACTGAGCCAGCTAGGTGCCCCAGTTTTATGTATGTGTTTAAAGTTAACCATTGCTGCCTTTTTGTTTAAAAAAAAGTTTGGAAAATTGTGGTATACTGATACAAAGGGAATACTACTCAGCAATAAAGAGGAACAAGCCACTGATACAAAACATGGGTATGTGCAGAAGAGTACATACTATTTGTTCCCATTTATATGAAGTTTAAGAAAAGGTCACGCTAACCCATGGTGACAGAAAGCAGATCAGTGACTGCCAGGGGCCATGGGGGTAGGAGGAGAGTGACTGCAAAAAGGGCATAAGGAAACTTTAACTTTGTAGGGATATGAAAGTGTTCTGTATCATTATTGTGGTGGTTACACTGGTGTATACAGTTGCCCAAATTCATCTAACTGTATGCTTAAAATGGGTGCATTTTTTTTTAAAGGAAATTTTTTTTAAGATTTTATTTATTTGACAGGGAGAGAGACAGCGAGAGAGGGAACACAAGCAGGGGGAGAGGGAGAAGCAGGCTTCCCGCTGAGCAGGGAGCCCGATGCCGGGCTCCATCCCAGGACCCTGGGACCATGACCTGAGCCGAAGGCAGACATCGCCCAACAACTGAGCCACCCAGGCGCCCCATAATGGGTGCATTTTTTGGTACATAAATTATACTTCAATAAAGTTGATCTAAAAAGAAAAAAAGTTGAGGAAAGGCTATGGTTGGAATTTCTTGAAGAACAAATAGTATATTTTGGCCAGTTTTTTAGCACTGTAAGCTAGGCCCTTTGCTTTCACGGTCCTTCCTCTATTCATGCTTACTCAAGAGTCTTTCCTTCTCTTCTGTCTCCCTCCTCCTCCTCTCATGATTTGAGCAATAGAAATTCTTCCCTTTCAGGAACTTACAGTCCTTGTTAGTAGCAAGCAAGAATGAATTTTACATTCACCTGAAATTATTTTTCAAGTAGGAGGTCCTATAAGCATTGGTGGCCTTTTGGAATCGAAGGGTGGTGGGTGGAAGTGCGTGTGTATGTGTGTGGAAGGGGGTGCGTCCATTTCTCAGATCATGGTGGTGTGGTTCCTCACACCTGTGTGAGCTTCTATGTGAATGCTAAAAGTGTCCTGAGTTCGGCTTCTGGCATATGTCTGCCACAGCTGGGGCCTCAGGTTGCACATTTGTTGTGGGTTCAGAGTTGGAGAAGCCATTTGTTGAGAGGGCACTGAGAGTGGTCTGTGTGGTAGTATCTCAGTGGGTGAGGGGAGGAGGGGGGTCTCAGTGCTTTCACTGTTTTTCAGTCTTTAGTATCAATCTCAACACCATTAGAAACTAGAGGGCATTTCTCGAGTGTATCTTCAGAGAAATGGATGCATGCTGAGGAATGTATAATTTAGTGGGTTATTTGAACATGGAGCTATTGGGAAAATTGTTGAGTGTTTGTTTTCAAAGTTCATGTCCTCCATGTACAAAGTTAGCCTCTAAGAACTAGCTTGTTCTTAATGGATCATGTTAGTTGGATTTGATTCAAGTGTTTTTTTCTTAGAAGGGAAGATTATACATTATAGTAACAAGATGTTCTTTTATTTCCTAGTTTATCAAAAGATGTTGATTGTGAAATAGGGTGTGCAGATATTTTAGATCTTACTGTTTTTAAATAGATGAGCTTGAAAGACTGAGTAAAGGTGTTGTCAGAAGGTTAACTGTGCCTAAGGAAAGCTAAATAATTGAGGGGGGCGGGTGTAGGGAAGGAAAAGTAAATATTTTTTTCCTTTGCTATGTATTTCTTTTGGACATCTTTTGGTTTTGTTTGTGTTGTGGTTTTTTAACTTTGACTTTTCTTAAAACTGCAAAAGCAAAGAGAGGAGAGAGAGCACAAAGCTATATGCTGATATTCTTCCCTCTTTCTTGTTGTCTCTGTCCCCAAACAGTTGTTGGCAAATTAATTTCAAAAGGGGGGAGAGGAGAACTTGAGATATTTAGATTGATTTAAGCTGTGTGTTTTTTGTTTTTTTTTTACAAAATGAAAACAGGTGACATTTAGAGCTTTAGAGCTTTAGAGAAGAAAAAAAAGAGAGTCCCTTTTCTCATTTTCCTTCTCAGGAGAGTTGTAGGATATCAAAAGCATGTTTCATACTCCTTAGGTTTAGATGCCAAATAAAGAAAACAAAGCTGTTAAGTAATTGGAGATTTGGTTTCTTATTAATAGGATAAAGGTGTGAGATTGCACTATCCATGTTCCCCAAAATTTTCTGTGAGATAAGAGGCATCCAGTACTTCCTTCCCTCCTGCCTCACCTCAGTCCCATTTCCCTCTTTGCTCTTGCCTCCCTCTCTGGCCCCCTTCTTCTTTTGGCTCTGGCCATATTGTTTTTGTATTTCTGCTTTCTAAACTCCCAAGAATATAGATGGCAAATATGAACTCTGCCTCCGTGGTGGTGGCCCCGGCCTCTGTGCCACCTTGAGTCCATGGGCCTCTGGGTCTGGCATGGTGTGGCATGTCACAGTGACTAAGCCATTGTAAGAGTTCAGGACAGCCCGGCCTCTCATCCCCAAATCTGGCTTTGTTGAATCTGGCAGAGGTCCAGCTCTTTCCAAACTGACTCCGGCCAGCTCTATGCAGTGAAATAAGAATGGGCTTCACCTGAGCAGTTTTGTGGGTGGCTCTCTCTTCCTTTGTGTGTTTATAGAAGCCACTTCAGAATGAATGTGAGTGTTCTGTATGTGTCAGGGAAAGTATGTGATTTTTGGTGGAGACGTTCGTGATCCAAGGTATTTTCACAGTGGTTCCCGTAACAGCACTAGCAAGAACCAAGAGTTGAGTTTATCCTCCTGGTATTTTAATGTTGTACTCAAGGAGAGATGGCGAGGGGTGGGGGAGGGCAGGGCCTGTCTTCCACACTTCCCACTCACCCCTCCCCCAGACAGCTGGGCTTTGCAAACCCTTGTCAGGCTACAGGTTGTTGAGGCCAAAAGCCTCCTGCTTTTTTTTTGTTGAGTTTATGAGAGGTGTGAACATATAGTATTTCTAGGTAGTGATGTGGAATGCTAATAGAGTTTTCAGGAATACTGGAAATACTTCTGGAGAAGGAGGTAGGGTGAAAATGCTTTTTTTTTTTTTTTAAGATTTTATTTTTAAGTAATCTTCGCAACATGGGGCTCAAACTTACAGCCCTGAGATCAAGAGTCACATGCTCTACTGACTGAGCCAGCCAGGCGCCCTGAAAATACTTTTCATTATAACTCACCTCTCCAACTCTTCAACTTAAGTTGAATTTAACTAGCAATATAGAAAAACTTTGGTATGAGCTTCATATTTTTGCTAGAAATTGATTTTGCATTAATGAGCCAAATATAGAATGTTTTTTTATATGCTAGTTAAAGAAATATAATGGTGGCAGCCCTGTTCCCCATCATTCTGTCACACCCTGCCTAGACTCTGCTTCCTTCCTCTTGTCCTTTTTATATAAACTTATCCTAATTTTTTCTTCCTGAAATGTTCCCTTACTTTGAAGAATGCCCCCCAAATTTATAATCTGTCAGTATGTATTATTTTACCATAAAGGTCAAATGCATGATTTTTTTTTTATATTTCTCCTCTCCATTCCATTATGCCTTTAGCATTAAAAACATTTTTATAAAACCATGTTTGCTATATGCGATTTTGAGAAATAATTGACCCCTTTGAAACAGTTGTACTGCGTATCCCCAGAAAGATGTGGTTACATAAGACATTTTGCATCTGATTTGCATATGATTTCAGGGGCTTAGGACCCTCTAAATCCCATCCATGGACTCCTGGTTAATTCCCTAATTTAAAAAAAAAATTGTTCAAATAAAAGTAGTAATGTAGACTCAGAGATATAGGGGGGAAAGTCCAGATTACTTGAAAAGTTATAGGTTGATGAAGGATGAACATCTCAAATATATTTTGTAAGCAGGGAAGGAAAATGTTTGAGAAGGGGTGGGAAAGTTTAGGCAGGAAATGGAATCAAAGATAGGAGTACTGAGAAGGGACGTTTAGGGGAAAGAAGTCAATGTACACCTGTTCATAGGCAAAATTAAAGGAAGTTTGGGAGAATCTAGAACCCTTAGACCATTTCCACATTTTTATTAAAAGAGAGATCTGTGGTTCAGTGAGTTCAGAAAATACTTAATATGCTGTTGCCCTTTAGGGGCTTTGGGACACATATCTGCAGGTTGAAGTTCCTGAGAAGTCCTGCAGTAAAAAAAAAAACCTGTTTTACATAGTTTAACTCAACATATCCCAAACAGCTTTAGGTCCAAAGGATTTTTTTTTTCCCCCCTCAGAAAACAGTTATCAGCAGAACACACTTTGGGAAGTGAAATGCTTGGACTAGATAAATTAGTCCTTTCTAACTTTTTAGAGTCTGAGGTGTGGATGATAGCCTGAACCACAATGAGCAGAGAGAATCCCAAAGGACTGGAGAGAAAATTTCACTCTGGAGATGGCAGCAGCCAAGTGACAACATAACTAGGCCATGCAGTTGTGCCTTCACTTGTCCCAAAGGGGGACGTGCTGGAATGTGAGTGATGCTGTCGGGCTATGTTGAGAGACACACAGCTCAGAGCTTGTGTAAGTTCACGGTGGCTACATGAGAAAGAGAGGCAGACCTGAGACTGTTTGTGGAGCTGTTAGAAACAATGTCACCCTAGAGATTTACTCTTTTAACTTCTTTGTCCCGATTAAGTCCAGAAGCCCACCAGAATGAGAATAGTTAATGGGTTTAGGCATAAAAAAATTGGTTGTGATTCTGAATGTGGAAGGCATTTTTCTTTTTAGCTGTGAGGATGCTTATTTAAGAAAAATTGCTTTCTTATTAAACAAAATGATTGTGCTGTCTTTAATTGGATCAGGACATCTCTGAGCTGCCTTGTGGTGTTCATACCCATTCTGGATAATGACGATGTGAAATTAGGGTCTCCTTGGGCTAAATTTAAGCTAGCAGTGCAGAGCAAAGAGCCCAGCATTCTCTTGGTAGGTACTCCATGGTTTAATATGTTTCAAGGAATTTTTTACACAGATACTCTGCAGTATTAATAGGCTTTGGTGGCTCATACTGTAGACCTTTATGTGGCTGAGTCCAGCCGCAGCATGTGCAGTAGCCAGAGAGCTATTTCAGGAACAAACCTCATGTTTCCTCTAATTTTTAATAAGCACTTAGGTCTGCCTGACTCTTGAGATGTATCACAGAGTCCATCATATGCCACCTACTAGAGTACTAATGAGGTCCTAAAATTAGAATTTATGCTTTGGTTTTTTAAAATTAGTGATTCTTCTTCCTTTGCTGAAACTACTTAAAGTCAGCCATATTTGTTAAATAACCTCTTCTAACCCATAAATCCTAAGCTGGAATTTTTGAACCTTCTCATAAAGAAAGCAAGAAAAAAACTTAAAAATAAAAACGTAATTCCTCTCATGGAGTTTTGAGGTTCCCCATTATTTGGTGGGGCATGTATTTTCCTTTAAGGATTCAGTTCACATGCACTTCATAATGTACCATTTTGTAGGTTTTTTCTACTTTAATACTTGCCTTCTTGCTCCTGACCCTACCCCTTCTTCTGTCTCCCCCAATTTAGGGAAGGGAAAGACCCCTGTGCCTCTCTCAGTCTGAAGTAGTCTTTTTGCCCCAAAATTATGTTCTTCAGTATTTTTTTTTTTTTTTAAGATTTCGTTGAGAGCAAGAGAGCACAAGCGGGGGGGGGAGGGGTGGCAGGCAGAGGGAGAAGCAGGCTCCCCGATGAGCGGGAAGCCCCATGTGGGACTCGATCCCAGGACCCTGGGATCCTGACCTGAGCCAAAGGCAGACGCTGAACCAACTGAGCCACCCAGGCACTTCTTCAGTAGTTTCTTAATCTTCACTTGAGTCACCTCAGTTCCAGAGGAGGAATGGATTGACTGGCTGAATTCTGCTGACTTGTTGCTACCCAGCTCTGCTGATATGGACATTTGTAGGGTGGGGATGACAGGGGATTACCAAGCAGTTGCTGAGTGATAAACTGAGCTGAAGCAACCGCAAGCAGGGTACTCAAAAAAGAGTCACTGGGACGCACTGACCCATTGCTCTGTACCAGCTGTCTGTGCTGAAGCCTACTGGGAAATGGGAAAAAATCGAGAGCTTTCTCTTGAACGTTAAGTACAACATGAGTCAGAAGCATAATTCCAAAAGGTTTTGGGGCTGTCCAGATTTGGTGGTGGGGGCAGGGAGGGAGAAGTGTTACACATTCTGTGGTGATTGACTTACTGGAAATTAACCATCATGGAAACAGAAATTTAGGGAAAGAATTCTAAACATGTCCTGGGAAGGCTCCCATTCATGGAATTGGTTTGGTAGATAAATGGCTTCCAGGAATGCCAACCAGAATTCTGTATCAAGATGTGGATGGTTGAATAGACTCTTTTCCAGTTACTGCAACCTGCTGGTAGTTGGGGACTTCAAACCTAGGGCAGGGGCCCTCTCTCTTCACATATGACCCTCCACCTCCTTCACTTTTAGCTTCTCCTGATAACCAGGAAGGAATTTCTCAAGTTCTCATCTGTGCACGTTCTTTCTCTCTCCCTTTTCTTTTTTAGATGCAATTAATAAAAAGATTACTAACAGGGACTATAGAAGAAACTTGAGGTGCAAACTGAGTTCATTAGAAACTTGGATGAATGCCGTCTGCTCATTCCTAGATCAGGATAACTACGAGAACAAGTTGTTTTTATTTCCTGTTCTCCATCTTCCTTTCCCCCTGTTATTATTCCAGGTAATAAGTAAATGACACTTCTGAACTGAAACAGATTCAGGAATGTTCTTTAAAAACATAACCTTTCTTACTGGAGTTTTCTTTTAAGACAGGACAATTTTATATAAAAGAGAAATATATAATCCTCCTGGGTATACTAACTTTGTTGCTTATTCTAGGACCAAAAATATATTAATTTCTGTACTTCTGTGTGCTCTCAGCTATGCTTAGAATTGTGTACGTGTGTGTGTGTGTGTGTGTGTGCATATCAGAACCATAGTTTTTGGATTTATGCTTTGAACAGTTATCTCTTATTTGAATGGTGTTCAATAGTCAATTTAATCATCGAGCACCATAGTTTAAGATTATAGGCTTCTCATAATGATCTTTCACCCAGGATGTGTCTTCCTCTGCTTCTGGTCTTTTCCCTCATCCTCAGCCACAAAAGGCTTTCCCAGGTTTGAAAGTTTTACAGTTCAGTGGATTTGCTTTTCTAAAACTCTTCTCTCACTTTCCTTAAAAAAAAAAAAAGTACTCAGTCCGTGAAAATCTGACTCACAAACTTAGAAATGCTTTAAAAATAAGTATCTGAGAAGCAAGCCCACTCTACACCCGTCATGTACAGTTGTTTCTGTTAAGGGCTATCCCATTTCTTCAGACAGATTCCAGCCTCTTTTCATTCCATTTACTCCTGACTGTTGATGTGGATTGTCCCATTTCACTTTTCCTTTCAGAATAGAATACAGATATTACAGATATTCCATATAATAGCATGTAGCCATATTCCAGCAAGAAAATATTGGGTGGCTAGTTCTTTCTTTAAAGATCCATCTGAATCTGTATCAGCCTTCTGTTTGGTCAAGATTAATTTGCTGAGGGCTCCTGGGTGGCTCAGTCGGTTAAGCGACTGCCTTCAGCTCAGGTCATGATCCCAGGGTCCTGGGATCGAGCCCCGCATCAGGCTCCCCGCTTGGCGGGAAGCCTGCTTCTCCCTCTCCCACTCCCCCTGCTTGTGTTCCTCCTCTCACTGTCTCTCTCTCTGTCAAATAAATAAATAAAAATCTTAAAAAAAAAAAAGATTGATTTGCTGGCCAGCACAACTTGCCCCTAGATATTCCTGTCTTTCAAGACTTCTGAGGGGTAAGCCATTCACTTACTTTATTTTTTATTGAGATATAATTGACATATAATATTGTATTAGTTTTAGGTGTACAGCATAATGACTTGGTATATTTGTAGATTGCAAAATAATTACTGTGATAAGTTTAGCTAATATCCATCACCACACAGTTACATTTTTTTTCCCGTTTAAGCCAGTCACTGAGTACTGACAAAACCTAGTTGTGTTATCTGGGAAGACTAGCTTAACACAAGTTGGTGTTCCATAGATATAAGCCTTTAAAAGTTTATTTCCTTTTATTATTAAAGTATCTGTATTTGTTGAAAAAATTTGGAAAACTACAGATTGCAAAAATGAGGAAAATAAAAATCACCTGTAATTCTGCAGTTTATTGTTAACATTTCTTTGTGTTTATATCTTGGTTAGAGATTGTGTCTTCTTGTGCTTATATCTTGGTTAGAGATTGTGTCTTCTTGTGCTTATATCTTGGTTGTTTGGTTGACTGGGGTTATGTATTTAGTGACTTTAACATCTGGTTTCTCCCTTAGCCTCAGGAACTTGGTAGTTTGATATCTTGGCTAATTTTCATAAAGGAGGAAGGATTATAGATACTTTTCCATGTCTTTAGGTAATTGTTAATTTCATTTTTAAAACTTAAATGTCTTATTTTGAGATAATTGTAAGTTTACGTACAGTTGTAAGAAAAAATAGAGAGGTCCTATGTACCATTACCCAGCTTCCCCCAGTGATAGTATCTTGCAAAACTGTGGAACACTCACAGTCAAGATATAGAACATTTCCAAGGATTCTTCCTGTTGCCCTTTTGTAGCCGTAGCCACCTTCTTTCCCTCATCTCCATCCTGGCGCCTGGCAACCACTAATATGTTCTCCATTTTTATGATGTCATATCAAGAATGTTATATAAGTGCAGTCATATAGTACGTGACCTTTGGGATTGGCCTTTTCCATTTAGCCTAATTCTCTGGAGACTTATCCAAGTTCCTACATGTATCAGTAGGTTCTGATTATTGTTGCCTAGTATTCTACTGTATGGATATATCACATTTTATTCATCTGTTTATCAGTTGATGGATATTTGGGTTTTTCCAGCTTTTGGCTCTATTGAATAAAACTTTTCAACATTTGTATACATGTTTTTGTGTGAACATAAGTTTTTCTCTGGGATAAATGCCCAATTACTTCATTTTAATGATGGCATAATATTTCATTTGTGTGACATTGTTTTTCATTGTATAAAATAAATATGTCATTTATTTAGCTGGTTATTTCTAGATTGATTAAGGCTCTTTTCCCTTCAGTTTTTCTTTCTTTCTTAAGACTTATTTATTTTAGTGCACATGAGCACAAGTGGGGGGAGGGGCAGAGGAAGAGAATCTTCAAGCAGACTCCCCACTGAGTGCAGAGCCCAAAGTGGCTCCATCTCACCACCAATGACATCATGACCTTAGCTGAAGCCAAGAGTGGACGCTCAACTCACTGAACCACCCAGGCGCCCCATCCCTCTAGTTTTTCTGCTGTTACAAATACACTGATGAGAATCTTAAGGTAAGCCTTAATGCACATCTGCTTTTATTTCTAAAATAGTGGAATGGATGCCTCAGATGATGCAGATTTTTTAAAGCTTTGCTTTTTTTTCTGTAGTATCTCTTTTTCTTTTACAAAAACCTGTTAAAATCCTACCAGCAATGTATGAAAGTGCCCATTTACCCATTTCTCATACCTTGCCAATACAGAGCATTATTACTTTATAAAATCTTTGTAAATCTCTACCATAACCCTCCCTCTAGCCACATGTACTTACAGCTTGACTATTAGTTTTCCATTCCCACTTAGCCTAAGAAAATCTTTCAGAGTAGTAGAGGTACCACTATGATCCTGTTTTTATATGAAGTTTGGGACTCTGCTGAAGTGGTGTTTTTAGAGCCTCAGAGGATTTGGTATAAGATGGGTACAGAGGGGTGCTTGGCTAGCTCAGTTGGTGGAGCATGCCGCTCTTGTTCTCAGGGTTTTAAGTTTGAGCCCCACATTGGGTGCTGAAATTACTAAAAAAATAAAATCTTCAGGAAAAAAATGGGTACAATGAATTATAAGAAATCACTCTGAGTCTTCCGGTTTTTGTGTGTTGCCTCTTGTACCACCTGTTCATCCAGAAGAATTAGTTAAGGGTGTGCTGCCAACACTTAACAGCCTTAAAGACAGACAAACCTTTGAGATGTGAATCACTGTTTTAAAAAACTTATTAATATAAACAATATAGGTGTGAGAGAGAAAGTTTGTGTCTTGTTCAGTATAGCAGCCCATTTGTACCTCTTAGAGATGGGAGTTAAGTATAGTCCTTTAATGGAACTGTTAAGAGTAGGTAGAGTGGTAGATGCTTTTCTTCTCCCTTCTTACACTAAAGTGTTTTAGTGTTCTTCTCAGTGTGGCTAGGCAGTGATTTTGAAGGAATATATTTACCCAAACCTGAAAAATGTATTGGTCTTCTGAGATAAATGAAATCTTTGGTTTGAAAATTAGTTTCTGGTAGGATATGGCAAACTGACATTCCTTTCAATGTATGATATTTTTTCCCTTTGTGCTTTGAGATCTGTAATTTGTTTTCTTTATATGTGGGTACCATATTTAAGATGAATCAGGCTGATTTCAGTTGTTTTATTGTTAGAATGGCAGATCACTCTTCTAGAAGATTGGATGATTTCAGAAGAGATTGTGCTCACTAACTTGTTTGGTGCTCAGTAAGCATCCTGTGACAAAGACCCGATTCTTAACAAATAGATGAATTAAGGAGGCTGGCAGAATCTGGTATTTTTCTTTTTTTTTTTAAAGTTATAAGAATTCTTATTCACCCATTTAAATACCTTCTGCAAGTTTGTAGCTGAAGACTAATGATGAATATAATGAAATGTGGATTAAGTAAAGCATCATCCATGAAAACTATTCACTTTCTCAGGTATGATAAAGAAAACCTTCTCTCTTCATTTTGCCCAATTTATCATGATTCTTACAGCACCAATGATCTTAACATTAAGTATCTAGAACATTCACACTTATTTTGGCCTAGGAAGGAGAGTATATTATTGAACATCAAGCTGGTCATTCTTATATCCAGGTGTTGCATATTTCTAAAATGTTACTTTTGGTTTAAAGAGCATGCAGGAAGGGAATTCTGCTTAATGGGGGAGAGATCACTGGGGGAGTTTTATGGAGCATTTTCTTTGAGCTCAGCCTGAACAGATTTTCCCAACTGTCTATCACAGTTTTCCTTCAGGGCTGTGGAAGGGCCCTGGAATCTGTCAGCTTTGTTGAAGCTCAGAGTTTAGTTTTATTTTTGAAATAAAAATTTCTCTACATGGTATATTTAGACAATTATTTTTATTTAAAAAGAAGTATTTTTATAATGATTATGGAAATATCTGCAGGTCTGAAAACTCCTAGAAGAATCTTTGACTATGAATTTGACCAAGAATGGTGACTTAAGCAACATGAAAGAACATGATGTTGAGAATGATCAAATGCAAACAGCATCAAACCCTCAGACTTCTTTGACAAAAATGGTGATGTTCGAGTCTGATCTGAGTGATTGTCAGGAGAGACAGGTCAGCAGCATGCAGAATTAGTTTATTGAGGAGGTCAGAAGATGCTAAAGAGAAAAACATTTTAAGCAAACAAGTTTTATTACATAGATTTTTTTTTTTTTTTTTTTTAATGAGATAGAGCATGAGAGGGTCAGAGGGAGAAGCAGACTCCCTGCCGAGCAGGGAGCCCAATGCGGGACTCGATCCCGGGACTCCAGGATCATGACCTGAGCCGAAGGCAGTCGCCCAACCAACTGAGCCACCCAGGCGCCCCTATTACATCGATATTTCATGAAAGATTTGCTCATGAAAATCTAGAATGATAGTGGATGTAATAAGTAATAAAGAGAACTGAAAGACAGCATTATATTTCTTGGTGGATAAATGAAATAAAAAACACTGGGTTCCTTTGCCGTCTTCAGGGAAGCTTAAGCTTTTGTGGATCATTATACCTTTGTGTGACTGTGTGGAAGAACTTCCCAACATATTTTGTGTTCTTTCTGGATTTGGATAACACTCAACAGAGACCTGCTTTTGCCTAAAGTGAGTGAATAGTCCTATTCTAAAACTGTATTGAAGTGTGGAGGCTTCATATGATTTATTAGTACATAATACTATGTTTGACGTTGACCTATTTGTGAACAAGGAATATTCAGTTCACATTCATTGTTCATTATTGTGTTTAAACCACAAATAAATGTTACAGTTGTAGGGTCTGTGCTAGAACTGAACAGCCTATGAATTCAGCCAAAGAAAACAGCTAGCCTGGATATTTCAGGACCCCTTAAGTTTTTGAGGGTTGGTTGGTTTGTTGTTGTTGTTTTATTGTTGTTGCCTTTTTTGCTTTTAAGTGTATTTGATTTGGGCTCTTTTTTTAGTAACTGAAGAATTGTCTTAAATCCAGTTTATCCCTGTGGAGATGCCCTCATGGCCATATCAGAATGTAATGAATGAAAAAAAAAAAAGAATGTAATGAATGGGTAGTGATTTTGAGACTTCTCCCATTTTCTTGTGCCTCGCTCTCCTGTGGATCATGACAGCCCGATAAGAAGACAGAAAAGGGTATATATTTAAAGCCAAATGCTTCTGTTTTGCAGATTCTCTTCACACTGTTCCATGTGGGCATGGCCTCTTGGCTTTACTAATTTCATTTTTAAGCGTAGGATGTTCCTTAGGCCAAAATAAGCTTTTTAATTGAGATAAGTGAAGTTCATAGTCATATTCTCCATTATGGGGGTCCTTCTGTTTACTACTGCTTTTTTGTGTACACAATATGTATCAGAAACATACTTCTAATCCATAATCTAAAAGTTACTCATTTCTCAGAAAAGTAAACAGAAGCTTAGACCAACAAGAAGCTTGCCCTTGTAAAAAAAGGGGGGGCGGATTTTAGATCAAATTATCTTAATTTCACAGATGGTTCGGGAATTATTGGAATTACCCTAGAAAGAGAAGATTTGTTTGTTTTTGTTTTAGCACAGGGAATATTGGGATGGTTCCTGTTTTGATAACCTGCTTAGATAAAATGAAGGACCAGGCTGGGATGGGTGAGGGCAGGGTGGTGAACATGGAAATGTAGCATGAGATTGAAGTTAAGACAGCAAAGTAGAAGAAAATTCGATTAAGGGGAGAAGTCACAAGATGCATTTATTTTGTAAAATACGGTGCTTTCACATCACTCAAAAAAAAAAAAAAAAAAGACCAGAAAACAAACAAAAACAATCTTGTAATGTGAACATGTAATGTGAGCAATAATTAATTGCTTTGCAAATTGTCATTGATAAAAGTTTTAGATTTTTTTTAAATGTAAGAATTACAAGTAAAATAAGACAGTTTGTGCCACCAAACAACTTTGGTCTGAAACAGAACAATTATGCATTTAAAAGAGGTGGGACAGGGTCAGAAAACAATTAATTTGAAGACCGGAGTTCTGTGTAGTTTGACAGGAGGCTGATCAGAGCGTCTTCCTTGGTTGTCAATAATGTTCTCAGTTAATGACTAATTGCTGGTCCTGCCCAGAAATCCAGAAACTCTGGAGATGAGGAATTCTTTTTGAAACTAACTCCACAGTACATCACCCCTTTTGTTCACCACCGCAGACTGCACCCTGGCTCCTCTTCCCAAGGGCGGTTCATTGGCACGTCTGTCTGGAAGGGCGGTGTTTTCTGCATAGTAATCAGGCCTCTGCAATTGTGACATTCCTCCCCCTCGCCCTAAACTCTTCGGGTTCTTGACACACAGTGGCAATGCCACTGGTGGAACAAAAATCAAAAAGAGAAAAGGAAAAAAAAAAATCTTCTAGAATTTGATCTGTCTGCATAGTTCTCCCATGCTGTGGTTAAGGAAACTCCATTAAAAACTTTCTTGTCTTCTTCCCAGGAAGCAGCCTTGTGAATAGGCAGGTTCAGAAAGCCAGGGAACTGACAAACTTTTTCTGTTGCATTTACCAGCCTGTCCTACTTTCACCAAGGATTTAGTGATCAGTGTGTGCATTTTAAATGGTTAAAATTTGTATTTTGACCAACTTTAGTGTGTGCTAATTTGCATAACTTTTTTTTTTCAAAGATTTTACTTATTTATTTATTAGAGCACTAGTAGGGGAAGGGCAGAGAGAAAGAGGGACAAGCAGACTCCCTGCCGAGCGGGAAGCCCGATGCAGGGGTTCAATCCCAGGACCCTGGGAGCATGACCTGAGTTGAAGGCAGACACTTAACTGACTGAGACACCCAGGCGCCCCTGCATAACTGTTTTAAAAATTGGCTCTTTGGCCACCGTTGTATGCAGTTCTCATTTTTGTTGCCTGCGTGACAAGAGCGGGGAGGGATAAGAGTCCCATAAAGAGGGGTACCTGCTGGGTGGCACAGTTGGGTAAGCATCTGACTCGGTCTTGGCTCAGGTCATGATCTCAGGGTCCTGGGATCGAGCCCTGAGTTGGGCTCTGTGTCCAGTGGGGAGTCTGTTTTAGGATTCTCTCTCTCAGTCTGCCCTTCTCCCCTGCTCTCTCTCTCTCAAATAAATAAATCTTAAAAAAAAAAGAAAAAGTCCCATAAAGATAGCTCAGCCGGAGTATGTTGAAGGAGGCAGCGCCAGTTTGACCAGCAGGTGTCCATGTTTTTTGTTTTGTTATGTTTAAAAAACAAACAGATCCCTGGGATATTAGAATATTTAGGAGCAAGGTGTTGTCATTGGTTCTTAGACTCACAGAATTTATAACTAGACTTTTAAATTACTAATTTGTGTGTTTTGTCTTGCATACCCCAAAGGGCATACTTAGGAGATGAAAGATGGTTTTTTAAAATCACAAATTGAAATACTATAGAAGAATAATGTTTCCTACATTCTCTTCAGAAACTTGCTTCACTAAATTTGTGTTTTTTGATTCTGATAAGGTTACATGTCTTGAAAATGGATGTATTTGTTTCTAACCCTGTTGATCTTTCTTTATTCAGATGCTTAGCTGATTATGGATAAATTCTGCTCAGTCTCCAAAGCCCAAAGGAGTCCTCATATTCTTATTTTTCTGAAAATCCTGATGCTTAATAAGACATAAGCATCCTTGTGGGGGTTCACAGATTACATTTCTTGGATGCCTTGCCACAAATGCTAAGGAAGAAACTTATTCATTTGTTCAGTAAATGTTTATTGATGCCTACTATGTGCCAGGCACTGAAATGTGTATTCCATAACAGTGGATTGATTACCCTGGGAGAACTAATCTTGATCAGTATCAGTTTCTTAGTTTAGCATAGCAGCATTCTGAGCATTGATAGCAAGTCTGACCTTCATTCCTGTCCCGTCTGCTGCTGTTTTCCAAGGACCTTGGGATTATAGAATGCCAGAGTTGAAAGATATGTAGGTAGACAGTCTAGTCCAGTTCCCTCATTTGATTCATTAGGAGTAATGTACTTCATATGTATACTCCCAGTTGGTCTCAAGATCACCTCGAGTTTCTCTGATTTAAATGTGTCATTTTTAGAATGCTTGAGTTGGGTGAAATCTCTGGTTCATCCCCTTGAAAAAGATGTCTAAATTGACAATCCTACTTGTTGAGAATTGGCTATCACAGATGTATTTTCTGGTATTACAAATAGTCCTCCCAAAGAGGCTTATTCTAACAGGGAAGACCACGGAGTAGATTAGAGACACAGTCCAAACAAAGTAGAAGGATGATCAAAGAACTTTTCAGAACTTGTTGGATTAAAAATAAAAATAAAAAACAAAAACAAAACCAAGCCCCAATCCTTTTCTGATGCTGCTGTAATTTCTCTGTCAAAAACAGAAATACTCTGACAGAAATCAGGAAACCAAATATCCTACCTGCTAGCCAACTCAATGGGTTCTGAACAAGTGTACCATTTAGGATCCCTTTTAGCTGTCTTTAAGTTTATTTGAAAACAACTCCAGTGTGTTCATAAGTGAAAAACAATTTAAAAGCCCTTCTTTTTGGCCTTGGTACTTCTATACATTTAGCATTTCTAATAGTTCTTCAAAGTTTGAAGAGAAATATGCTGTTATCACAGAGAAAAAAAAAATCTTTTTTTTCTTTACCCCACCCTCCCATAGTCAGAAAACTGGCCCTAACTTTCCTGGACAGATTTGTTTCACTCTGAAGAGAGCTGCTTAGGCAGTTAATGCTCAACTGTGTAGAGCGTGTTTCCTTTTGTTAACACAGAGGTAGCCAGAGTGCTTCTACCAGCTGCAGAGGTTTGTTAGCCTGACCTCAAGACTTTTGCCTTAATCCAAATGGACAGTTACCAGAGGACATGATGCAGAAGAGGTTATTGGAGGTTAGTTCTTAAATGTCTTAAGATCAGCCTACTGTAATTTACATTCAGTAAAGCAGTGGTTTATAACTGGTAAGCTGAGTAAATGGATTATCTCTAAGCCTTACTATTTTTAGCCTTTCCCCAAAAATGAATGGTGAATTGTCACGTCTCTCCCAAAAGCTTTTGTTTCAGTGAGTGATTAGAGACAAGATGGAGCCCCAGCATTACTCCTAGAAGAAAGCAGTGGGAAGGAATGGTTGTGCTGACTCGGGGTAACGTCCAGCATTCACAGAGAGGCACTGGGAGTTACATACCCAGGTGCCTGTGGGCCTAGGTTCTAGTCCAGGTTTAGCCACTTAGTAGCTGAGTGACCTTGGGCATTGTTGTAAACTCTGGGTCTTGACCTCTTTAGTTTTAAAATTAGCCAAAATGCTATCTGTCCTGTCTTTCAAGGCGGTGGTGACAATACAGTATTGAGATTAAAGATGGTATATTAAGAACGGGGGAGAGGACAGAAGGCTAAATAATAGGCAAGTGAATTTGTTTCTCACTGTATCTCTATATAATGCTATGGATCACCTTTTTTTTAAAAAAAGATTTTATTTTATGTATTTGAGAGCGCGTGCATGCATGAGTCGGGGGAGGAACAGAGGGAGAGGGACAAGCAGACTCTGCACTGAGCGCAGAGTCTGACGTGGGGCTCAATTTGACGACCCTGAGGTCATGACCTGAGCTGAGATCAAGAGTCAGATGCCTAACTGACCGAGCCACCAAGCTGTTCCCCTATGGATCACCTTTAAGGGTGAATGTATTTGTGTTTCTGGGTCAGCCACGTAGGACAACAAAGTGATCTCTTAAATTGGAAAGCAGTGTTGTTCTTACCTGTTTCTTCATGTCACACTCCTTTAGTGGTATGCATCATCATCGGTCCTTCTGTTGTTGCTTAGAACCGGACAGCACACATACATACATGCTGGCAATGTGCCTACAAGATTTAACTTGACCACAGGGCTGCTTGTTCCCTAGGCAAGAGTCCTTTCATTAAACTCAGGAGACGTGCATATTGGATTAAAAAATACACACACACACACACACACACACACACAGAGTTTTGAAAAAAGTTGGAGAAGACCTGTTATAATCCTTAATTTATATGAGTTCCTTACAGTTTTAGTCATTTGCACATGAGCTATTTATTTAGGTTCGTTGAGAGATTTTCTGTTCTTTGTTTTCTGTGTTTTGTTTTTATCCATGCATAGGCTTTATAATTTATTATTTTAAGTGGACGAAGATTGGATGTTTTTATAATTTAACATTTCTTCAGTGGAGAGCACTTGTTATTTTTTCCTTTATTTTAATATTCTATAATATTATAGTTACTGTTTTTTATAATTTTAAAATAAAAGGACTGCATCTAAGAGTCCCGTAAATTGCTAAGATTCTAACTGTGGACTCCTGACCAGGAACTCACAGTAAACTAGCTGTAGGGAGATTTGGCCACAAGAAACTGAATAGAATTGAGCAGAGGATTCAGTGTTCTTAAGTGTGTACAAATGAGTAGGAGACTGGACCTCTCAGCCCAGTAGGCTGAGCCTCTTCACCTTTGTGCTCTGAGTCAAAGAGGAGGAAAGTATAAAGGACTGAGGTGTGTGTGTCTGTGTCTGTTTGGTTTTTGTAAGAGAGAGAGACAACACATTTCCATTCTGTGGCCTTTACAAGTAGATATGAGTGATAGGGGTAGGGGTTGGCAAAATTCGGAGCCTGTAAGTGCAGTTTAAACAGTTCAGAGGACAACCCCCACATTTTTCTTGTGCTTATTTTTCTTAGGATTTTTGTTCCTGCTCCTCCCTCCGTCCCCCACCTCTGATTTGTGACCCAGGGAGGATGAAGACTTTTTTCCTACAGTCCCGCTGTTTGAAGCATTTGGATAATTTTACAATGAAATGAAATTGTCTCAAAAAAAAACAAAAACAAAACACCACGAAAACTATGGTGATTTATTTCAAAATTCACCTGTGGGGGAAAAAGTAATTAAATTTATTGAATGGTATAATTTGAATACAATAAAGTTTGCTGTTTTATGTGCAAAATTTGAGTTTTGATAAAGATATACAGTGGTGTAACACCATAATCACGTAAAACATTTCAAACATTTTCATCACCACAAATAGTGCCCTCATACTTCTTTTCAGTCATTCCCCTCCCCCTGCTCCTGGCCCCTGGCCACATCTGAGCTGCTTTGGCCTTTTCTAGAATTTTATATAAACGGAGTCATACTGTATGTAGCTTTTCATGTTAGTTCCTTTCACTTAGCACAGTGCATACAAGATTCATTCCTGTCTTTTATTGGTAGTTCGTTCCTTTTAATTGCTATGAAGTATTCCATTTTGTGAATATCCCATTATATAAATATAGCACAGTATTTTATCCATTTACCAGTAGATGGACTTTTGGGTTCCTGTTTTTTTTTTTTTTTTTTTTTTTAACTATTAAGAATAAAGTTGCTAGGAATATTCACATTCAAGTCTTTTTGGGATATATTTTTTCATTTCTTTGGGATAAATCCCTAGGAATAGGATTGCGGGGTCATATGTACAGTGTATGTTAATTCTATAAGAAACTGCCAAACTGCCAGACCACCAAATCAGAGTGTAGGAGAGTTCTAGTTGTCCCCCATCCTCTCCAGTATTTGAATGATATGTCAGTCATTTTACTTTTATCCACTGTAGAATATACTGACTGTAGTGGTAGATATCTTGTACTTCTTTTTGCATTTGTTTAATTAGTAATATTAAGCATCTTTTTATGTGCTTATTTCTGATTTGTATATCTTTGGTCAAGTGTTGAAATCTTCTGCCTTTTTAAAAAATAGGAATATTTGTGTTCATACTATTCGGTTATAAGAGTTCTTTATATATTTTTAATACAAATCTTTTTTCAGAAATAAATTTTGCAAATATTTTTTTCCCATCTTATTGCTTATTTTCTTAACAGCATCTTTTGAAGAGCAAGCTTTTTTAATTTTGGTCAAGTCCCGTTTATGCATTTTCTGTCCTAAGAAATTTTTGTCTAATTCAAGTTCACGACAATTTATTTTTTCCCAATTTTTTTCTATAACAAGCTGCATAGCTCTTAATTTTAAGTATGATCCATTTGGGGTTAATTTTAGTATATTATTCATTTATCCATTGAACTGTCTTGATACCTTAGTATATTTCTGGACTATGTATTCTATTGATCTGCATCTTTTCTTTTACCAATACTGTGCTGTTATTATTCTGAATTTATAGTAAATCTGGAAATCAGATAATACAAGTCTTCCAACTTAGTTATTTTTTAAGATCATTAGATTCAGTCTTCTTTAATTTCTCTAGCAGTGTTATACATATATATTTCAGAGCACAGGTCTTGCACATCTTTTGTAAAAATGATTCCTTTTGTAAATGGTATTTTAAAATTACAGCTTCCAGTTGTTCATTTGATATATAGAAATACAACTGGTTTTTGTATATTGACCTTACCTCTTGCAGCTTTGCTAAACTCACCAATTAGTTCTAATACCTTTTTGTAGCTACCTTAGAATTTTCTACTTTGATGGTCATATCTGTGAATAGAGAGGTTTTCCTCTTCCTTTCCTACATACATGCATACACACATACTCTTTTCCTTATATATAATATTATAATTTTACTGTATAATGTTATGTATATTATATACCGTGTGTGTGTGTGTGTGTGTGTGAGATCCTTTTATTCTTTTTCTTGCCTTATTTCACTGGCCAAGATGTCCAACACATCTTGAATAGAAGTGGTGAGAGCAGAGATCCTTGCTGTGTCCCCAGTCTTAAGGGAAAACTTTATTCAGTCTTTTACTGTAGTATGATGTATGATGTTAGGTGTGAGTTTTTCATATGTGCCCTTTATCAGATTGAAGAAGTTTCTTTTATTCCTAGTTTGTTGAGTGTTTTTTTCTTTTTTAAAAATCATGAACAGTTACTGAATTTTATCACATGCTTTTTCCACATTTATCAAGATTGTATGGTTTTGTTTTGTTTTTAGTCTTTTAATATGAAGAAACATTGATTTTCAGTGTTAAACCAATCTTGCATTGTTGGAGTATATCCCACTTGGTCATGATATGTTACCTTTTGTGTTGCTAGATTCAAGTTGCTAAAATTTTGTTAAGGATTTTTGTGTTTGTCTTCATGAGGGATATTGATCTATAAATTTCTGTTTTTAAAGATTTTATTTATTTATTGGTCAGAGAGAGAGAGCACAAGCAGGGGGAGCGGCAGGCAGAGCAGGCAGAGGGAGAAGCAGACTAGACTCCCCGTTGAGCAAGAAGCCCAATGCAGGACTCGATTCCAGGACCCTGGGCCGAAGGCAGCTGTTTAACCCACTGAGCCACTCAGGCATCCCAATCTATAAATTTCTTATAATATTTTGTTTGGTTTTGGTGTTAGGGTAATGATAGTCTCAAAATGAGTTGGAAATTGTTCTCTCTTCTGCTTTTTGGTAGAATTTGTATTATCTCTCAAATGTTTACTTAAATGAAAACTCAACAGTTAATCCTTAAGAGCCTGGAATTTTCTTTTTGAGGTTTTAATTACTAATTCAATTTATTTAATAGATGAAGTGTTGTTATTGGCTTTTAAATTTTTTCTTGAGTGACTTCGGATAGTTTGTGTCTTTCTAGAAATTTGTCCATTTCATCTAAGTTGTCACATTTTTTAACATAATGGTGTTTATATTATTCCCTTATTTTCCTTTTAATACATGTATGACCTGTAGTGATTTTGCTTTCATTCTCAATATTGATAATTTGTCTTCTCTCTTTTTCCTTATTAGTCTGGCTAGAGCCATATGCTATTATTGATCTTTTCAAAGAATCAACATTTGGTATCATTGATTTTTCTGTGTTATTTTTATGTTTTTAGTTTTGTTAATTTCTGCTCTTTAATATTTCTTTCTCCTTGTTGCGGATTTAATTTGCTTTTTTTTCTGGTAACTTAAGATGGAATCTGAGGTCATTAATTTGAGACTTTTCTTCTTTCCTAATACAGATATTAAAAAGATAAATTTCCTGCAAAAAACTTCTTCAACTATATCCAACAATGTTTGTTTTACATTCAGTTCAAAATACTTGCCAGTTTACCTTGTGATTTCTTCTTTGACCTATAGTTTATTTAGAAATGAATTATTTAATTTCCAAGTATTTGGAGGATTTTCCAGATATCTTCCTATTATTATTATTATTTAAGTAAGCTCTACACCCATTGCGGGGCTTGAACTCATGATCCCCAAGATCAGGAGTCTCAGGTTCTACAGACTAAGCCAGCGAGGTGCCCCCTATTACTATTTTCTAAATTAATCCTTTTGTGGTCAGAGAATCTATTTTGTATGAATTCAGTGTTTTTAAAATTTATTGAGACTTGTTTTATGGTCTAGAATATGGTCTGTCTTGGTGAATGTCTTAACGTGTATTTGAAAAGAATATTTATATGCTGTTTTGGGTGATCTATAAATGCCAGTTAGATCAAGGTGGTCAACTTTATTTGGTGAGTACTTGTTTTATTAATTACTGTGAAATGAATTTTGAAATTCAAGCTGTAATTGCGGATTTTTCTACTTTTCAGTTCTGCTTTTGCTTCATGTATTTTGAAATTCTGTTATTGGCAGATAAACATTTAAGGTTGTTCTATATCCTCTTGATATATTGGTTCCTTTCCTACTATGGAATGTCCCTCTTTATCCTGGCAATATTCTTTGTTAAAATCTATATAATAAAACTAACATATGCTACTACGGCTCTAGCTACTTTTGATTAGTAAGCTACTCTAGCTTTCTTTTATTAGTATTTGTATGGTACCTCTTTTACCTTCCTTGTACTTGTAACCTGTATCTTTAGATTTAACTTATCTTTGTCTTGTATGTATGTAGACAGCTTATAGTTGGGTTTGTTTTTACTGTTGTTGCTGTTTGATCCAATCTCACGCTTTTCTGCCTCTTATTAGGAGGCTTTTTATAAAGACCGTTTCATAATGTAATTATGAATTGTTTAAGTTCAAATCTATCTTATTAGTTTTCTATTTGTCCTATATGTTGTGTTCTTTCTCCTCTTTTCCTGCTTTCTTTTGTTTCTGTTGTTTCAATGAATCCCATTTACCTCCACTCTTAGCTTAGTAGCCACACTCTTTAATTTTATAAGTTGTTCTAGTGTTTGTATATCTTTAACCAATTATAGTCAGTCTTCAGATAAGACTTTACATAGAATACAAGGTCCTTGAAGCAGTATGCTGCAATTTCTCCCTTACTATTCTTAGTTCTATTTTACTTCTACATATTATAAACACATTATAAACAATATATTACTGGGTTGCTTTAAATAGTCATTATCTTTTAAAAAGATTAAAAATGAGGAAAAAGTCTTTATATTTACCCATACATTGATAATTTCTGGCTTTTCATTCCTTTGTTTAAATTCAGATGTCCATCTGGTATCATTTTCTTTCTGCTTGATGAACTTTTTTTAATAAAGGTTTTTATTTATTAGAGCACAAGCGGGGAGGAGGGGGAGAGGGAGAAGCCGACTCCCCACTGAGCAGGGAGCCCGACATGGGACTTGATCCCAGGACCCTGGAATCATGACCTGGACTGAAGGCAGAAGTTTAACCGACTGAGCCACCCAGGCGCCCTTGATGAACTTTCTTTTAACATTTCTTACAGTGCAGCTCTGCTGGCAGTGAATTCTCTCAGCTTTTGTTCGTCTGAAAGTCTTTAAAATCTTCATTTTTGGAAGACATTTTTACTAGGTATAGAATTCTAGGATGCTGCTGCTTTTCTCTTCCCTTAGTTCCCTTATTAAAGGTGTTCCTCCATTTTCTTCTGTCTTAATAGTTTATGAAAAGTACTTCGCTCTCATTCTCTTTTTTTAAAAAGTTTTTATTTAATTTCTAGTTAGTTAACATACAGTGTAATATTAGTTTCAGGTGTACAATACAGTGATTCAGCACCTCCATGCATCACCCTGTGCTCATCACAAGTGCACTCCTTAATCCCCATCACCTGTTTCACCCATCCCTCCACCCTCTTTCTTCAGTTTGTAAAAACTATCAGTTTGTTCTCTATAGTTGAGTCTGTTTCTTGGTTTGCCTTTCTCTCTTTTTTTTTCCTCTTTGCTCATTTGTTTTGTCTCTTAAATTCCACATATGAATGAAATCATATGGTATTTGTCTGACTGACTGACTTCACTTAGCACAATACTCTCTAGCTCCATCCATGTCATTGCAAATGGCAAGATTTCATTCTTTTTTTTTTTTTTATGGCTGACACACACACTCTCACACACCCCGTATCTTCTTTATCCACCCATCAATCTATGGACACTTGGGCTATTTCCATAATTTGTAGATAATATTATTGTAGATAATGCTGCTATAAACAAGGGTGCATGTATCCCTTTAAATTAGTATTTTTGTATTCTTTATCTTTATTCCTATCAATGTGTCTTTTTCTCTGGCTGCTTTTATTATTTTTTTCTTTATCACTAGTTTTGATATGTGCCTTTGTGTAGTTTTCTTTATAATTTATTTGGAGTTTAAGTTTTCTTGGATCTGTGAGAGTATAGTTTTTTGCAGAAATGTTTTAAATTTAGCCATTGTTTTTCAATTATTTTTCCTGTCCTCTTCCTCTCTCTCCTTCTTGACCGTAATTACACATATGTTAGACAACTTAATGTTGTCCTACAGTTCACTGATACTCTTGTTTTTCAGTCTCTTTCTCTCTGTTTCATTTTGCATAGTTTTATTGTGTCTTAAAGTTTACTGATCTTCTGCAATGTCTGATCTTCTTTTAATCCTATCCAGTATATTTTTTTTATTTCAGATATTATATTTTTCTTCACTGAAAGTGCCACTGGATTTGTTCTTTATCTGTCTTCTCTGCTTCCTTTTTCTACCTGGAATACATTTAGAATAACTTTTTAACAGCTTTATTGAGACATAATTCATGTTGGTATATAATTTATCCATTTAAAGTATATAAATCAGTGCTTTTAGTATATTAACAGAGTTGTGCAATCATCATCATCACAATCTAATTTTAGAACATTTTCATCACCCCATAAAGAAACTCTTTACCCGTTAGCTCCCCTCACTCCTCTCCAGCTCACATAGCCACTAACCTACTTTCTGTCTCTGTAGATCTGATTAATCAGCACATTTCATATAAATGGAATCATATAATATGTGGTCTTTTGTGACTGTTTCTTTTCACTTAGCATAATGGCATTAAGGCTTATCCATGTTGTAGCATGTGTCAGTACTTCATTCCTTTTTATCCCATTTGTATGGATTTATCACAGTTCATTCATTCATCAGTTGATGAACATTTGGATTGTTTCGGTTTTGGGGCTATAATGAATAATACTGTTGTGAATATTTATGTACAACATTTATGTATTTTCATTTCTCTCGGGTATATGCATAGGAGTGGGATTGCTGGGTCATATGGTAATTCTGTGTTTAACCTTTTGAGGAACTATCTAATTGTTTTCCAGAGAAGCTATACCAGTATAATAACTTGTTTAATGCCCTTGTCTACTAATTCCATAATCTCTTATTATTTCTGGGTCTGTTTCTTTTGATTTTTCTCCTAATTATGGGTCATAATTTCTTCTTCCTTTGCATGCCTGGTGATTTTTACTTGGATACTGTTTTTGGATGCTAGGTTTTGTTGTATTCCCTTAGATAGTACTGGGCTTTGTTCTGGCATGCAGTTAAGTTACTGGAAACAAGTTGTATTATTTTTGGAGCTAGCTGTTAGGCTTTATTAGGGTACGTCCAGAGTAGCCGTTGGTTTAGGGATGATTTAGCTCCAATACTACAACAATACTCTTCTGAGGATTTTATCTGATGGTGTGTGTATTATGAATTATTTCTGCGTTTACTGGTGGAAACATGAACTATTCCTAGCTCTTTGTGAGTTCTGGGATTTAGACCAACTGATTTTGGTGCTTTTCTCCCCAACTTTAGGTGGTCTTCTCATACAGATCAGAACTCAAGCTGAGATTCTAAGGGACTTTTGCACCGCCCCCTCTTTCCAGGTGTGCGGCCTTGCCAGTTCTAGCCAGGTTGGCCTCCCTGAATACTGATCTCTGCCCCCTCAGCTCCATATGACCGCCATGCTCTAAGTTTTCCCTTCTCTGTTCTATGGCTTGGAAACTGCCTCCTGGTAATAATCAGGCAATCATAGGTCATGCTCATTTGTTTCATTCTCCTCAGGAATTAAGTCCTACATTGTCTGTTGTCCAGTGCCTGAAAATAATTGCTCCATATATTGTCTGGTTTTCTAGCTGTTATTCCATCATGGCTGAAATCCATGATAAATGTGATGTCAGTGCCAAAGTCTACTATTGTATTAACCATTTAAAGTAGAGCCTGTTACAGGGAGAAAAGAAGGAATTAGTCTTAACTATGGGGCCAAGGCAGCAGACATTCTGCCTATATACTACAGAAATGGTACCTTTACTTTCTGACTTAGGGCAATAATGATTTAAAGAAGAGATACCTGAATTTTCAATACACTAGTCACTGTTTGAAAGATTGTCCCTTTTAGTCAGCCAAGTAATATTTATTAAATATCCACAGAGTACTTGGTGCTGTGCTTGGCATTATTTCTTATTCCTACTTCTTAATGGTTGGGGTATGCCAAACAAATGAAATAAAAATAATTTTTCTATTCTGGTTACCAGTTAGATTCTTGGATTTATCTCTCAGGCTTTGACATTCAGAAACTGGGAGTGGAATATAGTATATTCTCAGCTGTAAAGTTGATCTCATTTCCTCACTGGCCATCTGTTTGTTTGTCTCCAGGAATAACAAAAATTTCAT
Organism: Phoca vitulina; assembly: GCF_004348235.1. Classification (NCBI taxonomy): domain Eukaryota; kingdom Metazoa; phylum Chordata; class Mammalia; order Carnivora; family Phocidae; genus Phoca; species Phoca vitulina. Next base: position 51,748,812 of record NW_022589712.1, on the reverse strand, counting down.
AGCCATATCTGTATGATTTAATTACTTAAAATAATGAATGGGCTGAACCATGCTTGCCCCACTTTTGAAACAGTTCCTCCTATAGGCTGTTGCAGTAGGAAGCTAATACCTCTGATTAAGAATAAAGACCAGACCTACATAAGCATATGTTGTATGGAGTCATGAGGGTGTGATTAATGGTCCTTAACAGTTTTAATTTGGTGTGTCTTACTCCTAAATCTCACTTAAGCTTGGTTGCAAAGCCTTACAAATGAGTCTCTGTACCTGCCAAGCTAAGACAAGTCACTGCCTTCTTGGGGCCTCATTTCCTAAGTCTTTCTGGGTTCCATAGAGGTTAAATTACAGGACCAAGCTTGCATGGAGTCATAGGGAATCTCCACAGATCATTCTTGGAGCAGAATAGTTAAGTAACATTCTTTGCCTAGGAACATGGTTCATTTCCTAAACCCAGTTCTAACAGTGTCCTCTTTTAAATCTTTAAGTTAGTTAAATCTTTTCATTATCTTTTTGGGGTCAGAAAAACAGACCATGCTTGTACTCAGGAGCCTAGAAATACACAGCATCAATGACTGATTACTTTCTTAGAGGTGTTACATGGTTTCATGCTGCCTTTTGATTTGTTTTTGTGTGTGAAACATTTTTTCTTAACACATTTAACAGTACATAATTTTTTGTCTGACCTTTTCCTTAAATAGGAAGGTGACAGTTTCTTTAGGAGGAAAATATATGATGGTAAGGTGGCCTCAGTTTATTTCATGTGGTATGTAGATGTTTCCCCTAAAAACTAAAGTTAACTGTTTTTTGCAGACAGGACCCCTGTGTTTCTCCCATAGTACTTTATAGATGGAAGGGGTTGTATGTGTTTCAAGGTGTGATGCTCTTCTGGAGGAGCTGGGATCATTTGTATTATGAAGCCATGTTTCTGCGTCTGAGGATGAGGACACCACATTGTTACTTACTCTTGGAAAGAACTAATAATTTGTTTATAGTAAGAATTTTATTTTTCAATAGCAGCTGTTCTTGGCAGCTTATTACTGAAGATTTCAAGTTGTAGTATTTAATCTGGGATGGGATTAGGGGAGAACAAAATTAATACTGTTAATATTTTTACTTGATAAAAGTTGCTTTATTTGATACAGCTGGTGTCTTTATCATATACTGTTTTATTACTGACACTCAGCAGATGATTCCCTCTCTGTACCTGCGACCTCCCACAATATCAAAAATGTAGGTACTTAAATGTTTAAATGAATGACACAACCAAAAACTACTCGAATGTCTATTCAAATTATGCCTTACACATCCTTGCTTCCAAAGAGAATTTTGAGGATAACTGGTATTTCAATTGTTTAAGTTGGATAATTTTGTTTGGATGGAGAATCTATGTTCTTGTGAAATTGGAGTTCATGAAATAAGATTGGAAAAAATAGAGTGTATAATTGGGCACATCCTGTACTGCTTAGTGAATCACCAACCCAGTGTAATTGCCATTAAGCATTTTGGAAACCAGGCTTGTATGTTCTTGCTCTGCCTGAAAAGCTAGGAGTTGCCCATGAGGAGCAGCAGTTCATCCAGGCTGTAGTCACTGGGGTGACGCGTTGAGCCTCTGCTCGTGTGAATGAGCCGGTTGCGTTGCTGGCTGATTGCTGATGTGAGTCGCAAAGGCATCAGATGCCATCAAACCAAAGCAGGACCTTCCTTGGTCATTTTTAAGGCCACGACGGGAGTCACATTCAAAATATAAGTAATTAATAAGGCAATGTCCCAAAGAAAAAAGTAATTATATGTGTAGTGCGTGATGCACCTCAGCTACTGCAATGAAAAATCATTGGAATGAATCTCTCGCCACATTGGCTGATGAGGAGCTCCTCATCAGTCCAGTACAAACCTGCTTTGGAAGGACTAGATGGATTGTCAGGATGAAAATGCCTGAAAAAATGAAATCCACATCTAGGGCCAAATTAGGTATTCATATCCTTCCGACCTTGTAATGTGTGTAAGTTTTTTAAGTGTTCTTAAAATGGTATGCTGGAGGATGTGTGCATGGGTGTTTTTCTGGGAAGTGGGTGCATAGCATTCACTGGACTCCCAGAGGAATCCACAGGATGAAGATTCACTGACCTAGAGCTATGGGTATGGTTGTGAAAAGAAAGTTAAAGTTTTAAACCCAGTAGAAACGGCAATACTCATCCTTGGAAGAAAAAGGAACATTTATTGACCTTCATCTATTCCTGCCTGCAACACTCCACTCACTCCAAGCCGAATCCTTTTAAGGAAAGACTTTGATTTCCCTTGTGGGCAGTAGTGTTTGCAATAGCTGTAGGCTGCTGTGTGAGACATGGAGCTAAGTTTTAAAGAACTTTTTGCCCTGGAAGTACTATTTCTTCTCCTTTGCCGACCCTAGGGCTTGGCTTTCCTTTGAGAATTCCAGTGGTCTGCAAGTACCCTGCCCTCTTATACTCCTGCAGTGTTGCGGGCTTTAGCGTTGAGTTAAATGAGTCTGGAATGAAAGGAATCTATATTTGAATTCCAACTCCATTGTGGATCAGCTGCGTGACTTTGGGCAAGTCACCTAATCTCTTTGAACCTCAATTCTTTTTCAGCTGTAGAATAGGGATAGTAATACTCCCTATGTTGAAGGGTTTTTTAAGAATTAAAAGAGATAATGGTTATAAAGTGCCTTGCATACCACTTGGCACATTATGAGCTTCCCATAACCGTAGCTGCTGCTATTAGATGGTGTAGATGTTGGTGAATGTGTAATTAATCTTTTCTTTTCCCCACTTGATTGTCATCAACGTGAGGGCAGGAACCATGCCTTATTCTTTTGTGTGTCATCTAGATTGCCTAGAATAATAATTGTTGGTTGCTTTTTCAATGTGGTCCTGAGTCCCTGAATCATTCCACATCATAAGCATGTGCCTCAACTATTCCAGTTTTTCTCTGTGGAGCACCAGGGCACTTGTCAAGTGCGCCTAGAGACATTCCTCAGACAGAAATGGTGGAATTTTTGGCTTCATTTTATTGGCAAGGTTGAGTTTGACCCTTTGGTCATGGGTGTTTGTGAAATTCAGTCTTTCTGAGGTTCTGTAACTTCTTACAGTGTGGAATCTGTATTCCTTGGATAAGACAGAGACTTGAATTAAGGTCCACTCCCTCATAAATAGGGGGAAAGGCAGCTTCAAGTCCTGTGCTGTGAATGGTGGGTCAGCTCTTTCTTCTTGTACCATTGGCAACATCCTCCGTTCCCATCCCCCACCTCAGCCCGGCCTCAGAGGCTGAGCCCGCTTGGTGTGGTGATATCCTTACCAGGCTGTATTCCTCTCAGAACATAGGTTAATTCATACCAAAGTCTTAGTCATTGGGAGTGCTGTTCATGTCTTACTTCTCCCTCTAAGAATATGAGAATTTACAAAGAGAATATGCAGAGCCAATACCTTAAGCCAGTGGTGATCAACATGGGTGGGGCAGGGGTGTGTGTGTGTGTGTGTGTGTGTGTGTGTTTGCCCCCAGGTGACATTTAGACACTTTCGATTGTCACAAGGTGGGGGCCATGGCTGCTGCTGGAATCTAGGAGGTTTAGACTAAACATAGTACACCACACAGGATGGACCCCCACAGTAGAAATCTATCCAGCTCAAAATGTCAGTAGTGCCAAGGCTGAGGAACCTTGCCTTCAGTGTGATGGGTACAGGTCATCTCACAATTTGTTGGGGAGAAAATGGGAGGTAGCAGGTATTTAGTTCTCTTAAGTCAGGCCACTTCAGTACTTGCCAGGTAGGCAGTGCCCAAGGGCAGGACATGCTAGAAGGAGTCCTGAATTTGGCCTCAGTCTCATGCAGTCATGTTTATGTGACTTTAGGGATGGTCTGGGCCTGATGCCTCTGAGGAAGAAATTGCATGTTCAGTCTGCAGAGTTGGGAAGAAAGAAGCAGAGGCATCTGAAACTTTGAGGAGTGGTTGGTTAGGCATCTCTCCTTAAATTCCTCTTGGAGAGCAAGAGAATGAGGGAGAGTGGAAGCTTTCTGTCCTGAGGTTTACTTTGTACCTGACAGTCCACTTGAATCAGCCAGGAGAAGGTAGGTAGTGGAGGAAAGGAAGATGGATCTTGTCCAGAGTAATTTCCCCTTGGGATCAAATCAGAGGACAGAGTCCCTGTCCTTTGGGGAATTATTGAGGAGCTGGTTGAGATTTTTTTTTTGAACACACACACACACGCACTTTTTTGGGTATTTTTTGTTTTCAGCATCTCTCTTTTCTCCCCTTCCCAGTATGTCCCCTGCCCCCCCGTCCCCCATAACCAGATAGTCACTGAGAGGAGCCTTTCTGTTCCTGTAGGGAAGGAGCCAGCATGTGTTGAAGCAGCAGGCATTCGTACCGGACTCCTCCTTCCCTGTTGCTGTGATAATCTTCCATGTCCAGTTTCCACAGATCCATTTGGATCCATCTGCCTTACTCATTTACTCTGAGCAAGGGTGGCCACGGTACCAGCAGTGGCTTAACATAGATGAAGTGACTCATCTTGCATGATGTCTCTGAGAGCTGGGGCCTCCTTTGTGCTGCGTCTCCCATTCAGGCATTCTTTGAGGGACTTGCTTCTCTAGAGTTCTAGAATGGTATGTAAGAAGGCCTTTTTTTTAAAAGTTGGAAATGTTCCCCTTCCTGAGCTACAGTGGAAGCAGCAGGAGGGTCAGCGACTTCTAGGGCAGTGGGAGAGGCACAGGAGAGGACATAGAAGAAGGTCTAAGCCTGGGCAGATGCTTTTGTGTCCAACTCCATTTTATGGCACGGTTCCCTTTCTTGTCTTGGCCATGTCATAGGACCAAAAGCATGCCTCAGAAGCCTACCAGAATGTGCTCATGGCTTCCACATCTGGTTTGGGGGTGGATTCTCAAGGGCTGTCTCCCAGGAAGGGTCAGGGCAGACATCCTGAGTCCTGATGTCTTGGGAGCCTTTCTCCGATGAGCTTAGAAACTGGCCTTCTTTCATGATATCTGGGTCCTTGGTGAGTATGGGTAGTAGTTGTAGGACATTTTGTGGAGTAGAAGATACTTGTGGCAGGTAGGTTTTAGTGAAACCACCTGCACATGTAAACCTTTCCTTATTAATGTCTCACCTCCTCCAGGTTCCTTCCTAAGGATAACTAAGCGCTGTCACAGGTTCAGGATTGACAGACACTGGCTCAGCCCCACTGTGGGCTTATAGGCCTGGCCTTCAGTTGTGGAAAAGCTTGTTTTTTACCCTGGGCAGGCCTTGTCAGACTTTTTGCTCCTGGGTTGTTTTTTTTTTTTTAATTATGATACAAAATCATGCAGTCTGTTTTGGGGAAGGGAAAGGAATATATCCCTCTGGAGCCTCCAACCTTTGTAGAAACACAGGTGTAACAAAGTATATACCAGTTTATATTGTTTGATTAGGGAGTAAAGAATCGCAGCTAGTAAAATGATGTAGGAAGGAAAGAAATTCAGGTCTTGGGCTATGGGTTCATAAAGTAGACTTAACAGGAAAAGTCATCCTCTTTCATGATGCTAACTGTTCTTAATGTTTCCTTTATGAACAGTTGATCAAGAGTTTTTACCTTTCAGCTAAAAAATAGAGAACCACCTGCAAGTTGTGTTAGTGCTCTCATTAAATGGATTTAAAAGTAATGGAGAAAAGTATATTCCTTAATAAAAAGAGGTATCAATTAATGGGTGTAGGTAGGAGTCATCGTGCCACCAAAATTTGGACATCTGGATTGTATACAGACTGTGACAAAAACTTTGTAAGATAGTGTTGGGGCCACAAGGATTGGAGGCTCAATTCTAGCATCTTTGGGTATCTTTCAACAGATGTGGATTTCCAAACAAGAATATGAAGAAGGAGGGAAACTGTGTGTAGAAAGGATATGCTCTTGAAAAGAGTTCGCAAAGCTCTACCTTCCTGTGTCACCTTAAGTTTCATAGCTTTAGTATACTCAGGAAAAGAATGACCATCTTTTGTAGAATGTTTATACATTTTTGCATATTTCAATTTCCACTTAAATTTTTTAAGGCTTTAACTGGCTCTATAAATTAAGATAAGTTTGTGCTTTCCTTGAAATGCACTTATTCTTATTACAAGCATTTTATAATTTTGTATAAATGTCTATTTTCTCTAAATATTTTGCTTTCAGTAAAATGCTTTCCAACTCTGTTTAGTATGTCAGTTACCAGGGATTAGTAGAATTGGTTTTTATTGACTAGTAAAACTTATTGCCTATGCTTTTTACCTTAGGCTTGCAAAATTAAATAAAAATTATTAGCCATCATTCTTCCCATGAACCCATTTGATATTGTGGGAATGTTCTGAGGGAAGTTCTTTTACTTGCTTGGTGAGCAAGCAAAAGAATTTCAATCCAGATCAGATTATACCTGGGGATCCCCAAGGATTTATGTTGAGCCAAAGACTTGGAAGCCCATGGATGATGGAATTTAGGGTGTATCTCCTTTCCTTGCTCTGATGAGACATTTCTTAGGATAGACTAATGGTAAAAAACAAACTCTAGATTTTTACTCTAGAAAGATATAGCTCCTTGGACACTAATCCAAGGAAGTACAAGTGAGGATTAGGTTTTCTAATTCTATTTCAAGATGAGAAGGGGGAAATTATCAAGCTTATCAGACCAGTAGGTAGCTTGCTTAATAAATAGTGGCAAAGAATAAAGCTACGGGTGCAGGATGAGTGCACTTTTTAGAAAAGATCTTTTGTTTTTGTAGGGCATGTCCTATGTGGGCTTGGAAAGAAGAATTTAGGTTGCCACTTTATTTTCACAGGGAATAATCAAAATGTAAAAAATTAAAGTTAGTATTGCATTTTGGTAAAGCTTTAAATGTATTTCATATTTCTGGGGCGCCTGGGTGGCTCAGTCATTAAGCGTCTGCCTTCGGCTCAGGTCATGATCCCAGGGTCCTGGGATCAAGCCCCACATCGGGCTCCCTGCTCAGTGGGAAGCCTGCTTCTCCCTCTCCCACTCCCTCTGCTTGTGTTCCCTCTCTCGCTTTGTCTGTCTCTGTCAAATAAATAAATGAAATCTTTTTTAAAAAATGTATTTCATATTTCTTTAAATGAACTTTTTCCCCCCTATGCATAAAAGTAGAGGTCGAAGAAATCATAAGAGCATCTTCAACTGAGTGGGGATGGGTGCTGGTGTTTCTCACATACATAATTTTTTTGCAGTTACTTGACATTTTTAAAGGCTCAGATTAAAAAGTTTATTCAGAGAGCCCGGATAGCTCAGTCGGTAGAGCATCAGACTTTTAAAAAGTTTATTCACTGAACACATGCCATGTGCATAGGATTAAACTTTTTATCTGGTATTTGTTATAATTTAAGCTGGAGTGCTGATAAAACTACACATAGTGAACATAACTTGTAGTTATGGTTTTCTTACAATTGTAATTTAGTTTCTCGTGAAAAGTTCCATTTCTCAGCACTTCTATGCTCTTTGGCAAGTTTGCTCAACTGTTTAATCATAAAATAATGGTCAAAGAACTGATTTTATTTATTTATTTTTTTTATTTTTATTTTTTTTTTAAAGATTTTATTTATTTGACAGAGAGAGTGAGAGAGCACAAGCAGGGGGAAGCAGCAGAAGGAGAGGGAGAAGCAGGCTTCCCGCGGAGCAGTGAGCCCGATGTGGGGCTCGATCCCAGGACCCCGGGATCATGACCTGAGCCGAAGGCAGACGCTTAACCGACTGAGCCACCCAGGCGCCCCGCAAAGAACTGATTTTAGATCATTAGGTGGATGGTCTCCCCTTTTGGGTAGTCGTAACAGTTTACTTCAGTCTTTAGGTTTATTGATGAAAACTAGTGAAGACCTAAGTTGTTCACAGGACCACAGTTAAAGGTGCATCCGTGTGTCTAGGGTGAGATACTTGTCTTCACTAGAGTAATTATTTGCACTTACCCAATAAATTTTAGTTCTAAAGATAAGATGGGGGGGAACCCCATGTAATAGTGAAATGAATTTCTCTAAAACTAAAGAAATCCTTACTCTGGAAGACCATGGTGAGCCCTGTAAACTGTGTCAGGATCTTCTGGTGAGGCCTTCACGCCTCTGTGACTCAGCTTCGGCTTAACGGAAGGATGATGCTCCTTGGAGTCAGAAGGCTGGGACCCTGCCCCACCCTGCCACCCACCATCTGTGCAGCGTTGGGTGAACCAGCAACTTTGCCAGGACCTTATCTTTAAAGTAGAAATAGCGTTACTATGTGCTGGGTTGTGTCAGGGAGCGACTGGAGAGGATGGAATACTGAGGTGATGCCTCCCCCTGGCACAGGTGCTTAGTGTCTTAGGGTTCTTTCCCTGCCTTCAACCCCCTTGTAAGGGGCCCAGAGCATGTTTGCTTACAGTTGTGTCTCAATTCAGCTGGTGTGTTGCATAAGCTTAGTTATCTGCTTTTCCTTTCAGTTCTTTCTAGGTACACAGCTGGTTAGAGGGAGGTGGGGCTGAGGGTGAGGAGAGTAAGCTGCTCACAGCAGGTGCTGAGGAGAGGAAGTAGTCTGAGGCTATTTAGTGTCAAGCACACTTTAGTATGACCCTAGACATCCAGAAGATGTTAAATTTTGTCCACAGTCTTTTAAAATGACTAATATTTTAATGTTTTGGCATTGAAAAGTAAGCATTCGTTATTTGAAAATTTCACTTACGTGTAATTCCCTTATTTTCCTGTGGTACAAGATAAGTAAGGTGTATCAGTTGGCCTGCGTAGAGTTTGAATCACGGTTACCAGTGTGACCTCCAGGGATGCTGGTTTTCTTTCCTCAGGTGTCGGAACTCATGGGTCGTGTGGTCAGCTCACATACCTGTAGCACCTTGTCCTCCCAACAGGTGGTCCCTGTTTCCTGGAATATGTGCCACTACCTTAAGGCCACGTTACCCGTTTTCCTAGGTTACTTGATGACTGGAGCACATGTATCAGAGGTAAACAGACAGGCAGGCCATTGATTTTGTTGAGATGAAGAACAGCTATATAGCCAGGGAGGGAAAGATAAAATCAGTTTATGAGTTACAGTGGTTTAGGGTGCTCTGCCTTCTCAGATTTTTCCCCCCAGGCATCATTGATTTCATGGATTTTTATCTGAACCTTTACTGTTCTGCATATTTCAGAGTGAAACATCCTGTGAGGATAATCTTACTAATCTTTAATCTGGAATTTTATGTTCCTCCACTGACTATGCCAGTATTTTTACTAGGATTTTTAAATATACTATAAACTCTGGCATGACTCGCTCTCAGACAGATACTTAAAACTAGGGGTGTCTCCAAAGGTTTCACATAGGAGGTGGCATAGGAGCTGAACCTTGAATGACAGCTGTGGTTTTTTAGGGTGGGACAGGATGGATGAGCTCCATGAAGCAAGACCTGTGCATCTCTAGTTCACCTGTATTTCCAGCTCCTAACAAGACCCTGGCGTATGGTGGTTACTCGCTGAATAGCTGTCCAAGGAGTAAATGATGGCATGGTGGGACTCCCTGGTAAGGGTAGGTGGTGGGAAGATAGGGGATCGATCAACCAAAGGTAAACTGGAGCCTGGGAGAGGCCTGGAGTGTCAGACCAGAGGCTTTGTTCTTTCTGCTGTAGGCAGGGGTGGTTGGTAGATGCCCTCTTGCAAGCTGACATTCTGGTTAGCGGTGGCTTCGGAGGTCACTCACTCCTGGGTCTAGCAGGAGGTAGGGCTTTGAGCTGTGTGGACGTTGGGCATGGGGGAATGGAGCAGGATGTGGCAGTCTTGTTGCTGAGTTTGCTCTCTAGTGGTTTGGAAGTGGGGGGAGTAAAGAAGCCAGTCTTGATGTTAGACCATTTTCAATCTGTACCAGTCTGCTTTCACATGTCCCCAGAGTGGACCCACACAGGCTGGCCAGGAGACTTTGGGGACTGCTGAGGTGGGAGGGGCTAGGGGCAGTGGAGCTGACAGGGAGAGCTCCCAACAGTCAGATCTTCCATGTATTGCACCAGACTCGGTTATTTACTGATGACCCTGCCTTAGCTGGTTCACAGTACTGATTGCTGAGTGGGATGTGAAACGTGCTCCCTGTCCTCCAAGGGCTTGCATTCTTCTTGGAGAAATAACACCCCCCAAAATGGTTAATTAAAAACCCAGGGAGTATATTTGTAGTAAAGCTCAGTGACTAAGAACACAGATGTTGGAGCCTTAGTACCTAGGTTTAAATCCTTACTGTTACTTATCAGCTGTGTGACCTTGGGCAAATGACTTAATGACTCCCTCTCTGAGTTTGCTCATCTGTTAGAGTATCACCTACTTCACAGGGCTGTTGTGAGGATTAAATGAGTCAAGATATACATATTTAAAATGCTTAGAACAGAGTTTGGCACACAGTAAGTGCTATATAATTGCCTTGGGGGTAGAGTCCCTAAGCCTCCATGTCCTCCTTACAATAAGAGCTTCACAGGATTATGAAGGTTGGGTGAGATAATGTCTGTAAAGTAGCTAGCACAGAGTCTGACCAAAACAGACTGCTCCGTCTGTAGTAACTGTCATCATTCTTCATGTTTCATACTTGCCCCTTGGTATGAGTTTGTTTGGTTCTCCCTCTGTAGAGATACGGGAAGATAGAATGTATTTTAGTCATCTATTTTTGCTTTCGGTTTCAGAATCTACTTTTTAATACAAAATAGGCATTTGTTATCGGGCTGCTCCATGCTGAGAAAAATGACAAGATTACCTCTGTGTACTTTTTTCCCCTCCTCCAAAAGCCCTATATGAGCTTGAAGTCTCTGGTGTGCATATTTAAGTCTTAACTAAGATAAAGCATGAGCTCAGCAGGGACTTTCTAATGGCTAATCCACAGTAACTCATTTTCTCCATCTTTTTCTCCCACACAAGAGAAGAACTAGCAGTGACAGGATATTTTGGTGGTCCTTGGAAAGGAATGTCACCCGTGGGGTTTGGGGAGATGCGGAGGAAGAGCCATGTTTCACCTTGGAGCTTTGTGGCTTGCTGTGTGACTCTCCTCCAGGTCCATTGGCTTCACCCAGGATGTGAGGTGGAGACGGAGAGGGGGAAGCAGGCTTCATCAAGGCTCTGAGCAGGTTCCATGGTGCTAGATAAGAGCTTAAACCCACACTCTCAGCCAGATATAATTAGAAAGAAGTGGAACAGCACTCTACCCTGGGACAGGATGAGGAGGCCGCCTCCTTTTTCCCCTGATAGGCACTGTGAGGAAAAGACACAAAAGATGAGAGGAACCTTGGGTGGGTATAAAGGTTTTTACATAGTGAGTGTTGATGGTCTTCTGATCTCTGGGGATCTTCGAATTTCTGGAGTTGGGATGGAGGTATAGAGGGTCCTTTTTGGGTAAGGTGGTATCATGGTTAACAGTTTGGGCTTCAGAACCAGACCTGGGTTTCAGTCTGAACTCCTTGACTTACTGGCTGAGGACCTTGATCAAGTTCTATAAGCTTTCTGTGCCCCTGTTTCTCATAGGTAAAATCCCAATTGAGGATTACACTGAGGTTATACATACTAAGGGCTTACTAGCATAGTTGCTAGCAAAATAAATTGAACACTTATCTATTAGTGTTGATGGTAATAGTACTAATCACCAGCGATAATCAGAGGTGCCACGGAGGACAGATAGAATAGGAAACAGGCAGCATTCTCAAAGGTGAGAGATCAAAATTGCCTTCTAGATTATGAACGATCCTTCTAAAACATTCTCTCTAGGGGTCTCTTAAGATCTGGGACACAGTGGAATCAAGTGGGGGTAAGGGGAGAACTGCCAGCAGAAAGGGGTGTGGTCGTTTGTGGTATCAGTTTGGAGGGAGGTCATTCGTTATTTCTCTTCTTACTGTCTTATGCAGCATGTTGTACTTTGATGCCATTGAAAAGTCAAATGACAATAATGTTATAAGCAGTAATCTTTTCAGACGGATTAGGAGGTGGTTGAAGCTTTATTTAGGTAATATTTTTGCTTCATAGTAAAAGCTTTCAGAAATTTTATTCTGGGGGCGCCTGGGTGGCTCAGTCGGTTAAGCGTCTGCCTTCAGCTCAGGTCACAATCCCAGGGTCCTGGGATCGAGCCCCACATTGGGCTCCCTGTTCAGTGGGGAGTTTGCTTCTCCCTCTCCCTCTGCTGCTCCCCTGCTTGTGCTCTCTCTCTCAAATAAATATTTAAAAAAATTAAATCTTTAAAAAATTTTATTCTGTAATCTTAAAGAAAAACTTTTAAATGACCGGAGACCTTAAATAATCAGGGTATCTGCTGTTCATGTGCTTTTCTCAGGCTTTTTCATGAATAAAGTAGCACTTGTCTTTAGGTACCTTTGGATAGGAATTTAGATCACAAACCAGGGAAAAGAGATCTTTTTCATTGGTAAATCCCTGTGGCCTTGATGGTGAACCTGTGATAAAAGGATTAGAAATACCAGGAGGCTGATTTAGATACATTTTCATGTTTATAGAAATTCTGTACTTCTGGCTCTGAAATAGGAAAGGCCCACCTGAAGCTTTGTGGGCCTCCTTACTACTTTCTAGGTCAGCCTTCAAGTTGTTTAAAAAAATTTTTAATGAGACCAATTTTTTAAAATATTTTTTTGGTTTAAACTCCATGTTCGCCCTAAGATTTTTTTTTTCCCTTTAGTCATAGACACAAGTAGCTTCTAGGTGTGGAATGTAGAGGGGAGGAAGGGGGCGTAGGTACAGAAAGTTTTGGGGGATATAAGTAAGAGGGGAGCCATTATCAAACAGAGAAAGATATTAAGAAGAGGGGAGAGAGGAAAGAGCAGGTTGGAAGAGAAAGGGAGGAAGAGGGGCAGGATGGTGAAAATAGGTGAAAAGGAACAATCCGGAGAGGAAGAGAAGGCACTAAGGTAGGAATGGTAGAGGTGAAGTTCAAATGAAAGGGTAGATGTGGGTGAATGTGGAAAAGAGAACTATTAGGTTTGGGAGAGACAGTGCCCAAGGGATGCCTTCATGGTCATGAGGATTTCAAGGGAATTTGAACATTTGGGGTGTCCAGGGTGATATTGGGAACCTGGTTGAGCAAGGGAGCTCTTGGGCATTTGTGTCTAATGGGATCACCTGAACTTCTCTGTGCTTTGGAGGAGGGTGGAAACAGTAGAAGGCAGCTTTGCCTGTCCTTTTATGTTAGTTTTCTTGTGACTTTGTTGTGTCAGCTAGTTCTTCGTTTCCACCCGCTTTCTCTAAGTTAGATAAACTCATGCATAAGTCTTGCCACTTCTCTCTAGAACTCTTTGTGACTTGTTTCACTTGAAAGAAGAAGAAACTCGGGCGCCTGGGTGGCTCAGTTAGTTAAGCGTCTGCCTTCGGCTCAGGTCATGATCCCATGGTCCTGGGATCGAGCCCCACATAGGGCTCCCTGCTCTGTGGGGGGCCTGCTTCTCCCTCTCCCACTCCCCCTGCTTGTGTTCCCTCTCTCACTGTGTCTCTCTGTCAAGTAAGTAAATAAAATCTTTAAAAAAAAATAAAGGGCGCCTGGGTGGCTCAGTTGGTTAAGCGACTGCCTTCGGCTCAGGTCATGATCCTGGAGTCCCCGGATCGAGTCCCGCATCGGGCTCCCTGCTCGGCAGGGAGTCTGCTTCTCCCTCTGACCCTCCTCCCTCTCATGTACTCGCTCTCTCTCATTCTCTCTCTCTCAAATAAATAAATAAAATCTTTAAAAAAAAAAAAATAAAGAAGAAGAAACTCTAATAGACTTTCCCAAGTTCTGCTACCCCTTCTTCCCTTGTTTTCTTCCTATTGCCGCCAAGGGTCATCGTCCTCCTTCTCAGGGAGCCATTATAAAAAGTGTTTGTTAATAAATTGATTAGAATGCATAAAATAATCATGAACTTTAGGATCATTGCTTTTCATTCAATAAAGGTTTGGGGTTTTGTTTTTTGGTTTTAAACATATGTAAGTGCCCCAGCCCTTTTATAAAATTAAGACATTTTAATAATAGCTTTCTAAAATGTATTAAATTGTTCTGCTTTTTTATACCGAATCTCTGGAACTTAGCTCATCATCGTGGACATCAGTATTTTCTAAGTCTTCTGGTTTTGAGAAGAGAGAAGGCTGAGGTAGTTATGATTATGGATATATTTCCTCCTCTTCATCGGAGCGTGTATTATGTGCTGGGCACCTGGGGGTATAGTGGTGAACGAGGCCGACCCCATCCCTGCACTGTTGGAGTTGAAGTCATAAATCTGAAAGATGATGATGCAGATGGGTGAGGTGGAAAGTGCCAGTTTTGTCAGGCTGCCTCCAAATAAATGAGGGTATTCCTCTCTTTAGGGATTTGGCTTACACATAGGGTCAATTCCACCTCTGGTCTGCAAACATCTGGCCCCTCAACCCATATGCCGTTTGGGATTTTATTTTCTTGGGTGTTAGGAGATGAAAGAGGGTAGGAGGAGGCACATGTTGATTTGCATAAAGACCGGATAGTGTTGGTCTAGGAGTTTTGTACTCTCTAAATGATTATAATCTTTTTAAAAACACACTGTTTTCTTACAGAAGACATTAAGTATGGAATCTACTACTTTTATGTGGTTTTCCAAGGCTTTTTTTTTTTTTTTTTTTAATGAAGTAGCACTTGTCTTTAAGCACCTTTGATAAGAATTTAGATAATAAACCCATGAAAAGTAGGTACTGTGCCTATAAGGTACCTTCTGGTGAAACTAATATAATGTTCTGTGTCGATTATACTTCAGTTAAAAGGGGAAAGAAAGTACTTTTTGTGACACTCTCTTACCCTGCCTGAGTTTCTTCCGCTTTGTCCTTAGCATTTCTCTTTGAGTTGCTCCCTGAGGCCTGGGTGTAATTGCTGTCCTTCCTGGTGTAGGAAACATGTCAGTGGTCTGCTGAAGAAACCATGTGTAACGACATGCTTATAGCATTCCTATTTATTATTCATCTGACAGCATGTAAGGTGTCATGCTCTTGTAAAAAAAAAAAATATTTGGTAGAGGTAATCAGAAAAGAAAGCTTATTTTGTTGACCTAATGAACCAGCTGTGAAGTGAACATGTCTCATTTTTAGGTTTGAAAATATTTGCTTACTTTTTGTATAAAATAATTTGAATTACTGCTTTTGCCTGCTTCTCCCTCTCCCTCTGCCTGCCGCTCTGCTTACTTGTGCTCTCTCTCTGTCAAATAAATAAAATCTTTAAAAAAAAATTATGAAAACAACAGAATGGAGTATATATCCAACAGCGATCAAGATTTTGCCTCATTTGGTTAATCTATTTTTTCTCTTTCTTTTTTTCCTTCCTTGAGAATTTTAAAGCAAACCCTAGGCCTCTTATTTCACTTCTACATACTTCAGGGTGCCCTGAAAAGGCATGAATAGACATAGGCATATTCTTATATAACCATTGTGCCATTATCATAACTGTACTTACCATATTTTGTTGGTATCATCTAATGTCCAGTTTGTAATAAAAAAAGTTTTTCTCAATTGTGTAAAAATATTTGTGTGTGTTTTTTACAGTGTTTTTTGTTAGAATCAGATGATGAAGGTCCACACATGGAGTATGGATGTTATGTCTTTTAATCAGGAATAGTCCCCAGTTTTCCTCCCCCTCTTTTTTTTCATGCCTTGAGTTGTTGCAGAAACTGGGTCAGTTGTCCTGCAGAATGTCCCACATTCTGGATATATCTGTTTTCTTGTGGTGCCATTATCTTGTTCCTCTATTGCCTGAATTTCCTGAAACTGGAAATTAGCTCTAGAGGCTTGATTAGATTCAGGTTTAGTCTTTTTGGTTGCATAGTGCTATGTCCTTCATATTGCTTCCCACTAGGGAAAGCCTCCTTAATTAAATTAAAAAATTTTATGAGTGAACACAGAGTTTGGTTTGGACATGGTGCTAGGCACTCTGGGGACTACAGAGATGAACAAAGTATAGTCCCAGCTGCCTCGAATTTCTTTTTTGGAAGCAGACCGTGACCACCAGCATGACCGAGGATAAGTAAAGTGTAACCAGGGACCAGGAAGTCAAGAGTTAACCAGTTAGTAAATAGCTCTTATCAAGAGAGATTGCCTAAGAAGCCTTTGAAATTTTAGCACACCAAAAAAGTTAATACAGAAAAGAAATACTGTCTACAATAGCAACTATGCTGTTTCTATAAACAGTTTTATTTTATATAATTCTTTCTGGAGTATTTTTTATCTCTCCCTTTACCTATTGTGCATATTCAAAGTATTCTACCGTTGTTATAGATGCTTTTTAGTGTACCTAGGTCAGGATAAAACCGACAGACATCCCTTTAACTTCCCATATCTAGTCTGCGAAACACAAAAGGCAGGTGAAGTTCACGGTGAAAGAGAAAGTTAGCACCCTGTTTGAACTGGTGATCCATCAGTGTCAGCTGGCTCCATTTCACCATCTCCTCCTGCCTGACTTAACGTTAATTTAGAGCATGCAAATAGTACACTGTAAGAAACTTCAGCTTTCTAGCGAACACTTTAGTATTTCTTTTCCCACTTTACCTTCTTTTGGAGGGATATTGTGGAGAGGTTACACTATCAAAGCTGAAGCTTTTTTTTTTTTTTTTTAAAGATTTTATTTATTTGACAAAGACACAGCGAGAGAGGGAACGCGAGCAGGGGGAGTGGGAGAGGGAGAAGCAGGCTTCCCGCTGAGCAGGGAGCCCGATGCGGGGCTCGATCCCAGGACCCTGGGATCATGACCCGAGCCGAAGGCAGATGCTTAACGACTGAGCCACCCAGGCGCCCTCAAAGCTGAAGCTTTAAAATTGTTTATGTGGACTTTATAAAACTATTTTAAAAACCTATGAAATAGTATCTGTTACCGTAGTATAGTCTTTTTACCTATCTTCTCTACCCAATCCCCACCCCTCGTAAATTCTTATTTCCCATAAGGAAGTAAAATTTCAATTGATGTCCTCTCAGTTGAGGGTTCATAAGTCAAGAACTTAAGCAAAAGGAAATTCCTGTGTATATTCAAAATAAAGGCTCCCTGAGGAGTATCTTGTTCACTGATGTATTTGAACATTTAATGCAGTGCTGGATACTCAGTGCTCAATAAATACTGATTGAGTAAATAAAATGAGACGTTGGGGCAATATTTATTCTTGTTTAGATATTGCAAGAAAACAATATGATCATGAAAAAAATCCAGTAGCCCACCTTGGATAAGGAACTTTGGCTCAGGCACTTGGGGTTGCTTAGAGGGGAGTGTGTGTATGTGGCACATTGGGAAATAGAAGAGAAATTTTATCTTCTTTTCTTGAGATGGTATGTTTATAAAGAAAAAGCATTTAAGATATATAGCCTAAAAACTGCTGAGTAAAATTCTGGATTTTGTTCTTAAAAGAAAAAGGACATTTCTTCCTTAAGAACCAGTTATTATTATAAATGACCCAAAATTGTTAGAGACCAAGCTTTGATGCATTTACTACTGCATAAAGGTCAAATACTTAGGTCATTATAATTCTGCCTCTTTGTGTGCATGCAACACAATGAACTCTTTGATATGGAGATACCACATTCTCAAGATGAAGGAAGGTCACGTGTTTTCAGGCATTAAGAGACTGATTTCTTTTTCTCTTCCCTGTTAAGTGGCTGTGGAGAGGGGAAGCTGGACTAATGAATGGCTTTTGTCTACCTTTGTACTATTTTTTACTTTTCTTACACAGAAGTCAATTTGATTGTGACCTCTTAAAAGGAATATTAAGTTGAAGAGTATCATAGAGCTGAGAACCAATTGCCCAGAGCATCCACAGCCAGCCTTCAGTCTGGCTCGGCTGCTCAGATTTTTACCACATATTTGCTAGTGGAGTTTTGATTGCTTCCAAACATTCATCAAGGAAGTGGCTTCTTTGAGTTCCACTGGGAACTGGTCCTTTTGCTAAGGAGGCAGTGTGGGTTGTCATGTGGGCCCTGGAGCCGGTCCACCCGAGCTCAGTACAGGGCTTCACTTACTAGGCACCTTGGGGAAATTACTTAACTCCTCTGTGCAGTTTTCTCATCTGTAGAATGAGTTAATAGTACAACCTGAGGCATGAAAAAAATGCCTGGCACAAAGCGCATGATAAACATTGGCAACTAACCATTACATCTGTACGTGTAAATGTATTTGGAGATGCAGTTCAGGTATTGAGTATGTGAAGGAGGATGGAGTTTTTCTCTAGGTGTCAAGAAGATACTATCTTGGGAAGTTAAAGTATTCAGAGAGAATACTGAGCTGGAGTTGAAGGTGGTGGGCAGTGGGAAGGTTCACAGATGACCTCACTGCCTCAAAGCCACTGGGAAAGGAGAAGCTCATGCTTAGACTCCTGGTCCCTAACCAAAGCTGGCATTCCTTTGTGCCTTATTGGATCCATTTGCTTAATGATTTGAGCTATAATTCCTAGGGTGGTTGAAACCAGGTCGTGTATTTGTTCCTCCACGCCCCTCCCCGCTTCTGCCTTGGCTTCTCTTAAAAAAAAAACAAAAAACTAGCTCCAGTAGAAAATAGACCTTAAAGGTTTAAGGTCCAAAAGTTTTACCTATATGGGATTTGTTACAGAGTGATTGGGGGGCCAGGAGGGGGATGAGTGAGTAGGGGATGGTTATAATTTATGTCTATAGATAGAAGATTGGTCATGAGGTTGGATTTTAAGTACATGGGGGTTTATTAACAACCTTTTTACTTTTGCATATGTTTGAAACTTTCATAAGAAAAAGTAAAAATTGAGCAAAAAATGCAAGTTGCTTAACTATAGTGTGATGCCATTTATATAAAGTTTTACACCATGCAAAGAATATATATTGTTTATGCATATATACTTACGTAGTAAAAATTTTAAATTTTTATAAAAATAACTAACTTTAGAATAGTGGTTGCCCATGAGGAGAGTGGAAGAGAAGTAGAATGAGCAGGGTACACACAGGGCATTTCTGTAATGTTTTTTTTTCTTTTTACAAAAGTTATTTAAAGCAAATATTAAGCTGTGTTACAGTTGGGTAGTGGGTAAATAGATGTTTGTTACATTCTGTATAATTGTTTTGTCTGTTTAAAATATATCATAATAAAAAGAATAATAAAATGCCATGATTCTATAGCAAGAGGTGTTTTTAGATATGTCAGGAGTCAAGCTATAGGAGGTGGAGGGGTGCCTTCCTCTTCTGTTACGGCATTTCACTTGGCAGGGGTGATGAAATGGCCAGTCACTCATACAGTTGCATAATGGGAAAAAAAGCCCTCATGGGTCAGGAGAGGTGGTGGTAGGAGAGTCAGTATTAAAGGCTAGTTAGCTATGGCAGAATTAGTGTTTTCTGGAACATTGCTGACCTATTGCCTTTATCAGAAGGTTTGGGCTAAGTCATGGGGGATGAGTTGGTTATAATGACTCCAGTGTTTAGAGACAACAAGAAAAGGAGATTTTTTTTTTTTTTTAAAGATTTTATTTATTTATTTGAGAGAGAGAGAATGAGAGACAGAGAGCATGAGAGGGAGGAGGGTCAGAGGGAGAAGCAGACTCCCTGCCGAGCAGGGAGCCCGATGCGGGACTCGATCCGGGGACTCCAGGATCATGACCTGAGCCGAAGGCAGTTGCTTAACCAACTGAGCCACCCAGGCGCCCAAGAAAAGGAGATTTTTTAAAAGCATAGCTTTTGTGCATAATTTAATAATTGGTTCCCTTGATAAGACTTAGCAGAAAGTGATTTCTACTACTGATTGGTTATCCATGTGGTAATCTCATCAGCCTTCCCACACAAAGTGGGATTAAGCTGTGTCACTCAGCTAGAGAGGCAAGCCCTCAGTTGGGGAAGTAAGAAGACCAGTTGTTCTGAGGCCTGGTTTCATGGCCTGCTTCCAAAACATGGCTAGTGCCTCCATGCCTCCCTGCCTGAAGACTTGGAGGTTGGAGTGATCCTTGTGCCCAGGTCCCATTCTGTGTGATTTAATATATTTATAGATGTTGAGGGTAGTGAGCATGTCAGTATGCACACAGTAAATGTTAACTTGATCTCTTGGGGAATGCAGATGTAAGATGTTCACTTCTTTGGTATTTTTGTTCACTTAGACCTCTCAACCAGAGATCATTGTTTCCTAGGCTTGAGAGAACTCATTTAACAGAGAGAAAGCATAAACCCCACGTGCCTTAGGGTGAAACATTCTGCTAATAGAACACATGCTGTGTTGAGCCCGTGTGGAGCTGGGGAAAAAGGGATGCGTTGGGCAGGAGACCCAAGCTTCCAGAGACCCTGCTTTTTAGTATCCTAGAATCTGAGGAAGCTGGTGACTTGAAGACCAGACGAGCCTGTACCGTTATGGGTCCTGGAAATGACCTCCTCCTTTCAGTAGGGACGGAGGTCTCTAGGGTTATGTTCTGGAAGTTTGTGAGGATGAGGAGTGGAGTGAACTTACCACCTGGGAAGGGACCTTTGGTGTATGCCAGGTGAGAAGCCACAGGAAGCAAAGGCCACCCAGACTGGCAGCCACTGAGGAGAGCTCTGTTCTGGGGGGCACTCACTTCTTGTTCTGCACCTTTCCAGGCTTATTTGCATTTCCTGGAAGAATTTGAGAGGCTACCAGATCCAGGCAGCTCTGCAGCTTCCTCCCAGGCAGTCCCATTGAACTGCTTCTATTTAAATCCCAGCTCTTCCGAGTGAGCAACCCTGTGCAGGGATCGGGATATCTTCTGACATGCAGGGAGGAACTGGGGAGAGGGCGCAGACCCCTGCAGAGTGAGAGGGCTTCTGGGTGCCGGGCAGGGTTTGGTTACATTGCCTCTGGTCTTTACTGTCGTTTTCAGCTTTATGTCTTCCTTAATCATGGTTTTCCCCAAAGCGACAAAGAATAAAATAAATTGAGGTATTAAAAGCACACACATATATGACCAAGAGGTTATTTTTCTGTAATCTATTTTTTGTGTCTCCTTTATTGTTTGGCTAGATTAGCACCACTCAGAAAAAACATTATATATATATATATATATATATATATATATATATATATATGTATATTTAAGCTTAATGAGTTCCATACGAGCGTATGAATCAGTAGCTTCTTGAGGTGCTGCTGGGTCCAGTGACACAGTATAGACCACAAAGTTAGAAAGCCAGAAACCAGCCTAGGAACTCAGAGGCCTTTGTCCTAAAGTCCCACATTACTTGGACCTTGTTACGGATTTAAAAGTGTCTAAATCCAGCCCTTGGTTCTCCTCCAGAATAATGGGGGCAAAGTTGGTTAATAGCAGAATGTTGTAATTAGCCTCTGAATGTTTTCATGGATTTGTAAAGTAAGATAGATCAGTTAAGTCTGTATGGGTTTACTGTACATATCAGACTCCTGGGAAAATAGAGATAGTTCGTTTTTCTAGAGTTGTGGTTCTTTCTGTTAGACTTATTTCCAGCAAGAATTTCCTTAGCATCTCTTTCTTTTCCCTTGAGTCTTTCTCCCCATGTGATAGTCAGCAGCGTAGACCTTCCCTCTTGTCCTGGGCTTATCTTTCCCCAGTAGCTTTTTGATTGTCTTCCTCTGTAGCTAATATTATCTCTGTTAAAATCTTTCCCCTCACTTCTGTTGCATGATTATAATGTCCAAGTTTTCTGACATATTTCCTAAGGTAGCCATTTATCAAAAAGAACATCCTGAAATCCTTATGAATGTTAATAAAAATTTAATTTGTTCAGTAAATATATGTCCACTGTCAAGTCAGGGAAATAGGACAGAAAATTATGTTTTCAAATTTGTAAAACAAATATACTTAGAAGAAAAAAAATGAAAACAGAATATATCAAACTGTCAACATTGGTAAAGGCAGGGTAGCTGGAATATGAGTACCTTTTTATCCTCTTTTCTGAATTTTCAGTAATACCATTATATGTGTGCTTATATTTAGCCCCCCCCTCCCCAAACCATGTGGCATTTTTAGGTGTGTGGGACAGTGGAGCATAAAGGAGTGTGGTGTGAGGGGAGTTGTTTTCAAATGCAGACGTAAGAGACCCTAGAAATCCCCAGCGAGGGGCTGCAGGACCCTGAGGGAAGATGGGGGTTGTAGAAAGGGGGCTCTGGGTCTTCTTCCCCCGCCCCCCCCCCCCCAGAGCATTTCTACTGTGATTTCTTCTGCATATCAGGGTTTGACTAAGATGATATAGAAGAGAGAGTGAATCTTGGCATCAGAGCCAGGGAACCTGGGTGTGGGCCCTGGCCCAGCCTTTACCAGCAGTGTGTGACTTTGTGCAGGTTGCTTCAGTTCTCTGGATTCTGGTGGTTTAGGGTAAAGTGATGTCTGAAGGTCCCCTATAGCTCAGACATCTTAGGACATTTTAGGATTAAATTCAGGTGATGTTAAAAAAAATGAATAACTCCAGGAAAAGAGGGCTATGATTCCCAGCCTCCTCCTGCTCCCCCCATCTGGAGGTTTTTAACTTGTGGTTTGTTAATACTTATGTATCTAATAGGAGTGTGTGGTTGGGACAAGGAACGATAGGATGCTGTTTTTAAAGATGTCTTATTGGTTTAAATTAGAGGCCCAGGCTCTTTAGGGGAAGTGGACAGTAGTTTCTCTCATCCTAAAATTATGCCAAATTGACAATAGGAAAGGGGCCAGAACAGTGGCACCCCTGTCCTGGCTAACAGTCCTCAGGTGTCCATTTCCAGAATCTTTGCCCACTGCTATGTCAGCACCATCTAGATGGCCTTAGATGAATGTGAGGAGGCTGTCCTGATATCCAGGTCTATAACAGGAGACTTTTCCTGTTAATGGGCCAAGAGGAAAGGTGACCTCGGGATCTGTCCTTTCTCACTGGAGATGCCAGGAGCCCTTGCATGCAGAGCCCCATAGCTCCTCTAACCTGATGGTAGGGCATCCTCCTTCAGACCTTGCCTCTCACTGCTACAGCAGGTGAGGCCTGAATCCTCCCTTTCATATGCAAAGCATGGACTCTTCACCAGAAAGCCTCTGGGGAAGGGAACAAGAACTCCAGTGGTTGCTACACTCATTCAATCATTAGCTTTTTGATTTGGGGAAAAGCTTTCATCTTCATGTACATAAAGTATATGGTTTGTAGATAAAATAAAAAAACTCAGTTTGTTGGTCACAAGTGTGTTGGACTGAAATGAGAGAAAGCCAGATGAGCCGGTCTTATTACTTACTGTATTCCTCTCTCAGAAAGCATTTCCTGGGACAGAAAACTGTACTTAAGCATGGATGCAGCAACCCCAGGTGACAGCAACAACAGGGGCCCTTCAGAAAGGAGCAAGTGGAGCTGGACCCTGTTGGCTTTGCTCCCGGTTGAGCTTAATATTCCTTCCCTAACCCCCACTCCAAAATCTAGCTACTGCAACTACTTAGGCACCTTTCCTTTCTCTTTAACCTGAATAAATTAAGTGTGGACTAACTCTCCCTGAAAGGTACAATCAATTTTAAGAGAACAAAACCTAGATGATTAGTGTATTGAGATCTTGTTCCTTTGGCATAAAACTGTAGATTTTACTTTCTGAGTATATATTGAGCACCACACTGCATGCATCAGACTGTGTCATTCACTTGGAGGTGCAGAAAGAATAGAAAACTTTCTTGTTGGTCTCAGTTTACGATCAACTCGGAAAGGCAGCATTAAATAGAAAAACAGGCACCGGGCGCCTGGGTGACTCAGTTGGTTAAGCGACTGCCTTCGGCTCAGGTCATGATCCTGGAGTCCCTGGATCGAGTCCCGCATCGGGCTCCCTGCTCAGCAGGGAGTCTGCTTCTCCCTCTGACCCTCCCCCCCTCTCATGTGCTCTCTCTCATTCTCTCTCTCTCAAATAAATAAATAAAATCTTTAAAACAAAACAAAACAAAACAAAACAGGCACCTGTGAAACCACTTCAAAACTCCAAAGCACGGAGTGTAAGACCATTCTGCTTTTAAAAATGGGGTACCTGCCTCCAGATGCAGAGGAGCACCGCCGTGATTTGAATGGAGTGAGCCGGTCTTGCTGGAATGTGAAGGAGTTGATGGGCATGAGGAGGAGGAGAGGCAGTGCTCCCAGTGAGACTCATGGAAGGAAGCAGCAGTTTTCCTTGGAGAAGAAAGGTAGAGATGATGTCATCGAATGATAATTGGGATTGAGGCTTTGAAAATACACACAAGACTGCTGAAAAGCTTAGCTGCGCACAGTAGGTATTAAGATAGGAGAATCTTTCAAGTGACATAATTTGGGCAGCAGTACCTATAGGCTGAATTGAAATGGAGATACCCCTCCTCACCCCTGCCCTCAGGTTACCCATATGCTTGGACAGTGAGTGTTTTAACAGCAGTATACTATACTTTTTCTGAACACCAAGTGCATATTAAATTCACAAAGATATGCTTCATAAGTAACAAAAAATGTCAGTATCTCATGTGAATATTGTTCCGTTTGTTCTGATGTTTAAAATTTTTTTTATCCATTTTCAGTTGTATGAACTTTTTAGCATCCATTATATAGCATGTTTAGGACACTTCATTAATTGGGGTGTTTTGATCCTTCACAGTTTCATATAAGTAATTTAGTAGATATGAAATTTGGGTTATTAATCATACATCTCATTAATGCCTTCCAGACTTCCTTCCTACCACTTTGAATTATTTTGTCGTTTTCATGTTAGGTTTTCCTACAAAGTTGACGGATCCCATTCATTCATAAGTTCATTTAACAAATACCTATTTGGCCCTACTTTGTTGTTACTGATTAGAAACAAAATTCAGCATTTCAGTGGGATGGGATTGGTTTAGTTCATTTTGGTTTCCCTCTGATGCCTTTGAATTTAAGTTATTGATTTAATTTATTTTAAAATATTTCATCATCGGGGCGCCTGGGTGGCTCAGTCGTTAAGCATCTGCCTTCGGCTCAGGTCATGATCCCAGGGTCCTGGAATCGAGCCCTACATTGGGCTCCCTGCTCGGCGGGAAGCCTGCTTCTCCCTCTCCCACTACCCCTGCTTGTGTTCCCTCTCTCGCTGTGTCTCTCTCTGTCAAATAAATAAAAAATCTTAAAAAAAAAAAATTTCTTCATCAACAAAAACGAATCATTCTTACTAATGGTATTAAAACCATTTCTGTAAGTGCTTTTGAAAGCAATGAATTTTGGTAAATTTAGTACATTGAATTTTAGTGAGTTGGTCTGCTTCCCTCACCTAAGGCCCTAAAGAACCTCCATGGCTCCACCAAGCAGTTTGAACACCACTGAGTTAATTGATCTCTGATGTCTCTTCCCATTCCAGATTCTGCCTCAACTTCTCTATGCCGTTTTTCTTCTGCATTAAATAGGGTAATAACATTTAACTGACCAGAGTTATGATGACTACTTGATATAGATTTAAGGTGTAATTCCCCTTAATCCATTTTTGGGTCTTTTTTCCCCCTTTCGTGGCTTGGTTGTCCCATAGCAAGCAGGATGGAAAATGGGAACTGGGGAGTACAGAAGCAACCATAAAAATCCTAGTACCAGGTATGCGAGGGACAACCTTAGGTGTGATGTGTGCAGTAGGACTTAGAGCTGTCCCTCTTTTCAGAACAGTTACCTACAGTCAATATCCCTCTTCTGTTCTGCTTGTAAAGGATAAACTTTTTAGTTGGGGGGGGCGGGGTAGAACGTTGTACTTTGAGTACAGTTGCCATTCATTGTATTAAAACATGTCTACACAGGTAGACTAGCTGGAAGAGCATTCTGTGTGGGATTGAGGAAGAAGAATACAAGAAGATAGGAAACCTGAAATATTAAGCCTTAGTAATTCAGGCTTTGGGTGGTTTTTTGGTTTTTGTCTCCACTCTTTTCTGATTTTGCTAGATTTTTAGAATAAGCATGTATTACTTTGGTAATCAAAGGAAAGTTAAAGACTGAAAACAAAAGTTCAGCAACTTTTACCCAATTCAAGGCTTGCAAATAAAAAAATTTTTGAAAAATTAGAATAATTTGTATATGGCAGTAGCTACACTCTACATTACTGTCCTCCCTGAGATAAGAATTTTAACTCTTAATTTGCATTGTTTTAGACAATTGCTAGAAGAGTCACAGGTAGGATTGCCTGACCACTGCCCAGCCGAGTTAGCATGCAGCCTCATTAGTGCTAATCCGTCTCCAGCTACTGCAACTTTAGTTTTTGTTATTGTTGTAGCTTGTTTCTAGTCCTTTGCATACAGATTGAGCTCATTTCTAAGAATCTAAACATAATGTGTATTTCACATGATCTGATAAATACAGCTGAGCTTCCTAGCTAAAGAATTTCTTTGTGCTTTCCACTTCCTAATTCAAAGAGACCAACTCATAAAATGTTAAATATGTTTTCAAATTCTCCTTTCCCCACCTTTTGGTAATCTATATGGGAAGCTTTACTTCAGGAGGAAATGGATTTCACCCTGGTTCTTGTGCAGTGCTGTTCTATAGAGGATGACTTCATTTTTTTGTTCATTCTTGTAATTTTACTGTGTAAACAATAAATTCTTTACCCAGGGCCAGCTTGACCTGTATGGACTTAGTGTACATTAAACTGGCTGAAGGCAGAAAGGACAGGAAGGGTGGAGGAATTCAAGGATCATAGCTTACTTTCATTACTGGTTTGTACCATTGAGGTCGCCTCAGATACTAGCACTCCCCTGTCGGGTACCTAAAAAACGATTCCCAGGTGGAGGTGAAGGCTGTGGGATTGCTGGGTTTTGAAAACAAGATGAGCAGACCTCAGAAGAAATGCACAGCTGCTCTGTTTTGTGTTTGCCAAGGAATGAAAGGATTGTTTAACAGCAATCCGTCACTTTCTTCTCATTGCTCTACTTTCCTTCCTGCCTAAACCATGTAAGGAAAGGACACACTGCCAGAAGAATCCCATGTGTTTTGCCTTGTCCCTGCCCAGCCTGTGGCAGTGGGACCCACAGACTAAAAGTGATACCATCCAGAGCTGAAGTGCAGAGAATTGAGGCTGTGGGGCAGGAGTCTTAACACCTGACTAAAGTGAGGACTGCAGCACGGTGTGCCCCTTAGGTCATCTCTAGGTTGAAATTATTTTCAGAGGTCTCTCACTGATGAATGGTGGAAAAGCAAGTTGGAAATTGTCATAGTATGTATTCTGGGATGTACCAGCCCTTAGACAGTAATTATTTTCTCCAGATGAAAGGACAATCCTATGGCCATTGCACCAATAGAATCTGCCTGTAGAATCTTCTTCCCTCATCTCATGACCTCTGCTGGGAAAGTCCTGTGTGACTCAAGGGCCAGGACAGTGCCAGACCCTGCCTGTAGGCCCTGGGTCCTGTTCCCTCACCCTCTGAGGCCTTCACTGCATGGTGTTTGGGCTCTGGAGCCAGACCCCTTGAGTTCCAGTCCTGGATCCTCCACTCATATCATGTGGTCTTGGGCAGGTTTCCTCAAGCTTCAGTTTTCTCATCTGCAAAATGGGGGATAATGTTACCCCCGTTGTTAGAATAGTGTTTAGTATGTAATAAGCACTCAATAAATGTTAGCTTTTTTGTTACGATTAGTGATTCCTTGCTGGCATCTTCCCTGGTTTCTGCCACTAGCACTCAGTCACCAGTGATAACCTCTTTGTTGCCAAAGCTCACGGACACTCTTCATCTCCTCCTCTTTTTACATTTTTCAGTGGTGACTGCTCTCTCCTTCTTGAAGTACTATGTTCTTATGGCCTTGATCACCACACTCCCCTTCTGTGTGGTGGCTCCTGTTTATTCTCTTGTTTGGTCCGTATCTCCACCTGACCTCATGTTGCATGATTTCAAGGAAAACTCAGACTTCTCTTCCTTTTTCTCCCTAGGTGAACTCATCCACTCCAATGACTTTTGTTACTTGGTTGCTCATTCTCCGGGTCTTAGGTTTTCTTGACTTTCCAGTCTGTCTTAGGTCCATCCAAACCACCCATTATTTTCTCTCATGGTACCCTGTTGTTTTCCTTCAGACCACTTTTCAGTTTGTAATTATGTATGTATTTGTTCATTGTAATTAATGTCTGTCCCTCATTTCCCCTTCACTCCACAAAATTATAATGAGACCAGGGACTGTGTCTGTCTGTTCACTTGTATTTGTATACCTGGTACATGGAAGGACCTCAGTATAAACATCTGTTTGAATACTGTATGTATGTGAGGCCCCTCCGCTTCTTCCTGCACAGCTCCAGCCCAGGAGGTTCTAGTGAGGCTGAGGGGAGAGGCTGAACCTTTGTTGTTAATTCCTTCCACTCCCTGCCAACCTAGATCTACCCTCTATGTCAGAGGAAGTCTTATAGAATTGTGCCATTTCCCTTTCACCCTCAAAACATAGAAGCCTCAAAGTTAATGATCAGAAGACTAAAGGTAGCACCAGGTGCTAGTTCCTGGGAAGCAATTAGGATGGAATATCCTGGGTGGTCTGCTCAGATCCCTAAATGAAGGAATTCGGGACTTGATGTAGGACATTTATACCTGATGACAAAATATTAACAAACTAAAATCACTTTCCAAAACAGCTATCAGTTTATCAAACATTTGTGACTTGGAGGGTTTTCTCCTTTTTAACGTTTCCATTAGTGTGGTTACAAGTTTAATGAAGGAATGTTTGTGCCCAGTCCTGTGTGAGGAGTTCCATGGGAGACACCAATGAAGTTGGTGCTTCTGGCCCAGTGGCCTTACACTCTGGCAAGGATGTTGCTGCCACAGGGGCCGTTTCAGAACCAGCATCTTACAGGTTTATTTATGAAGTGCCAGGAGTGGACTCAATAGCATAACAAGGGGTTAAAGATGTCAAAGGGGACAGTTAAACTCTGAAATGAACCCTTTTCATCCCATACAGGCTTAGGGAGCAACTATGTCATATTTATTAGTAAAATGAATATATCCGTTACTAAGTAACCACCTTTCCTCTAAGTAAATGGCTCATCTTCTCTTCTCCTGGGGATGGCCCTTTTGACTAACAGTGACTATAACCCAGCAAGTACATACCTAACTAGGAATATTCAGGACTGTTTCCCTGGCATGTTCTTTCTTACATACTGACAGAATTGGGCAGCATAGTTAAATATTCGTAATGCTGCCCTATTTACTAGGCCTTCATAGACACAGTTCTTAGTATCTAGACTTTAGACATGAAAAATTGAGATAGTCAAATGGTATCTTAATGCAATAGAGTTTTTATTCTTGTATAGCATTCATTATTCACAATATTGGAATGGCTTTCTGACAGATTTCTTCATTTGCTCATTTCCTGATTTTTGAAAATTCGTTTTAGGGAAAGATAACTGACCACAGTTTGGTTCAGTGGGAATATAGAATTATTATAATACTCTTACTGGATGCTGTCCCACATTGTCCAGATATGAGGCCATCGGTTTCCTTATTGGATAGCATTTTTATTTTTTTGATTTGATGCTCTAGGCTTGAGTGGAAACTGATATGTCACCACTATGGCTGCCTTACTTTCTGCTCATATCTTGTTGCTCCAGAGTCAGAAGAGCGTAAGCCTTCGTCCAAGTTATGACATTGTGGTATATTCTAGATATTCTTTGCTCGGTGGCTATTGATGTTATTTCTGATAGTTTTGTGAAAATTGTTGCTGGCCCAGTGGCCCAAGCATATTCCCAGATTGGTAGAAATAGCCTTTTAAGACCATCTGTCTCTCTGAGCCATTTTCCCCATAATTCATTTTTATGTCTTGAGGCCTCCAGAATGCTCTTTCTCTTGAAACTCAGGTTGACTCAAAACAAGTTTTAAGAGGTTCATGATAATACAGTCTCTTCACTTGCGAACGTGTTGAGTCCCTATCCTCAGTGGTCTCCACATCAAAGCTTCTCTGGGGCCAAAAGGATCACTGCTCACTTGCCCTGCCAACCTTGTAACATTGGAGGAGGGTAGTGTCTGGCACATACACAATCATTCATTGAAAAGCACTTTCAAAGTGCCTGATGACACTTGCTAGGTATGTCTATTGCATTATTTACTTGATGTGATTAGAAACCTCTGATTACCATTATTAAGACTTGGAATTTTGTAATCAACTATTTTTTATCAATTAACATATGCGGAAGTTGAGAGAGAGAGAGAACACATATGGGTAACACATGCAGAAGGGCGTAACAATAAGATTCATTTCTAAAAATAGTTTTTGGGTTTATCAATCAGGATTAGGTTTGGCTATATATAACAGAAAACCCAAATTTAGTAGTGAATTATTTTCATGTAAAAGAAGTCTAGGGCTGATAGAGCCATTCTAAGAAGTGATTGAGGATTCATCTCTGAGATTCTGTTCCATCACTGCGGGTGGTTTTCATTCTCAAGGTTCATCTAAATGTAGATGGAAAAAAGAAATGCAGAACAAAAGCAACTATCTCTCATCTGAGTCAGCTTTTATTTTTTTTTGTTTTTTTTTTTTTTTGAAGATTATTTATTCGAGAGAGAGAGAGAGAGAGAACATATGGTGGGGGGAGAGAGAGAAAGAAGCAGACTCCTGCTGAGCAGGGAGCCTGACACGGGGATGGATCCTAGCACCCTGAAGTCATGACCTGAGCCGAAGGCAGCTGCTTAACCGACTGAGCCACCCAGGCGCCCCCTCCTCCTGTATTTGTCCACTGGAGGCATGAGTATGATTTCTAATAAAACAGAGAATATCCACATTTTGAACTTCTAATTGCTTCTGAAGTTTAAGGCAGACAACTTAATTTTTTAAAATCTGATACTTTATTTACGGTGTATTTGCTCTGACTTTCAATGCTGAAGGTAGATTTCTTTGGAGATGAAGAACCTGGGAAAAGAGAGTCTATTTCTTTAACGCTGGACTTCCTGGGTTGTATTGCAGGTGGTAACTTTATTCAGTGTGGTTTAGTTCAAAAGAGAAAAATAAAAGAGTTCATTTCAAGAAATGAGAGTCTTTCATTATCAGGCATCTTTAGCGTTGATAAGGAGAAGTAGTTGTGCTTTCTTTTGCTATTTAACACTTTCTAGCTGTCTTCTTATATGAACATATATGAGTTCATATTTTTATGCACCTTTTCCTTCCAAGAAATATTTTAATAATCATCACTAAACATAATACTGCATAAAAGAGAACTGTCAGGAAGAAAGAAAAGCTAGAAGGCTTTTTAAATATCCAAATGGTATCTAAATTTTAAAACTTTATTTTTTTTCTATTTTTAGACCTCATATATGGATAAAGTAAAACCTGTTTTACTACAGTAAGACTACTGCACTGTAGCTTAAATTGGTGTTTTTTTTAAATGATGGCTTTTGCCAAGTTCTTTTGGCAGCTACTCTAGACTGAAAGTACTAGAAATTGATTACTTGCAAGTTGTTGCTAATAGTTTCTTTTTTTACGCAGCCCTTGTCAACCCAGCGCAGGCTGGGGTCCCTGTAAAATGTTAGTATCTGCGGTGACTGTGTGGGGGACCTATTGCCCAAGTAGAGTGAGTTGGCTCTAATTTACTCTGGATGTCTGCATTCTTTTCCACGTCTGTCCACAAATAGCGTCACAGCAAATTAATGTAATTTTCTGATTGATGTAAAGAGTAACCAAAGAAAGCTTGTTGTGTTTAGTGGCCAAAATACCACACAGTGCGAGCAGAGTAGAACTGCTGGCCCATTTTATAGCACTCTAATTGATAATTATTTCTCAAAGAGCACATTATTTGGCCGTGTGGCAACAATTCAGTATTATTCCAGAGGCACTGGACGTGTAGGTGCATGTGAACACTGTAGTAAATATATGCCTCCTTTTGCCAAGAATGGAAGTAGGTTATCCAAGAGGAAAGGGGAGGGAAAAGAAAATATCAATTTCCTATGTACCAGAACAGGCCTGGCTTAAATCAGTTCATTAAAAAACTGTAGAGCATGAAATCTTGTAAAGTTTTTGTATTTTGTAGTAGAGGCTTTTGGTTTATATTTAAGAAGCTAGAAAATTAACTCTCTTCTGGAAACTTGGAGAAAGTATATAAATATATATATATATATGCATGTGTTTGCTTTTGGTTTCATGGGCACTGCCTAGTCCCATCTTCCTTTCTACAGGTCTAAAGCTGCTAAATACTTTCAGAGGAATGAAGAAAATGGATAGGGGAGAGCTAAAATGGCAAGAGAAGAGAATCCTGGGTTTCTACATGTGTGACCTGTTACAATGACAAAGTCACTGCTGGAAGGAGAAAGGCCTGACAGCATTTTCATCAGGGTTAAATTTGGAGCAGCCCATGGACAAGTGTAGGGGACTAAGGAGAAGCTCTTCCCTCCGAGATGGCCCAGGGCTCCAAAATGGTGATCTGGTCCCTGTGGAAACTCAACAGATGTTACCACGAGGACTGCCGTGCGATGGGGCAGTCGGTTGTCAGGGAGATGGGGAGGGTGGACATAGCGTGATCTGCTCTCGTGTCTGGTCGAGGAAGGCAAGGAGAGAGAAACCTACACCTGCTGCCCACTCAGCTCTGCTCTTCACAAGCAAACAGTGGCATCGAGCAACAGCTGAAAAAGATGGTGACCCGATGCAGATAAAACACAGCAAAGTGACTGTGTCCGGGGAGCTGCTCTTTTATTAATGGTTTGTTTTCATAAAGCCTTATGGGTCCTCAGCAGAGCCGGATCAGAATATTCAAAATGCTGGAGCCATGCATGTCTGCCTCCTACTTGTGACTTCATTTTCCTTCTTCATCCCCTTGTATTGTATTCCTTCTCATTTAGGTAGGGGTGGAGAAGAAGGCTGGCTGGAGATGAATTGCCAAGTTGCATCTTTGGTGTTTGACCCCACTAGCTGTGAGACTCTTAGGTCAGAGGCAAAGGAATCGATTACTCACGCCCCGCACAGCAAGCACACAAGCAGTAGCAGATTTTGCGTCGGTTTCCTCTTTGTCCCCAAGTCCCACAGGAGTGACACAGATGGGCCCCGGTTCATGCCTGTGCATGTGGTGGGTTCTGTTAACAGGAGGGGAACCTTGAGTTTAGGGATCCTATATCTTTCATAATGGGCAGTAAGTGTATCTGTATGTTGCTCTGGAGGGAAACACTATCACTCACTATCTTTCAAGATTGTTCACTATGCAAATGCACACATCCTAGAAATATAGTCCAGAACAGAGGGCCATTAGTACTTTGCTTGCAAGACATGCAGAAACACCAGAGACCCATGGAGAATTGTCTCTCAACTTGGATTTATTAACCCTATAAGAAGCTTGTGTGACTTCTGTTTCTGTCCACAAATTAACATCAGGACTCGGCTGTGTTTGGGAAGACTACGGAGGTCACGGCTGTTTGAAAGAACCTGATGAACTTGTTTCTGGAGAAAGCTTAATACTGGGTGATATTACTCCACATAATGCCTCAGAGAGTGGGAAGTGTATTATTTGAAGCTACCTTTGAACCTGAAAATAGCTCAGCAACATCTGTCCTTGTGTATTTTTCTTCCCTAGTCTTGATTTGAAGGGATTAATCTCAGTGGCCCCTGTATGTACAATGATTTGTTATGCTTTAGGGGAAGATCTGGTAGTACCTGGTTGTGCTATGAGCTCACACACACATTTCCTATTAGCAAACGAATAACTTGACTAAGGGGAAAGAATTGGAAACTTCAGGGAGCCCCGGTGATGGCCTCCAGGAAGTTGAGGAGAAAATCTGTGGACTAAACCTGCCAAGTCAGACCCAACCAAGGAAGCAGTTATAAGGCCAGGGGTCCCATTTCCTCAAGAATGGCTTTGGAATCACAGACAGCTGGTATTTAGGGACCATTGAGCCCTGGAGCACTGTGACACCTGCTGGGTGAGGCGTGGGCTCACTCCCTAACTCTCCACCGTACTGAGAGTCTTTTTGTGCCTATCCTTGCCAGTTAATATTATCCCCCCTGCCCTTTGGGTGATAGATACTATACTACTGATCCTCCTGTTTCCAGTTTTTTCAGTGCTTTCAAGCTTACCTCCACACATGAAGTTGATTAGAGCCCAGTACATATTAATACAAAAGGACTGCATTTCTGTCATGGCCTTTAGAAAAACTGTGATTTATCCCATGTACATTCAGCCTTTTTCATAATGGTTTGGAGAGTAATGCTAATATTAACTTGTACATTTAGGAACATCTTAGATTTTAAGTTAAAATGCACGAGTATCTAAATGTTTTTTCCCCCAGAACAGTGGAATGAATGCCTGGTTCCTTAGTTGATGAAAGTGTTCTCTCTTTACTTGATCATTTTATGTGGACTTTTGAGCTGTGTGGTGCTCATCTGTATGTGTACTTGGCACCCAGAAGCGTCCTGGAATGAATAGTTGATTCACTTGGCATTTAGCAATATCATTACACTGGTCATCAGCCACTTTTGCATCCTGTGGTTTTAAACAAGAAGAAATCTTGCAAAACCAGTACAGTGAAATGCTGCACATGCAGGTGAGGTTACAGGGTAGAGAAAGCAGTTCCTCAGGAGGCTCCTTTTTAGCTGAATTTCATTAGGGTATGGAAGGGAAAGAGAAGGGTAGGCTTCTACCTGTGACTATAGGCCTGAGTCATTTTTCAGAATTGACTGCTGTGCTCTTTATTCCTATAAAGAGAAAATCTATCAGTTGTTTTCTTTGCAGTAGCCAACAGAGAGATTCTGTTGTGTGGCATTTACTTTTTTTTGTCCTCTGCCTTTTTACCATTATCATCTTGATTTTTGATGACTATTAGAATAATGAACATTGACATTTGGAAGATAGCCTGCTGCCAAATGCATACACACTTGTCTGTTTTGTAAATCCTAGCCCAAACTTTTTCCTTCCCTAGTTGAAAAATGTGCCTCTACCCCTCCCAGTCTTTCCAGGGTGTGGGCCTGTGCTTAGCTGTGTGACTGTGCCCACACACTGGCATATATTTTAGAGCTACCCAAAAGAAATCAGTTGCCCTTGAAATAACAAGACGCAAAAGAATGGTTTTTCTGAGCCATAACATCTGAAGAGCTGGAGACCGTTGTGTTTGTATGTGTGATGCTAAAGCCAGTGAATTTCATGTGAAGGAAGGGATTGTAAACTAAGAACAGAAAAGCAGTTTTCCTGGATTTCAGATGACAAACTCTCAAGCTGTCTGACTCTCCCACTCAGCACCTCCACAACCATCCCTTTAATGTGCTTGCATGCATTGTCCGTAATTTCTGTTTCTGCAGGTTTTGTTGCCAGAAGACAAATAATAAAATAGCGTGCATATACAACCTTAAAGCAGTGTTCTACCAGTTTTTGATTGAGGTTAAACAGAAGCATCCTGATCATGCTGTCAGTTGGCAGGCAAAAAGCATATTTTAAAATTCACGTAGATTTAAAGCAAGCTAATCTTTTCTGGCTCTGTAATAAACTAATTACATGTTTAAAATAGTATAGAGCTGAGTCCCTGTTTCAGATTAAGCTTCGTAATGGCAAGGTCAGGACAGAGCAGACATTTGCTGGCTTTGCCCGCTGTTTCTGGCTTGAGGACCCATAGCACGGTGCCAGCCGTTTGAGGGCCTGAATAAGTCTGCCAAGGACGCCAGGTCATTCTGACTTGACTCAGCTTATGGGTTAACACTCTCTGAGTACAGAAGCCACCAGACATGCCACTGAGGAAGGCCTGGATACTTAATAGCTTATGGCAGTAATTGTGCTTGGTTGTTCCCTAAAAGTGGTGATCCCAGGTCAGGTTAGGACATGCCAGTAGTGTCTCTTTTGGGGTATATCTGAAAAAAAGGTGTCATTTCTAAAGATGATCTAGTTTCAACAGGGCTCGCTTCATGGCTATTCGTTTTTTCCACTCTTTACCTTGCTTTCATAATCCTAGGGACCATGTGCAGAAACTTAAAGATGGGAACATGTAATTCAATAATACAGATTTTTATTCTTGTTCCTTCATGTTCCTTGGTCACCAGTTAGTGGTGCCTTTCTTCTTAGGCAGTTTGGTGACATCAGAAGGAAACCCGTAGTACAGTGGTGAGAGCTTCACTTTGGAGTTAGCCTCGGGCTTGATTACTTAGCACCACTACCTACCAGACAAGTTACTTAACTTTTCTGTACCTCCATTTCCTCCTGACAGGTTTGTCGTGAAAATAAAATGAGATTAGATTTGTCAAGCACAGAGCCTTGACCCCGGTAGATATCAAATACATTAAGTTCTTTCAGATTGCAGGTGAAATAGACTCTTATGTTGGATTTTCCTTGTTCTTGTTTTTCTTTGGATGTGCCTTGGAGGAGATTTAGTACCAGAGTGTGTTATCTGTGATTTTGAGTATGCCTCTGAGGGCTCTGGGCCAACTTCATTACCAAGTAATGAGGCCCCATAGCATCCCAAGATAGGTAAGGAGTCAGCTCTTCTCCCTAGATGGACGTGAGACCTTTGCGCCAAGCCCTTGCTCCACCAAGTAGCTCACTCACACGCTGTCATTTTGCCCTTCTTAGCATCTCTTATTATAGAGAGCCTTATGTCTACTAATTAGACTGTCGTCTGGTGTTTGGAAATTGGATTGTATAATTGAAGTTAACACTCAAGGGAGAGACATGCTACTTCACATTTTACAATGGATGCTTGCTTCCATCTTCACCCATGTGAGGATTGTTCACTGAGCTTATGTTTGATAACATTTCAGAGTATAATTCAGGTTTGTTTCACGGTTGCTGCCCCCTTCCCACCAATTCATTGATTAAACAAATGTTTTTTGAGCACCTACTATGTACCAGGCCTCATGCTAGATGCTAAAACTATAATATGGTAACTGGTTGTAAAGAGTTTGATATGTGTTGGAGGAGACAGACTTCTGTTCCTCAAACTGTAAAATAAGGCAGACTTAAGTTGGATGGGTGGGTGGGTGGAAGATACTCCCCATGCTTTGTGCTCCCAGCACTTCATCCCTTCCATTGGTATCGAAATCCAGACATCGGGGTTGATGTTGTTTTGGGTATTACTGTTATACGTTAAGGCTGGGAGATTGGAGTTTGTCTCAGCTTGGAGTCCGCTTACTAGCTGATTGAGTTCAGGCACTCCCCTGTATCTCTTTGGTCCTTTGTTTCTTTCACTATGAAGTTAAAGCTGCTTGTTACTAGGTGGGTTTCACAGCCCTCTCCATTTCCCCCAGTTTACATTTTACTAAACTTCTGATCACTTATATAATGGCAAGAAAGTGATTAAACTCTCTGATGTATTCCTGAACTATGGTCGTGTATTTCCAATGCCCTTTTATTCTATTTCCACCCACAATAAATTTTCAAACTGGAAAAATTTACAGCCTTATTTTTTTAAATCTAAGTGAAAATTCTGTTAATAGTAAAACTATTTCTGTTCTCCTTTGTTCTACTTGGCAGAGTCTGTTCTGTAACTTCATGGCTTTTAACCCTTTGAAGCATCCATTCCATGTGGCTGGTCATGCATGGTCTTACCAGGGAATTTATGTAGCATGTGCTTGCGGAGCCCCTTGTGGGAAAGGGAAGTGGATTCAGTAGTAACATCGGGGAAGAAGTTTGGAGGAAGAGAGCAGGGACTGCCGAATGCTGTAACTTTGACCGGCTTTCTGGGGACTGTCATTCTGTTGACTGCATGCCTTGAGCTGCTTCTCCCTCATTCTGGAGAGGACGGACAGGGGGTTGGAAGTAGGAGGGTTTGTGGGGAGGGGCAGGGTGCTGCAGGGAGTGGGTGTGGGCAAGAGGTTGCAAGGCTGCCAGGGTTCTCTTTGTGCCGGAAGTGCAGGTTTGGCTGTAAGGAATGGAATGTTCCCTCTTGCCCTCCAAGAACAGAAACAGCTGTGGAAGAGCTTGAAAAGAAGATTACTAAATGAAAAAAAAAAAAAGTGAATATGAAAATAAAACCCACATAGAAAACCCAGCAAAACTGCAGTGGAGTGGTAGCTGTCTTTTTCATGCTCTTCAAGAGAACTTTCTTCCTATCTAGGATTTCTTTTTCACTGGGGGGCAGGACAGATTGCCTGCCCAGCCCTTCCTCTTCTA
The DNA here is from genome assembly GCF_004348235.1 of Phoca vitulina. Classification (NCBI taxonomy): domain Eukaryota; kingdom Metazoa; phylum Chordata; class Mammalia; order Carnivora; family Phocidae; genus Phoca; species Phoca vitulina. Next base: position 51,710,975 of record NW_022589712.1, on the reverse strand, counting down.
AGAAAGCCTCATGTGTCTCATTTTGCTTGGATAGAGAATGGGTTCATTATGCTGATTATCAGATGATTGTTATTTTATTCCTTTTTTTTTTTTTAAGATTTATTTATTTGAGAGAGAAAGAGAGGGCGGGAGCACACAGAGGGAGAAGGAGAAGCAGATTCCCCGCTGAGCAGGGAGCCCGACACAGGGCTTTTGATCCCAAAACCCTGGGATCATGACCTGAGCTGAAGGCAGACACTTAACCGACTGAGCCACCCTGGCGCCCCTATTTTATTCCTTCTAATGAGATACCAGAACCTGTCACTTACTGCATGAAAACTTGAAACAAATGTTAGTTTTCAAAGAGATCTCTGTGGGTAGAGGATTATTGTTAGCAAATTTAACGGAAATCTTGTTTCTAGTTGGAAATATAATCCTTCAGCCAAGTTCCTGACAATATTTATTTTAGAACATCGTCTTTTTAAAATAAGTCCCTTAATGGTTTAAACTTAGTGTTTTAGACAAGAGTAAGAGTAGAGCTAGCCTGGAACTCGTCTTACACATCAGGGTTGATTGCGCAATCCTTTATGTGAATGTTTATTTAAGTTTTCTTCCCAGTCTGAAAGGCTTGCTTGGCTATTACAGCTGGTATTCCATATTGTCAGAAATAATAACTGTTTCTGATTTCTAGTCTGTTTTATGCTATCAACTTTCTGTTCTTGCTTTTGAACAACAAGTTAGCCCCAAAGGAGACAAAATCTAGTAGAAGAAGATAAGCCAGCTAAAACCTCGACTCTCCCGGTATCTAATAGGGAGGACCAGCCTCACACTTCTCCCTCAGATGGTGGCACTGCTTGGCTTCTAGCAGCGTCCACCCAAGGATCTTTGCACTGAGTGTAATGCTGTAGTGTTTTGCACAGTTGAGGAATGAGAAACAGAGTATGTGATTGTTATTTTTGAGGCTGAATATGTCCTCAGGGAAGTTCATTAGGTAATACTTTGCTGTATTCTTAACAGTGGGAGCTAATAAGTACCTCACGATTGGGGTATGGCTTTTTCAGGAATAATTTTTACCCAATCTGTCTTTTCGGCATTTTGCTTGAAGGGCAAAGGGATTGCTGTGAAATTTGCTATGAAAGGGATTGTATGAGATTGCATGCTACTTCAGGGAGGTTCCTGAAAATTATAGGGATCAGTTACTGTCCCAGCTCATCCTTTCTTCAGCCTATATCAATTCTTAGTTTTGCACAATTCTTAGGTCCACATGACCTCTTTTCTGTCCATGCCTATCTGTGCCGGGTGGAAAAGTAGCATGGGACAGAATGAGACGACTGTCGCAAGGTCCAGGACTCTTCACCCTCTCCCTTGCCTTTTTTTTTTTTTTTTTTTTTAAGAAAAAATATATCTGGATCCCAGTGGCCTGAACACTTGCTCTGTTTTACTCTGCATATATAATCCCAGCTTGAATCTGTAGCCCCGGCTCTCACCCTTATTTTCTAAATGGGGGGAACTTGGATTTAGACGTCGACTATGCTGTGCTACCAGATCCGGGAAGACTAGGGATTATTAGGTTGGACTTAGAATTCAGTCAGTGGAAAGGTAAGGGGGAAATTCCAGTGATTCTCAGCGCTGATTGCACATTAGAATAATCTGGGGAGCTTTAAAAATGTACCTCTACCCAGCCCTTACCCACACTAGTTGAATCAGGGTCTCTAGGAGTGGGGCAGGAGTACATAAAGCCTCCCCCAGGCCATTCTAATGGGCAGCCAGGGGGAGGAATTAATACTTAAGAGAAGTCAGGGCCTTGTCCAGAGAACTGCCTTTGAAAGAGCTTGTCATTATAAATCAAAGGCAGCTTCCCAGGCCTTCTCCTGAAGCTGTATCTTCGTGTTACTCTGCAGTGGCATACAGCCCCCTGGGTCTCCTCGTGATTTGTGGTTTCCATTGGGCTTTTCACGTGACCTTTATCATCTCCTGTTAAGGAGAGGCATATATTAGAATTCAGGCATTTGGCAGCCTCATTCTGAATTGTCATTGCCCACAAGTCAGAGCAGTGAGACCTACTTGAAATGCTGGTCCTGTGTACAAGGTAGATGAGTACTGTGTCTAAAGGCAATCCTTTGCAGATTGTCCCCACTGAAATCCCTTAGAAGGACCAGGTGGATGCCTACAGTCTGCCTGGTGGGAGGCAGTGGGTCTGGCTTAGGAGTTGACAGCAGTGACAGCCTCTCACCTTTTGCTGCTTTGGAGACTGCACAAAAAAAGAGGGAGAGGGATGGGTTGTCTTCATAAAAAGGAGGGTGGGCAGGGGCCTTTAAGAGTTAAATTATACAACTCCCTTTTTATTTTTAAAGTCAGTGGATTCCTTGTTGCCGTTGCTGAGAAAGATAAATTGATACCACATGTTGCTTCCAGACAAAACCCTCTCTGTGCTCCAGGGGAAGCACATGCAGCTGGCGTCTGGGTTAGTGGACAGTCCCCACAAGGTAAACATGGGTTGGAGGGGGCTGGAGTGGACATAGGGTAGCAACAGTTAGGAAATTACCAGTCACTCCCGACTGACACGGCACCTTTGAAATACTTTTAAGAGTGTGAAATCTTTTCCTGGAAGGAGCCGCCCTCTCACCTTTTGGCTTAAATTATACGATGCTCGGAAAACAGTAAGTGAACGTTTGTGATGTCACTGCTTCCGTATGTGGGATCTGACAGTAGAGAGCCTCTTTGTGCTTGGCATTCCAGTGGGTACTTTGCATGCGTAATTTCATTTAACCTTCCCGAGGATCCTAGAGTTAGGCAGGGAGGGTAATTTTATCCTCATTTTATGAAAGGGGCATGCGAGGTTAACTCAGTTGCCCAAGGTCACTGAACAAATTTCAGAGCCGGGATTCCAGCCCGGACCTGACTGACATCAAAGCTTGTAGTCTTCCTTCAGCATCACGCTTCCCGACCCACCCCACCCCCCCAACCACTGGCCACCTTAAATTGCATGTGTGAATTATCCACTCTGTAAACTATCAGTGGAGAATACTTGTTCATTTCAGGCAGTTTCTCTCTGTCACCTCATCTCATCTGTTTTGGGTCCATCTGTCTTCACAACCAGTTGGCACATATGTAGTGACCGTGTGCACTTTAATACTAGCAATAAATGTATCTTACAGTAGAAGATTGTCTTGCAGGATAGCAAGAAAAGTAATTAACAGATTCTGATAAGTACAGTCATCTTTATGCTAATTTCTTCTAGGAGGGCCAGGTAAAGAAATTCTAGGCTGTGGCCCCCCAGTCATCGTGACTGTGAAATGTGAGTGTCTGGTGCTCCCTCCTTCACACACCTCCTGCACATACCTCCTTGAAGGATTAGGCCACTAAATGCAGCTGCAATCACACAGAACACAGGTTTGCCAGTTCTGTTACTATTTAACTACATCTGAAGCATTTCTGTCTGGTACAGGGCTTGCTTCGGTATAAATCATTTTGTAAAAGAGCATTGACATCAAATGGGATGAAGAGTGTTCTTATTTCTGCTCTCTCTTCAGACATGTTCTGTTAGAGGTGCTTTAAGGATTTTCTAAATCTTTGGGCCAGGTTGGAGAAAAACTGGCATATTTGTCCCTGACACTAAAGTTGCTTCCTAGAAGATGTTTGCTTTCCTATAATTCATCAGTATCTGGATTTCTTAGGAGTGGACTTAAATAACCAGAACTCTTCATATGATTTTGGGTTGAGATTGTAGTAGCTTCTTGGCTCCTTTAGTAAGTAAATGTGATGACAGAATGGCCTGTGCTCAAGTCCTGGTTGTTAATATATTTTTTTTTTTTTTTAAGATTTTATTATTTATTTGAGAGAGAGAGAATGAGAGACAGAGAGCATGAGAGGGAAGAGGATCAGAGGGAGAAGCAGACCCCCCACTGAGCAGGGAGCCCGATGCGGGACTCGATCCCGGGACTCCAGGATTATGACCTGAGCCGAAGGCAGTCGCTTAACCAACTGAGCCACCCAGGCGCCCCTGGTTGTTAATATTTACCTTATCACCTCAGCATTAATGAAAATGTATCTCTAGTACTTCAGCCAATTAATAATGGCTTGCCTCACAAGGTATTTCAAAATGTCTATTAGAAAAATCACTCTAGTCCTTTCAAACCATTCCTGCTTTACTTCAGCTCCCAATCCCCAAACTAATGTAAAATCTTAGAAATATAGACTGGTATGATATATGAATTAGTCGAAAACCATAGACTATTTTTAGTGGTGGTTTTATAGTTTAAAGTACACATAGTACGTTGGAAGCTAATTTACAGACCCTAATGCAGAGGTCTTTAGAGAACTTAAATGATAGGTCATTAAGAAGATTTTACAGTTGGCTTGTCTGTTTTTATAAATCCCACTTCTCCTTCCTGGGACTGCATGAGGGAATGGCTATTTGAAACCTTATAGAAATCATATCACCATTAACTTTTGTTATCAGGGAAGGTGTGGGGAAACATTGCAGTTCTGACATTTTATTTGGCATTTATTTATTTACCTTTTCCTGCTTCCAAAATTTAGGTAGAGAAACTAGTGATTAGAATCATGACCTGTGAGGAAAACCAGAATACATTCCTGGCATCTGACCTTGTTAGGGTGAGGGGACATTTGAACTGGAAATGGACAGAGGGGCCCTATTCATTGGCCTTCTGTCAGTGGCCCATCTTCAGATCATGGATTTTGTAAATGGAAAGCTGACCAGCCAGTATGGATAAAGGCTGCTGAGATAGGGGACTGTCACAATGCTGGTGGCAGCTTTTGTGTTGTCTTAGTAATGTAACTGGAAAAACCTGTCAGAGTGTTGTGTAGGTAATATGCCTTAGGGCATGCATTCTGCTACTAATAACCTCTAAAACAGGAGTTGAGCAAAGATTGGAAACTGAAGCTAATCACCGATTTAAGAAGTCAGGTTTTATTTCAGAATCTAAGGGCAGTTAACGTTGGTTTGTATGGTGACCACTGCGCTCTCCCTAGAGTGAATGCTATTATGGCCACCTAGTAAACAAGTACAAACAGGGGCTGTGTGAGCCTTCACTTTCAGATCGGTTCTTCTGAAAGACCTTCCTTAAAAAAATTTAATTTAGAAAAGACCCATCAAATTATTATCCCTATTTCATAAACAAAATTATAGTAATGTTGTGCTTTTTTTCTTCTTTTTGGGAAAGGAATCTTTTTTTTTTTTTTTTTAAGAGAGAAAGAGAGCAGGGGCCTGGGGAGCAGAGGGAGAAGGGAGAGAGAATCCTAAGCAGGCTCCATGCCCAGCGCAGAGCCCAGACACGGGGCTCCATCTCACAACCCTGAGATCATGACCTGAGCCAAGATCAAGAGTCTTGTCCCTTAACTGACTGAGCCACCCAAGCTCCCCCGGAGGGAAGCTTTTTCTCTGAGCAGAATAAGGTTGTGCCTTTTATATCCTTCTTTCTTAAATGTTTCTTTAAGTTGGCACAAATAGCTCAAACAATGACTTCTAAATAATTTGGTGACAAAGCTGTGAAAAGTTATAGTAAAAGCGTTGGATTGGGTTCTGGAAAACAAATTTCACTCTGGGTTATATAGACACTTAGCTGTGTGACCTTGTGTTAAGTTATTTAATATCTCTCAGCCTGAGCCTTCATATATATGACGAGGGCACTGTTACCAACTTTGCAGGTTTATTATGAGGATTAGAGACCATGAATCTAAAAGTTATGGCCCAGTAACTGGCAGTGCTCTAATAGGCAGGCTCTCATTTCTTAACCCTTGAGATCAGGGACCTGGGCCCTGACACCCTGCAGTTCTGGTCCTAGATGTGGGTATGCCAGCCCCTTTACCACATGCCCTTCCAGAAGCTTAATTTCTGTCTCCAAATTTTAACGAATTGTAGTTTGTAAATTTTACTAAATTATACACATACATTGAGGTTTAGAGTTGTAGTAATAGATGACCATTAGAAAATTCACATAGGGCATTTTGGAGTTTTTTTACAGTGTTGCTTTTTTTTTTTTTTCCTCCTGTTTGGTTCAGGTTTAGAGTTTAAATGTAAAAATACATTTAGGGGCGCCTGGGTGGCTCAGTTGGTTAAGCGACTGCCTTCGGCTCAGGTCATGATCCTGGAGTCCCGGGATCGAGTCCCGCATCGGGCTCCCTGCTCGGCGGGGAGTCTGCTTCTCCCTCTGACCCTCCCCCCTCTCATGTGCTCTCTCTCTCCTCTCATCCTCTCTCTCAAATAAATAAATAAAATCTTTAAAAAAATAAAAAATAAAAAATGTATATATTGTTGGGCATCTGGATGGCGCAGTTGGTTAAGCGTCCAACTGTTGATTTTGGCTCAGGTCATGATTTCAGGGTCCTGGGATTGAGCCCTTCGTCGGGCTCAGCGCTCAGTGGGGAGTCTGCTTGAGATTCTCTCTCTCCCTCTCCCCCTCCCCCGCTCATGTTTTTTCTCTCTCTCTCTCTAAAATAAATATCTTTTAAAAAATATGTATTGTTCCCTAAGTGCTTTTAATTTTTATTTTTTTTAAATTTTATTTATTTGAGAGCACACACGTGCGTGCATGTGCACGCACGAGCGGGGGGTGGGGGCAGAGGGAGAGGGAGAAGCAGACTCTGCTGAGCAGGGAACCCAAATGGGGACTCAATCCCAGGACCCTGAGATCATGACCTGAGCCGAAGGCAGATGCTTAACCGACTAAGCCACCCAAGCGCCCCTCCTAAGTGCTTTCTAAGGGGGGAGGTAACCCAGTACATAAGATTGGTCATTGTTAATCCTAGATGTTGATATGAACTCTTTCCAAAATCTAGAGCTAAGTGGGCTGGCCAGGGTTGCACATTGCTCCCACAGAGCTTCAGAACCTTCCTGTTTTTTCACCAAGAAGTTTGAGTTTAAGTTTTTTATTTAATAGATCTAGTCATCTGAGTACTCAGATAGTAGAACCACCTTGCACTTACCTGCATTTTGAGCCCTGCAGAGTGAATTTCAAGAGCATGCTTCATATCTGATTTATAAAGTATTTTGCTTTTTAAAGAAATGTGATTTCTGAACCATTAGTAGAGATGCCATTATTCTTTCAAAAACCATGAAAGGGAATCAGAGTATATAGTCTCCTGGGCAACATTTGTCTCATCAGATACTCAGCATAGCATATTCCCTGTTTTTTTCTCTCAAATGTGTCTTTATGGCCATCATAGAAATGCCAACATATGACCCATGGTTGCAAATGTTCATTGCCCAACCTGAGCTGTAGGCCCTCCTTGCTGGGAACATAAATATGGGAAACACAGGTTATTTGCTTATGGTAAAATCCTGCTGATTTTCTGTGTTCTAAAAACATTCTGGGGGAACACATGTATTTGCATCTTCTACATAAATACAGTTAGTGATTGCCAATTTTTTAAAAACTATGGTAACTTTTAGGATTGTATTTAATATACAGCATCAGGAAATACCTTTTGTCTTTAACTTGCAAATAAAAACTCATCTGGCCTGTAGGTGCTGTTGCAGATGTGGAGAATACCATCAGCTCCTCTCTTTTACTGCACATGAGGCATTTTACAGATTAGAATGAGGCCACATCAGGTGATGAGCTCTCTCCACCATGTGTACTGTGTGTTCTATAATAGCAATGAAAACACCCTGACTTGGTAGCATGACCGGTTCCTGAAGTATATTATCATATATCATTCTTACATCATCCCTGTCAGGGAGGGATGGTTTGGATGTTGTTATGGCTATAATGAAGATAGAGAAGTAAAGTTGTTGCCTACAGATTAAATGATTTGTTCAAGGTCACATGGTTGATCAGTGGCAGAGATAGGAGTGGATCTGGGTCATCCCAGCCAACCAGGCTTATCTACCAAGCCAAGAGGAGGATCTTGCAAGATGGCTGCAATTGTTAGGATTTTGAAGATATTTTGCCCTATTTCTTTCTTTCTTTTTTTTTTACCCTTTAATATAGAGTAGTTTTAGATATACAGAAAAGTTGTAAAACTAGTACAGAGAGTTCTCGTATACCCAACATCAATTTTCCCCTATTGTTAACATCTTACCTTAATCTAAGGTTTGGTTCATTTGTCACAACTAATGAACCAATACTGATACATTATTATTAACTGAAGTCCATATTTTATTCAGATTTCCTTCATTTTTACCTAATGTCCTTTTTCTGTTCCAGCATCCCATCCAGGATACACATTACATTTAATCATCATTCTTCCTTAGGTTCCTCATGGGTCTGACAGGTTCGAGGAACACTGAACAGGCAGGCATTTTTTTAAATGTCCCTTAATTGGAATTTTTCTGATGTTTTTCTCATAATTAGACTGGTGTGATGGGTTTTAGAAGGAAGACTACAAAAGAGGGTGCCATTTTCATCACATCAAGAATGCATATTATCAACATGACTTAGCCTTACTGATGTTGACCTTGATCACCTGAGATAGTGTTTGTGTCTCCACTGTAAAGTTACTTTTTCCCCTCCTTTCCATGCTGTACTCTTTGGAAGGAAGTTACTATGCTCAGATCATTGCCTTGAGGGGGGTATCTATATAAATTATTTGGAATTGTTCTGAATGGAAGACTTGCCTATTTCTGTCAACTCAGCAAATCCTACTCTACCATTTTTTTCTCATGCCTGTTGGACAGGTGTGAAATTATGGCAAGAAGAGGTGGAGTCATAGAAGGGATCGGTAACAATTTACACCAGTTCTGAGTTTATAGACGTGGTTAAGAAAAGGTAGATGCTGCCTTAAACTAGTGGAGGAGGGAACCATAAGAGAATAAAATGGCCCCCCAAGTGATTAATTACCCTTAGAGAGCCAGGGAGGTTTGTTGCAAAGTGCAGGGAGGGAGTGCTGTGGTAATAAATTATAAGTGTGAACTTCAGTATAGGAAATAGAATTATAGAAGGGACAACAAAATTTAGGAGTTTGGGGAAAACAACATCATTGAGCTTTACACATGTCCAGCATCTCCTGGATATGAAACCATCTCCCACCTCCTAAATACTAAACTTGGCCATTTACAGTGTTGTCATTGAATTCCAACCTGGGTGGGGGGGCATATCATACAAATGTTTGTCTTTTTTTTTTTTTTTAAACCTCCAAAGTTAAGGAGTCCCCCAGCCCCGAAATGAGTCTGATTAACTACCTCTTCTGGGTGCCTAAGTTTTGGACCCTTTTGTCTCATATTCTGCATTTTCCTTTCTCTCTGCAGAACTCTATCCGGCACAACCTATCACTGCACAGCCGGTTCATGCGGGTCCAGAATGAGGGGACCGGCAAGAGCTCTTGGTGGATCATCAACCCTGATGGGGGAAAGAGCGGGAAGGCACCCCGGCGGCGGGCTGTGTCCATGGACAACAGCAACAAGTATACCAAGAGCCGTGGCCGTGCAGCCAAGAAGAAGGCAGCCCTGCAGACAGCCCCTGAGTCAGCAGATGACAGTCCCTCCCAGCTCACCAAGTGGCCTGGCAGCCCCACGTCACGCAGCAGTGATGAGCTGGATGCGTGGACGGACTTCCGCTCACGCACCAATTCCAATGCCAGCACCGTCAGCGGCCGCCTGTCACCCATCTTGGCGAGCACAGAGTTGGATGACGTCCAGGATGATGATGCACCACTCTCCCCCATGCTCTACAGCAGCTCCGCTAGCCTCTCACCCTCTGTAAGTAAGCCATGCACGGTGGAGCTACCACGGCTGACCGACATGGCGGGCACCATGAATCTGAATGATGGCCTGTCTGACAACCTCATGGATGACCTGCTGGATAACATCACCCTCCCATCATCCCAGCCATCGCCCACTGGAGGGCTCATGCAGCGGAGCTCTAGCTTCCCATATACTACCAAGGGCTCTGGCCTGGGTTCTCCAACTGGCTCCTTTAACAGCACAGTGTTTGGACCCTCGTCTCTGAATTCCCTGCGCCAGTCTCCCATGCAGACCATCCAAGAGAACAAGCCAGCTACCTTCTCTTCCATGTCACACTATGGCAACCAGACACTCCAGGACCTGCTCACTTCAGACTCACTCAGCCACAGCGATGTCATGATGACCCAGTCGGACCCCTTGATGTCTCAGGCCAGCACCGCTGTGTCTGCCCAGAACTCCCGCCGGAACGTGATGCTTCGAAATGACCCAATGATGTCCTTTGCCGCCCAGCCTAACCAGGGGAGTTTGGTCAATCAGAACTTGCTCCACCACCAGCACCAAACCCAGGGCGCTCTCGGTGGCAGCCGTGCCTTGTCGAATTCTGTCAGCAACATGGGCTTGAGCGACTCCAGCAGCCTTGGGTCAGTTAAACACCAGCAACAGTCTTCTGTCAGCCAGTCTATGCAAACCCTCTCGGACTCTCTCTCAGGCTCCTCCTTGTACTCAACTAGTGCAAACCTTCCCGTCATGGGCCATGAGAAGTTCCCCAGCGACTTGGACCTGGACATGTTCAATGGGAGCTTGGAATGTGACATGGAGTCCATTATCCGTAGCGAACTCATGGATGCTGATGGGTTGGATTTTAATTTTGATTCCCTCATCTCCACACAGAATGTTGTTGGTTTGAACGTGGGGAACTTCACTGGTGCTAAGCAGGCCTCATCTCAGAGCTGGGTGCCAGGCTGAAGGATCACTGAGGAAAGGGGAAGTGGGCAAAGCAGGTCAGTGCCCAATGCTATGGCATTTAATAACAAAGTGGGGATGATGGGGGGGGGGAGGCTGACTTTTATTTACTTTGAACTTTACTCCACATTGAGAAATTGAGAACCACGGAGCAGTGGTACACAGTAACGTGGCTCCCAGCCATTTCATCTCCACGTCAAACAGGGCCATCAGGTGCCCCTCCCCACAATTTGCTGACAGCTCAGGAATTTTACTGCGAGTAAAAAGAACATACACACATTCAGAGATTTCATTCTTCTTTGTATCCAGTCACCCTCGCTTACCCATGACACAGGTCTCCCTACTTGATGGATGGATGAGGATAGAATGGAAGGGGAGGGAGGGGGACCTTAGGTCACACAAACTTCAAAGTTAAGGACCCAACCAGAGGACCTTCTTAGCCTCTCAAGTCCACCATTACCATTGTCGATCTTCGATGTTATGGTTTCTTCATCTTTTTCCAGTAAAGTAACAATTTGCAGGTACTTCTAATTTAACTGTAGAATATATATTCTGGACTCCTTCATGCATGACTATTTCCACCAAAAGCAAGATCTGTTAGATTCTTCACCATAGTACTAATTGTCTTTATTGGTTAGTGTTCAGCTTTTACACATTTAAAAGAGCAAAAGAATTAAATTGAAAACAGTTTTTATGTGAGAGAGAAAGAGAGCAGTTGCTCATGTGCTTCTTGTTCCCCGAAGTCTAAGTGAGGTCAGGTTCCAAACAGTGACATGGGTTGGGAATGGGAGCAGAGATTTTCTAAATTGTGGCATTTTAATACTGTTGGAACCAGAAAGATCACACATGATGTGATAAGAAAAATACTTTACTGGAATCAGAAATCAAGGGTTCAGTTCCACTTCTGCTACTTTCTGGCTGCTATCAGGAGTGTGTCACTTAGCCTCTGAGCCTCAATTTCCAGTTTTATAAAATGAGAATAATCACCCCCTTGTCACTTCTTGGGGTTATTATAAGAATCAAATGCACTGAAGTATGTGAAAGTGCTTTGTAAAACTGCAGTGGGCTGAAATATGTATAGTGTAATTAGGTAAACATAACTGACTGACAGATGAGTAAGCAGGGAGCCCAGAGAGGTTAAGTAGTTTGCCAAAGGTCACACAGCTGGACCCAGAATCCGTCTTTCTTGAATGTCTTGAACTGTGATAGTTTTCCCTAATTTTCTCTAGGTAGAAAAAAATAGGAAGCGCTCTGAACTGGAGCCAGTGGAGCAGATAATACACAGGCTTGCCCTGAAACTCTCCTTAAGAAGTAAGGTGAGCACTGGGGTATTCTGACAGGTTCGTACCCCCAGACCTTACCCATGTTCAAAGACTCTGTTCTGTGCCCCAGCTCCTCTTTTAAAAACATCTCGGCAAGCCTCTTATATCCTTCTTTAAATGGTGTAAAGGGGAAATGGGATTCAAAGCCATTAAAACCTGAGCCTTGTTTAACCCTCTGCCCCTGGGAAGGAATTACAAGGGTCTCCTATGGTGAGCTCAGTGCAGTTCACGGGGTAGTTGTAGAAAGGGGAATGTCAAGAGTGTTGTGATGCTAAAGCTTCTCAGCTTCCCAGGCATAAGCAGGCCCCTAATGGAACTCAGACATCTGTTTTCAGTCACTTAATAGCCCTTGAGATGGTAAAAAGACTGTAATGGAAGCTAAATAGGGTGACACGCTTGCATGCCAGCCAGTTCAGTCCCATACCAGAACTCAGACTGGTGAAGAGTGGCCTTGAGAAATATAGATATTTGGCTTTTAGAAGAATAAATAGTTTGTCTTCCTTTAAGAAGTGGAATGTGATTGTGGCTTCTAATGACCCAAGTAAGTTTTAATTTTGGTGTAGTTGTAAGGAGGCTACTTTCTAATTCATTGAGAAGAGGTAGTTCAGAAGGAAACGTACTATCAATTCTTACCTACTTTTTCAATGTAGTGCAATAGCAGACCTTTCTTGTGTATGTATACTTCTGAAAGATTATATAAAAATATTTTGAGGGAGATGTAAATACATTTTAAGGCATATTTAATGAATTATTATTTGGATGATAAAGAACTACTTTTGGGATAATGCATTTTATTATTATGCCCTAATGTTCTCAGAACATTTTGGGGAGATTGTTTTGAGAAGATATTTCTTCATTTAAGAATGAAAAGTCACCAAAATTTCCTGAAGGTAAACCAGCTCAGTGTGATCAGAGCAAGAGAAGAAACATCCTAAAGACGACAGGGGCTTTGAGGGAGTCTGGTGTCTGAGTTTAGGATTTCCATATTGCTTTGGAATGAATTACTCCTCTAACCAGCCAGGAGCACAAATGTCCTGAAGTATATTCTTTACTTTTAAACTTGTGACTCTCCTAAATTTGCAAAACCGGCCTGAGGTCACCACCTCAGACCTCCCTTCTCCCAAATTGAGCACCCCAGCTTCCCAAGACATTTTTGGTTTGGCTTTTTTTTTTTCTCACTAGTAGTCATGGTATTCTCCAGACTCACTTCCTGGCCTAACAGAAGGTCATGTGACCCTAAATTAGAGCCCTCTGGTTGTGGAGTTAATGGAGCAGCTCTGTCCAGTTGATAGACAGTCTTGCTAGAGAGCTGTGGAGAGGTGCTCCTCTGGAGGGCTGGGTGTTTCACACACGTCATTCATCTTAGACCATGTGTAAAATCCTTTGACCTATGTGGAAAAGAAAAAAAAATAACCATACCTTTTTATGAGTGCCAGCTACTGGGGTGTGAAGGGCACTGTCTTCTCTCCTACAGCCTGGTGCACATACTTGCAAGTTGGCAGCAGAGATGTTGTGAGCTGGTGTTGTTGCAAGGCCAAGCTCCCAGCAAGCCCTCCTGTGTCTGATGTGTGTCTCCTCAGAGGGCGGGCAGCCTCAGTCTCACTGTTGTTTTGAGGTCAAAAGATGCCTAAGTTCACAAGTTCTTTCATTCATCTTCATCTTTTTGGCATTTGGAGACCCCATTAGGGAGCAGCCCCGTATTTAGTTTTAAACTACTTTGCGATAAAGATTGGAAGACATCAACCAGAAAAGGCCCAGCTGGAGAGCGGAGGTATAGTTCTCTCCCTGCTTCTGCACATCACCAGTGAGTCTCTCACAATAGTAGGCTTCTCATCTGTCAGATGAGGATAGAATCATAGAGTTTCAAAAGTGCATAGTAGATGTAATTTTAAACCCGAAACCTAACATTCTGTCTGTGAAGTGGCCCTAGTAAGAGATACGTGATGGTACAGAATTATAAAGAAACTGGTGTACTAGTGTGGGAATGTCAGGATCTAGTGTTGGAGGCCATTTATGTTATGGAGTTTATGTTTAGGCTACTTTCCAAAAGGAGCAAATTTTTGATACTTGTTGAACTGATATCTGAATGCTCTGATTCTGTTATGTATTCATGCTGGGGAATAGGACTAATTCTAACCAAATACAGGCAATGTAGGCTATTTGTATCATGTTTTTTTCTTGTTGTAGATATTTCTGTGTTACGCAGTGTAACGTATGATAAGTATGAATCTGTAAGTATTGCATGGAGAATATACTCTGTTACTTGCACTTGGGGCTGTAGTCTTAGTCTGTGGTTACAATATGCCGTCTCAAGAATTCTGCATTTGCAGGGATCTTTATTCTTTCTTACCTTAAAAAAGCCTGAAGTCTGAACTGTCATTCGTTGAGAATGGCTGTCCGGATCTTTTTAGTGTTGACAACAGTAAAGGAAAATTGACAACAGCTGTGAAGGGGTTTTCTATGCAGAGGCTGGTACACTCCTTACACACATTCTTTTCCCTAGAAAGCAGTGATATCCAGCACTGAGGCTGCTCCTCTGGGGCACAGGGACAGAGCCTGAGTGACTCTCACTTCAAGCAGTTGCATTTATAAATGGCTTTCTGCAAGGTCTCTTTGGCCACAGAGCTTATATGGAGCATGAATAAATGGGGTGAAAATCACCTGAATTACTACTGGGAATTCTTGTAAACTTTAAGCTTCCGTTAAATGCTTCTTTTTCCAGGGTTCATAATGCTCAATATTCAGCATCTCATAAATAACGTTTTCTCAAGTAAAGTCTTCCCCCAGGTGCCACCTGTGCTTCTCACAGTCTGCCCTTTCTTTATAGAGATGGGAGAAAGGGGCTTGTCGGGATCTACCTCTGTGCTGTCAGTGGAGAGATGGGCTAGGGTTCCGCCTTGTTCCTGGGGCAGATGGAAGGATGTTTGCGGACTGCTTGCTTTTCCTGACTTGGTGATGCATGTTCTAACACTGGATTTTCATTCCAAGTGGAGATTCCCCACCTCATAAGAGACATCATCCACTTCACCCTGGTTTTGTGGATGTGTTCGTTTGATGTAAAAACATTGCTTTCCCCCATCTTCCAAATTGTTTTGAAGTTTAAAGTTCGAAAAACTAAAATTAATTAAAATTTTTTGAAAATTAGTGTGACACTTCTGATATTTAGAGGTCCCATAAGTGTTTCTCAGTGTTCCACAGAATACTAGATCCTCAAGGTATTATGGGTATTAAGTAGAAAATGCATTCTTTTTTAAATTTTATTTTATTTTATGTTATGTTAATCACCATACAGTACATCATTAGTTTTTGATATAGTGTTCCATGATTCATTGTTTTGAAAATGCATTCTGTGGTCAAATAAGTTTGAGGAATACCATGTTAAACAAAGTGAAATAGGGTTGTTGCCAGTCGGGCTTCTCAGAGCCTTAAAATTAATACATGTTATGAACCTTCTAGTATAGGATTGCAATATTTCCTAAATTTATTTGATATCTTGAGTCAAATCCTTTTTGATCAAGAAACCATAGGACCCATGTTCTAAGGAAACCCCTAAAGACATGAACCAGCCACTCACTTCAGCTCGCTGTCACTGGGGTTCTGCTGTGGTGGGAACCGTGGGTTTAAAAAGCCTGCCCTACAACCCACTCCAAGTTAAGTATCATCTGTGTGGTAGGGCAGAGGAGCTGTGGGATTTTGTAGCAGAAGGCTGCCATTTTCATGGCTATGTGTCAGAGTTAAGTCACTCATCTCCCTCAGTCTCAGTTTACTTATCTGTGAAATGGGGTTAAAATGGAGACCTACCCCACAGAGCTCTTATATGGGTTAATGTCCTTTGGCAACTTTTAAAGAGCTACTTAATGTTTATTGTTACTGACAGTGGCTCCAGAGGTTAATACAGAATCAGGGAGGCAGCCAAGCCAATCTTACACTGTTGGCAGAAAGAACAAGTACTTTCCTCAATAAACTAGAATGAGTCTGGTTTCTTTTTATTAAAAAGGTATAGCGGTTGGCTGTTGTGTGAAACTTTGGATGCCCCCTAGAAGTCCTGCCTACCAATTTGGAGGTACCCATGAGAGAAACTATTGTTTCACGAACAGGGCACTTCTGACATAGATGGAATGAGGAGGTTTGTGTGTGGTATCCAGAGTATTCCCTTAGCATCTTTAAAGGATTGCCTGAGAAGTCCTAGCTGTCTGGCTTCAGCTTTCCTTGGGGTGTCAGTCAGTACCCAAAAGGCTGGTAGCACTTTGCGGAGGGAACAGCCTCCCCCTGCCCCTTCTCTGCTCCCTTTTAGTGTAGCCTCTTCCTGCTGGTAGGGAGCCTAGAAATCTGATCTTGCCCTTCTCACTGCCAGCCCATCCCAAGCCGCAGAAATAAAGCAGAGAAATAAAGAGCTGTTCCAGCCCCCCTAGGGCTCTCTTGAGAGCTGAAAGTTGCCACACAATAAATAGCCTGGTGCTGGCAGTGATCTGGCCATGGACACCCCCACCCCTGGGGCCGGTGGTTTACCCCCTTACTGGCTAATGTGACACAGTTTGGGATTCAGAACATGTGGTCACTGTGCCCTTAAGATCTCTTCCAACTGTAAGTTCAGTGAAAACCCAGAGAAAATGGGCTGTTCTTCCCCAGGAGCTCTCCTCCCAAAGAAGCAGGACCAGCCTTGGAACTGAAACGGTCCACTTCCTGCAGAACTGCGCGCTTGGGTGCAGCTCTTGTGCTTTGCTTTTCTTCCCCAGTAATAGATGTGGACCGTACTCTATAATTCTAGATTTCCTGTTCTTTTTAATAACCTCTTTTTGGCTAAAATCTATGATATTCATTTATTAAACGAGAATTACTTAGTCATGGAAGCCTCAGAAGGTAATCCCAGTGTTTCCGGAGGATAAAACGTTAATTGCCAGTCTTGGTTTGATTGAAGGTTTGCGTATCAGGATGTCTTCTCTCTCCCTCCTCCCCTCCCCTTCTTCCTCTGTCTCTTTCTCTCTGATGAAAGAAGTCTGGATCATAAGATTTTCTTTCTTTCTTTCTTTTTTTTTTTTTTAAGTATTCATGTCTGTGTGGAGTGTTTGACTCCTTAAGGAAATTTAATGGCCAAGAAGAGAAGGCCAGAGGTTCTGAGGTTGAAATTTTAAATTAATTTCCAGTGGGTCTCCATGTATATGTTGCCACTGTAATTAATTGGAACTTTGATTGGTCATTTGTATGTTCAGAAATGATCAGAAAGCAATACAGCCCAACATACCTACAGATATGGTAGAAGGTGTCCCTTATGCCTGCTGCCTGAATGCCTCAAGCCAAAGCACTCTCTGTCCAGCTCGTTCAGTTCAGGTCGCCTGCTGGCTGGGCTAGGGGACCCCATGGAAGGGAGCTCCAGGCGCTTAACCAGGCTGAGCAGGGACATGAGGGCCTCCCATACCTCACTCCTGGAGTCTGCACTCCTGGCCAGGCTGCTCAGGGCGGTCCTTTGTCAGTCTTGGAGCCACCCCTGAGACCCTCCTTTCAGTTCCCTTCTTGGTTTCCTTCTTCTGCTGCACTGGTAGAATTGTTGCTTCTTGGCCACCACCTGAGTCACCTGCATGTCCTGGTCTTACCTTACAGGTGGATGAGTGGTTTGGTCTATTTGTGGAACTAAAACAGCTGATTCTGTGTTTTCAGTTTCAGAATCACTTGTGGAAAAATTAGATGGTCTTCAAAACCCTGTATATCTAAAGCAGGAAAAGAAGACTTTGGAGACCCTTTTCTTCTGTAGCTGGTTGTGGAGCCCTTAGATGGGCTGGCACACTAGACCTACACTTGCAGTCCCAAGTCCCAGGGATGCAGTGCGTCCCCAGCCTGAGGAGGTGGCTGCGCACTCGCAATCATCTCCTCCCCCCGCCAGTAAATGCAGTGAAGAGTCACACAGGCAAACATAAACATGTGATATTCGGGTCACGGTTTATGGCTCTACACATTTCTTCCTGTACAGTTCCCTCTTGTTTGTAAGTGGTGAATCACTAAAGCAGTGATAGCAATCTGAGAGTTAAGAGTAGCAAGACTGTTAATTTTGGTCCTTGTAATAAAGGATGTGTATGGTAGGATATACAGAAAAGATGGGAGAAGGTAAATATTAAATACTTTTTTAAGTTTTTAAATTAATTTTTAAAAATCTTATTAGTTGAGGGGCACCTGGGTGGCTCATTCAGTTGAGCATCTGACTCTTGATTTTGGGTCAGGTCATGAGCTCAGGGTTGTGAGACCGAGCCCTGTGTCAGGCTCCGAGCTCAGAGGGGAGTTGGCTTGAGATTTCTCTCCTTCTCTTTCTGCCTCCCCCCACCCCAACCCGCCCACTCCCGCGTGCACACGTGTGCGCACATTCTCTCTCTCTCAAATAAACCTTTAAAAAAAAGGCATCTGTGCCTATGGACTACATTTCCTAGAAACTTGACTTTCCTTTACTGAGGCTCCTCAAACTGAATACAAATTTGGCTTCCAGCCTGGCCAAAACCTCCATACCTATCCTGTTTCCCTCATCAACTATTCCGTATCTAAAGTGGCAAGTTGACAGCATTTGTCAAAATGTATTTTTATAGAGCTGCACCACCTCATTCCCCTTCTCTGGCAGTCCTGGAGGATGGCACTGTTTGGCCAGCATTGCAGGCCGAGAGCTAGATTTTCATCTGTCAGGCGCCTGCTGCCACAGTGACCACTGGGCTGGCTTTCCCGTGCTTCTGTAAGTCTTTGTCTCCCGTTCCAACCTGGGAGATACTGAAAAATTACCAAATTAAGCTGAAGTGGTGTACCCATTAGGTGTTTTCTTGAGCTGTTCCATGTTTTGGCTGTGAAGATGGACTCCAAGGGAACTGCTGCCATTTTGGCGCTCCAGAATTAGATCCACAGAAATGCCGTTTTTCCTGGGGTGACACCAGCTCCAAAAGCCTAGGTGGATGGTGGCAAATGGTTGTGGCTCGTGATGGATTGGGTGTCCCGGAGATCCCTCTGGGAGCAAAGCAGGGATGGTGGCAGGCAGGCATTTCTTTGCTCTCTCCTCAGGGGTGGAAACATTCATAGTCTGAAGCCCACACCTGTTCTCTGAACTCCACATGAGGTTTCCCTGTCAGATCGAGTGAACATTGATTCATTTCCTTTTCTGTCCTAAATGTTCCATATTTAGTCCCCAGCTTGTCCTGGGGATTGCAGGTTTGGCCTAAATTATCTTTATGTTTAAAGAGTAAGGAAAATTGGTGTTTCACTTTAATTTTGTGTTTCAGGCAGTCGTCTTCCAAACATCTTTTGTTTTAGCTAGGAAAGCAGTGGATAACCTTCATGGATTTGTGGATGTGAGAGTTTCATGCTACTGGCTTGTTTTCCTTCTGTGTCATATTTGGTATTAGGGTCCTATTCCTTTCCTCTGTGCCAAGAAGATAAAAACACTGCTGAGAAATCCACGTTTGTCACAGTGGAGTTAAGTTGTGGGAGGACAGCAGTAGGAACTTTTATGTTTTATTCCCAGATTAAAGTTGATTGGGGTTGTTATGTTTTGTGTAGAGTTTTTTGGAGGCGTTGCCCTTTCTTAGAACATCATGTGATTTAGTGGTGATAATTAGGCAGAAACTTGTCTTCCCTACAGATGCCAAGATTATAGAGGGACTTACTCTCACCAGAGACCAGATGACAGCATCCATAGATATTTTTAGAATAGGTCTCATCATTTGGCTTCCCCATTTCATTTCCCTTGTATCAACAGTCTGATTTCAAACTTATTTATTGGGCACAGGGGGGAAGAGAGGGGACCGTCTCCCCATTAATGAAAGTCACTGATGGGACAGGACAACATTTTTTTTTTTTTAGGGCACTTTCATATTTATTGTTAGTTGGCCTATTGCCTAGTAACTGCAAAGTGATAGCTGTAATTCCCTTCAGCTGTATGCTTCCTTTTCCTTCCAAATGTTTTGCTTAAATCTGATGTGTTCTTAAACTTAGAATCAGCATCAGCATACTTAAACATCTTATTTTAAACAATGTAAAGAATGGGAGAGCTTCATTGAAACCCACCACACCTGTACCCAACCTAAGTATCATTAAATTCCCAGCTCAGTAGCTGGTGTCATCATTTAAAGTGCTCCCTCTATTCTTTCCGTCATTGATGGAGTCAGATAAACATGTGCAAACAGAGTCACCAAAGAATGGCTAAAAATCTAAGGCAGATAAGGAGCTGTGTTCTTTGTGACTCTTTTTAATCATAAGGTCTTCCTAGTGAATGGTGATTCTGGTGTTTCTTTTAAAGAAGAATGCTTGTATTTCTCTTCAACATTTATCTGATTTCTTTATATTTTTACAATATTTTATAATGTATTTGCTTTCTATCACAGAGAAAACAGGTCACCTTTCTGTCCTGTGGAGTGGGATTTCCTCATTACATTTGTCCTTGTCAGAGCTGCCTCGGAACTGGGCCTCTCCTTTCCTGGCTCCCTTCTAAGCACACAAAGTTTCCCTTGCAGGCTGAGAGGCATGGCCTGGGAGACCCCCAGGGAGTGCCGGGACTTAGTGCCACAGGGGGCCCCACGCTCATTCTGCAGAAATGGAAGGAGTCCTGATCAGTGCATCTCCTTTTGAAAGATGGTGTTCCCTGAAGATTCTGGGCCTTTTGATGAGGGAATGTTTATTTGGCCTGGGGATTGTTGTTGGCTCAGTGTGGGCCTCCTGCCCCTGGTTTCAGGGCTGATGCCCTGTTCTGCTTAGAATGATGCCATGTGGGGGGTTATAGGTGCCCTCTGCCTCCTTTCCTCCGATGCTGACCCAGCTCCAGCATAGGAGCAGGCTGCATGCTCTGCCTCTGTACTTGGGGAATGAAGTGTGTCACCTTCCCAGTATGCACTGGTTTCCATGGCTGAATAATTAATACCGGAGGGAACCAGGATGGGGTCTGAATTAGGTAGTGCTTTACAGCTTCTCTCTTGGCACCTGGGGAGTATAGTCCTTGATGACTAATCGCATAGTGATGTTAGATTGTGGTTTATTAAGTGTTACTGGGAAGGAAAAAACTGAATACCCTTCTAAAGAACCATGTCTGTACCCTTATCCATTCACTCCTCGGGGGTTCCAGGTAGAGTAGCGAGAATAGCACTGGCTGGCTCTAGGAGGCTAAATTCTTCACAGATACTTAGATCTGGTATCTGTTTTAGCTGCCTTTTTTTTTTTTTTTTTTTAAGTAACCTCTACACCCAGTGTGGAGCTTGAACTCACAACCCCGAGATCAAGGGTCACATGCTCCACTGACTGAGCCAGCCAGGTTGCCCCGCTGAGCAAGGAGCCCAATGCAGGACTCGATCCCAGGACCCTGAGATAATGACCCAAGCCGAAGGCAGGTGCTCAACCAACTCAGCCACCCCTGTTTTAGCTTTTTCTTGCTCTGAAGCCAACAAGTCCAGGATAATATTGTCTGGTACCTTTACAAAGCAAAAAAAAATCCATCAGCTGGGGAAATTAAATACCGGGGATGGGTGGGGGACAAGGGGCCTTTTTTCCTTCTTTATTGTTGCTGCCTCTGATAAAACCCCTAAGTGCTTCTGTTTGGAGCTGTAGCAAGGGTAATTGTGACCATGGTTCTGCATCATTACCAATACTAAGCCCTGCTGTCTTTATGAATATTGGTAGTGAAAGGTAAGATTGCCAGCCAGCCCAGCCATAGAAGAGACTGAAGTCGTAAGTACATTTGTGAAAATTCCAAATGAACCTATGATAATATCTGGTCTAAAGAGTGGAAAGCAGATGTGTAACGTATATGTGAGCTTACTGGTGCACATTTCATGACTTGCTTACCTTCTCTGATGAGAAGATGGTGTG
This sequence comes from Phoca vitulina, assembly GCF_004348235.1. Taxonomy (NCBI): domain Eukaryota; kingdom Metazoa; phylum Chordata; class Mammalia; order Carnivora; family Phocidae; genus Phoca; species Phoca vitulina. The sequence goes on along the minus strand of NW_022589712.1, from coordinate 51,689,243 downwards.
AACTCACCTTGCTTCCCTCCTACTTCTCTATCCATTTCTTGGCCTAGAGCCATTTTTTCCCTGTGGTGACGGCTGACACTGTCTCCGTAAACCAAGGGTCTTACGTCCTGAGGTCTGTTTTGTTAATTCCTTTATTTATTTTTTTTAAGATTTTATTTATTTGACAGAGAGACAGCGAGAGAGGGAACACAAGCAGGGGGAGTGGGAGAGGGAGAAGCAGGCTTCCCGCAGAGCAGGGAGCCCGATGCGGGGCTCGATCCCAGGACCCTGGGATCATGAGCTGAGCCGAAGACAGACGCTTAACGACTGAGCCACCCAGGCGCCCCTGTTTTGTTAATTCTTTTAGCTACATCTCTGTGAGTATACTTTTTTTAGTCCTTTAACTTTTCTGGGCTCAGAGGTCTCAGGAAGTCTGCTCAGACATGTAAATTCAGATGGTCTGAGAGGACCCCTTTTGTGCCTCACCATTGAAGACTATTGAAGGCAAAATAATAATAAATTGTTAACTGTTAAAGAGATGTTTTGTGGGAGGGTTTCTTGGCCATATGTGTGTGTTAGATAATTTTTTTCTCTGCAGACCTTTAATATTAAAAAAAAAAAAATTCCCACACATCCCATTTAGAGATAACTTACTCCTTTAATTAAAGCAAGGGAAGTCAAGATGATCTCCATCCAGCAGTGCAGACTGAGTAAGCCTTTGTGGAAAATGGCCATTTCAACTCCCCTGGTATTGATGGTAAACAAGGTCGGTTAGTCCATATAGCCAGTGGGAGAGAACCAGAAAGGCATAGGCTGGTCTGCTTAGGGTGACCAACTTTTCTTGTTTCAGCTTGAAAGTTCCATGTCCCAGGATACCCCTCAATCCAGAAGTCTAGAGCAAAATCCCATCTGCACCCTGACTTACTTAACTTACTTAAAAGGGCTGACTAATGGGGCACCTGGGTGGCTCAGTCAGTTAAGCGTCTGACTCTTGGTTTTAGCTCAGGTCATGATCTCAGAGTCATGAGATTGAGCCCTACATTGGGCTCTGCACTCAGCATGGAGTCAACTTCTTTTCTTCTCCCTCTGCCCCCTCTCACCCATCACGTGTGCGTGCACACGCACTCTCAAATCAGTCAATCAATCAATCTTAGAGATATTAAAAAAAAGAAAGGGCCTACTAAAACACCCCTAACTTGCTTTCTTTTTAACCTCCCAAGATGAATGACCTCATTTCCTCTAGGCTTTTTCAACTTGAGAGCATCTTGTAATCAAGCCCAGAAATACGGTAAGTAGTCTCCATGCTTTGTCCTTAGGTTTTCAGACCTTTGAAGCTAGTGTAGCAAAACAGCTTTCCTGTGAGTACCCTTAGTTCGGAGGTGAGGTGAGGAGACAGGAGGCTGGTGAAGTATGACCCGGAGGTGCCTACAATTGCTTTTTGAATGTCCTTAATCATCTTTGGTTTTCTTTTCTCCTCCTGCAGACCCTCAAACTGACACAAGACCTACAGAGAAACCCTTTGCCAAATCTGCTCTCAGCAAGTGGACAGTGATACCGTTTACAGCTTAACACCTTTGTGAATCCCGCACCATTTTCCTAACCCAGCAGAGACTGTTAAAGGCCCCTTACCCCGGGTGAAGCACTTACCCTTGGAACAGAACTCTCTATATAAAGTATGCAAAATCTTCCTTGTACAGGGTGATGAGCCACCTGCCAGCGAAGGACAGCACCCTGTCAGCACCACCCACCCTTGTTCAGAGCACACCGTGAGCTCCTGTTGGCGATTCTGTGGCGTATTCATATCATGATGGTTTATGGGATGTTTTAAGTGTCATTTTTGTGTTTGTTTTCCTTTGACTTTCTGAGTTTTTCACATGCATTAACTTGCAGTATTTTTATGTTAAAATGTTAATCATCCTTCCCCTGGCAAATTTAAAAACAGAAGGAAAATGTTGTACCAGTTACTATTTCTAGCTTTGGGCATCACAAGCATTTGAGCCCTTGGAACTCCATAAACTAACAAATTACATAAACCAGAGGGGGATTTTCTTTCTTCTTTTGTTTGGTAGAAAACTATGCTTTTCTAAAACCTGAACAATGGCACAACTGTTTGCCGTGCGCACCAGTCCAGGACTGACCCCTGCATAGGCCCAACGAATGGAGTGCTGCATGCGACCCAGTGTGTTTTCGTTCTGAGTGAGGGGCCTGGGGGGGGCGGGGAGAGACCCCCAGCACCTGGTCTGCAGTTGCCAGAGCAGTCGGGCCTCTGGTCTCCTGGCATTATCCTCAGCTGATGCAGTGAATAGTGATGGTATGCTGGTTAGAAATTAGGATCTTTTCAAGAAAGAAGTCAGCTCAGCTGCCCACTCATTGCCAAATGCCACTAAAGGATTTAGTTTTAAGGAGAAAAGAAAAAGAAAAGTAGTCCTGTTTTGCTTTGCAGAAGAAATGAACTTACAGGTGAGCATTAAGCCTATAGTGAGAAATGTGTGAAAAGTACAAACCAGAGTCACTATTTTCCTAAAATACCCTTGATTATTTTCAGCCTTGCTGTGTATAATCGGATCTACTAGACATGTATGAGTGAGAGGCAATAGCATACAAACTGATTTTTATATATATACACACACACAATCTATATATATAAAAGCTTAGATTGTGATTGTACAAGTGACACAATGGAAGTACAAGATAGGGCAGTTTTGACATTTTTTTTCCCTCCACCTTTCTGCTTCTATGGATTTCATTTTGTTTTGTTTTCAAAAAGTTATGGTGCTGTATAGGTGCTTTCTGTTGAACCTGGAAAGTGGGATTATATTAGTTACCCTCTTTGGTAGGCAGAATAGTTGGGAACACCTTAGGTACATATGAAAGACTGGTGTAATGAAGCTCTGATTAGCACAGCATATGCATACTTCTCCAAAGTGATATATGAAGACTCTTTTCTTTGCATAAAAAGCATTAGGTATATAAATGTATAAATAAATTTTATCATGTACAGTACAAAAATGGAACATTCTGCATGGACGTTAGGAATACAGGCTAGTATTTCAGCACAGACTTCCCTGCATGAGTTCTCGCTGACGCTTGCACCGTGCAGTGGGCACTGACTCCCTCCCACCAACACAGACGTGCCACCCGACCCCTGCACCTACCACCGGCCACCAGGGGACCCCTTGTGCACCTTCACTTCATAATTCCTCTGGGGGTGATAATGGTGGTGATAACAGCTCCTAGCATAATGAAAGTTCCATTTGGTATTGTCACACATCTCTCCCGCCTCGCTTGGGTTGTCATGTTTGAGTGATGGCCCTGTTGATTTCACCCTGCCTTTTACTGAATCTGTAAATTGTCATGCAATTGTGGTTATAGTAGGCCTGTAGCGTATTGCCTTTTCTAAACTGCTACACGTTTATAATCTTCATTTTAAAAGTATGTATAATTTTTAAAAATATGTATTCTATTCACGTGGTCTGCTTGTCAGTGAGACAGACTTTTGCTTACTGTATTCTTTATAATAATGCTAGCCACTTCCTTGACTCTTTGGTAGTCCCCTGCACGCAAGAACTGTCCAGTATCACTGAAAGGAGGCTGCCCGTCTGGGTTCCTAGGTGATGCTGCCCTGGTGGGGGTGCCGATGGGACTCAGCTGCAGCAGCCGCAGGGAGGGAAAGGTGAAGGGAGGTCAGATACGAGGAGAACCCGGAGTGCTTACAGCATGAGGGCCCTGAGAATTTCTCTCCTGAACTCAAAAAAACAGCAAACTAACAAAATAGCTAATTTGCCTTTGCAGTTTTATAGACCCTGGGAGCTACTTTGGGAGTAAGAAAAGCAACTCTCAAATATGTTTCAACTTTAAAATGTTGACTTCTTTTCAGACATGTGGCATCTCATTCTCCTTTTTTCTCAGTGTTTGTTAAATTTCAGGCAGAATGTCTTACAAAATGTCCTAGAACCAGATTATAATTTAATTGAAAACAGCTGAGGGAGGGACAGAGGAGGTCTGAGAGCAGGGCAGCCACAGAGCACATCAGGAAAATGGAGGGGGAGGGGTGCTTTGACTTTGTTGGGTTTTTTGTTTCTTAATAATGCAAATAGCATCTACTTGTAGAGCATTGTGGAGAGCTGAGGTCAGGACAAAGTTGAGTGCCAGCGTCAGTTTTGGGAGGGAGCTGGAATAGTTAGGCCCATCCAGGATCACAGCAGCACCACTCTCAGCCTTGGCCACTGCTGGCTGACTGTCCACCCAGAGGCCCGACACCCCCCCCCCCCCACCCCTCACCCCCGCACTCGCCAGGTTCTGCGGTGGCCAGACAGGGCAGAGGTGCAGCCTAAGACCTCCGCCTCTTACACTGAGACTCTGCTCTCAGGAAGGGCCAACTGTTGGCCGCCGTGTGGAGTTCTCATTGTCATGGGTCCCTCACAGTAAGTTTTCTGATCTGGAGCATCTGGGTGGAATACTTCGCCTCCAGGGGCCTGGCAGCTGTAATGTTTGCATCCTGATGAGAACTATTCCAGGTTATCTTCAGCCTCTAAATAAGCTGCTCTAGGGAGCCGTCCACTTTTAATGGGAAATTAGAAGAGTAACTAATGTTGAAAACATGACATGCACTCTTGGGTTCTGTTCTCTCTTCAGGCTCCAGCACCAGATACCTTGTACCAAAGTTAGAAAAGAGCTTTATCATCAGCCTTCTCTGTCCTGGTGTGAGAGCTGCCTGCCAGGTTCAGCTCACCCATTAACTGTGAATGAAGCTGAGCTCGATCTACTTTATTGCATCCTCTGCAATAGGATGATTGCTGAAACATAGATTTTTTAAAAATTTCAGAAGTTTGTCTTTCCTGTTAACGGGAGGATTGTGCAAGTGGACAGTGATACTGTAACACACACGTGTGATACAAGATGGGCTGTGTGTGTGTGTGTGTGTGTGTGTGTGGTGTTGAGTTTGGGTATTCTGTGTGTGGCACTTGAGCACCCTGAGGGGAGGACCTCACGACTCACAGCTCAGGACAGCTCTGCCCAGTCTCAGGGTGCCCTTTCAGGTGGCTTCCGATCTTGTTGAAGACAGTAGGGACAGACTTGGCCTACACCCAGTGGACCCCGCTTATGGAAAGAGGACTGTTGGAATCTCTTGGGGAGACTGTCAAGAGTAAAGCGGTCAGACAGCCAGTCCTGTGTCATGTGCTAATGCCATGGGCTGCTAAAGGGAAATGGGAATGTCACCCTTTCTCTCTGAACGCAGAAGCAAAACCCTGATAGCTCTAACTCTGATTTCCTTTTTCTTGATGTATTTGGGGAACATGTATGATTAGGCATACTGTTGTATTTTTTGACTTAGCAGAGTTTTTTGTAGAAATGCAATCACTGGCAAAGAGGTACGAAAAAGCCAGCCTGTCCTGAAGACTGGGGGCAGCAGGGGCAGTGAGGGGATAGTGAAGGCCTTGCGAAATCCTGTCTGCACACGAGATCTTAACGCAGACGCCCAAGGAACTGAAAAGAGTATATCCTATTTGATCTAAATCTTTGGTGGATAACATTTTATGCAGTTTGAATGAATGAAATATTTTCCTCTTGTTTAATTTTGTGTGTATTCTTCTTTGATGAATGATTGGTTCTGAGGCCTCTGCCACACTCCAGAATTATTTGTGTGGCTGCTTTTAAAAAACTATGTGTATGATCACTTATTTCTCTAAAATTATCTCATTGCCTGGCAATCAGTCTTCTCGCGTATACTTGTCCTAGCACATTATGTACACAGGAAATGTAAACAGATGTGAAGGAGGACCAGAAAAATAAGTTAATATTAAAAAAATATATTGTGCGTTTTGGCTTCACATGTTTAACTTTTTTTAAGAAAAAAAAGTTGCATGAATGGAAAAAAAAATCTGTATACAGTATCTGTAAAATTGTCTTACCTGTTTCAATTTCTTGCTCATGCCCCATTCAAACTAGAATTAAATATGGTGCATGGCCATATTCAAACACCTAAGAGTCCAGCAGTTGGTACTTTGGTTTGAAGCACCTCATCCTTTCTTTCCAAGCGAACACTATCATATTGCATTCTTGCTGAGGATTTTGTCCAACCATATGTTGCCATGAATTAACTCTACCACCTCTCTTCTCAAGAATCAAAACCAGTTTGATTTGGGAATCTTCCCCTTTCCAAATGAAATAGAGATGCAGTACTTAACTTTTCTTGGTGTTTGTAGATATTGCCTTGTGTATTCCATTTAAAACCATAATCTAGTTTGTAAAAGAGATGGTGACGCATGTAAATAAAGCATCCGTGACACTCTGTCTCACTCCAAGAAGTCTTTTGTTCTCCCTTCCCCTTTAACTCCAGATGTGAAAGGGCTGCATTTCTGTCAAGGTCTTCCTGTGGAATGACTTCACAGGCTGGGACAGGCACAAAGCTGAGAGCCTCTGTCATGAGCTCTCTAAACCGAATGATCTAGCAAACTTTCTCTCCAGCCAACTTGTGAGCTCCACAGACAACCAGTTTAATAAAAGCAGATCAGATCTATGGCCTTGTTCATGGTGGCTGATAGTCACTTTGGTGTGCATGGTGTCATGTTGCCCAGGTGGGGCTTTTAGGTAGGGAAGCCGGATTTAGACTCTCTGCCTTCGCTGAGTGTCAGAGATTTTGACCTATCAAAACTTTGGCCCTAATAAGGTCCCCCTCATGTGAGTGCCGTGGATGAACATCGGTCATCGACAGAGCCCTCCTGCATATTGAAAATTAGGCACAATATTTCAGGCCTCTGGTGGCAACAGCATAAATATTTCCTCCGTGTGTTCATTTAGGGCCTCTCAGGAGAAACTCCACCCTATTGTAAAACTATCCCTCATAGCCTGGGTGGTATTTTTCATTTTAATAGACGTAGACATTATTCCGCTTTTAGAAACTCCCCAGTATTGGGTTCAAAGTCCCAAGGAACATGATGGACTCATTTCAGATCAAGTGAGTAAATATTTTAAAGTTTGCCCTTTGGAAAAAAAATAATAAAGTTTGCCCTTTGAGATAAATTTTATATTGGTGGAGCGTCATGCTTTCCTAAGTTGTCCTTTCCATGGTTTTAATTACCTATGACGGTAAAACCTCACCATCTTCTACACCAAAGCCAACTGGGAGAAGGTATTCCATTTGAGATTGCTTCTCAGTTTTCATTTTGTTTCCCAAAAGATTAAAGATGGAAACCTAATACTAGTTATCATAAGATTCTCAATAGAGCCTTCTCCCAAACCAAGTAAAAATTCAACCAAAAACTAATTAAAGTTAATGATCAACAATTACTAAGTCAAGTGTGGCAGTGGGCCAGACACTGATGAGCACCAGAAGAACCAGGACCTGGCCATCAACAGATGAATGGATAAAGAAGATGTGGTATATATATACAATGGAATATTATGCAGCCATCAAAAGGAATAAGATCTTGCCATTTGCAATGACGTGGATGGAACTGGAGGGTATTATGCTGAGCGAAATAAGTCAAACAGAGAAAGACATGTATCATATGACCTCACTGATATGAGGAATTCTTAATCTCAGGAAACAAACTGAGGGTTGCTGGAGTGGGGGGTGGGGTGGGAGGGATGGGGTGACTGGGTGATGGACACTGGGGAGGGTATGTGTTCTGGTAAGCGCTGTGAATTGTGCAAGACTGTTGAATCTCAGATCTGTACCTCTGAAACAAATAATGCAATATATGTTAAGAAAGAAAAAAAGAAGAAGAATGTAGCAGGAGGGGAAGAATGAAGGGGGGGAAATCGGAGGGGGAGAAGAACCATGAGAGACAATGGACTCTGAAAAACAAACTGAGGGTTCTAGAGGGGAGGGGGTTGGGAGGATGGGTTAGCCTGGTGATGGGTATTGAGGAGGGCACGTTCTGCATGGAGCACTGGGTGTTATGCACAAACAATGAATCATGGAACACTATATCTAAAACTAATGATGTAATGTATGGGGATTAACATAACAATAAAAAAATTAAAAAAAAAAAAAAAAAGAACCAGGACCTGGGCCCTGCCCCCATGAGTTTATATTCTAGGTGTAAGTGTCTGCTCCACTTTGAGGAATAAAGGGCTAACTCTTGCTGACTCCCTGCTTCAGCTTCTTGTTTAGAAGAGGAAGAATTTGGACTAATCTCTGTAACACCTTAGGGATTTGATTTTGCAAATAAAATTCAAGTAATGAGGGCAAACCTTTAAGCTAGCAAATCTGACCTGCGTCAACCCAGTCACCCATAACACAGCTAGAGTACAGGGCTGAAAGGTAAAGGAAGGTAGACTTCAGAACCACTGTCTTCACTCTCTCCCAGCACAGCCAGGCCCCTGGGACATGGAAAAGTAGGGAGATGGCTCTGGGGTAAGGGTAGGCAATGAGGGGGGGAGCGTGGCCAGGGGAGCATGTTGGAAGTGTGGGGGTAAAAAAAGGAGCATTCAGAAGGAGACCCACCCTAGCTCTGCTTTTATCTCCATCTAAGAGAAGCAACGGTGCTGGGTCTGAGGACTAGACACCTGTGGAACTGGAGGAAAAGGAGGCCCTCCCCTGGATTTTCCTAATTTGAATGTTAAGAGAGGAAAGCCATCAGCAATATATAAGACCTGAGAAAAGATCGTGCGTGTGTGGTTCTGCCTAGTGTCTGTTATGTAATAATGGCTCGAACCTGCATTTTTGCCTGCCTTCTCTGAGGACTTTCTAGAAACACTACAAACATGCCCACTCCCACTCAGGGAAGAAAAATGTCGACGCCCTTCTTATATTGACACAGGACCTCCTCTGAATCCCACCTTCATCCATCTCAGCAGCACCTACTATGGGCAGGCACGGTCTTTGTCCCAGACAGATGGGCGTGAAGGGGCTGAAGTGAAATGTAGGGCTGATGGCATGAGTTCTTGTGTGGATGAATCCTACCAACGCTACTAAAGGTATGATGGGACAGAGGAAGTAAAGCTGTGGGAGCCCAGAGGAAGGGAACGTTTGAGGGGAAAGGCAGAAATGGGTTGGGTTTTCTAGCTCAAGTGAAGAATCGCAGGGACAGAGGTGGCAGGAAAGATTGGAACATACCTGGGAAACAGTGAGTAGTGGACTTATTTGGGGCTTAAAGAGCTCAAAGAAGATCAGTGAGAAGTCAGGCAAGAAAAGTGGGCTGCCAGAAAATTCCAGAACAGTGGCTTGGACTCTGATAGTGGAATGGGAAGAGAGCAGGGCAGGGAGCTGTTTTGAGTGGGCCTTGAGAAAGGGCACACTGTGGGAGGTGGATCCTAGGAGGAAGATGTTGAGGAAACGAGAAGTCATGATTTTTCTGGAACTATTTTCACAACATGCTACCCACAGAAAATGATGACGTGTATTGCCTACTGGGATGACAGAGGAAGCTGCTCCTGGTCCCAGGTCTCTGACAGCCACAGGCCCTAGAAGCTGCCCCAAGGGCTGACAGATCAATAGCTCTCGGCATCCTTGTGACTTTGCAACTGAGGTAAGAGCCCTGATCTAGTGGAAATCACAAAAAACTTGGTGAAATCTGGGGGACACAGGCAAGGGACTTTGGCTTTCAACTCTTTTGTACAAGTTTAATTTATCAAAGTGCAAGTGTGTTACCTTTATAAAGATAAATAGTTTCATGCCAGGACCCATCCCCAGAGGACAAATGTCCATTGTACCTGGCAATTGGGTTATGGAATTTTTTGTCAAAATTATCTTCATTTTGTTGCACTGTATTTTTAAATATTTTGAAAGGTAATGCATTCACATGAGCCAAGGTGGAAAGGCCGGCTTTGAGTCCTCTTTTAAGACTGTAAGGAATAAGGAATAAGGTGGGATAAGGGTATTAGGGTGTAAAAGTGGAGATAATTAGGTAGCAGTACCGTGTAAAAGGAATCTGACCGATAAGTGAATAGCATCACTGCAAAGTTGTATCTTTGTAACTTCAGATTTCCATAATTTCATCCTCTTAACATCTTGAATATCAGTATAGGAAATACCTAGTCAGAACAAAGGAATATTATGCATCAATTAAAACAATAATTATGGAAGTTATTAATATATATAGAAAATGCTCATATCAGATCCGCTCTTAGAAATGTAATTATTGCTGTCATATTATAACCTTATATATTAACGTAAGAAAAATAAAGAGCAGAATAGAAATAGTACTGCCAGGGTAAACTATGACTGGGGACAGGTCCTAAAAGGAAAAAAGCAAAAATTGAAATAATTCTTGTGTCCGGACACTTTGGCCTCAACACTGCACTTAGGACCTCAACTGTTGCCGCCGTGAACTGTTCCTCAGTTGCTCCTCCAAATGCAAAGTGGAGGGCACCTGAGTCATCTGCTTGGAGCCCCACTGGCAGGGGCATCAGGAACCATGTCCTGCTCCAGTAGGGGAGGAGGGGCTCTTCTCCCACCGAGATGCACCTACTGGGTAACTCCTTCAAGTAGGAAGGGGACTTGTCCCCAGAAGACAAATGCCCTTTTATCTGGCAATTGAGTTACGAACATTTTTGTCAAAATTATCTTAGTTTTGTTGCACTGTATTTTTAAATACTTTGAAAGGTAGTTCATGCACAAGATTCAAAAGCCGGAAAGCATATAGATACACACAGGAAATGTTTTCTTCCCATCCCTGTCTAGTTCTCTGCCTCGTTCCCCTCACTTCAGAGTTTATTGCTCATCCTTCCAGAATTTCTTATGCACCTACAAGCAATAAAAACACAAATTCTTATTTTCCCCCTTTTTTTTATTTTTTAAAAAAGATTTTATTTACTTGTTAGAGAGAGAGAGAGAGCATGAGCAGGGGGAGGGGCAGATGGAGAGGGAGAAGCAGACCCCCGCTGAGCAGAGAGCCTGACTCGGGGCTCCATCCCAGGACCCTGGGATCATGACCTGAGCTGAAGGCAGATGTTTGAGCCTCCCAGTACATTATACACACTGTCAGGCATCTTACTTTGTTAATAATTTTCTTAGACATAGAGAAAATATACCTACATAGAAAGCCTCCTCATTTTTATAGTTACATAGTATTCCATTGTATTACTGTATCATAGCTCATAGAACCAGTAGTCCCCTATTGATAGACAACATTGTTTCTAAATGCTTGTTATTATCAGCAACACTGCAGTCAATAATCTCATACATATATTACATACACATGTAAGAATCTCTGTAGGATTAATGCCCAAACTTGGAATTGCTGGGCCAAAGGATATACATACATTTGGGATTTTAATAGAGATTGACCAAATTGCCCTCCAAGGTACCAAGTCACATCACCAACAATATGGGAGAACTCCTGTTTTCCCACATCCTCATATTTTTAATATTTTAAAAATTAAATTGCAAGTCTGTCTTTCCCTCTCCCCCTCCAAGCTTCTTTAAGTCCTACCTAAGGGGCTGAGGGCCTGGTGAGAGGGAGGGGAGCAGGTGGGAGAGGTTCGGGGAGACAGACTCAGGCAGCCTGGCGACTGCTAGGGAGGGAGGAGGAGTTCTCGGCACTCACAGTTGAGCACCCATCCTTGTGCCAGCACGCTGGGGATCATGCTGCCAACCTGTCCATCCAGTCTGGCCACGGGCTACACCCCTCATGCCACCGGCTTGGACCGCCCAGCCTCAGGGTCAGCAGCCTGACCTCGCAGCTGTGCTCCCTCACCTCCCAGAATTCCAGAGGGGAGCTATCACCCGAAGGAAACAAGTCTGGTCTCTTTGGCACCAAACCACACACCTAGACCTATTCATAGCAAGATTGCACAACCAGCTGGAGAGCAGCCCGGCTGGGCATGGGGAGAGTGGGGCCACATGTGGGCCAGACCCTGACCCATTGATGCCCCAGGCTGGCCTTCCAGCTTTCAGAGCAAGGCTGTCCCTGGGGGGTTCGGTGACCTCAAAAGTCTGACTGGCTTCTCCTCCTCAGTGGGGGAAACCTGCTCCTCCAAAGGAAAGGCTCTAACACTCTCCTGCAGGCTGCTGCTCCATGAGCCCTCCTTTGGCCCTACTGTGCAGGTGGGCACCTGGGGTAGGAGGCGGGGGGGGGCCTCTCCTTAGTTAACACAGAAACCAGGAGGCAGGCTTTTACACAAGAGGAAACTGAGTCACTTAATGACTAAGCCCTTTATATCTCTGTAGGGAGCCAGTATCATGGAGTAGGAGAGGGAAACTCAACTTTGGAATGGGACAGATCTTGATTTGCACCCAGCCCTGCCTATTCTCTAGCTGAATGACGATAGATGAGTCAGTTAACTTCTCTGGGCCTCTGTTTTCTCTTCTGTGAAATGGGAACAAGGCCGCCCATGTTGTGAGTTGTGAGGATCACCTGAGAGCGAGCCAGTGAAGTTGCAGCCCGCTTCCACATCAACAGAAGACCCTTGTCAAAAGTTCTCTCTCTTTATACACAGCCCACTGGCCCACACACTGCAGGGTGTGGGATTTTTTTTTTGATTGAAGTGTAGTTGGCACACAATACTGCAATGGTTCCAGGTGTACAACACGGTGATTCAACAAGTTTATATGTTAGGCTGTGCTCACCACAAGTGTAGCTACGGTCACTCCGCAACGCTGTTACAATTCCATTGACTATATCCCCTACGCTGTGCCTTTCATCCTTGTGACTTATTCATTCCCTAACTGGAAACACGTGCCCCCCACTCCCCCTCACTCCCCTTCACCCACCTCTCCTGTCTTCCCACCCTCTCCCCTCCCGCAAACCATCAGTTTGTTCTCAGTTTTTATAGGTCTGATTCTTTTTGTTTGTTTGTTTGTTCATTTGCTTTGTGTGGGGTGTTGGTTTTTATCATATAAAAATATAAAGCAAACTTTGACATATTAATGAACCCCATCCGTGTAATTAGATTGCGTAGCAATTACGCATAAAAGGTAACAACCAACTTGTAAGGTTTTCCTGCTCTCGGTTTCTTTGAAGTCGTTTGGGATCTGTGGGCAGCCCCATGTGCATGGTCCATGCTGTGTACCATAGAGTCATCATCATTATCACAAAGAGCTCAAATGTCATGGCAAGAGTGTTGGAAGACTTGTTTCTGGTCCTGGCTCTGCCACTAAACGCCACTCAGCGTTGCGGAGTGACTGTTTCGGTGGCCTTGAGGGCGTCATTGTCCCCCCTCTCTCTGGCCTTCAGTTTCCCCATCTACAAAGTCTACTCCATGAACATTCCATACTTCACAAGGCTATCATGATGAGCCCAGATGCGGAGCACACATTTTACAAACCACAAAGCAAGTACAGAACCACAGACGCTTTTTTGAGTCAGGAAGTTGGCAAATGTTAATACATTCATTTTCCAGAAGGGAAACGGAGGCAGAGTCCAAAGTGGGCTTCAAGGCTCATGGTTTCTGGCTACAAGCCAGCCCTCCGCCTGGGGCCTCCAAAGCCACACAGGCCCAGAGAGCCTGGGGTGAGAGCTGGGGTCCAGCGCCCCTAAAGAGGCGAGGAAAGAACTGGACAAAGGGGAAAGCCTGGCCGAGAGAACGGGGAGCGGAGGCGGGCGGGGGGCGTTCGGCAGGGAGAGTGGGGAAGGCGCAGCTCGCCGCCCTCCGCCCTCCGCAGATGTCAGCCCTAGAGCCCCGCTGGTGTTGCCGTGAGTCTCTCCAGTCTCTGTCCTCAAGAAGTGGAATGACACAGGCGCCACAGGGGCCCAGCTGGAAGGTCTCTCGGACAGACACTGGAGGCCAGCCCCATCCCGGCTAGTTCCAGGGGTACAAGGAACGGCCGCGGGCTGGGGCCTGCGGGCGTAAGGACCGGAACCTGTGGGCGGTGTGCGCGTGCGCGAGCGCGTGCGCATGCGTGGAGGGCGGGAGGCGGAGGACGAGGCCTCGGAGTTGCAGTCTCCAGGATGGGCCGAGATGGCGTTGCCTTCATAGACAGACGCCTTCATAGACAGACCCCTTCCTGCCCAGGGCCTCCCGGGTGCCCCGCTGGGTGTTCGGAGAAGAGCTGAGTTAAAGAGAACCTCGCCGTGTGGTTTGAAGCTTCTAATGGCCGCGTTCGTACCTCCCTGAGTGTAAAGGCTCGGGCCACCTCCCTGGGCTCGGCTCTGCCCAGGGCTCGCTCCGCTCTGGGCGAGTAAGAGGAAACGTCCAGCGCTGCGGCTGCCCCTCAGGCCCGATTTTGTACGTTCAGAAGCCACTTGTTCACGACGGAACTCAAAGTAGGTTTAACTTTTACAACAGTAAAAAGTCTAATAAAACAAGCATGATGAGAAAACACCCCTTTGCAGGAGCCTGTGGACTGCGGCTTGCAAGGCCCCTGGTGTAGTGAGCAGCGGCATATGGACTTCGGGGTCAGACATGGCCGTGGAGCCGGTCCTCTCCACTCGCCATCCGGTGCCTTGTCTGTTTCCTGCGGATAATAATAATACCTCCCTTTAGGATTCCTACGAGGATTAGCTAAGTCATACCAACACCTACTTATTTATTTACCCTATAATTCAACATGTGCTTACTGAGGGCCTGCTATGTGGTGGCACTGTGCTTGTTAGTGGTGAAGAGCTCAGGTCTTTCATTTTAGAGATTCACCACCATGGAGCTTCTGCTCAATAGGATATTTCAAGAAAAGAATGAACGAATGAAAGAAAGAAAGAGAAAGAAAAGAGAGGAAGGAAGGAAGGAAAAGGAAAGGAATGAAGGAAGGAGAGGGAAGGGAGGGAGGAAGGAAGGAAGAGAAAGAAAGAGAAAAGGGAAAGAAAGAAAAGGGAGGGAGGAAGGAAGGAAAAGGAAAGGAAGAAAGAAAGGAAGGAAGGAGCGAGAGGGAAGGGAGGGAGGAAGGAAGGAAGAAAAAAGAAAGAAAGAAAAAAAGGAAAAAGAGCGAGCGAGCTCAGGCTTTAGAAAAAGAAAAGGAGGGAGATGGATGGGCATTTGGCTTTGCCCGTGTAACCTTAGTTAGGTCACCTAACCCCCTACACCTGTTTTCTCATCTGCAAGATGAAGATGACAATAACAACTCTACCTGGCCATGTTATTGTGAGCTTTAAATGAGATGATATGCGATGGTGCTAAGCATCTGGCACAGAGTAAGTGCTGGATGAACTTAGCTATATTGATTAGTACATTGGAACTGCTCAATAAATCATAGACCATAGATTTTTGTAATTAGTCTCTAAAATATAGTCACTGTACCTTCCAATGACAAAGGAAAACAGATTTTTCAAAATGTGCCCTTGGGATCATGTGTATCAGGAAAGCATGAAGGGAGCTTGCTAGAAATTCAGATTCCTTGGGCCCATTTCAGAAGTGCTGAATCAGCATCCAATGGGGCCTGAAAGTCTGCCTTTTCACAAACATCTGAAGTACACTGAAATTTGAAAATTCCTGGGGGTAAAAGGTAAAAATGCTCATCCACTGAGGGGCCTTCTATGTGGTGGGCAGAATAATGCCCCCCCCCAAAGATGTCCATGTTCTAATCCCTGGAACCTGTGAATGTGTTAGGGTTATAAGGGGGAATTCAGGTTCTAATTAGTGAATTTTAAAATAAGGAGATTATCTGCCCAGTGTAATCCATGTATCCTTAAATGGAGTAGAGGGAGACAGAAGAGTCAGATCCATCGGAATGACAATGTGAGGAAGACTCCACTGGCTTTAAAGATGAAGGAAGAAGGGCCACAAGCCCAGAAATGTGGGCAGCCTCTAGAAACTGGAGAAGACAAGAAAACAGATTCTCACCTAGAACCTCCAGAAGGAACACAGTCCTGCTTGATTTTAGCCCATGAGACCCATTCTGGACCTCTGACCTCTAGAATCATGATACATTTGTGCTGTTTTAAGCCACTAAGTTTGTGGTGATTTGTTGCAGCAGCAACAGGAAAGGAATATGTCCTCTTCAGGCACACTGGATTCATGCCACTGGATCTGGAAGACCCGTGAGCCCCAGCCATGAGTGAGGGTGGGAACCTTGACTGAGGGGAGCCACAAGGAAAGGGGACCGGTTGCACAGTTCCGGGCTGTCCCTGTGGTTTTGCTGACACTCCCCCCCCCCCCCCCCCCCCCCCCCCTGCTTAGGCTACTTGTTTCTTGTTCATTCACTCTCTGGTGCTCAGGATGGCTATTGAGCAAGACTCATGTACATCAGGCTTACATGCATCTTTTTTTTTTCTTCTGATTTTATAATGAAAATCTTCAAACATACAGAAAAGTTGAAAGAATGATTACGCTAGATTCAACAATTCTTAACATTTGCCATGTTTGTTTTATATTTATATATGCATGTATATATAATACAGGTATATATGGTTTTGTTTTTTTTTAAGATTTTATTTATTTATTAGAGAGAGAGATGAGAGAGAGCACGAGCATGGGGGAGGAGTAGAGGAGAGGGAGAAGCAGGCTCCCTGCTGAGCAGGGAGCCCAGTGAGGCAGAGCTGGATCCCAGGACCCTGGGATCATGACCTGAGCCGAAGGCAAATGCTTAACCAACTAAGCCACCCAGGCGCCCCTGTATGGTTTTGTTTTTGCCAAATCTTTTGACAGTTCAGCCATCATAACACCTTTAATACCTCAGTATGTATCTTTCAAATTGCATAGTATCCCTGCAAAGTCAGTACAGTCATTGGCCCCATTTTACACCTGAAATATTTGAAGGTAAGAATTTGAGGTTTTAAGAAATTACTTGGCCAGAATCACATAGACAATAAACAATGGAATTGAAATTTGAACCCAGGTTCTTACCCTGTCTTCTGTTTGAATGGTTCTAGAGCTCGGAATTATGGTCATCCCAGAAGGCATGGTTCTGGTTTTGGGTTTCTTGCTGTGAGAAAACTCAAAGCATTTCAGAGAGACAAAATTTCCTCTTAACAATATCCCCTTAAGGTCAAAGCTACCACTTCCCAAGAGGTTGGGTAAATTCCAAGATGTCAGGTTACTAGAAAAGATGTTCAGGGTGCAGGCCCCAGAAGAACAGATCATGAAGGCTGCCAAGCCCACTGCCCCTGGAATGAGGTAGTGCTTTGGAGCACCCCCAATATACACCTGAATGTTCTCCCATCCCAAATTTTCTTAGTTGCCTACTCACTAAATGTGTGAATAGGACCTCACCCCCTTTTACTATTTGACATTTTTTTTTTAGATTTTATTTATTTACTTGAGAGAGAGAGAGAGAGCAAGAGCAGGGGAAGGGGCAGAGGGAGCGAGAGAGAAGCAGATGCCCCTGCTGAGCAGGGAGCCCAACACAGGGCTCGATCCTAGAACCCTGGGATCACAACCTGAGCCAAAGGCAGACTCTTAACCTACTGAGTCACCCAGGTGCCCCTCTATTAGACATTCTTAAAGTCTTATGTTATTTTATTTTTTTTTAAATATTTTATTTTTAAGTAATCTCTATACCCAACGTGGGGCTTAGACAGAGCCAGCCAGGCACCCCCTTAAAGCCCTATTTTAGCTTTACATTTCAGAAATGGTGTAACATAGATCTGTTCAGTAAAAGATGAAATAAAAAAAAGGGGGGGCACTTAGCTGGCTCAGTCAGAACAGCATGTAACTCTTGATCTTGGGGTCATGAGTTCGAGCCCAAGTCGCTATAAAGCAGGAGACACGCTAATTGTCCTCATTTTACTAGTAGAAACTCCAAGGCATACAAGGACCTGTTCATGAAAGAATTTCATTCCCAAGTAATGAAAAAAGGCTGAATAGTGGGTCTCAAAATGTGGGCCATTAGCCACCTGAACCCAAACAACCTGGGAAGCTTGTTTAAAATGTAGACTCCAGGGTTTACCAGGGAATCAGGTCACCTGGGGATGGGGCCCTCTTAACACCTTACCCAGGTGACTGTTGCCAACGCAAGCCAGAGAACTAGTGGCCAAATTCCCAGACTACTACATTATACTTGGCACCTAATACAACATCATACTACACTATGGGACTCCCTACCAAATTGCTCTACTTTCGCAGTGACCCATTTGTAAAAATTCTGAGTAGTTTATTTTTTAACTTTTAAAAATCTGTTTTAATTTACTTACTGTAAAATTCACTCCTTTTGGTATACGGTTCTATGAGTTTTAACAAATGCATAGAGTCATGTAAACACCACCACAATCAAAATACAGAACAGGTTCATCACCCCGCAAAAACTCCTTTGTGTCACTCCCTTCTAGTCAAATCCTTCCCGAAATTTACCTCTGGTAACCACTGATCTGTTCCTAGTCCTATAATTTTGCCTCTTCCAGAATGTCATATAAATGGAATCATACAGTACAAAGCCTTTTGAGTCTCTTTCCACTTTGCATAAAGAAT
This sequence comes from Phoca vitulina, assembly GCF_004348235.1. Taxonomy (NCBI): domain Eukaryota; kingdom Metazoa; phylum Chordata; class Mammalia; order Carnivora; family Phocidae; genus Phoca; species Phoca vitulina. The sequence continues at coordinate 51,671,039 of NW_022589712.1, read as the reverse complement.
TTGTTGCATGTAACAGTCTTTCATTCCTTTTGTTGCTAATATTCTGTTGTGTGAACATACCATGATTTTTTCTCTATTTCCCCAGCTGAAGGACATTGAGGTTGTTTCTGGGCTTTGGTGATAAACTCAATGATCCAGATTTAATTAACTGATTCTTTTCCATGGGAGAGTCAAAATCTCATATAGTGCCAGTGATAAGAGAGGGCAGCAGTAGGTGGGTTGAAAACAATGGCTTCCACATGGTTCCTGCCAGTGGGTCACCTGTTTAATGGGCCAGGTTCCGTCATGGAGGACTTCAGTTTGTCATTATGATATACCTTCTAGTCTTCCAAAATCATAAAAATAACAGGGTCTTACAGAGTGCCTCAGAGCCTGTTTCCGACAAATGAAATGAAAGGCTCTTGGCATGTCAGGCCCCCAAACTCACTCTGAGATCACCCTGGGGGGTGGGGGGGGCTCTCTTGTCTTAGACTATGTTGTGTGCCATGGCAGAGTCGGAGTCATCCAGCATCCTTCTCTACAGTTTCTGATGCTTTTGCCCAACTGGATCTATTTGATTTCCCAACAAACCCAAGAGGGAAGAAAGGAAGATATTTTTACTCGCACCATTTTGAAGATAAGGTTGTGGGAGCTCAAGGAAGCTGGTACTTGTCCAAAGTCAATGAGCTCCGTTGGTTAGGGAGAAACCCTGGTTCTTCCAACCCACAATCTAGTGTTTTCTGGTTTCAGAGTTTTTTAAAGTGGTGGTTATCTCTTTAATCTGCACATCTGAGAACCAACTCTTGCTCAAAGTAAGTGATAGGGTGGGCAGAAAGAGAGCAAAGCCGTTTAAATCCTGCCTTTGCTCGCTGGGGCTGCATGGCCTCCATGTTCTCACAGGACAAGTGAAACAATTCCTACCTCCTAGTTAGTGTTCAAAGCTGAGAGGTCTCAGAAGAGCCAATAACGCAAGCGGGTAAGTCGTACGAGGTACTCCATAAATGGCCGCGATTATTATTAATTTGCTTTATTAGGAGAAACTCTGGACCGTGCACACCATCAGCACCGTGCGGTGGGTGCTGTGCTCCCGAGCACCGCACAGGATTTCTGAGGCCCAGCTTCGCTCTGGTGGCGACGGAGGAAACCGACGGGTTAAGGAGGAGGCCGGGAAGCTGGCACAGCTGGGGACCGTGGGGTTCTGAGGAGGGGCCGGCCCTGGAAGGAGGCCTGGGAGGCAGCTGTGCGCTGGGGCGCGGACGGTGTCTCCGCGCAGGAGAGTTGGGCTGAAGGCTTTGTTTTTCTTCTTTCTGAACTCGGTTTTACCCTCCAGAGGGGAGTTCTTCGTGTCTGAACTTGGTGTTTGAGCCCCGGCAGTTCCCGCAGTAAATGGCTTGTCACTCCTGTGGGGCAATATTGCCATTGATGTCGGGCCAAGGTGGTTAGGAAACGGGATCTTCCACATGGGGACTGTGGTTTGGCCACAGCGCCCCGCGCCTCCACAAGCACAGCTGGGGGTTGAGACAGTTGCCCACGGGGGGGGGGGGGGGGAGGGGGGCGCTCCGTCCGCCTTCCCAGCAGCCCTAGCACGGCCCCGCGTCGCCTGGCTTGGGGCCTCCGACTGGAGCAAGAGAAGGGGCTGTGGAGGAACGACGGGGCCCCGAGGGGCCTCCTGAGAGCGAAAAGCAGGAGACCAGGGAGCCGAGGCTGTCCCCTGACTGCCTGTCCCCCGCAGCACGGGGCCCTTTACAAGAGCCGGGTCAAGGGGTGGGAAGGCTGCGGGCCGGGAGACGGCCGAGTCCCCTCCGCCCCCGCGGGGAAGGCTTCGGCGTCCCCCATGCGGCCACAGACGCCCTCTGGCCTGTTCCCCCGCAGCCCCGGGGCCCCGCCTCCAAGCAGCCCTGTCCCACTGTACCGTAATGGGCCGCCCCCACTGCACCCGCCATATGCAGCTCATATGCAGCACCTGCTCAGAACACGAGGGCGCGACTGAATGAATCTGAAGAGACCAAAGAAATCCGAAGAGAGCTCCCAGAAGGAGCCCAGGGGGCTTCCGCACAGGGCACCAGCGGCTCTGCATTTTTGCCCGATGGAAAAGCTGTCACAAGAGTGGCAGGGAAGAGCCCTCACTCCTGCCCTTTGAGTTTGATTTCCTTTGGAATTCTCCTTCGTTTTTGTTCCAGCTGTTGCCTAGAAGCAGTGAGCACTGGCTTAGTTTTAGGCACACGTGATGTTTGGCTTCACAGCCACCCCTGGAGTTAGAGACCTCCCCGCGGTTCTGCTGTCCGCTCTGGTCGGCCAGGCGGATGAGCTAAACTTGTTCACTGAACTCCTTCACCTTGTCCTTGACCGTGGCATCCGGCCCGGGCCCTTTGGTGCTGAGGTAACAGGGCTCATGACAATAAGGAGCAAGCTCAGTCCTGACTGCTCAAAGGGGGAGGCTGGAAAGGAACAAAAGCCCTTGAGCCAGGCATCTACTGTGTGCTGGGTAATGGTGGAAGGGAGGAAAGAATCTAGAGCCCCTGCCCGTGGTCTGATGGCGAGATGACAGCTAATGATGAGATAGCGTGAGAAGAGCTGGGATGGGGCGAACGACCAAGGAGTTCCCACATCGCAGAGCTGATGACCCCTCTGGACTTCCCATTAGTTCAGGGGTGTGCCCCTCTTCGTCTGGACTCATGCAGGTAGCCTGTGTCCTTCAGCAGGCTGATTCTCTCCTTCCGGGCACAGAGGCAGACGGGACGATGCTCAGGATCCAGTCTAACAGACCCAGTTAGACATTCAGTTGACTGGCAAAAGCTTTTATTTCCACAAATCCATTTGTTGATGTTTTTCCTCATCCTCGTTGCCCAAGAGGATTGATTATACACAAAACCGTGATGTGTATTCTATGATCTGCCTAGAGAATTACTTCAATATTGGCCAGAGCTTTGCATTCTTAGCCACATGGGACTCCGGGGGTGCATTCAGCAGGACCCAGAACTCTTGGATGCCCTGCAAACTGAGAGCACGTTCCAGAAGCAGGGGCTAGAATGCACAGTAGGGATGGAGGGTATGGAAGAGCCTAAGCCCCTGGGCTGGAATCCCCCTGTCCCTGAAGTGTGCCTGTCCCACTGACTTCTGAACCCCTGGGCCTCTGTGGGCTGCCTCTGCTTCTCAGACCTCCGTCCTCTCCTCCCCACCACCTCGTTGCCTTCGCAAACCCTGAAGCCCAGGCACAGGAAGACAAGCAGTGGGACAAGTCTCCCAGCTCAGGCCAGAGAGAGAGGAATCCTAGGCCATAGCTATTTTCAGAACTAAAATTGAAGCCCATGGTTTATTTCCTCAGCACTTAATTAGACTCCAGCGCTGCACAGGGCTGCCTCCTTCCCGCCCACGAGCGAAAGCCTGACCAGTGGGTTCGGGAGCTGACGCCATGTCACAGGCGGGAGGGCTGGGGCCTGGAGTATTTTTACTTATGGGAGGCTGTGGAGAACAAAACCACTTGGCCCCAAGCCAGCTAGACTAAGTCAGTTGGGAGAGGGAGCAGGAAAGCTGTTATATCATCCTTCCTTCTTTGAACTGCGTTGTAAATCTGCTAGACAGGAAATGGGGATTAGGAGGGGAGAGAAGGAGGGGGCTGCACAGTGAGGCTAGAGTGGGGGCTGGAGTGGGGGCAGAGCCTGGCGGAGGTGAGGCCCTGTCCTCAGGGGAGGGGGAGGGTCGGGGAGACTCCCATGGGGCTGGGGGAGGGGCAGGCGAGAGGGCACACTGGGTGTGTTCAAAGCTTCCTGGGTCAGGTTGGTTATGGGGTGACTGTATAGGCCTGTGGGTGATTTCTGGGCTGGCTTCAGGTCCTCCAACTAATACCAGTCTTACAGATATGGTTTTTAGAGCTGGAAGGAACTCTGGGACCCTTAAACGAGGCTGTCAAGGACAATAGACGAAAAATACATTACCCAAAGGCACACAGCTAATGAGAACCGGAAGTGGGGATGGGGGGAGGGGTTCTGACTGTAAAATGGCTCTTCTAGAGCTCCCCTTCTTACTGCTGTTGCTTGGTTTTCATTCCCGAGCGAAAGTAGGCATAAAATGCAAATACACTTGGGCAAAATGACACATTAATTCATGTTAAGAGCTAAATAATTGATGTTTAACACTTTACTGAGGAGACATTTTGGTGAGTGGGAGCCCCTGAGCTCCATGGAGGAGCACTTCTGACCACATGGGTGGGAGGCATCATCCATTCATGATCAACCTAGGACTGTGCCAGCCTCAGTGTTTCTGGAGTGGGGAGGTACAGGGAAGATGAGACCTGTGAATGTCTTTGAAATAGAACCTGTTTCTTGCTAGGGAGAAGTGAAAACAGGAAACCTGGCTAATGACTTCCCAGAGTCATACATTTGTGCAATGTTTCTCCAAAAAGGTCTGGATACCAGCCTGAGGAGCACCATCCCAGTGGGATTAAACTCCTGCTCACCCAGAGAACCATGGAACCCCCTGTTTTCACCTCTTCCTTCCCCTCCCACAACACTCCCGAGGCTGCCTCCCAAATGAGGAATCCAATGACAATAGTCTAAGACCTTCCTACACACTCCAGGACCCTAAATTAAATTAAGTAATGGCCGTAGCCAACCTTTATTTTGCTTTTGTTTTTTGGTTTTTTTTTTTTTTTTGCAAAGCACTTCACTAGCATTATCTCATGTCATCTTGATTATTTTTATCATCATCTCCATTTCACAATGACGGTATCGCAGCTCAGAGAGGTTTAAATAATTTGCCCAAAGTCACCCAAGTGACAGTGAGAGCCAAGACTTGAACGAAGGCAGACTTATTCGACAGTCTCTGCTTCTCCCACAGACTGCTTCCACCGGTGGAAACAAAATTCTTTGGAGTCCAGAGGAAGCTAGACAGAATACCATCCAATAGCAAGAAGGAGAGGGCGCCTGGGTGGCTCAGTTGGTTACGCGACTGCCTTCGGCTCAGGTCATGATCCTGGAGTCCCGGGATCGAGTCCCACATCGGGCTCCCTGCTCGGCAGGGAGTCTGCTTCTCCCTCTGACCCTCCTCCCTCTCATGCTCTCTGTCTCTCATTCTCTCTCTCGCAAATAAATAAAATCTTTAAAAAAAAAAAAAAAAAAAAAAGAAGGAGACCCACCCACATTGTGTATTAGAAGGCTCAAGGATACAAAAGGGTGAGGAGTGTCTGGCGCTGGAGAGTGTCTGGCTGAGAGCTGAAGTTGGAGTGGGATTGCCATGTTCTGTGCTCTGTGCCTGGTGTTTGGTGTATACTTCTGCTTTTCTGGGCCAACAGCCGAAATATCCCCTTCACTTCTCCTTGGCTGGGTCTTGGGCCATTAATACCATATCACACCCATTCCATTCTTATATGGGTCACCCAACTCAGTTCCGTGGCCTAAATCTGCCATTATTTGGTGTCTGTTGAATGCAAATAAAGCTGATTCTTGATACCCAGGGACAGTTGACGTAAGATTTTGATTGTTCTCTCTTCTCTTCCTGTTACTTCTTCCCCGCTACTTACTTTAGACATCACCTCTGCCAGAGAGCACAGGAGTGGAAAGAAAGCTTGCTCATTGTCAGTCTTTTGCTATAAACTAGCTTTGTTAGTAATTCCTACTGGAAAAAGACTACTGGGGGAGTAGTTTGAGGCTTGTAGATTACCTTTTTTTCTGTGCATTCCCTGTCATCTGATAGCCTAGATAGCATCTAAACTTTTTTCTTAGTTGGGCCTTGGCTATGTTTGTTGAATTGTTGTGTTGTATTTGTTGAATTATATATCATCTTTAATCCATGACCCACCCTTGGTCAAATTCTATGATTAAGGGATATGAACAGCACTGGACTCTCACTCTATCCCATTAAATGAATTAATGCATGGAACATACTAGGACATTTCCTGGCCCAGAGTAAACACTGAATAATTGTTATTTCGTCGATATTATACACTATGCCTGAAAAATAATATTCAATACCCAAGGCATCAGTGTTTTGTTGTTTTTTTTTTTTTACTTTTTAAAAAATTTATTTGAGACAGAGAGAGAGAGAGTGCACAAGTGGGGAGGAGGGTCAGAGAGAGAGGGAGAAGCAGACTCTCTGCTGGGCAGGGAGCCTGATGCGGGGCTTGATCCCAGGACCCTGAGATCACAACCTGAGCCGAAGGCAGACGCTTAACTGACTGAGCCACCCAGGCACCCCAAGGCATCAGTTTTGTTGTTGTTGTTGTTATTATCCTGGAATTTTTCATTACAGCGGCCAAGACTGTTTTAAAGCAAAGTTCCTCAAGGGCAAGAACTAAGGATGATAAAATGGAGCAGTACAAGTTATAAACTCCTTAGGGGAAGACTTCTGCTTCTAGTTATGATGGACTAGCTTGTATCAGATCAATCCTCCTTATGAGAACAACTAGAAAAACCTAGATTTTTTTTAACAGTGAGAAACATCTATTTGAAAGCATTAGAGAGATACTCAGAGTCTAAGGTATTAGAGAAAAAGGAAACACAGAGAGGTGAGCAGCTTAACATATGCAGCTACTTTCCTTCATGAGGCATTTGATTATTCTGAATACGTACAGAGATGCTGAGCAGGACTGCCGGCAATCTTACAGGGGTAAGGAGACAAAAATTGGGATTCAAAGCTTTCCAAAAGGAGAGGTCCTGGTAAACAGCACAGTCTTTCAGCTGGGAATCTTGAAGGACTACACCCTGGTAATAAAAGCTAGCCTGAAAATAGACTAGCATTCACAGAGACTGAAACTCAGATCTGAATCAAATCAATCTCAGATTAGAGTAAAGAGATATTCTCCTGGCTAATTGCCTGCCTGACCAAAGTAAATCTTCTTTGGGGGAAGAAGTCATCCAGACTCTCAAATTATCACCACAACTTTTCATGCACAGTGTCTGGCATTAAACAAACAACAACAATAAAACTGGGCATATCAAGAGATAGGAACAAATGACTGAAAACCAAGAGAAAAAAAATGCTGTAATTTAAACAGATATGTTGAATATATTTTTTAAATAGTCTAATAAAAATTCTAGGACTGAAATTAAGAACTCAGTGGAAGGATTTAAAGGCAGATTAAACTCAACTTAAGAGATGATTCATGAACTTGAGTATAGACCAGAAGAAAATATGTAGACTTCACTACAATTACAGCAAGATAAAAATTTTAAGAAATACAGAAAAGCGAGACTAAGTGATAAATGGGACCCAGTATAAAACATTTGTGTAATTAGAGTCCTGGAAGAGAAGGAGAGAGATAATACAGCATAAACAATTTTGATGAGAAAATAATCTGAGGATATAAAAACTGACAAAAGACATAGAGCCACAGATAAATACAAAGAAAGTTACAACTAGACCCGTCATGTAAAACAGGTGAAAAACAACTAAAGGCAAAAACTGTAAGTATAGCTAGTATAAAAAATAATAGGACACATTTTGTTCAGAGGCACAATAATAAGACAGTCAAATTTTCAGTGAAAATAATGGAAGCCAAACAATAATGAAAAGATATCTTTAAAAGGCTAAAAGAAGGGATGTGGCTGGAGTTTGAGGTGTGTGGGACCTAGAGCCGCCCCGGGGCAGTGGATAACAGCTCTTCAAGCCTGCAATTAAAAAAAAAAAAAAAGGCCTCCAGTAAAATGACATTGCAAAAAATGGGGAAGAAACAGAAAGGAAAGAGTAAAAAAGTGGAAGAGGCAGAGCCTGAAAATTTGTGGTGGGAAAAGTACTGGACCAATGTGTAGTAAATGGGAAGAGGGAGTATTTCCTGAAGTGGAAGAGATTTACTAGTGCTGACAGTACTTGGGAACCTGAAGAAAATTTAGATCGTCCAGAGTGAATTGAAGTATTTCCTAATGCTCAGAAAACTGGTAAAGAAAAAGATGGTACAAAAAGGTAATCTTTATCTGACTGTGAATCTGATGATAGCAAATCAAAGAAGAAAAGAGATGCTGTGGATAAACCAAGAGGTCTTGATCCTGAATGAGTAATTGGTGCCACAGAGGGCAGTGGAGAATTCATGTCTGTCATGAAATGGAAAAGACTCAGATGAGGCCGACTTGGGGCTGGAAAAAGGGGCACATAGGAAGTGTCCTCAAAGTGTAATTGTTTTTTACGAAGACAGACTATCTTGTCATTCTTCTCCAGAAGATGAAGTTTAGTAATTGTTTCCATTGCTTTTTATAGATATTTATATATATATTATATATATATTATATATATATATATATAATATATATATAAAATCTGGGTCTTGGTTTTTTGATTTATTAGGATGAGGAAATAATATTCTAATGAAAATCAAGTTTGATATATTTGTTTTGAAGTAGTATCAGGGGAGTTGGTGATTTTTTGCATCTATAGCACCGGTTACTTTGAACAAATAAAAGCTTTCTGTAGTTGCTTCCTTTATCAGAAAAGAATATTTGAGGGGCGCCTGGGTGACTCAGTTGGTTAAGCATCTGCCTTCTGCTCAGGCCGTGATCCCAGAGTCCTGGGATTGAGCCCCGCATCGGGCTCCCTGCTCAGCGGGGAGTCTTCTTCTCCCTCTCCCTCTGCCTGCCTGCCACTCCCCCTGCTTGTGCTCTCTCTCTCTCTGACAAATAAATAAATAAAATCTTTAAAAAAAAGAAAGAAAGAAAAGAATATTTGAAACCACGGTATGTTATTCCCCTACATTAGAGAATATCTTTTCTAAATGTTGGGGGAAATCTTCATAATTGTTACTCAATCAGGATTTGTGTTTAACTCCTATATACCTAAGGACTATTCTGGGTTTTTTGTTTATTTAGGCTTTTTTTGGTGTGTGTGTGTGTGTGTGTGTGTACATAAAAATACATGTGTAAATGGTTTTCTTTTTTTTTCTTTAAACATTCACCAAAGTAAAAACAGCATTTCATAACCATGGATAAGCCCATGTTTCTGGGATGCCATCATTTTCAGCAACCTAAGAAATAAATCACTTAAAGTAAATTGAAATTTTTCCTGAAGTCTTAACCTTTCAAATTTTGTAATTAATTGAAAATTTAAATTGGACAATTTAAAAGAAGCCATATCAGAATCCATATCTATAGTCAGTCATATAAATGCAAGTTTATTTGCAAGATACTGAAAGGAAAATTTTATCACTACCAACAACCTCCCCACACAAATGAGAAAACTAGACAAGTCTTGGTGTGTTTTAATTAGGTAAGTAACACTTAGTTAAATGGACATTTAAATGTTCCTTCTAGTGAACCATTCCCTTTTCAAGAAGTTGAAATCCCTGTTCTATGTTGACTAAAAGATCATGACTCATGGAATGTCTAGGACTTCATTCATGGAAACCTAATCATAATCAGAGGGTTAAAGATGTTGGCAATTTAGGACCAGCTGGAATAAATGGGTGGGTGAACAAACTCCTATAATCTAAATTCTTGACCTGCATGTTTTTTCTTTATCCCAAGTCATTCCCTACATGTAAGCTCAATCTTCTCAGTATTTGAATTCCTGGTTCAGCAGAAACCAGGAAAAACAATAACTTTGTAGTAGTCAGAATGTTATCCAACTGTATCTGGCTTATTTTATTGTAAATACTGGCAAACAATGCTCGATAGTTTTCTATTGAAGAAATAAATAAATAAAAATAAAAGGCTAAAAGAAAATAACTGCTAACCTAAAGTTCTATACCCAGAGAAAGTATCATTCAAAAATGAAAGTGAAAAAAAGACATTTCTAGCCAAACAAAAACAGATGATTTGCAGCTCACTGACAGACACTAAAGGAAAAACTAGTTTTTCAGGTAGAAGGAAAAGAATTCCAAATGGAAGCAAGAAGATGCAGAAAGGAATAAAGAGTAAACCTACAAGGAAATCTAAATTAATATTGACTGTGTAAAATTATAATATCTTGAGAGACTTAGAATATTTGTAGAATTAATGTATATACAATACATAAAATATAAGTAGGAAAAAGGAGTTAAAGTGTTCCAATGTCCTTAACACTACCCATGAATTGAAAAAAATACGAATGGGATTTTAATAAGTCAAGGATGCATGTTGTAATCTTTAGGTCTAGGATAACCAATAAAAAGATAATAAAAGAATCAATGATGAACTAGTTAATAAGAGAGTGAAATGAAATAATAATAAAAATACTTTATTCCAAAGAAGTTAAAGAGGGGAAAAAGAAAACAGAACAATTGTAACAACTAAAAAATAAGAAGATGGTAGATTTATATCCAAATATATCAGTAAGTATATTAAATGTAAACAGATTAAGTATTCTAATTAAAACATGAAAAGACTGGATTAAAAATAAACATATCACTACACCCAAATATAAACATACAGAAAGAATAAAAATAAAAGGAAGAAAAACATATCTCTAACTAAATAAAAAAATCTGGTATGTCTTACTAATATCAGAAAATGTTTAAGGCAAGAAACTTTACAAGAGATAAAGTAGTACATTTCGTAAGGATAAAAATGTCAATCCATCTGGAAGATATAACAATTCTAAATTGTACCTAATAACACATCCTCAAATTTTATAATGCAAAAATAGACAGAAATAAAAGGAACAATGGGAGATTTTAACACAACTTTCACTTCTCTTACTAACTTTTAGAAGAGGAAGCAGAGAACAAAAACCAACCACAGGGATATAAAAAATTTGAACAATACAATTAACAAATGCACATGTGACCTAATTATTATGTAGGGAATGCTTCACACAACTGCAGAATACAGTTTTATTTGTATTTTATTTTATTTTTTATTTTTATTTTTTTTAAAGATTTTATTTGACAGAGAGAGACACAGCGAGAGAGGGAACACAAGCAGGGGGAGTGGGAGAGGGAGAAGCAGGCTTCCCACTGAGCAGGGAGCCCGATGCGGGGCTCGATCCCAGGACCCTGGGATCATGACCTGAGCTGAAGGCAGACGCTTAATGACTGAGCCACCCAGGCGCCCCTGTATTTTATTTTATTTTTTAAGATTTTACTTATTTGAGAGAAAGAGCACAAAGCAGGGCTCTGGAGTGGCAGGGGGAGAGGGAGAAGCAGGCTCCCTGCTGAGCAGGGAGTCCCAAGCTGCTCCATTGAGGACACTGTGATCATGACCTGAGCCGAAGGCAGATGCTTACCTGACTGAGCCACCCAGGTGCCCCCAGTATACAGTTTTGAAATTTTGATTGCACGTGGTATATTTACCAAAACTGGCTGTATGCTGATCCGTAAAACAAATCTCAACAGATTTCAGAGGATTTAAATCCTCTTTTCCTTTCCTTTTCTCCCCCCACATAATATCTTTGTCAGGTTTTGGTACTAAGGTTAAGTTGCCTTCATAAAATGAATGGTAACTGTTCTTAGCTTTTATTTCTTTGGGAGAATTTCTGGTCTATGACCACAGTAAAAGTCAGCTAAAAATCAATAGCAAAAGATACCTGGAAAAATCCCCACATTTTTAGAAAATAAACTTCTAAATAATCTGTGCATTAGAGAAAAATGAGAAAACATTTTAACTAAAGGATAATAAAAATATAACATTCAAAACGTGGGATTCAGTTCAAGCTGTGCTTGAGTGGCGAGAGCAATTTGTAGCTTTAAATGCAAATGTTGAAGAAAAGCTGAAAATCAGTTATGTAAGAATCTATCTCAAGAAATTGGGCAGGGGAGGAAGAACTCAGCAAATTAAACCCAAGAAAGTAAAAACATAATAAAGATAAAACAGAAAATTAAGGAAATAGTAGACAAATGTACAATGAGAGAATCAACAAACCCAAAAGTTGGTTCTACACAAAGATCAGTAATCTTGATAAACCTCTACCAAGAATAATCGAGAAAAAAGTGAGAAACAAAGTATCGATAATAGGAATGAAAAAGAGCACCTCATGGCAGATCATACCTTTAAAAGAGAATACAAGGGGGAGTGCCTGGCTGGCTCAGTCAGTGGAGCATGCAACTCTTGATCTCAGGGGTTCTGAGTTTGAGACCCATGTTGCGCATAGAGCCCACTAAAGAAAAAAAATTGGGTGATGGACATTAAGGAGGGCACGTGATACAAGGAGCACTGGGTATTATATAAGACTGATGAATCACTGAACTCTACCTCGGAAACTAATAATACACTATATGTTAATTAATTGAATTTAAATTAAAAAAAACTAAAAAAATTTTTTTTGAATTAAAAAGGAAAAGATTCTCTCTCTCCCTCTTCCTCTGCCCCTCCCGTGTTCACATACATATGTACAGGCATTCTCTCTCTCTCAAAAAAAAATTTTTTTATACAGAGGAAATCATGTATATATATATGTATACATATATATATATCCATCTGTAATTTGTCTTTTTTGCTAAAAATTGTTTTTGAGATTCAGCAATGTTGAATTTCTAGCTTGTAGTTAATTCATTTTCACTGTGGTTGATATTCCATTAAAGGATTATACTGCAATTTCTTAAAAAAAAAAGAATATAAGGATATTATAAGTTTCTGCCAATAAATTTGAAAATAGGAAATAAATTCCTCAAAAGCGACACTGTACTAAACCTGAGACAAGGGAAAATAGAAATCTAACTAGTCTTATATATATCGAATATATAATTTAAAACCTTCCCTCAAGAAAACTCCAGGCCCATGTGACTTCATCAGTGAATTCTTCAAGAATTTAGGGAAGAAATAGCAACAATCCTACATAAACCATAAACTCTCCTAGAGAATAAAGAGGGAACAGCTACTACCTTGTTTTATGAAGCCAACTTAACCTTAAATCCTGACAAATATCTTCAGGAAAGGAAAATTATCAAGCTCTCTTATAAACATAGATATGAACATTCTATTCAAAATATTAGCCTAAAATATATGAAAAATATAGCCATTTTGAGTTTATTCCAAGAATATAAGGAAAGTTTAATATTTAAAACTCAATGAACACTGGCAGATACCACTTTAACCAAGTGATCAAGGTTACCATCACCAGTAACAAGACATATCATGCACCCGCTGAGATGATTGCGAAGAGCATGACCATTGCTCAAAAATGAAAGTCTTCAATCTAATCGTGGGAAGACATCACACAAACCTAAATTAAAGGAGAGTCTAACAAAATTCTCTTCAAAAGTGTCAAAGTCATGAAAGACAAGGAAGGACCGAAGAACTGTCAAAGATTAGAGCCGACTAAGGAGATTCCACAACTAAATGCAATATGGCATCCTGAAATAGAACATTAGTGGGAAAACTAGTAAAATCTGAATAAAGTACATAGTATGACTAAAAGTATTATACCAATGTTATTTAAGTATTAAATAACAGTTATCCTATGGTTATATAAGATGAGCATTTGGGGCAGCTGGGTGAAGGGTATAAGGGTAGGTGAAGGGTACTATTTTTGCAACTCTTCCATAAATCTAAAATTGTTTCAAAATAAAAAGCCAAGAAAACTCAATTAATGTAATTTATCACATGAACAGAATGAAAAGGAAAATCTTACAATTATGTCAATAGATACAGAAAAAACATTTTAAAAAATTCAATATTGGGGCACCTGGGTGGCTCAGTTGGTTAAGCATCTGTCTTTGGCTCCAGTCGTGATCCGGGGATCCAGTCCTGTGTCGGGCTCCCTGCTCAGCAGGGAGTCAGCTTCTCCCTCTGCCCCTCCCCCCTGCTCATGCTTTTGCTTGCTCATTCTCTCTCTCTCAAATGAATAAATAAAAAATCTTAAAAAAATTCAATATTCACTCATGATTAAAAATAAATTCTTAGCCAATTAGAAATATAAAGAATTTCCTTAATCCTATAAAGGAAATCTAGAAACAACCCTACAGCAAACATCATAATCCCCCTAATTTGGAAATGAGACAAAGGTATCTGTTATCACATCTATTCAAAATTGGACTGGAAGTTCACAGCTAGTACAATAAGGCAAGAAAAATGAGAATGAAGAAGAAAGAAAACTGACATTATTCATCAGCATCATGGATAATATAGAGAAATATATATGACTATGTATGTAATATATATTATTTATATAGATATAGCTATTGAGAGAAGATCCCAAAGAACCTACAAACTATACAAATTAGTGAATGAGCTTAGCAAGATAGCTGAATACAAGATCAATATAAAAAAATCAATTGCATTCTATATACTAAAAATAAATCCGAAAATGAAATTTTTAAATAATAATACAGCATTATAATAACATAACAAACATTAAACACCTAAGAATAAATCCAGGGGAAGATGTGCAACACCTTTGTGCAAAAAGAGTAACACGTCACCAAACTAAGTTAAAGACCCAAATAAATGTTCAAGGACTAGGGGACTAAGGATTAGAAACATGCTCTCCCACATAATCTACAGATTCAGGTAGTCCCAGCCAAATTCCAAGAAATTGGTAAACTGATTCTAAAATTTATATGGCCATGCAGAAGGCCAGGAGTGGCCAAGATAATATTGAAGAACGACAGCATTGGAGAATTTGCACCAGTGGTTAGCTGGATTTATTTAAAAGTTACAGTGATTAAGACAGCGTGGTATGGTTCCTAAACAGATGTTTAAGATGAAAGTGCTAATGCAGACTCATGAGGGAAAAGCAGTCTTTTCAAAATCATACCGGATCATATGGGTACCCACATCAGAAAAAAAAATGAACCTTAGTAACTACCTCACACCATTCACAAAAGCTACTTCTAGATGGGTTGTAGGTTTAAATGTAATGTATGGTGATTAACATAACATAATAAAATAAAATTCAAAAAAAGGCGTTAAAAAAGTGATAGTAAAATAATATAACAATCAGAAGAAACAGTATTTTCATTATTTGGGGTACCTAAGCAAATATTTCTTTAAAGAGACACAAAAGCACTAATCTTAAGGCAAAAGACTGATAAGATAGACTACTCTAAAACTTAAAACTGTTTAAAATCAAAAGACATCGTGAAAAGAGTGTATGATTCTATTTACTTAAGGTTCAAAATGGGTAACATGAATCTATGGTGTTATGGTCTGTGGTAGGCTGAACAGTGGCCCCCCAAACATATCTATGTCCTAATCCCCTGAACCTTGGAATATATTACCATATACTGTAAAAGAGATTTTGTAGATGTGATTAAATTAAAGGTTTTGAGATGGGGAGATTTTCCTTGATTATCCAAGTAGGCCTAATCTAATTATAAGGGTCCTAATAAGAGGAAGGCAGGAGGATCAGAGTCAGAGAGAAAATGCTACAATGCTGGCTTTGAAAATGTAGAAAGGGGGCCATAAGTCAAGCAATGTAGGTGGCCTCCAGGACCTGGAAAAGACAAGGAAACATTCTCCCGAGAGCCGCTAGAAGGAACGAGCCCTGCCAACACCCTGATTTTAACCCAGTGAGACTGATTTGGGATTTCTGTTCTCCAGGACTATAAGAGAATATTGTTCTAAGCCACTAATTTTGTGTTAATTTGTTGCAGGAGTAAAAGGAAGCTAATACGTGGTCAGAACACTGGTTACCTCTAGGAAGGAGGGAAGGGGTAGTGTTGGGAAGAGGGGCCAGGTAGCTGATAATGCTCTATTTCTTGACGTGGGTGGTGGTTGCATTAGCACAGTTATTTTGTGAAAATTTATGATTTGCATAGCTTTCTGAATATATATTATAATTCAATGAAAATTTATATAATAAAAAAACCAAGGCGCCTGGGTGGCTCAGTCGGGTGTCTGCCTTCGGTTCAAGTCATGATCCCAGGGTCCTGGGATCGAGCTCCGCATCGGGCTCCCTGCTCAGCGGGGAGTTTGCTTCTCCCTCTCCCTCTGCCCCTCCCCCCCTCTCGTGCGCGCGCTCTCTCTCTCTCTCTTTCTCTCAAGTAAATGAAATAAAAATCTTAAAAATAAGTTTAAAAAAACCCCCAAAATTCCTTAATGGGGACTATATTCTGTGGTCTCCCACTACAGCCAGCGCAGACTTTTGCCATGAAGAGGAGTTCAGTGTTGAGAGCACAGCTGAGCAGAAGAGTAGCTCCCAGCTGTTATTTAAGGCCATCACTAACGGGAGCATATATTTAATTTTATGAAAAGAGGAGTCCTGTGCTCATGTTAGAAGGTAGTCTTGGCTTGTCTTATCTCTAAGGATAATCCTCCCTCTTGAAGAAATTTAGTTCCTCCAACAGCCTCATCGCCAATCAACATAGAAAAGATTAATAAAAGGTTTTATAGCAGGAAGGATGAACTTCCAGACCTCATTATCTCAAGTGGTGATACGAGATTAAAAGAATAAATAGGTTTTTGTAAATTTTAGATAAATTCGTGGGTGTTAGATCCATAATTGACCGTTAACCAGAAGCCGGGGTGCTGGAGATATGGTTCTGGTCTTGAAAGTTGACCTCATGAGCTCATGTGCTTCCAGTGTCAGTGGCTGTTGGGTCTGATTCGGTGTCGCCATTCCGAGGCTGTTAAGAGGAAGCAGGCCAGCAGCTGTGTCAGATGAAGCCTCTGAGGATCCAAGCATCAGCCTCACAACTGTTAAATTAATAACATTGTTAAAGACCATGTGTTTTCACGTGGGAACAACTAAGGTCATGAAACTGAACCTGGTGTTGGACTTGGTAACCTGGTTGTCCCGGCTTTAGTTCCGGGTCTTCCCCTCACCACCTGTGAGACACTGGGCACTGGGCATGTCCCTTAACGTAGCTGAACCTCCTCTGTGAGTGGGGATCCCAAGACCACCCCAACAGGGTTATTTGGGGAGTTGGATACGAAGTGATATGAAAGCACTCAGTCAAGTGTGGTACACTATTCAACTGTGGGGTATTACTGTTGGTTTTATCCTCAAAGGAAAAAAAGATAGTGCTCTGATTACAGTACTGTACTATCAGAAAGATTTTTCTAGTGCAGTAAGATGCCCTGTGATAGAAGGATTCTATGGTCAAAAAAAGTTCAGGAATCTCTGAATTTAGGTGTCTCTGTATTTAGAGATTCCCAGTGTTCATTAGTCTTTCTTATCCCCTCCAGAAATACAGACACTCATTAGCTTTTTATTTTTATTTATTTTTAAAGATTTTATTTATTTATTTGAGAGAGAATGTGCATGTGCACCTGCGGGGGGGCAGAAGGAGGAAGGGACAGAGAGAGAGGCAGAGAGGAGGGAGGGGCAGAGAGAGAGGCAGAGGGAGAGGCAGAGTCCCCACTGAGCAGGAAACCTGATGTGGGACTTCATCCCAGGACCCAGAGATATGACCTGAGCTGAAGGCAGCTGCTTAATCCACTGAGCCACCCAGGCACCCCACCCATTAGCCTTTTATTTTTTATTTTTTTAAAGATTTTATTTATTTATTTGACAGAGAGAGAAAGGAAGAGAGAGAGAGAGAAAGCACGAGCAAGGGGAGGGGCAGAGGGAGAAGCAGGCTCCCCGCTGAGCAAGGAACCCGATGCGGGGCTCGATCCCAGGACCCTGGGATCATGACCTGAGCCGAAGGCAGACGCTTAACCGACTGAGCCACCCAGGCGCCCCCCATTAGCCTTTTAAAGGCCCCTGAGAGGTCCTGCAGCAAAGAATCCAGTTTAAGTATCTTTAACTCAGTGTTCTCTGAACAAACTTGACCAACAAAGCCACATCTCTGTACATATTCATACTTTCATACTCTGCCTGTGCGGCCTCATTCACCCCGTGACCTCAGTAACCCTCATACACCAGTGACTTCCCAACTGATACTACTACCCCAGGCCTGTCCCCTGAGGTTCAGATGCATTCACCCTGTTGCTTCCACTTGGAGGTCTCAGGGACACCTCCAACTTAATCTCTCCAAAATGTCTAAAATAGTACCTTCTTTTCAAGGGTTCTCTAAGTTGATGAATGACCCAGCACCCACCCAATTCCCCTTTATAGCCTCCACACCCAGCCTATCACCATTTCCTGCCAAATTTACATCTAAATATGTCTCAAACCCATCCCATTCTTGTCCACACCCTGGTCCAGGCCACCCTGTGCCTCTCCAAGAGCTTTCTATCTGGTCTCCCTGCTTGCTCTCCTGCCCCCTCAATTCCACCCACCATGAACACGTAAGACACGTTTTTAGAATCCAAGTCTAATTCTTCCCTGAAACCTTGTTATTTCTCCTTGTTCTTATGCTCACTGTGCCCCAGTCACCAGGTTTCTTCTATTTTTTCAGATGTCCCCATGACTGCCTTGCTCGTGCCCTTCCCAATGCCTAGAATGTTCTCACCCTGCCCCCACCCCACTCCCTTAGCCTAAATAACCTTTGCTCAACCTTCAGATCTGCACCTGAATTCCCCTCCCTCGGGGAAGGTGTCCCGACACACCCAAGCACCCCCACCACCATGGGCCTTTCCTGCGCCGCTTCTCAAGCGACAATTACGCGTTTGTTTTTATATTATTTAAATGAATGTCTTTTCTCCCCCAGTAGACTATAAGCTTCATGAGGGTAGGGCCTTGCCTCTTGCCTCTTAGATAGATATTATCTATCTAAAAGTTCCACAAATACTTTTTGTTGTAGAAAAAAAAATCTTTTCTCCTCAATACATCTCACACTTCTAATTTCTGCTGTCCTGCCTCACTGGCCTCCCGCTTCTTCTGAAAATAAAAATTCAACCGTTAAGCTACCTTCTTTTCTCCCCAGTGATCTCCGGAGAGCCTGTTTCCCACAAGCTCTGTTCCAGATGGTGCATGCTACCCACGGCAGGGGCCCCCTTCACAGAGACTGTGGTGTGTGCGGCGCCCCCCGGGCCGGGCAGTGCTAGGAGCCAAGACTACTTGACCTTGCCTTTAATCAGAAAGTTCATTATTTCTGTCTGATTTAAGTATCTGACCCAGAGCTGGTTTGGGGGCTAAAGTTTATCACCACTCCGGGCTCCCATTCCCCTCCTGGAATCCCACCCCCCTGCACACATGCAGAAACAGGCTCAAACTTTTGCTTGGATCCTTCGGGGGAATTGGGGTGTTTTCATTTGCTGGTTGGTTTGAGCCTCAGGTCGACCCCTATTTTTCCCAACTTCAGGCCTTAGTGTGGGCTGTTTTTTTTTTTTTTTTAAGATTTATTTGAGAGAGGGAGACAGCGAGGAGGTGGGGAGAGCATGAGTAGGGGGGAGGGGGAGAGGGAGAAGCAGACTCCCCACTAAGTGGGGAGCCTGATGTGGGGCTCGATCCTGGGATCACGACCTGAGCCAAAGGCAGACACTCAACCGACTGAGCCCGCCAGGCGCCCCTGGGCTGTTCTTCCTGCTCCGGAAAGCCACCCCACCCAACAGCCAACCTCCTTTCTCGAAATGGTTTAACTCCCACTCATCCTTCAGGCCTCAACTTACACATGCTGCTTCTTCAGAGGGGTCGTTCCTGACTAATCCATTTAATTCAGTTCACCCCGCTCTTCTCTCTCATGGCATTCCACACTTTCCCTTTAAGGCACCGGTCCCAGTTTGTACTTCCCTGTCTGTGTGTGTACTTATTCAGGTAGCCACAGACTCCATAAAGGCAGAGCCAGTGTCCCTTCTCACCCACTCTGAGCTCAGCCCAGGGGCTGTTGACAGAGCAGGACCCGCGTAAACGTGCACAGAAAGAAAGACACAGTGAATTAACCGATGAATGTGGTTGCTCTCAAAACAGCTTTTGACTCTTGGAAATCTGCCTGGCTGGAAAACATCTCCAAGCCCAAGCAAAACTTAAGGAAGTGTAATTTGAAGAAATAAATTCTGTCCTGAACTTGTCAATGCCAATTCTTTATTTTGATTTGTTTTTTCATCTGCTGGGCTCAGAGTGGCCTTGCCAGTCTGTAATCTCCTGGGTCACGTCCTTGCCTTCTGCCCTGTAATAATGGGCCGCCTGGGGGCTTGCTGGCCTGTGGTTTAAGAAGTCCACAGGTGGCTTCTCTCCACAGCTGGAGGGGACGTTTTGGAGGGCAGGGCTGCGGATCCACCTTCCCTGGCGCCCTGGCCCGCAGAGGCAAGGCTGGATACATGTGGTCTTCTGCTCTGTTGAAACAGACTTGCTCTCCGCTCTCGGTTCCCTGTCTTGGGCCTGAATTCATTCTTACTGTGAGAGCCAAGCAATTCTAAAAGTATTTCTGTAGTAAGCTGGTCGCAGAAAATGCCCGTGCCCCTACCCACGCTCACCCTAGTCCTCTCCACCATTTCTGGTGCACCCAGGCTTTGGCATGCTTTTGCTTCTAAGCCAGCCCCTTGGTTCTTTCTGGCAGATGGTCCTCAGGGCTCTGGAGCTGCCTCGGCCGCACGGAGGGAGAGCCCAGAGCACCCTTAGAGCGCACGGGGTCAGGCTGCAGCCGCCCTCTGGGAGCCCTGGTCCTGTCTAAACCCACCACTCCCTACCAGGCTCCTGCATCGTGCGCACGCACACAGATCCTCATCTGGGGTCTGCTTTGGGGGACCTGACCTAAGACAGCTGGTAACAGGAGTGGAGCTGGGAAGTAAAGCACACTGAAGCCAGGAGTGAACAAGGAATCTCCGAGGATCTGGCAGAGCCTAGGCGCTGCCCCCGAACATCCCACATTCAAGTTCAGAGCTTTCAGGATGGAGATTGACCACGGTTTATGGGCAACGTACAAGAGGAGGGTTAGCTGGACAATTCAGAGTGCCCCTGCTACAGCTGGTCTGGAGAAGAAATGGATTTTCACGTAACCCTCCTCCACCCCTCCACCCCTCCCCTTTGGCCGGCTGGCACTCTGCGGGCTGTTCCCTGGCAGGGGGACCCTGCCCTGCATCCTGGAGGAGTCTGAGCCCCTGGTTACCATGGCTCTGCTTGCTCTAATTGTTGGGGCACAGTTAACCCTGGGCATGGGAGCAACCTGGAGCTGCCCCGAGTTCCACACATACTCCTGCCTGGCCCGTGGAAGCTGGGACAGAGGCTCCTCCTCATGACTCCTTAACCCCTGCCAGGATGGCAGCTCCTTTCTTTGCCTGATGGGTTGCCAGTCAAGGAAGCCTCCAAATGACCAAGGGGTTGCATAGATTTAGGCTTAGTGGGGCTCTTTTTGTGTCCCTTGCCGGACGCATTGTCTCCCTTTTGGGAATCAGGGCCTCCGGACCCTCAGAGCTGGGGGAGTTGTGGCAATGGTAGACACAGCTTCTCCCAAGTAGGTCACCGGGGAAGGATGGCGCACAGAGCCACTCCCGCTTCCATTGCCTGCCCTTCCCTGTCTACACCTCAGGCTCCGTTTCCCTCAGGCGGGGAGGATCACACGCTTCAGGGTCCCCTGCAGGGTCAGTCTAAAACTGGCCTCGGTCAGACTGCTCAGACCTCACTCTTGTTTGGCCTCCTCACTTTCCCTGTCCTGATCTCCCTTCTCCCTTACTGGTTACTTCTGGGAGCACTGCCTTGATGAGCTGTTTGTACCCAAAGTCTGCTTTCTGGGGAAGCCAAGCTAAGACAGAACTGAAGTCATGACAAGTGGGGTGGGCAAAGAACTCCCCTTTTGAACAAAGGAAGTGGATTGACATCAGGGCTAAAGGAAGGAGGTTTGAGCTACTGGGTAGAGCTTCACACTGGAAGGTTAGGAGACGCCCAGGTGGCAGGGACGCAGGGACACCTGGGTGGCTCTGTTGGTTAAGCGTCTGCCTTTGGCTCAGGTCATGATCCCAGCGTGCTGGGATCAAGCCCCATATGGGGCTCCCTGCTTGGTGGGGAGTCTGCTTCTCTCTGCCCCCCTCCCCACTCACGTTCTCTCTCGCTATCTCTGTCTCTCTCTCTCTCAAATAAATAAATAAATCTTAAAAAAAAAAAAAGATGGAAGGTGGGAGTCACACTACTATTGTCACCTCACTGAAAACCCCCAAAACAGGCCTCAGCCCTACACTGTGTCTGACACGGATAATGTTTAACTTCGAGCAACAGAGGAGAACTATTCTCATAAGGTACTCATAGCACATTTATTTAAATGTAATGAATTATAATCATTTGCAGATAGTAATAATATGTAATAAGATACAGTTGACCTTTGAACAATGTGGGGTTTAAGGGCATTCCCCCCAGTCCCCTGAACCCTGCACGGTGGAAATTCATGTATGAGTTTTGACTCCCCCAAAACTTAACTACTAATAGTTTACTTTTGACTAGAAGCCTTACCAATAACAGTCGATCGATACAAGTTTTGTATGTTGTATGTATTATATACTGTATTCTTACAATACAGTCATCTAGAGAATAGAAAATGTTATTAAGAAAATCATAAAGAAAAGAAAATACATTTATAGTACTATCCTGTATTTATTCAAAAAAATCCACATGTAAGTGGACTTGTGCAGTTCAAACCCATGTTGCTTGAGGGTCAACAGTAACATGATGATAGCTACCACTTCCGGGGCATTTCTCCACTAGATTCCCTCCTTTGATCTTACATCCACCCCATGTAGAAGGTACGATTATTAGTTATTAGTCCCATTTTACAGATGAGGGGACTGAAGGATAGAAGGTGATTTGCCGGCATGAGCTGCAGAGCTGGGAGTTAATCCAGGCGCCAGCTCCGAACTGCCTACTACACTGTAAGCAGAGGGACATATAAATGTTCCGTTTCTCCCAGTGTGTCTGTGGCATGCAGGGGCTTTGCCATTCTGGTTTTTAAGTTTGCACCCACAGAATCTATGGTTTATTTGAATTGACAAGAAAATGCTACTTGGCTGGGCTCTCCAGGGAAGCGAGGGATGGCCCCAGAAACTCCACTGGTCCTATTCCAGTGCAGGAATGTGGTTGATATTAGTATCACTTGATATGACTAATGGCTTCATTTGGTATTTTCATGAGGATATCGTGGCTTTCCTTGGTTCTTGGGTGGATAGGTGTGCCCCTCCCCCCCATGAAGGGCACTACGGGGGCGTCAACAGCTTCCCCTGTTGGTTCGAATGTGCCAAAATCTCTTCCAGAGGCCAGAGTCACCGTTAAAACCCACACCTACCCTTAGGGCCGTTTGCTTCAAAAAAGATTCAATTTTGGCTCCTGAGAAGTAGTTTGTCACGAATCTTGATCACTAAGTGAATTTGAATTTGGTTTGGCAGTTTGTGAGTCTGGGTTCCCACTTACCCTGGCCTAGTTTTACAGACAAGACACATATGGAATGAACATCTTTGTTAGACTAAAAGCCTTGGCAGTGAGGCTTGTGTTTTGTTCACTTGCAGGGGTGGAGCCTGCCACTTAGTAGGCTCTCTGTAAATGGTGTGGACTTAACAAACGGGTTGACAAATGGCTAAAGAGATCCAGTACAGTTCAGGGGAAAGCCCAGACTCTGGAACCACAAGCCTGGATCCAAATCCCAGGACCTGTGTGACCTCTCAGTAGCTTGGTTTTCCCATCTGTACAATGGGTGCAACATCCCTCAAGATCACTGGGAAGATTAAATGAGTTAGGAAAGTATTCAGAACAGTGCCAGGCACATAGCAAGGGTGACATCACTGCATTTCTTACAGACTGTGACATCTGAGTGTGGCCCTGGGGTCGGCACACTCTCCTCATGATTGTGGCCCTCTCCTTCTGCCGTACTAGAGAAAACAGGTTTTGCTGTGTCTGTGTTAGCTTGAAACCCCCTCATTCTCATTCTCTACTGAAGTGTCTTCGTATCTGGAGGCGGGGTGGGTGGGCTGCTAGATCTCACTGTTTGCACAAAAAAAAGTGCTGAGATCCTGAAAAATCTCCCCTGCGAGGAGCAAGAAGAGATACACTTTGTTTTTCCTGAAGCAAAGCTGACAATTTATCACTGCCTGCCAGCATCTTCTGCTAAGGCATCCCTTCTCAAACATTTTAAACCCTCTCTTTGACAGCCCCATTAGAACAGCAAAGTCCCGAGTCCTGAGAGAGAGAGAGAGTGACAGGACTGAGCTGGTGGCTAGAAGCCAGGTACAAGATGCTTCAGCCGCGGGGGGGGTGGGGGGGGGAGAAGTGGGGGTTACAGCCGAGGCTACCATGAAACAGAGTCTGCAAGCTGCCCCAGGCAGGAACTGGCCGTCTGCTGATGGCCACCACTGTGGGCCCCTTTGGCTCGGAGGGACTGCTTTGTACACGCTCAGAAAGCTAAGCGTTCGTTTCTTTGTTTTGTTTACTCTTTGTTCATTCTTTTTTCATTCAACAAATATTTTCTGAGCACTTACTATGTGCCAAGTGCTGGGAATGTAGAGATGACCAAGATAAAGGCCTCTGTCTGCACGGAGCTTACATTCTGTGGTCATTAATATCATCGTGATCATAGAATGTAAAATCATAACTAATATCATAGCAGATCATCACCTGCTTGCCCCCGGCTGAAAACACTGCTCCCCCAGGAACGGGTCGTGGAACCATAGCAGTTCCTCAGGGATTGCCTGAGACGAAGCTGTAACATGCCCAGGGATTTTCAGCAAGTCAGCAAGAATCACTTGGTGTCTCTGGCCATGGGGAAAATGTAACAGGAACTACTGTTGTCACGTGGGAGTCTCAGTCCTGGCATGGGGAGGCCCAGGCTCCCGCCAGTCTGCGCAAGACTCTGTGCTCAAAAGTTAAGGCGCCATACTTCACACCCATCAGGATGATCACTATCACGAACAAACAACAATAACAGAAGATACCAAATGTGGATGTGGAGAAATTGGAACCTTTGTGCACTGTCTGTGGGAATAGGAAATGGTGCCGTGGCTATGGAGAACAGTCTGGAGGTGCTCAAAAAATTAAAAATAGAATTACCATATAATGCAGCAATCCCCACGTTTGGGTCTACAACCAAAAGAATTGAAAACAGGATCTCAAAGGGATATTGGCACACCCATGTTTATAGCAGCATTATTAGCAATAGCCAGGAGACAGAAGGCACCCAAATGTCCTTCAAGGGAGGAATGAATAAACAAAAAGTGGTATGTAGAAACCATGGAATATTATTCAGTCTTTAAAAAGGAAGGAAATCCTGTCACACACTACAACATGAATGAGCCTTGGGGACATTAGCTAAGTGAAATAAGCCAGTCACAAAAAAACAAATACTATGTGATTCCACTTATATGAGTTATCTAAAATAGTCAAACTCCTAGACACAGAAAGGAGAATGGTAGTTTCTAGGGGCTTGGGAGAGGGAGAGTGAAAAGGAGAGCTGCCATCTAATGGGTATGGCTTCAGATTTGCAAGTTGAAAAGGTCCTGGAGATTTGTTTCACAACAATGTGAATATACTTAACACTACTGAACAATACACTTAAAAAATGATTGACATTAAATTATATATATATAATGTATATAATATATAAAATGTATATGTTATATAATATATATTTTATATATATGTGTGTGTGTGTGTGTATATATACATACACATACACACACTTACCCCAATTAAAAAAAAAAAGAGTTCAGGCTTCAGTGGCCAAGGGCTGTGACTTCTGCCTGGACCCAAAAGGAGGAGAGGGGTGTGTGTGTGTAGGGTTCCGCGGGGCAGGGGACGGATTGGGTTCTGCTCTGCTTCCATCCTGCTGCAGAGGTCCTAGAAGCTGAAATGAACCTGGTCACTAGAGAGTCTTGGGTGATTTTTACTTGGACTAGGCCCCCAGGGTTGTGCATTGGGGCCCACCGCCTGGTGGTTGTCCCTGCCAGGCCTCAAAGTCCCCAACTTTCTATCACAAGAGAGGAAATAGAATATAGTGTCGAGCAAGCATTCATGAGTTCAAATCCCATCTATGGCATTTACTTGGCTATGTGGCCTTCAGCAAGCTACCTGAGCTCTCAAGTGCCTCAGTTGCTTCATCTATAAAATGGGGGCAGCAGTAGTACTCCCATCACAGGCATAGAGTGAGGACTAGGTAGCCATGCTATGAAAACCCTTGAACTTTGGCCCAGTGTGCTGTGTTAGGAAGGTCAGGGCTTCTTGACAGGGTCAGAGCATATATGGGAAAATTCATGCTGCATCTGAAGAACTGGGCCTCTGGGTGGACATGGGTTCAGTGGAAAGAAAATGTGGCTCAGGCAGAGTGGCACACGCACTCTCCAAAGCCACTTTGCTCAGCCGTGGGAGGCCAACCTCAGGGCGGGGTGGGCGGAGAGCAGGAGAGCAAGGTGGCCAGGCCTCCCCTAGCTGTATCATCCCCTTCTCTGCACGCCCCGCCCGTCGGGAGGGGGCGGCCAGGTGTGTGGGACCGGATAGGCCGCACGTGCAGGAAGCTGCCAGCACCTCGGGCGGGGGCGGTGGACGCAGGCCATCTCCGGGGCTTGGCGCCTCCCACCCAGGCTCCAGTTTCCTCTGAAGAATCACCCAGACCAACTCCTGAGGGCGCATTTTAAAACCGGTTCTTCCAGCTATTAACCCCGCAACTCCTGACAAAAAAAACACACGCCCCAGTGGAGCTAATTAGGGTGGGAGTGGCAATCAGGACCCCAGGAATTTGGTGCCAGCCTCCCCTGCAGGTCACTCAGGGGTTGGGGCCACGCAACCAGCAGACACCACCTCCTTTCACAGAGCCCACATCTGATGGGGGAGGGCCCCCCTCCTCAGGCTACTTTCGGAGGATGCCCCCCGGTTTGGGGGAGCTTCGGAATCCCGCAAGGTGACCACTGTGTAATCATAATACCTAAAGATGAAGGATTTGGATAAAGGACCACTTCTTGGGCACTTTGTCTATGGAGCAAGGCACTTCACAACTGACTCCAATTGGTGGGTACAATTATTATTCCCATTATACGGATGAGAAAACTGAGGCTCAGAGGTGAGAAGATGCTTGGTTAAGGCCCCCAGGCTTTAAATGATGGAGTTGGTATTTTAAACCTGGGTCTGTCAGACTGCGAATCCTACTCATCACTGTTTCCCTTTTCTGCCTCATACTGAAGATAAAATGATCTTATACTACTGTGCTTGGCTAGTATGCTTTCCTCTGCCTGTCATGCTTATAGGCAATTGCTAGTGTTAAATGTTAATGCTGAGAGCAATGTAGTTATGATGCAAAACAGCCAAAAACCTTAAAACTCTGCACCTAAATTAGGATCACATCACTCCTGTTTTCAAAAATCTTCAGGGATTACTTACCAGATCAAATTCAAACTCTTTAGCCTGCAATGCAAAGTACTAAAGAGAGTATGACAAAATGCCAAACTCCTGTTGCTCTTTCCTCTTTCAAGAATGATCTTCAATCTGGACAGGGGAAAATAACCCTACTGAGTTGGAACTGGAGCCCAAGGTTGGTGCAAAGATGCCTGTGACAGGGTTGGAAGAGAGTCCGGATGCCCTCCCAGTGCTCCCCAGTCCCAGGGCAGCCAAGGGGAGAGCAGGAGCCCAGCTTGCTCCGTGGCTGTTGTTATCTTTCATAGACCGTAGCAAATGTGAGAGATCCAAAGATTGGGGTGGGCAAAAGTCCTCATCTTCAAAAGGGAGAGTACTTGGATTCTGCAAACTACATATGTACAGGTATGAGGCAGAGCGCCAAAAACCTCACCGCAACTGTAGTCCATGCTAGTAAGCAAATGGTGTACGCACCCTAGAAATTGGAGCACAGAGAGCTGAGGAGCTGCAGGGGTCCCCTCGAAACAAGTCAGGCTGGTCTCACTCACTTCCTGTTCTGATGGGGTTGTTGGGCTGGTAGGTCAGGGAGATGTTGATGATGCTATATCCAGATTTCGGCAGGACAGCTGATATCTCTCTCAGGACTTTCTTGTAGACAAAATTGGAAAATTGTGAGCTGGATGTGTTTGTATTTAGAAGAACTCATGACCTGAGGAATGCCGACTCATGGTAACTCAGAGGAAGTCTGTCGCGGTGGGCAACAAGTCTCTGCCCAAGCCTGTTGTTTTGGATACTTTCATCAATAACAGAAAGGGCAGCTGATGCAGCATTGGCAAGGAGAATTAACAGTTTGGGTGTGCAGAAATAGGATCCAGACTGACTAAAAGAATGGGCAGGATCTAATAGGATGAAACTGAATTGGAATAAGTGAAAAGTTCTGGACTTTAGTTTAACAAATCAATGAGGCAGGGTGAAAGGACTTAAGGATTTCAGTGGACTAAAAGCTCCACGAGTTAATAGAAATGAAGTCATAGAAAAAGGCTTGTGGCCCCCTCTGCCTTCAGGATGTCAAATCCTTCCAAAGGGTCAGGTGGAGATGTGGTCTGACCACCAAATTATTCAACAAGTTCTGGAACGTGCCACATACTTGCACACCTCCCTACCTCCGCACACATTGTTCCCACCTCCTCTAGCTCACCTGGTGGATTCCTATTCACTCTTTAACGTCCATCTCCCAACCACCCCTGCTACAGAATGCTTGCTCCTCTGGGCTCCCTCGTGGCACTCACTTTGTTCAAATGACCGATTCCCTGTCTGTCTCTTTCACTGGACTGTATCCTCCTCGAGGACAAGGGCTTTCTCATTCACAGGGTGGGTGTTCAACAAATGCTTGTGGACAGGCTCTTGTGAAGGGCTAATCCTGTCTTGCTATGTTTGTACAAGAACGATGGGCAGAAATGATTTCCTAATTCTGCTCATGCAGGGAAGATCAGCCAACTTGAATATGGATTTCAGTTCTGGGTCCCACACTTCAAAAGAGACAATGAGACAGGATGGAGTGACCCCAAGCTGGGTGGTAAAGGGTTTAGATGTTCTATCACATGAGGAAAAGCAAAAAGATGGGAATGTTCAGCCAGGAAAAGAAGAGGCTTGGCCAAGGACTCAAGAACCATCTTTCAGTGTTTGGGAGAATGACAGAGTGGTCCCTCACTGTCTGGGGGCTAAGAGACTTCTTTAAGCCCTCAGTGAAGTTCTGGACACACACACACACACACACACACACACACTTTCATGGAGTGGGAGGCGGGTTAGGGTGTGGTTAAGAGTCCAGCTTGAGACTCAGACTCAGGGATCTGAATCCTGGTTATGTCTTGGGCAAATTGCTTAACCTCTTTATCTGTTTCTTTATCTGTGAAATGGAGGTAATGATATTATATGCCTCATGGGAGGATTACCTGTGACTATATATGAAATGTGTTTAGAACAGAATATGCCATATTCCATAAATGTTAGCTTAGAAATATCAAAGGGCATGTTGTTCCGCAAAGCCTGAAGGAGTTTGCTCAGGAGGGCTGCAGATACCAGATTCAGAAGTCCTGGACCGCCCCAGCCCGCCCCCGCCGCCGTGGGTATATAGTCCTCGTGCATCCCTTCCTGGCCTGTGAGCATCTGTGGGTCTGGGCCTCTTCTTCCCTCTTTGAGCCCCACACTCTCAGAGCCCAACGTCTGGTTAAAGAGCCGGCCTCCTTCTGGCCCAGGCCCACACTGAACCAGTGTGGGGGCCGCAGCTGGAGGGTACATGGCAGCTCCTAATGCATGAAAGTTAGAAATGAAGCCAACAGCCGCTAAATTAAATATGTTCTGTCCTCATAACCCAACAGTCACATCTTTGTAACAACCTGGAAGCCCAGGTTCCAATGGAGAACTCCTTGAAATGCTATGCCAGAACATCATGGCATGTGGAGAGCTGGCCCCAACCCCCAACCCCGGGCAGGCAGCCTGTCCCCCTTCTTTGCACACCCCTCGTTACATCCCTCCCCAGGAGGGGCTTCACAGGCAGGTGTGTGGACACCCCAGGTGTGTGGTGTGTAAGCCGTGCTTATAACCATGACCCTCTCTTCCCTCCTCGCTCCCCCATGAATGGTCGCCCCTCAGGTCTAAGGATGCTGGCTCTGGAGGGATGGTCCATCCTCAGGAGCAGGAGGAAAGACCAGTCAGGGCCTGTAAATGTGCGCCAGGCTCCTTGGGCAGGGAATTTGATGTCAAACACCCAGAGCGGGGTCGGGGGGATGGGTGTTGCCAGTTTCCCTTGCTTTTAGAGTCCTGGCCTTTTAAAAGTGAGGCCCAGAGCAGGGGCACCCCAGCCCAAGCCTGAGGGCAGCACTGTGCCTGTGAACCCCCAAAGCCTGTGTGCTTCCAGTGTAGCTGTCCCCTCCCTACCCCGCCCGACAGGATGGGTTTGGCCAGGTGGGGTGGGGAACGTCTGCCTGCCTCGAGGAGCGTTGCCTAGAAAGAGGAAGGGAAATCTATTTACCCTGGGGTCAGTTTAGAAGGTAGTGATGGCTTTAGAGAGAGGGCTGGCAGGGGCAATGCCTGAGGCCTGCAGCGGGGGACAGGCTTCCGGGCTGCGAGGCCACGTGACGTCAGCGTTTCCGGTCTCCGGCGCTGGCCCCGGGCCTGCTTGCGCTCAGGCCTGTTCCCGCCTCCGCCCGCTCTGTGCAGCAGGGAGCGGGCCCTGCAGGCGGCACTCTCTGCGGGTAGGTCGGCAGCCAGAGGCTTTGGCAAGAGGTGGGCGGGGGGCCGGCGTGGCCGGAGGCGCGGTGCTTCTCCCCCGCCTCCTCTGCCTTGGGTGCCATCTCTGGCAGCCGTGCTTCTCTCATGACCCTGGCTCCCCCTGTGGCCCTGCGTTTCCTTCCGCTGACCTTCGTGCTTGCCCTTGGAGAGCCTGCCCTCTGCCTGTGTCCCTCCAGCCTCTGGCGGTGGTGGCATCCAGCTGGGCTGCCTCACTGTCCCCTGGTTGACTTCTTAACCTTTTCCGTCATCTGGAAATCAAGTCCTTGCATTAAATTCCTCCTGTTTTATATCTTCAGAAGCCAGTTTCTGTTTTCCTGAAATCAACATGCTTGGAGCCCTATTATGTATCAGTTGATTTCATATATCATCAGTTTGACTATTCAGACCCAAACTAATGCAGAGAGCATTTATGTATATATAGAGAAAACTGAGTTTCTAAGAGGTGACATACGTTTCTAAGATTCCCAGCTGGTAAGTGGTAGAACAGCTAGGATTTGAATCTAAGTTCGCTTCACCTCCAAGCCCATTCTCTTTCCAATACGCCTACTGCTTGCTTGGACCACGTGCTGGGAAACATTTGAGGCAGTGTGGGAAGCCAGTGGAAGGAGAGTTTTGGGGTGAGGGTGGCTTTTGACCTCGCAAAATTACTCCAGCAGCTACCTCCTCATTGCTAGGAAGGCATAAATAAGGATAACTTTAAAAATTCTCATTTTAAGTATTTTCAGAAAATCTGAATAGAAAGAAATCTCACGGAGTCCACCCCAGACTTCCATTCCGACTGCTGGAAACAGATTTAAATTGTTAAGCTGAATGGAAAGCTGGGTGAAACACTATGATTTTTTGAGACACAAGAAGCTTGGCTGAAAGGAAATGCCTACTATCGTGAGACAATTTTAGATTTAATCCATGTAATACCAATGCAAATACTTCTCCCCCCTCCCCTTTCTCTCTCTCTGTTTTTTTTCCTTCACTTCTCTTTTAAAACCTTAAACCAGTGGCTCCCAGCTGATGCTGGTGCATCACAAGCTGGATTGGGGTGATTTGTTCCCAAGGCAAAGAACTTGGAACTTTTCCGAATTCACGGGAGGGGGTGAGAGTGGGAGGAGAAGGTGGGAAATTAGGTTCAGGGTATAATTTTCCTCAGTTTTAAGAATTTTCTTATTTAATTCTTCTTAAAAATCACCTGAAATGCTTCTGTGGGCCAGAATCTAGACGATAGTGGGAGGTGCCATCTGATTTATCATGACTGTACTTAGAAATCCTTGCATGTGTGCCACAGAGTGGCAGGGCTCCCATCACTCTGCCCTAAAAACAAGCTGACAAACCGCTGCCTTCAGAAGCGTGCCAAGACGCCTGCCTGGACGCACCATTCAGACTCCATCTTGGGAGGGAAGGCACTGTGAGGTACAGTTATGGTGACTCCCAGCGTCCCAGACTAGCCTGGCCCCCGCTCACGTGACCCTCCGTGTCTACTGTTGCACACCAGACCAGGAGTCCTCCCAGCCTCCATCTTGGTTCAGAAAATATGGCAGTCCCACACACGGGAAACTGCTCCAGGTAGGAGGACCCAACACACATCTCGGAGGGCATTGTTCTGGAGTGATGTAGAAGCATCGAAAGGGTACAGGAAATGCCTTCCTTACTGAGGTACAGGGAAAGAGACTCTGTGGCTGGTCAATGTCATCTTTCTCTCCATCACTCCTTGCACTAACCCAAAAGGTAGCCAAGACCTATGAGTGGACTGGTAAAGCTGATTAGTTTTATCTTTCGAGCCTGGCCATGGTGGGCAGTCTGTTTAAGGTCCACGGCCTGGAAGTGGAGAATACCAGCTCCACTTTGAAGAGGAGAACCCTAAACATTTCCCCTGGAGCCTGCGCTCTCACTGTCCCCAAATGTTTGCCGATGACGTCCTATATGGGAGAAGAAGACTCTTGTTAAATTAAGCACAAGGCATTCACAGCCTATTTTGCCATGTGCTTTGCCAAGGACAAAATCAATTCCCCAGCAATCAGTAGTTGGTGGTGTTTGCAGATCCCATCCTAAACCCCATCTCAGTAAACCAGGGCACTCTATTCAGTATTTGCACCACATCCAGGTAGGGGTTAATGGAATCTAAATCTATCCTGCAGGTGACTGTCTTTTATCATTTCTAATAAGTCACCAGAATTGGCAGATTGCAGGCCAATTTTTCAGAACAGCCCATATTTAATAGACTACCTCAGATGATTAAGTGAAATGTTTTCTTGGAGTGGTCCCAGAGATAGCTCTAAAAGTTGTCTCGGCTAGTTACTCAAAACTAAAGGAGAAAGTCATACTGCCACTTGCCAGTTAAGTTTGGTTTCTGCCAAGATTAGGGCCTCTTAATCTAGTACCTGCATGCCCAGAAGGTCCACGGTGAGGCCACAGACAGTGGGAACCTTAGGTTTACGCAAAGTTCTGTGCATTTGTATCAGTGATCATCAGATTCCCACGTGGATCCATGACCCTAGAGAAGATAAAAATGCCTACCTGGGGGCTTGGTGTCATTCATTTTACAGGTCCATTTCTACAAGCTCTGATTTATTTTCCATTTTCATCTCAGCTTTTATCCCCTTACTCTGGGTGGCTTTTGTCCATGGACCCAAGAAAACTGCTGGATGATTTAGCAAACTGTTTTTGCAGCTAGGAAAGAAACCGCATCATCTGTTTGGGAAGCTAACACCTCACTGCCCGTTCCTCCCCTCCCCTGCCCAATATTAAAATGTTCACATCTAAACCTGGAATAGTGGGGCAAGGTCCGGCGTCTTCAAAATAAAGGCAAACCTGACTTCCCCCCTCCACCCACAAATTACATGTAAAGTCAGATTTCCAAACATCTGAGGACAGTGTCTGTTTCGTGTCTTCGGTGGGATTACTAAATTACACTTAGCTGCCTCCGACGAGCTCTTTTCCTTCCCACACCCTGGCAATTACTTGCCAATTAATACAATCGAGTAACCACCGTATGAACAACTTTTAATTTTGAATATCAGGTTGTACATTTTCTTCACTCTCCTCCACCCACAATTTCCTGAATTTTCAAGGTCTGGGTTTTCCTCTCTCTTTCTCCTCTTCTTTATTCAGCAGGGCTGGGGCAGTGAAGAATATTCATGAGAACATCTGTGTGAAGGACTTCTGCCTACTTCCTTTCTCAGTGTACTAGTCATATAGTCTAAGCTGTAAGGTCAACACGGGCTGCAGAAAAAGCCTTACCAATCTAGCTGTGGGGTTTGTGAGCCAGCATTGCAGATCTGAGTGGTGGTTTTCTTGCTACTAGCTGGGATCTCCAGAAAACAAAGCCCTCTTGTTCAGGTAGCTCAAAGCTCTTTAATACCCACACGTTCATCCCCTCTTCTGCCCAAAGCCCTACCCGGAGGCATGTTGGGTGGGGGTGAGTCAACAGCACCGTCATGGTGCAGTCCTCCCAAGGGATTTGCATCTGCGTCTGTGTCCATTTTTGTCCCAGTGACCCACTCCCCACCTTGGGTGGATGAAGATAATGGTAACTCCTTTTCTTACTCTCTGCCACTAGCTGTGTGTGACCCTGGACAAGTCACTTAATTTCCTTCCATGGCTGTCAACCAGTGATAGTGATGCCTACATCATCAGGATGCAGAGCCAATTCACTTAGATGAAATATATCAAGTGGTTAGCATTCTTTGTTAGGTTTCTTCTCACTTGTAAGGTAGGGGTAATAATACTTGACGAGAATATAATCCTACTTACTAACAGCCTCCTAAGGGTTGGGTTCTGTGGAAAGCTGCAAGGAGTGAATGTGCATGAATTTTTCTAAAAAGATTTGATTTGGAGGTTGAAACTTCTGAAGTATAATGTTACTAAGCCATATGTAAAATTACATTAGGCTTTCCTAGAGGTTGTACTTTTGTAACCAAAGAGACGGTGATTGTGAAAGAGTTCTGAAATCAAATGTGGTGTTTGGGAAACTCTACAGCCTATATGTTCCTCTTGGAAGTTGGCATCGCGCATTCGTATCTTAAAGTCCTGTGATTTAAAAAGAACGTTTAACTATGATTAACTCAGTGTTTGCACATTTATTTGACCACTTAATAAAAAGGAGCCTTTTATTCATGTTACACTATTAATATCCCTGATTTGATGTAACGCTTTGAGATATGCTAAATTACCCTACTCCCAGTGTAGGCTATTCCAAGGATTGGATGACACTAATTGCTGTGATAATTTTAAAGATAGATTTTAAATTGAATTGGAGATCCAAAATGGGGGTGTTCTATGACTGTGTATTTAGTCATCAGGAATTTTCATTAACCTGTGATTAAAAACAGACGGCCTTCTTGTGAAAGATGGTTTGGTACCTTTTGGATTCAGATACTCCAGCATCTGAGCATTTTGTTTAATCAAAAACAATGCCACTTTTGGATGTATCTGGCGTTTTATCTAATCGGTCTACTACTTTATCTAATTGGTCTGCTATTCAGGATCATCAGGCACACAGGAAAGAAGTAGAGAAGCCTTTATCCAGATATTCCTGGAAGTATTTTTCGCCGCCCTGAGCTGAAGCTGCACTGGGGTGTTTGTCATCCCAACTGGGCACACTTTATCTTCACTCTGAAGGATCAGTGCCTCAGAGTTTCACATCTAGCAGCATAGGCAACAGTTTCTATTTTTTTTAAACATTTTTTTAAACAGATTTATTTATTTATTTGAGAGAGAGTGCACAGATGTGCGAGTGGAGGGAAGAAGGGGCAGAGGGAGAGGGAGAATCTCCAGTAGACTCCCTGCATGGACCCCCCCGAGCCTGGGCTCGAACTCATGAGATCATGACCTTAGCTGAAATCAAGAGTCACACGCTTAACTGACTGAGCCCCCCAGGGCCCTCCCAGTGGCTACTGTTAAATGTGTTAGACACACGTGGGATGCTTTAATCCTCACCACAGCTTTCGCACGTAGGGATTATTTCCTCTGTCTTACATCTGAGAAGACTGAGGCTCAAAGTGGTTCGTTCAGTCAACTTGCTTATAGTCATATGTAGAACTAGGTCTCAAAGGCCAGGTCTGCTGACTGAAAAGCTGTGGTCTTTTTAATCCTTATGTCACCTTCACACCTCTTCCCCAAGAAGTCTGGAGCTTTCCATGGCAGGATCTCATATACCACACTTTTTCTTACCTCCCTAAAACTACGTCTGTCTTAGTGCTGCAGACTGTATATGTACCATTCCCCACCCCCACACAGATACATATGTTGGAAACTAATCCCCAGTGTGATGCTATTAGGAGATGGGGCTTCTGGTAGGTGATGATGTTGTGAAGTTAGAGCCCTCATGAATGGGATTTGTATCCTTCTAAAAGAGGCCCCATCCTTTCTGCCATGTGAGGACAAAACAAAAAGACAGTCATCTGTGAACCAGGAAGTGAGCCCTCAGTAGACATTGAATCTGCTGGCACCTTGATCTTGAATTTCCCAGGCCCCAGAACTTTGAGAAATAAATTTCTATGGTTTATAAGCCAATCTGGTATTTTGTTATAGCAGCATGAGCAGACTAAGACACTTAGTAAAGGAGGAAAACCATTTCACCATTTCAGTCAATGCAGAAAAAGCACTTAATAAGATTCAGCACCCATGCATGATAAAAACTCTAAGCAACTAGAAACTTCCTCAAGTTGATAAAAAGCAGTTCCAGAAAACCAACAGATAATATCATACTTAATGGTGAAAGATTAAATGCTTTCTCCCTAAGATGAGAAACAAGGCAAGGATACCTGCTTTCATTTTTATTTAATATTGCACTGGCAGCTCTAGCCATTGCAATCAGGCAAGAAAAGTAAATAAAAGGCATAAAGACCAAGAAGGAACATATAAAATTGTACCTTTTTGCAAATGTTACAATTGTTTATATATAAAATCCCAAGGAATCTATGATATAACTAGTGGAAGTAATAAGTGAATTTAGTAAGGTTGCAAGATACAAAGATATTATAGGAAAAGCCATTATATTCTACATACTAGCAGCAAACAATTTGAAAATGAAACTTTAAAAAAGCAATTCCATTTATAATAGCATCACAAAACATAAAATAGTTAGAAATGAACCTAATAAAAATGTTAAATCTTCCATGCTGAGAGCTACAAATCACTGCTGAGAGATATTAAAGAAGATATAACTAAATGGAAACTGATACTGTGTTCACGGATTGGAAGAGTCAGTGTTCTCCCTGAACTTATCTACAGATTCAACGTATTTTCAATCAAAATCTTAGGAAGAAAAAAAAAATCTTAGGAAGATCTTTTGTGAAGATTGATAAGCTTGTTCTACAATGTATGTGGACTTGTAAGGCACACAGGACAACCAAAGCTAACTTTAAAAAGAACAAAGTTGGAGCACTTACTCTACCTGATAGATCATGGGAGGAGATGACCCAGCCACCTGGGGCTTGAACAATAAAGAAAGGAGGTGAGACTGATCTACTCACCAACACTCCATTCAAAAGCTTGATTTGACATGGAGACATAGGAGGAAAAGCATGGAATTCCAGGAACAGCAAGAAGGAATGAGTGTAAGGGGACTCAAGAAGCCAAGAGGGCCAGATGAGTCTGGCCTTGGACAATTTGGGCTTCGACTCAGAGAGAAGGGTAGCCATGGAGGATTTAGAGCAGGGGAGTGACATAGTCAGGTAAGGGGCTTTAATAGACAGTTTTGGGCTCTTGAGGAGAGATAGTGAAAGCAGAGGAGGCTGATGACCCAGAAGAAAGAGGACAGGGCCTGAGTTGGACGATGTGTTCCTCAACCCTGTCCTTGGCCCTGTCACAGTAGCCTATGACACTAAGCTATCTCCCAGGAGGGTGGAAAGAGCAGGCCTACCCTTTGTCCCCACACTCACCCCTCCCGCTCAGGCTATCCATGTCCCAGTGTGTCACTGTGAGCATTGTCTGTCTGAGCTTATCTCTGAGAGCCTCAACTTGCACCCTGTAAAAATGTGTGTGGGTTTTGATTTAGGCTTTCCCTCAGCTTTTGCCCCAGTGAGTTGGAATTGCCTTCTGGCCTTCGACATTTGGGACACTGAGGCAAATGATAGTAAAATTAGGAAATATTGGGCATGTTAAAAATCAAACAACCTCTAGGGCTAGGACGTTTCTAGGCAGTCATAGGGTCCAATGCAATCACACTGTTCAGTTAGGATAAGCATGATAAAGCCTCCAGGAGAGAGGTCCTCATGGCCCCCACAACTGAATGGCAGAGGAAGGTAGCAGCATAGGTCCCCTCTCCTGCACGAAGCCGGCTGTCCCATCCCAAGAGACTCTTGCTTAGTGGTTTTCACTAAGGTGACTTTGCCCTCCAAGAAAGATTTATGAATTTCTAGAGACATTTCTTTGCTATGATTAGGGGTGCTACCAGCGTCCAGTGGATAGAGGCCAGGAATGCCACTAAATATCCTACAATGCACAGGACATCCCCCCACAACAAAGAATTACCTAGCCCCAAATGTTTGTAGTGCCAAGGTTGAGAAATCCTGGGCTAGTCAGAAAGCTGGGTGCAAATTCCAGCTCTGTCATTTATAGCTGTGTGACACTGGGCAAGCCACTTACTTCTCTGTGTTTGTTTCCACATTGGTAAAATGAGGGTGATAACAACAGTCAGTACCCCATAAGGCTGTTGTGAGCATTAATGAGTTCATAGTATGTCCAGTGTTCAGATCAGTGACCAAGCCATAGGGAAACCCTATCTAGGAGTTTGTGCTGGACAAGCTCTCATTAGAATCACTTAGATGGTCATTACCCAGAAGAGTCATAGCTCTTCCCCCAGGAGCTACCCCATCCCTAGATAAGTCCTCTCTTCTCTGGGCTACACATGTCCCTTCTCTTCAACTGACTCAGCTCCCAGATACTTTACCAAGCTGGTCTCTTTTCTGGAAAGATTCTAATGTGTCAGTATTAAAATAAGCCTCCAACAATTGTACCCAACTGAAAGTATAGAGGGCCCACGCTATTACCTTACTCTGCTAGATGAACCCTTGGCTGGATGTGTCTAAGTGGGGTTGGCTTTTACTATAAGAGCTATGTGCTGCAATTGGCTGCTTCTACTTTGACCAACTGGGATTTCCTGCCATTCTTCCACAGAGGAGGAGTCCCAAGGTAGAGAGAGTGTTCTGGGCAGAAATCACAGAGAACATGGCTCCCCCATGACAAATGCTATATCTAAAAAGAATTTTCCACTTAGCCTGAAAATTCAATAAAACAAAACTCTGCTTTCTTTGAGGTTAAGTGCAGTGTTGTTGAACTGGAAAGAACCTCACAGAAAAGCCACGTCACCAAGGAGACCCTGACACCTGCATGCCTTATTCCTCACCTGCCCTCCTCCCCTCCGGGTCAGGTCCTTGGTCTGATTTACTGTTTTTATCACTTCCTAACACCTCAGAGAATAGCCCCTTCTAGAAACAGGAGCTCATAAAAGATTTCCCTTTGTCTAACAGCTTTATCCCACAGCAGGTGGGAGAGCGGCTGTTTGACATGGAGACAGCAGACCCTGCTATTGTGAATAACAAGAGCAACTTCACCTCCAAACTTTCCGAAGTCTTGGGGGAGCCCACCTAAGCATGGCTCCATAGGCTTCTGAGAGGGTCTGTTAAACTGTCATGGCTTCATTTTGGTCCAATTAACCTCCCACTGGGCTAACTTCTGCCCTTAGCTGTGGGTTGGCAGCTACTGCTGATTCTAGGTACAGCAGTGGGCAGGGAACAATGGACACTAACTTAGTGTATTACAGGAGAAAATGTTCACCACGTCCTCCAAGTGCGAGGGAACAAACAACCCGGCTGAGGCATGCTGATCAGAGGTGCATGGTCCACCCAGAAACCTTCATCAAAGCCAAATCAAGTGGAAAGGAAGTACATGGCCAGCTTTGAACGTGAGTGAGATTTGCTAGTTTGTTTTATGTTGTCGGCTGCCTTTTACTTATGGAATATGTTGAATGGCTGTTAATTCTAGCTCCCTGTGATTAGGGAAAGTCTGAACCAATTTCTTTTGTCCAAAGAAGTCTTTTTTAAAAGCCCAGTTTTCTTTGGGTATCCTGCACTCGAAGCCCATGCTTTCTGTGTAAGGCTGCCCCCTGTCCCCCCCCACCCCGCCAAGTGGGGCCCACAGCTTTCCTGTGGGAGACCCAGAGCCTGTCATTTCCTTTCTCACTCAGTGTCCTTTTGTGGTATCTCCACATCCAGGATGAAGCTCTTCTTCCCATACGTCTGAATGGTGGTTTTTAACTTAAGGGCTACGGTTTGTAACTGGATGATGGGAAATGGCAATGGAAGAGTCAGCGAGGGCCCCGGGATGCTGAGGGCCTTTGACCCAGCCATTCACATTATAGTAGGAAGAATCAGGACCCAGATTCCAAGCTGGGTTCTGCAGAATCCTGGGGATCTCAGGGGGTTAAGGGAAGGGAGATGGTGGGAGAGGCTGAGCAAATCCCAACCCCCCTTCCTTTTCAACCAGACATCTCCACTTTGATTTTTAATTTTTCAAGGTTAACATTTATTTAGAAAATGGCAGTGATCATAAAGGTACATGTCAGTGAGGTTTTACCAACTGCACACGCCTGTGGAACCAGCACAGCTCCAAAAATAGAACATCTCTAGGTCTCCCAGGAGCCCCCATACTCCCTTTCAACACTGCCCCCGAAAGGCGAGACACTCACCTGACTTCTCATACTATCTATTGATGTATTTTATATATCAGGGCATAGATATCTTTTTCACTTTTTATTTTAAAATTATTACAGATTCAACAAAGATAATACAGTGAGGCATTCTTTTTAGATGTTCAAAAAATTCTTTTTTAAAATAGAAGTTTAAAAACCAGTGGTATAGTACAAGAAAATGGATGGGTTTTGGAGTCAGACCTCATGGAATTGAATCCAAATTCTTTTCCTTACCAGCATGTGACCCAGTGTGTCCCTCACTAATCCTGAGCTGCAGAGAAGGTTCATTCTACTTTCCTGCTGTGGGGAGGGTCCGGATCAGGGTGAGACAGTGTGTGAACATGTAAACGATAGGGCACTGCGTGAAGGTAAGGCCTCTCCAGGGCTCTAAGTGGAGTGATGGCTAGAGCACAGGTGCCCAGCGGCGGCTTTGTTTGGTTTCCAGTCAGGTATCACCGAGCACTCAGGGCCCGGGCTCTTCCGCCATTCTTCTGCCTCCCACCTGTGCAGCAGCATCGCCCTGGAGCTATTTGGGCAGGTGGCGTGTGGAGGAGTTGCAGCCTGGGCAGGAAGGCTGGGGAGGGCTGGCCAAGCAGGCCCAGGAGGTGTGTCCCTCTCAGACTGCTCCGGCCAGGCCTGCCCTCGGCCCCTCACCTTTGGGCTGGCCACTGTGAAATCAGCCCTGTTCATGTGCCACCTAGAATGGCCACCACCCCCCATTCTGGGGGAAGGGTGTGCCTTACTGCTCATTAAAGGAGAATTCCCACTGTGGATGAGTGACAAAAGACGGCTTCAAGGAGTGCCCTTACTAAATCCGAAGGAATCTGACCTCTCATTATCGGGAGGGGAGCTGAGGGCGACTCTTGGCCTCCTGGCCCTGAGTCATCCCAGGGAAGACAAGACAAGCCCACATGACCCATCCCAGAGGCCTGAACCTGGGCAGACAGGTGCCCGGAGCCACCCAAGAGATAAAATCTGGGCTGGCCGGATCCACTAGTGGTTAACAATGGACAATGGACAAAGCTGTCCACTTTGCCCACCGCGGGCTGTACCGGCCACACCTCCAGACCAGGAAAGGGGATGCGCATAGAGGAAGGACTTCGTTCCTCTGCTAGCCTGCCATCTTTCTGGCTTCAGAATGTGGCACCCACCAGTGTCCCCTCTGGAGACCAGCACGTGGCCCAGGCTGCCTTGAGACAGCCATGCCATTCAGTTAAGCTTTCCAGGACATCTTCAGGTGCAGTCTTAAGCCTAAGGTCGGGGGATTGTGGGCGGGAGGAGTGAGGATGTTGATGGTGATGATGAGAGTAATAGCAATAATAGGATGGTTGGGGGGGGCCGGTGAGCAACATGGGCGGGAGCCTCAGGTAGCCTAGATGCCCTGCTAGTGACAGGGATCGCTTACTGAATACCTGTATGCACCTTGCATCGCTCAGAGAGCTTTGCATGCATGGGGTCATTTAATCCAGTAACCCTATGGAGGTCATTATCGTAATGATGATGTCCTTTAAGTAACTTGCCGAAGGTCGTGTAGCTGGTGGGTTGGCAGAGGTGGGACATGACTGAAGTCCCTTTCTTCCTTCTCCCTCCTGGCCCCTTACCCACCACACAGAGACTCTCAACCTTCCTAAACTTTTCTTCTGGAAAGTGTTTATTCTTAACAGCCTGCTATCCCTGTTACCAGTGACTGACGCCTGTCAAAGCGTAAGCTGTTACCTCAGGGGTGTGTGTGTTTTCACAAGAGCCTGGGGGATACGGCAGCGACCAACGTTTCTGGAGAGCTGCTGTCCTCACCGTGAGGACGCCGTTCACATTCATTATCTCCTTGCTGTAGAGCAGAGCTTGTCTGACGTCACAGCGTGTTGGAACCCGTGGGGGACTGGCGCCATCACAGATTGCCCCCCCCAACCCAGAGCGTCTGAGTCTGTAGGTCTGGGGTAGGAGGGCCTGCGCATGTGCACTTCAAACAATCTCCCAGGTGCTGCCGATGCTCTTCTGGGGACCACACTTTGAGAACCACTGCCTTGTAGCAGTCCTGTAAGATTAGAAGAGCAGGCATTACTGCTTCCATCTTTTAGATGAACACGCTGACGCGCAGGGAGGTTAGGTGACTTGTGATCGGGTGACAGT
Source organism: Phoca vitulina (assembly GCF_004348235.1). Lineage (NCBI taxonomy): Eukaryota > Metazoa > Chordata > Mammalia > Carnivora > Phocidae > Phoca > Phoca vitulina. The sequence goes on along the minus strand of NW_022589712.1, from coordinate 51,629,035 downwards.
TATCAAAAAGCATGGGAGGGACTTGAATGCAAGGTGTGACATCTTGTACCCCAGAGCACTACTTCTCCACAGGGCTGTACGTGACTGAGATTTCTGCAGTGATGATCCCTCCAAATTATAGGAGCCTCTCCTGGGTCACCGGGGTGACCACCAAGACCTGAGTGCCACCCGCTCTTCAGGACCCGCCCCTGCATTTGCGTCTGTGAAGGCCTCGGCCCTGGTGAGGGAGACCTGGGCAGGAGAAGCCTGCCAGACTCAAAAGTCCACATCCACAGGCGTGCGGCTGCCATGTCACACGCACCCGTACCTTTACCTTGTACCTGCAAGATCGGGCCAGCAGGACGCGAACATTATCTTCCAGGGGAAAAGGCAGAGGTTTCAGGTGGCCGCCGCAGGTAGAGATGCTCTCCGGGCTTTTGAGGCTTGCTGTTGGCAGAGCTTTGGTTAATATGAGTCTGATGACCCAGAAGGGGCAAAAGAGCCCTGCGGTTATGAGCAATGGTGTTTCCCACAGCGTATCCAGTGCCCAGGCCCTGTCTGCTAATGATGCTACTGAGGCCAAATGCAGAAACAAACATTTAACCTCACACGGACAGTGTCATTTCAGCAAGGGCGGACACTAACCTAAGAGTCATAAGGTTTGAGAAGTTTTGATTACATTTCGAATCTAGCTTATAATTAGTTTGGACACAGTCAAGAAACATAGTGAAAATAATTTAAATCGATACTAAGAGGCGTGAGGGTTTGCTGTTGTTATTTGATTAAACAGAGAGACATACTTTTTACGTTTAAGAAATGCCCTATTCAGGGGCGCCTGGGTGGCTCAGTAAGTTGAGCGTCTGCCTTTGGCTCAGGTCATGATCTCAAGGTCCTGGGATCGAGTCTCATGTCGGGCTCCCTGCTCAGCTGGGGGAGTCTGCTTCTCCCTCTGTCCCCCGGCTCGTGCTCTCGAAAGAAAGAAAGAAAGAAAGAAAGAAAGAAAGAAAGAAGGAAAGAAAGAAAGAAAGAAAGAAATGCTCTATTCATACTTCCCCCTTTAAGACCCTAATAACTGTATATTGGGATCTCTAGGGATGGAGAAGGCAAATTCCAAGTGCCATGACTTTTCTTACAGAGGTGAAATTGAGCTACCATAACATGATGAGAAGCTTTGATGAAGGGAACCAAAGAACATAAATCATAATAAATTAGAGTAAAAAGGTATCAAGAGAGAAAGAAAGAAATGTTTCCACAGAGCACCCCTTGGCCTGGCAGGCCAGGGTTACCGGCCCCCCAGGGGCCAAGATCAGGGGCATAGTCAAGGAGAAACTCAGCAAGTCTTCCTGGCCCAGTGGAAAGAGCATCAGATCTAATAATGGCAGGCTTGCATGGTCGACTCTGCTCTATCCTTTCCTAGTCATGTGACTTAGGACAGCTCACATAGCTTCTGAGCTCAGTTTTATGATCTATAAAATGGGGATTGTACTCCATAAAGTGCTTCTCCACTTTTTTTTTTTTTAAATTTATTTATTTGACAGAGAGAGACACAGCGAGAGAGGGAACACAAGCAGGGGGAGTGGGAGCGGGAGAAGCAGGCTCCCCGCCGAGCAGGGAGCCCAATGCGGGGCTCGATCCCAGGACCCTGGGATCATGACCTGAACCGAAGGCAGACGCCCAACCGACTGAGCCACCCAGGCGCCCAGTACTTCTCCACTTTTAAATGAGATCATGTAAATGAAAGCCTGACTTAACTGTGAAGTGTCATACAAATGTTCATCCTTATTGTTTTCTCCCCCCAGCTTTATTGAGATATAATTGATGTATAATACTGTATAAGTTTAAGGTGTACAACACAGTAGTGATTTTATACACAGTGTGTGTGTACACACATGTATATTGCAAAATGATCACCACAATACTGCTGGTTAAAACATCCATCACGGGGCGCTTGCGTAGTTCAGTCGGTTAAGCATCTGCCTTTGGCTCAGGTGATGATCTCAGCATCCTGGGATCGAGCCCCACGTCAGACTCCCAGCTGAGCAGGGAGTCTGCTTCTCTCTCTCACTCTCCCTCTGTGTTTTCTCTCTCTCTCTAATAAATAAATAAAATCTTAAAAAAAAAAATAAAACATCCATCACGTCACATAGTTACAACTTTTTGCATGTGAGGTGAGAACTTTTTAAAATCTACTCTTAGCGACTTTCAAATATATAATAAAGTATTGTTAACTATAGTCACCATGCTGTATGTTACATCCCCAGAACTTACTCATCTTATAACTGGAAGTTTGTACCTTTTGACCATCTTCATCCATTTCCCCCACCCCCACCTTTGGCAACCACCAATCTGTTCTCTGTTCCTACGAGTTTGGTGTTTTAGATTCTACTTAAGTGAGATCATACAGTATTTGTCTTTCTCCCTCTGTATTGTTTTATTTGTCCATTTTTAAAGCTTTTGTTGGCTACCCCACCAGCTTCTGTACTTCTGCTCTTCCCTCTCACTGCCCCTCCACCACCCTCCCAGAGTAGGACCAGCCACTCAGGGACAGCTATGAGGGGTCAGTTCTATGGAGGCCACTTTCCAGGGCTCTCCAAGGGAGGGTAGATTCCATCTTGCTAGACCTGGGCGGGGCCTTGGCAGTCTTCTGGTCCAATACCTCCTGTGAGAGATGAGGAAGTGAAACCAGAGACACTGGACGTGACCCTCTAAATGCCACAAGGGAGTTAGTGGCAAGCCAGGAATGTACTCTCCCGGATTCTTTTTCAATAAATTCTTTTCCCCATTCTTCCTGTTATTGACAAGAATGGAAAAAGGTGCCAAATTTTCTGGGGGCTCAAGATCCCTTTGTCAGAGATTGAAGTGCACAGAAAAACCAGAGAACCTTGCCTGGCAGAATGGAAGATGACAGTCAGGACTCATGTCGTGTCTAGAATGGAGGGCAAGATGGCAGAGGGTAGACAGGAATGAGCCACTGGAACTGTTCCAAGATCTTAGAAGCTTCAGAATGAAGACTGAGGTATTTCCGTTAAGGATATTCTGAGAAGGGGCGCCTGGGTGGCTCAGTCAGTTGAGCGACTGACTCTTGGTTTCCACTCGGTCATGATCTCATGGGTCGTGAGATTGAGCCCTGTGGTGGGCTGTGCCCTCCAAGGGGAATCTGCTTGGGGATTCTCTCCCTCTGCTCCTCCCCCGACTCACTCAGGCTCATCTCTCTCTCTCCCAAATAAATAAATCTTTTTTTTTTTAAAGATATGCTGAAAAGACTCTCCTCTCAGTAGAAAAGTTCATTTTTTTCTTCTATTTATACCCATTAGAAGGTAATTTCAGAGGATCACCTGTAGGGAGGGGAGGAGGCCCTCCAGAAGAAGGGCCTGTGAGGAACAAGAGAGAGTGAGTCATTCCAGAAAACCTGAGGGGCCCAGGGTGGGGGGAGGGGCTAAGGATCTGAAACCGGAAAGGTCGGCCCTCCTTAGTCACAGGATGTGTCAGTCATTTCAGCTTGGCACATGGCAGTGAACCTACAAGAACTTTTCTTTCACACTGGAATCAGGAACTTAAACCTTAGGATAAAGTGAATTTAAATAAAAATTATTTGGCTGAAAATTGAAAGAAAAGTGAGTTAAAAGGATAAACACATTTGGAATACGTAGAATCCAGAGAAGTTAGGCCAGGCATTACCTTAAGAGAGAAGGGTTTATTTATTTATTTTTTAATTTGTAAACCATTCTATCAGAAATCCGTATGTGGTGCCCACTGCTGCATGAAATTTTTGTTTTGTTTTGTTTTTAAGATTTTATTTATTTATTTGACAGAGAGAGACACAGCTAGAGAGGGAACATAGGCAGGGGGAGTGGGAGAAGGAGAAGCAGGCTTCCCACGGAGCAGGGAGCCGACGTGGGGCTTGATTCCAGGACCCTGGGATCATGACTCGAGCCGAAGGCAGACGTCCAACCGACTGAGCCACCCAGGCGCCCCTGCCTGAAATGTTTTAATGGTAAATGGTTTTAGCTAGTCAAAGATGTAGATATTTATCAGAAACACAAAAACTGTCTAACGCACTCTTTCAGATCATATTTTACAGTTAGAAGCCTAGAATTAGACTTTAATCAGATGTGGCCAAGTCAAGAGATAGAAGACTATCCTCAAGAACTATGGGATGTATTAAGTATAAAACACGTCTCAATTCTGGATGTAGATTTATGGGACTAGTGGTGACTTTTAACTTCATTCCAGCTGATTTCTGATATATGTGAGGCATAGAGTTTGGCTCATAGCAGACAATTCAAGTACTGTTTGTTCTTCAGTGTATCTTCAAGCTTCTGGAACTATCCTGTCATCTAGGTGGTCAGTCCAGTGAAACCGAGTTATCTTTATGGGGCAGATGCTTGATAATTCAGCCACACCCCAAGTTTAAAGGCAGGGAGAGAAACTTATGCTTCATCACTTAATCTATGATTCTCTTCTTAAATTGTGACTTTATTTCCACCAAATAGCTCTGCAGTGGCTCAAATCTGTCACTTTGTGGCACCCAAAGCAGTTCAGGAATGGGAAAGAAAGGCTGTTTCTGTTTACTTTTCAAACCACATGCCAATGTGAGTTGGGAAGCCTATATACTTCCACATTCCCATTAGAAATGCTCTCCTTCCCCTAGCAGCCTCAACTCCATGCGTTCAGATCATTTATATCATCGTAGGCCAGTACAACCACGCGAGCCCCATCAGAGCATGTTAATGCTAACGAGACCTGGATCTGAGGAAGCTGCTTAGGAAATCTCTCCAAGTTTCTACAACCCAGCCATTCGCCTGCGTTAACATAGACTGGATGTGCACACTCCACTTTAACTTCTTCCAAGTGTCCCATAACCAGCTGCAGTAGAGGCCATGAGCGTGGAGGAAACTCACTACCTTCATCGCTTCCTTAGCCCTTCCTCCTAGCAAGGAGCCTGCCTTGCCAGGTCTCCGGATCTTCTGATGAGGCTCCGACAGGAAGTGGGCACAGCTGCCTTCTCCATGAACTTGAATCAACCGTTCCTTCTGCATCAGGTGAACTCCTTTTACATGTTGAAACCAAATGACTCAGATTTCTTGTAGGCAGGGAGTTAGTCCCTGACTAATTCGTATGCACTAATTTGGTAAATGTGAAGATTTGCTAAAAACCTTGGGCCTGACACACCCTGGCAGAGGAGTGGGGACAAGAAGGCCAAATGCCTATCTGTTAGATGCCCCTTAAGAGGCAAAGAAGCCAAGCTTTACTGCAAGGTGGACACAGACTTTGTAACTGGCTGATGAATGTGTCTTACTCAGAGCACCCGGAGGATGGGACAGGGTGGGACGAGAATGACAAATAGGTTCATCTCACAGGCCAAATCTAAAGAGCCGCTAATAATGGCCACTTTACCACCTTGTTAAGAGGAATTCTGAGGCCTCATCCAGGCTCCCAGGAAACAGATCTGTGATTGTTTGGTTGGGTCTGCTGTGGGCTCAGGATGAAGGAGCAGCAGTATCTGGCATCCTGGGTAGGTATACCTTCCACAATAGCCAAGAATGCTCTGGATCGATTTTTCCAGCAGGGAAACCAGATCAAATTTAACTTGGCCTCTAATCTCCACAGGTTTGCTCAACATCCAACATCCCCTGAAAGAAGCTCCTTGAGGCTGCATAGAAAGGGAAAAGTCAGGCTCCAATCAGGGACATGCCTTGGAGAGCTGGGGAGATTCCTTATGCTGTTGTGGCTTCCTCCTGCTTGTTACTTTGGGTGCCACCATCCATTTCTACGGTGGGATTAGCAGTAAGTTCTTTAACTCAATGGGGAATTGATTGCTATTTGCTTGTTTGGAGGAATGAGGCAGAAGGGAGGAGCAGAGGAGACCTGCCTTCCTCAGAAGCTGGTCATGGGGGAAGAAAAGTGCTCTTTGTCCCATAGCAGCTCTGGAATGGAAAGAAAAGCAGGTCAAGTACCTGGGGCCTGTGTACCAGGAGACATGTGTGCCCTCGCCCCCCTCCCCCCCGGACAGACAGGTGACGGAGGGGCTAGGCAGGGGAGAGGGAGGGGACAGCGAGACTGAAGGGGTAGGAGTCCTATGTGATTTTTTTTTCTTTTAACTGCATTGACCATGACTTCTGACTTTGATAAGGTGCCAACTAATGGGAAATATTGATAATTTGAGTATATTTGTGGCAATAAAGGGAGCTGATTCACAGTTTTGGGCAAAGAGGACATACATGTAGGTATGAAAATATCCGCTTTGCAAATAAAGACTTCGCTTTTCCTTCTGTAGAAATAACTCCTAATTCTATAAATCTATAAAACTATGGAAATGAACCATAACATGCTAAAGGATTTTCTTCCAGTTTATTTTTTGTTTGTGAATATCATGGCAGCTAAACTGATTTCTAATTTCTAAATCACAGAAGTTTCCATCCCCATCAAACTTGCTTTTTTTCCCCCACCATTCTATATTCCTTCAAAGACACTGGGGGCATTGCCCAATTAAATCTTCAGTATAAATTCTTTTCATGGCCCCAATATTCTTTACAGAATGAGGAGAAACAAAATATGCTCATTTTCCTTGGAAAATTAGCTGGGACTATTTTATGAATTGAAACTCTTAAAATTAAATCATTTCATTTGAAAGAAGCCAGAACACATATTCATTCTCGATGCTTCCTGCCTCTTGGTCGGATGGTAGAGGTTTCCAGAAAATTGCCGTGCCAAAGTTCCACAAGTCTGGTCTTTAAACCTGTTTTCCAAGCCTGCCTCCAGTTGTTTGTGGAGAAACATGCCTTTCATGGTAAATGGAAACATATCCAGTGTCAAGTTCCATGCTCTTAGCTCTAAAATTAGAAAGTATTGCGGGGAAGGGGGGTTTGGTGACGAGTGTGGGACTGATGGTAGTTACTCAGAAAGAAACTCAAATTAGATGGGATTGTACAGATTTTGTAATATGTGTTTTGTTTTATTTTTCTCATAAAAGCCAGGGACTTCTGTAAGAAGGGCAAAGGGGGGATGTGCTCCCGGGGAGAGTGTGAGGAGAGAGCTGTGGTCCTTCATTTACAGTTTATAGTAAAATAGGAAGCTCCGCCCCCTGCCCCAATGCCTCCCACCCCCCAAATCCTCTAGTTCTCTATTTTCTCTTTATTTTTACTTCTAAAAGCAAAAAGCAATGGATGGATGGATGGATAGACAGACAGATAGATAGGGGTGTGTGTGTGTGTGTGTGTGTGTGTGCGTGGGTGTGTGTATATGTTTAACCTTGGGAAAGTTCTAAAAATTTGCCGTCTGCCTCTGAATTTTCTCTGCCAGTCAACCTCTTCCTGTCTTCTTTGTCCCAGTGCACCTGTCCCCAGGACACTGGGGTGTCCTGATCTTACTGTGTTTCTGAGCAAAACCATGATGGTGAGTGTTTTGATTGCTGCCAAAGCCACAGAGGTGAGATGGGAGAGAGGAAGGGGCTGGTGTCCAGGAACGTTGTCCTATGGGGCTAAGACATGGTTCTCTTTTCCCTTTGGCTCTACCAGGAGGGGAGGAAGTAAGTAGGATAGGTCCTTGCCCTCAGTCTCAGGTAACAGGAGCAGTTTAGCCTTGCCAATCAAAGCAGAGTTTTGCCAGACCCATTCTATGCCTGCTGGTTTGTTTACTTCCTCCTTTGTTTAGGTCTTAGGTCATTTTATCTAAATGTTAGCTCTCCTCTTCATGTCTGCCATGATTAGATAGCCTTCTGGAGCACATTTATCTAAGGCTGGCTTCAGGGTTTGAGGCAGTGTCCAATACATAATGAGATTTCAACAAACAAATTTTTTTGTTTTGTTTTAAAGATTTCATTTATTTATGAGAGAGAGAGAGAGCTCACCAGCAGGGGGGAGGGGCAGAAGGAGCGGGAGAAGCAGACTCCCCCTGAGCAGAGAGCCCAACACAGGACTCGATCCCAGGATCCTTGGAATCAAGACCTGAGTCAGAGGCAGATGCTTAACCGACGGAGCCACCCAGGTGTCCCTCAACAAACATTTGAATGAGCAAACTCTCTTTAGCACACATTACTGATGCCGGCTATGTGCAAGGCCCATACCTAGGACTACGTGTGTTGGGGGTGGGGGAGGAGTGCCCTGGTGACTTGGCAAGGTCCTCGTCAGGTGAGGGAGAGGAAGGGCATCTATGTGGCGCTCGAGGCAGAAATGACACCTGCCGACAGGTGCAGATGGAGGTGCGCACATATACGTGCACATGGTAATGAAACGCTTGTTTGTTCAGTTTGCATGTTTTCAATCTAAGATTTCTGAAAGGTGTTTCAGGCTTCTAGCCTCCATACTTCCCAAATCAGCCAAGCCACTTTAGAAGCTGCACTTTGACGCGTCCCTTCTCTCTCCAGTCTTCGTGGGGGCTTTGACTTGAATCCAAAACATGCTCCCCTTGCCCTCCCACTTTCCCATTTCCCGCCGCCCTAGGCAGGGGATACTTAGCCCCCAGCTCTAGAGGCAGAGGGCTACTGATGAGCAAAGGTATGCTGTTGGGAACAATGGGTGGTGATTGTAGTAAAACAGCCAAAATTAATCTCAGGTGGGGCATGGGCTTTGTTCTGGAGAAGTCCATCACTACTGTGGTCTATAGAGCAAAGGGATCTGAGGAAAAGATTTGCAGCCTGGCCTGCTGAGGAAGAGCGGAAGAGGAGTGGGGTGAAGGGGAGGAGGTCACATTTACTCTCACAAGAAGAAAAATCCAGAAGGCCCAGTGGATTTCTATTGGTTGCTAGGTGGTGGCGGTGAGGGCAGGAAGGCAGGAGGAGAGGCTGGGGTCTGGTTTGGAGCCTCTGGAGGAGCCGGAAATCATGGGTGGAGTTTGCTTAGTTGTTTGAAACAAGGTAGCAAACTCCCTTGTTTCAAACAACTAAGATGATGTTGCCAAAGGGGGAAAGTTTGAAATCTGAAACTTGTGGCAGAAGTTATTCTGCAGTTCTCCATTCATTTGACATTAAAATGTGGTGTAAATAAACACCCTTGCGTAGTTTGGAAACCTAATAACCCAGGGCGTCCCAGAGGCCCAATGGGGCCACCTGCGTCTGAAGCCCCCCTCCCCTTCAGGTCTCTATTTTAATGGCTGATTTGTGTCCAAGGAAGGAGGGCACGAAGTGACTTTTGTGCCCTGTGTCTGGGCTGAGGATGGGGGCTTGGGGAGAAGGGTGGTGGTGAGGCTCTTCTCCAGCCTGGCCCTGGAATGTGGCCTCAGAACAGCGAGGCCTTTGGAGAAGCTAGGGAGAGCTACAGACTTATTTGTGCTCACCCCCACTAGCCGCTGCGCATGCGCAGAGCAACGTATTCAGGGGCCTCCTGGCTGCCCTGAGCCCACCCATGGGTCCTGAGCACTTCGTAATTCCTTTGCTCCCAAAGATTTGGTCTCACTTCACCTCCAGAATCAACTCAGTCCTCATCACAGTGTTCAAACCTCCCATGGCAGGGCTCCAACGCCCTTCCCAGCCCCTCCCGTAGCCCGTTTGGTATGACCACACGCAGGCCGCCTCGGGGCTGGCCTTCCTGCCACCTGCTCTCCCTGTCCCAGCCCCAACCGCCTCTCAGCTCTCCTTTGCAACACGCTGCTTGAATGAGGGCTTCCCCAGTCCTTTCTGCTAGAAGTAGTTGCTCTCTTCTTAACAATTTCCAAGTGCTTGGACTTTAGTATTTTCATCGTATGATGCTGGCTACGATTTCACCTTCTCTGTGTATCACATGATATCTATCCAGGCCCATGGAGGGTAAGGCACTTGAGGGCAGGCAGCGTCCCCAGTCCACCATGTGTCCCTAGTATGAACAGTACTTAGGGTCCAGGATAATGCTCAATTTTGAGGTTTGAGGGGCTTAGGAAATGTGGGAGAGAATGAATGATAAGGGCAGAAAAATCCCAACCACCTCAAGATTGGGAGGGAGCTGGGCAGGGATGGGACTGTTAACTACCGATGCCTAGAGTCCCACAAAGATGCGAGAGGGGGCTTGGCTGTGTGTGCCGGCAGACCTCCCCCCACCCCGACCGCCAGCAGAGCCCCAGACCCTGACACCCTGTGCAGGACTAAAAAGCAAAGGGAAAACTCGCAGGATGCAAGATGGCATGAGATGGATTAAAAAAAAAAAAAAAATGCAACATACATTCTTTGCATATGGCATTGAGTAAAAAGTTTTCTGGCAAAAAACTACTGTTGTTCATATTTCATGGGAAGCTCCAGGCCTTTTGTAGCGTTTTTGACTCTTCCAGTCTCCCTCTCTTTTTCTTAAACCAAAGAGTTCTTTGCTCTTTACCAAACAATTTAGGCCTTGTTCTCATTTTTCACTTGGGATATTTAAAATGCTCTTGGGAAACAGTCCTACCATTCAGAAATTCCAAATATATCCATGAGCCTTTATTATTCTTCAAGGTTACAGGAATTTTCCTTGGAAACTGTTTGAATTTGAGTGGAAGTTTTGCCTTTCACGTCTCCTCTTGCTTTTAAAAGGAGTTTCAGTAAATTGAAGTCTCTGAACTTGTATTTACTTATTTGTTTATTTTGCCACATTTAGTCTGTCTAAATATGCTTTGTCATTAAAAAACAAACAAGCAGAAAGTAACTTCAGGCCCTCCCCCTCAATTTCCTTTTAAAAATTAACCCAGCGAGATCCTACAGTGTGTCATCCGTTACCTCCAGCATGAAGCTGGTGTTGTCGTTAACAGATGAAGCCAACTGAACGTAAAAAAGACATCTTTTGGCATCTCTTTTAACAGTCTGAACAAAACCTGGAAAGCCATTCCGTCTTCTGATCCCAACTTTGTAAATGAGACTTTGCCGATTTGCCAACTTCTTGGGCCGAGACGCTCCTGGGCAGAGAACGGGATGTACGGGCCGTTGGGGGTAGAAACAAAAGCGCGGCATCGGGGGCGCGGAGGGCCGAGCGCTGTCGGTCTCCCTCCTCACCTGACATTCTGGAGGGGAAGATGGCTGTTGGCACAGCAACCTCGCCCATACGGCAAGTGCATTGGCTGCGGAGCCGCTCCCGCGTCCCGGCAATCTGTCCTGCCCAGGCGCAGCGCAAGCTGTGGAGGCCGCCTTGCAGCCCGATCCTGCCAGCACGCTCCTGGGCTACACCCGGGAGCCAGGAGGAGGGCCCGGGCGCAGCTCTGCGGGGAATAGGAGCGCCGCCTCGCTGCAGGGAGCGCTGAAGGACGCCTCCACCTAAAGCTGGCCTGTAACTGAAAGGGGCGTCCGGTGGGGCCAGACCCGTGCCCTGTGCTCTTGTACAGTGGGTTTGACCAGGTTTGGTGAGAAGCTCACATGACCTGAGCTCATCACCCTTCCTCCTTTAGGAGCTGTGTGTCGTTAAGAACATCTAACCGGGGCGCCTGGGTGGCTTAGTCATTAGGCGTCTGCCTTCGGCTCTGGTCGTGATCCCCAGGGTCCTGGGATCGAGCCCCGCATTGCGCTCCCTGCTTAAGCAGGGAGCCTGCTTCTCCCTCTCCCTCTGCCCCTGCTTGTGCGCGCGCTCTCTCTCTCTCTTGCTCTTTCAAATAAATAAAATCTTTAAAAACAAAAAACCCCAAACCGTCATCTGTGAAATGTGGATAATAATGTCAGCCCGCCCTCCCTCCAGATCACCGTGAAGAGTAGGCAAGCATTTGGTAATTTGTAAAATGTTATCAAACAGAGGTGGGGTGCCATTATGACTGTCTGGGGCTCTGTGCTAAGAGTCTGTGCTCTGGGAAAGGGCCCTGGCCTCCAGGCAACTGGCTCTTGGCTTGCATTTACTGAGACATTTGGCTTCACGGTTATCTTTCAAGGCCCATCACCCTGTTCTAATCTCATCTGTCCTTCTGCTTCCCCTGGGACCTCTGCCAAAGCACCCCACCTGTCTGTCTGTGCCTCAGCTACTCCCTCTGGAAAATGGGTCTGCTCTGTAACTCCACCTGTCTCAAGGAGACCCAGCAGAGCAAATCGCATTCATTCACTAAGCCAGCACTTACTGAGGGTCTTCTCTGTGCCTGGCACTTAGGGTAGGATTAGGAATCAAAGAAAACTTCTGCACTAGAAGAAGAGACAGGCAAGTGACTGGTCTGCTCCAGGGCAATGTAGTTAGGTGACACAAGAAAAATGGAGACAATGCCATGGAGACCACCATGAGCCCCTCACTTAAGTAGCCGAATTAGAAGGGACCTTCTGGCCAACTTCATCTCACTGACTCCTCTGCAAAAGAGCCCGTGCTGTGCTCTTTAGGGAGACATGGTGAAAGCAGGAACCATTCATGCTTCTCACACAGGGTTGGTCTCTGCCACATGCAGAGCCCCAAGGAGGGGAGGCGAGTATGCTTCTCATGGTGTTCGGAGAGAGTCTTACATTGTACAGAGAGAGTCCTGAGCAACCCCAGGTGCACCCAGCATAGGGCGGTGTCACACCTGGGCACTCTGCTAACTTGCCCACTGAAAGTTCATTCTTATTGGGGCCAAAGTCACACTAAGCAGTTACGGTGTCTGATAAGGGGTTGGTGAATGATCAACCCACAGCGGACCTGGGAGAAGTCAGGAGTGGCAGGAGGTCAGCCTTCCCTGACTCACCGACTCGGTGACTTTCCCCAGCCACACCTCCAAGCTGGTGGAGAGGTCTCACCCTGTGCTCCACCTGCAGCTGAGGGGAGGACCTTGTCTGGATATAGGTTGAGCAGGGCGCTTGACGGTGGGCACAGAGCCAAAGGAGTTACACAGAAATGATTTCTTTTGTTCATGCATGCATGCATCCTTCCATTTGCTTATAACTATTGTACCGAAGGGGCTGGACTCGTTGGGGTATAACAGGAGATAGCTTTTTTTTTTTTCTCTTTCATCACTGTCCTTCCAAACTGCTCTGTCCCATCTTTCACTGGTCATACTATTCAGTCCCTTTCAGGTATTACTCCAACTCATGTTGGAGTATTAAAAAGTCTAGTCCAATATACATTTACAGAAGTGGTTCCCTATAGTCAGAATGTATGCTAAATCCTAACACCCCATTATTTGAGAGACTGAGTTCAGGACTTTTTTCTGTTTGTGTATAAAGTAGTTCATAATTCAACATATACATTCATACATGTACATGTATATGTGTGTGTAGATTGTTCCCACTTTTTTGTGTATTTTCTTTTATTAGATTGAATTTTCTTGGTATTTTCCCTTTTATTAAAAAAAAAAAAAAGGTGCCCACTCTCTGGCTTAAATGGATAACTCATTGAAATGATTAACTTAACTTGATTTTTTAAATGCAAAATCATGTTTTTAAAACACTGCTCCTGTTCCTGCCACAGAAACATTTAACTTAGAATGTTTGCCTTGTTCCTGAAGTTGGATTCTATGTGTTTTGATTTTGTGGGAATTTTTTTCTCATCTCATTAAACCTCAGCATAGATGAAAAGTTTTTATCTTGTCCAGGGAAAAACACCAGAGAATCTTTATTGTTGCCAACTATTACGTTTTAAAAGTCTTGCTTTCTAACCCTGGTTCCCTGATGCAATATATAAATCTCGTTAACCTTATAAATATGATTTTTCAAGAGCAAGAAACTTCTCCCTTCTTTCTTTATTATGTCTAATTTGCATACCAGCACATAGTCCAAGTGTTGGCAGATAATAATATTTTAAAGGGCATTGAAGTATAAGAATAACTACATACTTGCAGATGTGTTATGAAATATACCCCATTAGTCACTTTTTATTTGAAAGGCAGAAAAATAGGCACCTAGCAACAGCATGCCATCATTCAGGATTAGAGAAAAGCCGTTTTACCTTTAGGAGATATTGCCCCTCTTTCGGGGGCTGTCAGGCTAGTACATTTAATTACACAAAAGACCCTCACGAGAGACTCGGCTGTTGCTTGTCCATCTGCACGGTGAATGACAGTTATGCCATCCCCCAAAGGATGGCTTTTGGCAGCAGCGGCTGGCAGGGCCTTCTTACTGGGAGCCTTCCAGAGAGGTTCACAAGTCAGCCCTGCGCAGAGAGACTCCAAGGCTGTGCTTGAGAACTGCGCTTTCCCTTCTGGAAAGCCACCATCTTCCTCCCTCTCTTCCACTCTGAGTAGATTGATAGGAGGGTGTGCACCCCCCACAGAACCCAGAAATAGGGATCCAGCACCCAGTACTCATTCAGGACCCATCCTCCCCTGTCAGCCACAGGGGAGAGCATTAAAATGTTGAGCCCACATTAACCTCCAAATAGACCAAATTTCTAGAAGGTTCTTTTCTCATACCAGTTAGGACAAGTAAGAAGTAAGAGGAGGCAAGCAAAGTTGATGAGGAGAAGAGAAATCAAAATCTAACATTCCATTGGGAAGAAATTCCTTCAGGAATCCCTATAGGTGCTTTCATCTGGGCCACACAATGGAGGCCAAGGCCATTCTGCAGACATTCGCTGAGCCCCTATGGCGAATTCAGGGGTTCAGACTGAGGATATATAGCCCTGCACTCAAGCAGTTCCCTTTCCGGCAGAGGAGCTTGGCATCAGAAATGTCCCACAAGAATTATGTTCTCTCTGGGTCATGGAGACTTGGGAGCAGCAGAAATTCACATATGATCAAATCAGCATCTTGCCTTCAAGTCTTTTCTACATTGGTTAAGTAGAAGAGTGTAGAGTGAAGCAGTGCAGTGGGGATTCACCTGCTTGGGGAAGCCGGGGCTTGGGGGAGATGGGCTTCCTTCTCTCCTTAAAAACAAAAAAGGAAAGAAGGAAGGGAGGGAGGGAGAGAGAGAGGGAGAGGAGTACAAGAGCAAAAAATGGTACTCATGAGAAGTAAATACCGGTGATGGTTGCACAACATTGTGAATGTACTTAATGCCACTTAAAAATGGTTAAAATGGGGGCGCCTGGGTGGCTCAGATGGTTGAGCGTCTGCCTTCAGCTCAGGTCATGATCCCAGAGCCCTGGGATCGAGCCTCACATCGGGCTCCCTGCTCAGCGGGGAGCCTGCTTTTCCCTTTCCTTCTCCTGCTCCCCCTGCTTGTGCTCTCTTGCTCTCTCTGTCAAATAAATAAATAAAATCTTTAAAAAAAATGGTTAAAATGGAAAATTTTATGTTATAAATATATCTTACCAAAATTTTAAAAATACTATAATATACCAAAACTCATTGAATTGTACATTTTTATGTTAATTTAAAATTTTTTACTTTTATTCCAGTATAGTTAATGTACAGTGTTATATCAGTTTCAGGTGTACAATATAGTGATTCAACAATTCCATACATCGCTCAGTGCTCATCACGATGGGTGTACTCTTAATCCCCACCACTTATTTCACCCATCCCCTCACACCTCCCCTCTGGTAACCATCAGTTTGTTCTCTATAGTTAAGAGTGGTTTCTTGTTGTTCGTCTCCTTTTTTCTCCTTTGTTTATTTGTTTTGTTTCTTAAATTCCACATATAAATGAAATCATATGGTATTTGTCTTTCTTGGACATATTTAGCTTAGCATTATACTCTCTATTTCCATCCATGTTGTTGTTAATGGCAAGATTTCATTCCTTTTTATGGCTGAGTAATATTCCTGTGTGTGTGTGTGTGTGTGTGTGTGTGTGTGTGTATGTACACACACATATATGTCACATTTTTATCCATTCATCTATCAATGGACACCTGGGCTGCTTCTGTAGTTTAGCTATTGTAAATAATGTTTAATAAACATAAGGAAGCATATATCTTTTCAAATTTGTGTTTCCATATTCTTTGGGTAAATACCCAGTAGTGCAATTACTGGATCCTAAGGTAGTTCTATTTTTAATTTTTTGAGCAATCTCTATACCGTTTTCCGTGGTGGCTGCACGAATCTGCATTCCCACCAATCGTACACAAGGGTTCTTTTTTTCTCCACATCCTCGCCAACACTTATTGTGTCTTGTGTTTTTGATTTTAGACATACTGACAGGTGTGAGGTGATATCTCACTGTAGCTTTGGTTTGTATTTCTTTGATGATGAGACATGTTGAGTAACTTTTCATGTGTCTGTTGGCCATCTGGATGTCTTTTTGGGGAAATGTCTGCTCATGTTTTCTGCTCATTTTTTAATTGGATTGTTTGTTTTTGGGGTGTTGAGTTGTATCAGTTCTTTATATTTTTTGGATGCTAACCCTTTATCAGATATGTCATTTGCAAATATCTTCCCCCACTCAATAGGTTGTTTTTTAGTTTTTTTAATTGTTTCCTTTGCTGTGCAGAAGCTTTTTTATTTTGATGTAGTTCCAATAGTTTATTTTATTTTTGTTTTTGTTTCCCTTGCCTCAGGAGACATTTAGAAAGAAGTTGCTATAACTGATGTCAGAGAAATTACTTCCTGTGCTCTCTTCTAGGATTTTTACAGTTTCAGGTCTCACCTTTAGGTCTTTAATCCATTTTGAATTTATTTTTGTGTTTGGTGTAAGAAAGTGGTCCAGTTTCATCCTTTTGCATGTAGCTGTCCAGTTTTCCCAGCACCATCTGTTGAAGAGATTGTCTTTTTCCCATTTCATAGTCTCACCTCCTTTGTCAAAGATTAACTGACCATGTAATTGTGGGTTTATTTCTGGGCTCTTTATTCTGTTCCATTGATCTATGGGTCTATTTTTCTGCCAGTCCATACTCTTTTGATTACTACAGCTTTGTAATATATCTTATAATCTGGAATTGTGATATCTCTGGTTTTGGTTTTCTTGTTCAAGATTGCTTTGAGTATTTGGGGTCTTTTGCGGTTCCATACAAATTTTTTTTAAAAAGATTTTATTTATTTATTTGAGAGAGAGAGACAGAGCACAAGCAGGGGGAGTGCAGGCAGAGGGAGAGGGAGAGGCAGACTCCCCACTGAGCAGGGGGAGCTGATGTGGGACTTGATCCCAGGACCCCGGGATCATGACCTGAGCCGAAGGCAGTCACTTAACCAACTGAGCCACCAGGTGCCCTGGTTCCATACAAATTTTAGGATTGTTTGTTCTAGTTCTGTGAAACATGCTGTTGGTATTTTGATAGGGATTGCATTAAATCTGTACATTGCTTTGGGTAGTATGGACATTTTAGCAATATTTGTTCTTCTAATCCATGAGCATGGAGTATCTTTTTGTTTGTGTCTTTAATTTCTTTCATCAGTGTTTTATTGTTTTCAGAGTACAAGTCTTTCACTTCCTTGGTTAAGTTCATTCCTAGGTATTTTATTATTTTGGGTGTAATTGTAAATGGGATTGTTTTCTTGATTTCTCTTTCTGCTACTTCATTATTAGTGTGTATAGAAATGCAAGGGATTTCTTTACATTTATTTTGTGTTCTGCAATCTTACTGAATTCATTTATCATTCTAGCAGCTTTTTGGTGGAGTCTTTTGGGTTTTCTGTATATATAGTATCATGTCATCTGCAAATAATGAACTTTTTTCATATATGGCCTTTATTTTCCCTCTAAACCTACTTTGATGAGGGTTTTTATCATGAATGGATGTTCTACTTTGTCAAAAGCTTTTTCTGCATCAATTAAAGTGATTATATGGTTCTTATCCTTTCTTTTATTGATGTGATGTATCATGTTGATTGATTTGCAAATATTGAACCACCCTTGCATACCGAGAATAAATCCTACTTGATTGTGGTGAATGATAGTTTTAATGTATTGTTGAATTCAGTTTGCTAGTATTTTGTCAAGGATTTTTGCATCTATGTTCATCAGATGAATTGCTTTTGGTTTTGGTATGAGGGTAATACTGGCCTCATAGAATGAATTTGGAAATTTTCCTTCCTCTTTTATTTTTTTTGGAACAGTTTGAGTGAATTGTATATTTTAAATGGGTGAACTGTATAGTATCTGAATTTATATGTCAAAAAGCTGTTTTTTTAAAAATGGTATCCACAAGCTGTGTGCGTGTGCGCGTGTGTGTGTTTGCGTGCACACGTGTGCGCCAGAAGGAGAGACTGCCAATTCCTGAGTTAATCTACCTTGTGTAGAAAATGTCCGTGAGGACCAGACAAAGGTAGGGAAGAGAAATGTAACCTGTCTGCCCATTGTTCACAGGTGCCCTAGAGGAAGAAAGACGTAAAATATAGCAAATGCTAGAGTGATATCATAATAGCACAGGCTCCACGTATTTTTATAAGGGGGAGGATTCCCCACGAAAAAGTCCATGCCCGGTTCTGCTTTCTCTCTGTACTTTGTTTTTGGAGTCAGAAGCATGGCCAGCTCGGCCTGCGCAGGCTCATGAAGGTGTGGCAACTAACGATCAAGCTGAAGCTTCTATTTCTTTGTGAAGTATCTGATTGTGCTTAGGAATGCAGCACATCACCTTTGAATATACCTTGAGGCCAAAGTCCCTGTTCCTGGAAGCACACCGCCAAATGTCAAGGTCTCAAGGTGGAAGGGATGCTGGGTCTGGGTCAAAGACCTACCTCCGTGCCTGGGAGACCTTTAACTATCATCACCTGGGATTCTTGGGCCATAAAATGCACATGATGGTATTTCCCCTGCCTTCTCCCTAGAGTAGCATGAGAAACAAAATCCAAACACCATCACATGTGAAAGCGTTCAGTAAACTGTGAATCACTCTCTGCCTTCGTGGAAGTTCTTCTGGATGCATGTAAGAGAAACCCAAAAAATACGCAAAAAAAGGAAGGCACGGAGTTGAAGGCTCCTGGGCAACCTCTCAGAAAGCACGGGCAGGAAGGGAGGCTGGATCCAGAAATGGAGTCTGGAGAGCCGGGACCACAGGCAGCTCACTCCCTTTGGCTCCTCTGGTTTTCATTTCTCTCTCTCTCTCTCCCTCTCTCTCTCTGCAGACGGGCTTTTGTTCTTCTAGCTTGCAGGGCCAAATATGGTCGCCCTGTGGCACTGTGATTACACACCCTACATCCAAGCCATGAGCCCAGACTTTTATATCGGGTCCTAATTCAGACTGGTTCAGCCTGGGCTGGGGGTTCACTCCTTGTCTGATGAGTCCTCAATGTGGGCGGGAGTCACATGGCATAAACTCAGCTGTCCTTTGGCCATCGCTCTGGCGGTGAGCTGGGCAGGTACCGGGAGAGGTATCTGCTACAAACATTGTGGCAACACCTAGTGATATGATTACAACAGTCAATGGAAGAGAAAGATTCGGTTTTAAGAAACTCCTTTCATAGCGTCCCTGTCTCTGCTGTGGTCTGTGAGTTCTATCATGTGAGCTCTGAATAGGCCGGCCATGGCTGGGCATTGAGGCCAAAGTGAACAAAGGTGAGGTTGGAGGGCCCCGTCAGTGAGTGGGGCGAGGCCCAAGGGGTGCCTTGGGGATCCTGCAGCCACCTTGTGGCTCCTTCAGTGTGACCAGGCTATTCTGCTGGGGCCGAGGGGTCCATGCTGCATTTCTCACAAAATGTATTACAAATGAGACAGGGCACAAGTCATAGAAACTCATTCCAAGCTAGCTTAAGCAAAAAAGGAGATTATTCTGGGGCTGCTTTTCCAGACCCCTCTATCCTTTCCCACCTGCTGCCCTTTGAGCCATTCCGTTTTCCAGCTCTCTACCCAGAGACGGACGTGGCGACTTTGGCATTGAGCTCCTCCCGGGAAAGGACAGCGGGAAGATGCCAAACCAAGGGCTGCTGATTCTTTGTTTCCCTTCTTTCTCTTTCATTGCCTGTGGTCTGCAAGCACCCATTCCCCTCCTGGCCCTCGTAGCTGTGAGAGGGTGAGCAGGTGTTGAGAGCAACTTTGTTCTTTTGAGTCCGTCTCATTACATGGAAAAGATCCAACTCTCTCTGGGTAGCTGGCAGCCCCTCCCAGGCCAGAGCACTGGGCAGGGATCCCAAGAGCAGTGCGAGTCTGTTTGGTGTCACAAGGAGCTGGGCCAGGCCTGCTCGTCCCTGCCCCCAAGAGCAGGCTGCTTTTCAAACAGATGTACAAATAATTGGATGCCTTGGATAGAATGCAATGGTGTAAGGTAGCAACTCTAGCAGGCTTGCAGAAAAGTAAGAAAGAAAATCTCCAAGCTGAGGACACTTCTTTTGTCCCTATCAGGTCTTTTTTTCTTTTTTTTTAAAAGATTTTATTTATTTATTTGAGAGAGAGAGAGCGCGTGCGCGTGAGAGTGCACAAGCAAGGGGAGCGGCAGAGGTAGAGGGAGAAGCAGACTCCCCGCTGAGCAGGAAGACTGACCCTGAGATGTGACCTGAGCCGAAGGCACACCCAGGTGCCCCTGTCCCCCTCAGTTCTACGCCATCCCTCGGTCTTGTCTATCCTCCTCTGCTGCTGAGCACAGGTGAGCCAATGACTTAGCCCTGGCTAGTAGACCTCCTCCCACTACTGTCAGAGATGCTGGTGAGGGGAAGGCCAGGTGGAAGAGTGAGGGGGGCGGTGTGCGGAAGACCAGGGCTTTTCCTTGCCCAGAATCTACCTGGGCAAACACACTGCAGTTCCCTGCAAGACTTAACCTTTAAGAAGCCACAAAGGTCAACAAGTACATGATTATATTCAGGGCTATTTAATAATAATAATTGGCATCTGGTCCTGGCACTAGTCACTTCACACCGGTCAGTTCATTTAATCCTCCCAGTGCTTTGAGGTAGACACTTTTATCAGTGTATTCTACGGATGAGAAACTCGAGGCATGGATTGGATACGTAGCATGCCCAATTTCACACAGCGTGTAAGGGGCAGAGCCAGGGTTTGAACCCAGAGAGCCCATCTCCAGAGTACTACACAAACTCTCTCCCACCTTATCAACCTCTCGGGATGCAAATAAAACACCGAGGGCGGGATGGAATCAGTCTTTGCTCCTGCGGGCCTGTGATAATTTGCTTGATTAGAAGATGCCACTACAGAAGAGAAATATTTTAAAAATCTAACCATTGGAAAAAGGACTTTTAGTGACTAAACATTTCATGACCGATCCAAAGCTTAGCAGGCCAGTTTGCGATGCTGCTGTCTTCCCACCGGAGTAAAATGGGCCATTCTCACTGCCCTTAACGTAGAGGGGCTGTGACTTTGACGTGCAAGAGCGTGCAAGAGCGGGAGGAAAGCGGGCCGTTATTTAAGCCATGTGATCTGACGGGAGGGGCTGGAAAATGAACAAAGGTGGGAATTATTCCATAGCAGCTCACTGACATTTATTGTGATTTACAAATCTGTGAACATATGGTGACTGCTGGAAGCACGGGAGGGCAGTTGGAAATGGGTAGACTTAAGGGCAAAACCAGCCACTCATCCTTCCTCCCTTGGCTGCTACTTTACCCACAGCCCACAGAACGCATTTGTCTTGCTAGCCATTTTTGCTCCCAAATCTGCAGGAAGCCCAGGAAGAAAGGCCAGGACAAAAGAGCCCCTTTTCCTTAACCCATTCCCCAATATGTAGGTGTAAGAGTCTCCCCCTCCTGCAAAAGAAGTTGGTATCTTAGTTCTCAGCTACGGTGTTTCTAATGTGCTGTGCCCTTCCCTGGTTTTTGCTGGATCTTGTTAAGTGCTCATCTTTGCTTCCCGTGGCTGGATGGGGAGCTGGAAATGTGGGGGTGGCACTTTGGGATCCACGGCGGCCCTTGGGAATTCGGGACAAGCACTGTTTCTCTTGCCAGGTGAGGGAGCCCTCCCCACGCCCTCCCGCTCTGTTCAACTAGCAAACGCTGTATCTTGCCGCTCCTCTCTGACTCCTTTGAGAGCATCCTGGTAACGCTGTTCACTGTCTTCTCTGTGCCGGGGCCTGATTCCACTTAGCCTCTGTCTTAGTCTGTTCAGGCTGCTATAACAAAAGTACCAGAGATTGGGTGGCTTCTACCAACGGAAACTTATTTCTCACAGTTCTGGGAACTGGGAAATCTAAGATCAAGGTGCTGGCAGATTCCTTGTCTGTGAGACCCTACCTCCTCGTTCATAGATGGCTGTCTTCTTGCTGTGTCCTCACATGGCAGAAGGGCCAAGGGACTTCTGTGGGTTTGCTTTTGTTTTGTTTTGTTTTTTAAATAAGGGTACTAATTCCATTCATGTGGGCTCCAGTCCCGTGACCTCACCACCTTCCGAAGGCCCCACGTCCCTAACACCATCACACTGGGGGAATACATTTCAACTGATGACTTCAGGCACCGGGCACAAATATTCAGTCTGTCGCAGCCTCTCTGCCGATCTGCGTGTTTTTCTCTCTCTCCTAAATTGTAAGATCGTGGAGGTTCGGAACCACGTGATCTACATCCGCGCCTGCCGTGTCTGTGAGCACGTTCATCTCCGTGTGCTCCATGCTGAGTGCACTGTCTCTGATCAAGAAACGAATCCGCCGCTTCTTTCCCTGTTTCCAGAATCCTTTTTTCCTAACTAAGTGGCCTTGGGAAGTAGGGGCACTCCTAGGACAGAAGCCGGTTTTGCCCCAGTCCGGGTGAGAGAGGTCTGAAAGTCAGTTTCATAGGTAAACTGAGGCTCCCCGGATACCTGCCCTTTCACATAACAAGCTATCCCAGAGGGATCAGGCTAGGCAGCAACTTCTTGTCTAAGCACGTCTCTCTAGGAAGTCCCACACAGAGAGTGCTAGTTTCCTATGTGATTTCCACTCTCTTTCTTTCTGAGTGACGGAGTCCCAGTGCCATTCTAGGTGGCATGCATCCAGTGAAAAGACTGTTTCTCTGCCTCTCTTGTAGAAGATGAAAGCAGAAATTGTTAGATGGGACTTCTCGGAAAGCTTTTTGTGCCATTCCATCCTAACTGCTTCCTGTTGTTTGGGATGTGGATATGATGGCTGGAGCTGCCACAGCCACACTGAGGCCAGGAGGAAAAGACTAGAAGAATCACAAAGACTCAGCCCTGATTTTCCTGATTTCTTGATTGAACCAGTAATTACCCATGTCTGCATTTCTCGTGACATAGGGAGGAAAAGAGCCTTTGTATGGTTTAAGCAACTTTAGGCAGTTTTCTGTGTCTAGCAACCAAAAGCAACTCCTAATTGATACACCAAATTAGAAGGTAGTTCAGTGATACTCAAAGGCCTTAGCTACAGGGAATTGAGCTCTTATGAAGCCCAGTTCTCAGAATTATTTCCTGTGCTGACAAATCCTACTGTCAATCTTCTCTGAGTTAAGTGACATCCTTTTTGGTGTTCCCAAATTTAACTTCTCCAGTGAAAGTGAAACACGAAAGCCACTGGGCTCCCTCCTGAGAAGCATTTTTTAGGAAAGCAAGTCATCATTTCCCTTTGACGTGTAGTCACCTGCAAAAGCACTGCTGACACCATGCCCACGAGCTCCACGCTGAAGTTCTCCAACATCTGGCAGCTGAGATGCTACTTGCTTTTTTAAGCACAAGTAAAACCAAGCATTCAAATGTTCCCAATTTAGCCTGCTAAGCCTAATGTTGGGTGTCTCTACCTTGGCCCACAGCTGCCAGCAATTCAAAGCTCTCTCTTCGACAGACATTTTTCGTGTTTTTAGTCTGTGCGTTCTCTTCATGCCCAACCATGATGAGGTTGCATAGGAGGAACTTACACAGAGGCGACCACTGTGGTGCCTTACCAGGAGTAGGTGGGAGTGGGGCGGTGGGAAGGGTCCTCAGAAGAGGGCAGAAAAGGCTGCCCATGAAGCCAGAAGCCCTGTTTGCTATTAACCCCCTTTAAAGAGCCTCCTCCTCTCTGTAGCCAGGCGCTCCTCTCAAGCAGCCAGTTTAAGTAGTCGTGGTGCCATGGTGCTGATGGTAGTGATGGTGGTGATGGTGGCAGGAATGGCAGCTCCCGCCTTCTTTCTGCCTCCTACCTGGGTGGGCTGGGAAGCCGGGTCGGTGGGTGGCAGAACTCTGGCGCAGATGAACTCCACCCTCAAAGACCAGTCATAATTTGTCAATCCTCCCATCCCCAGTGACACTGCCCAGGGCCCGAGGGCTCTTGGACCACTCTTGACCTCCGACTTTGCTTTTCCTGTCACGCATGCTCCCCGTGAGTGCTGCCTTCCATCACAAATGTGTGGAATCAGAGAATATCTGCAGTAGAGGGGGCCTTGGAGATGGCCTCAGCTCACTTTCTCATTTAACACATGGATACATTGAAGTCCATGGCGGAGAGATGACCTGTCTCAGGGCACATTGCTGGTGTGTGGCCTAGCATGAGGTCCTGGCCCCGGGCCAGCATGTTTGGCGAGGGAACAAATGATAGCTAATTCTTATATAATGTGTACTATGTGTAAGGTCCATTGTAAGATATGGGTACACACACAGGCATATTTAAGCTTTTCCATTTTATGCATGAAGGTTATGAGGCACAGAGAGGTTTAGTAACTTATCCAAAGTCACAGCTAGTAAGTGGGAGAGTGAGGATCTGAACTCAGGCATCCTGGCTCTGTTCTCAGCCACTACATTATACTGACATACTAATGTCCAGTCCTTGACTATTCACATCAGGTCTGGATGAGGGATCTTTAATAAGTTCCTTGGGCAGAGGATTACTGGCTTAATATCTTACCCCTGGAGGAGCATTTTCCAAAACATGACACAACAGGTATTCAACCAACGAAAACAAAAACAGGAATAAATTCCATGGTCAAGTAAATTGGCAATGTTGTATGAAACTATGTTAAACATGGTCTTATTTTTGTTTTTGTTTTACTACAGAACTTCCTCGGAGCCTTTCATATGCTAGTGGACATTGTGAATTCTCTAAGAATGTCTAAAAGCATTTGCTAATCTTTTTGGACCACAAAATCTTTTCTGATGTAATGATGTCATCGCATATCACGTGGCCTCTGGAAACCTCAACTGAGTGAAAAAGACAAATTGGGTCTTATTATTATGAAAATAGTTTTGATCTCAACAATCTCCTAAAATGGCCTAAGACCTCCCCCACTCAGGGTTCCCTGGAACACACTTTGAGAACTGCTGTCCTAGAAACTAATATTAAAAAAAAAAAAGACTTAAAGCACATTATCATGGGGCCAAATATTATCTTGCCCCTTGCAAAGGACAAAAGAGAAAAGCAGATGAAAGAATGTGGGTATGTGTTTTAAGAATCAGTTGTTGATTCTACTAATTCCTTATTTCCTTTTTTCTTTCTTCCCTTCCCTCCTTTCTTCTTGTCATTTAAGAAGTTCTATTCCACAAAGGATTTAAGGTAGCTTACTCTTCCAGTAAGTCAACATTCTTGTTGACGAATTTAAGTGAAGTGTTTTTATTTTAGGGAGACTCCTGACCTACCCTATCCCCTAACTTCTCCTTTACCAGCATCCTATAGGTCAAGCTAAAATTTCTATCATTAGCATTTCGTTTATTTGGGTAAGGCCATGTCTTTCTAGAAAGAGGCCCAAGCTCAGACACAGCTTCAATCTGGTGAGAGGTGTGAACAAATTGGGCTGGTACCTCCACAGCGTGTGCGTGAGCCCCTCCAGGGAGGGGATCCTGAGGGACAGGGAGTCAGGTGGGGGACGTACTGCAGTGGGTACCTGCGTGGAATCCTGCAGAATGAGTTTCCATGATAAGAAGTAGCTGCTCTTTCCTTTTTAGGGAGATGTCCAAAGATGCATTTTGTTCATGTAACAGTTTTATCTAGGCCCTGCCCTTGATCAGACGTCATTGTGTGTTTACCCTAGACCAGAGGTCTTTGAACCTGATCTCAAAGCTCAGGTCAAAGCTAATGTGGCATTTTGGGTACTGCACTCAAATTCGACAACCCAGACCAAGGGGCAAAAATGAAATATGCTTTGGCTAGGTGGTCCAGGATCCCCCCATGTGATACTGGCCCATAGCAATGGAACATCACCCTTTGCTCACAGGCAGGGAAATCCCAGGACGAAGCTCCATTCTCCAGATGGAGAATCAGAGACTAGAGGGGACATCAAGTATCCTCTCCCCCTGTGAGAACACCACCACTGCCTTCCATGCTTCTTTGCCTTTCCCATCCTCTTGGGTTTTAGGGTTCTGACTGTTTGTCATTGGCAAGTGAGAGGGCATGCCTGTCAGGAGATGCAAACACTGAATCACCAAAATCTTTCACGCTTGCCATTGTTGTGCGCCATATGCCGATTCAAGCTCCAACTGTGTGCAAGGTGAGTCCTTTACTGTTTGCCTGGTCTTGTATGGTTGATGTGGTCAAGGTAGACTCATCCAACTAAATATTTTATAAACAACAAAACAAGTTGATTAGTTTTTCCACATACATTTGTATACACATTAGTAACATACACTCCTTTCAGAACATTTAGAAATTACAGATGAGAAAATGGAAAAGTCATCCATAACCCTATTACCCAGAGATAACTACAGTCTGTTTTAGATAGAAAACCTCCCTGCCCATATTCTCTCTCTCTAGCTCTAGCTTCATACCCAGCTGCATACCCATGTGAAGGTCCCAGATGGGATCCATATGTGGCCAGAGTTTGGGCCCTCCCCCCACCCTCCCCCCTGCATTGATTGGCAGCCCCAGTCTGTGTAGGGAAGAGGCCAGGTTTTGTGTTTGGATTCTCAGGCGTGGAGGGTAAATGGAGTGGACAGCATGGAATTTGGCCCCCTTTCTGCCTCAGGGGTGTGTCTGACCTGGGGGAAAGAGGAATGCGCTCCGCAGTTCTGGATGGAATTCAGTATGGCTCCCTCCCAGTGAGGACCCGAACGAACTACAGCTCTGCTCAGACAAGTGAAGGGAGGGAGGATGTTCATTCTCAATAATTCTTGAAGCTGCTCTTTTCGGTCTTGGTACACCGTGGTCGTGGAGTGGGACCTCAGGCGGGGACACCACCCTCTTGGCCAAGTTCCTGCCGCTCCACGTCACGGTTCCTCCAGTGCTCACCACTGATGCTACTTTGGTCTTCCTTTTAGATTTCTTAGTTCGGAGTCTATATTTAGTCTTTTCTGCACTAGAACACACATAGTAGTTAAATATGAAATCTAAGACGTCACAAACCAGCAGCCTACTACTCCATCGAAAATGTGTGGAGAGACATGAGCATTCACGGGCTGGGATGAATCACCACAGGTTCTCAGCATCCCATCATCACTTTTCATTCTTCAAATTAAGCAGGGAAAGAGCCGGGGGAAGCTGGACTCTTTCAAGGCCAACACCAGCCAGCTAGAGTGAGGCTCCTCTCTGCTGGCTCAGCCTCTCCCCAGGCAGCCCCTGCTGCTTTATGTGTTTATTTTGCAATTAGTGCTAGAAGGAGACTCGCGGGGAAATTTTTGCTTGGGGGCCCAGAATTTATATGTTAGAACTTCTCCCCCTCCTTTAGAGCACCAGATTCTGGAGGAGGGATTGAAAGCAATAGCTCTCAGTACTCTTTCCAACAAGACTCTTGATACTAATCCTTGGTGATTTCAATATCTACAAACATGGTCCTTCCATGCCTCCCAGTTCCTCGACTTCCTCTCCTCCAGCAGTCTTGTCCTTTATAGTATCGTGGCCACTCACACCCATGGCCATGCCCTGGACCTTATCATTACCAATAACTGTACTCCCTCCATAATTTCGATCTCAAGCATACGGCTCTGCTGTCACAATTCCTCCTTCCCGCTCAGTCCTCTGCTCTCTCTGATGATTCTTCAACCTCACTGAGCTCCACAGTTGATTGATTTCCCACCTTTTCACTGTTCCTCACCACCCCACCACTGGCCACAAGTCCTCACTGCCCTCCTTACCCACTTGGATTCTGTGGTCCTTCATGACCCCCCACTCATTAATATATGATCAACTCCCTTTGACCCCTCTCTCCCTTCATTGTACTTTCCTGTCAAAACCATGACCTTGGCTGAATCTACACTCTGTCCACTCTGTGTGTACCTGGACAACTGGGTATGGCTGCCTGGTCTTTAAATTCAGCACCACAGCTGCAGGTGGATCCTTGGTGCTCACCTGCACTCCTGTTCACTTCCCTACGCCGCTATTCTCCCATTCTTCAAGACAATGATTTCACATTTTCTCTTCCCTCTGTCTTCCTCCCCTGTCTTCATTCTCAGCTGATGGCCTTGCTTCCTAATCCACTGAGATAATAGATCAATGAACCAAGAAGTTGCATGTTTCCACCACCATACCCACCTGCTCACCCTCCTCTCTGCCTGTCCACTCTGCCTTCCCTCTGAGGATAGGATGAACTCCCAAGCTTCTATCAGTGCTACTCAAGATGTGGCCCTCCGTCTTGATTGGGAGCATCAGCATCACCTGGGAGATTGTCTGAAATGTAAATTCATCAGCCCCACTCCAGACCTGCTGAATCAGAATCTCTGGGGGTGGAGTCTGGGAATCTGTGTTTCAATGGGCTCTCCAAGTGATTTTTGTGCATGATGAAGTTTAAGAAGCACTGAGCTAGGTCCCCTTCTCTCGCACCTGCTCAAGGCTATCCCTTCGGAGGTTACCACCTCTCCACTTTCCCCCTCTCTCCCGGATCATTTTCTATTATCTTATAAACATGCAAGAAACAAAACAAAAACCTCTCTTGATCCCAAATCCCACTTTAGCCACCACCCCATTTCTCTACTTCTCTTTTTTTCTTGAACTCCCCTCAATCAGTCTTTTGCTCCCCCTAGGCCCCAAAACTGATCTTGCTAAGATGTTATGGGAGAAGTTGGCCAGATGGTCACAAAACTGTTTCTTCTCCCTGGGCACACAGATAAATGATGTTTCCTAATTTCTTTGCCTCTAAATGAGACCACGTGACTAGTTCTTGCCATAGGAATGTGAGTGAGGGTAATATGCCAGCTACAGGCTGAGGCATTTGAGTGTGGGGGTACTTCCGTATGACTGCCCCTTCCCTTTCCAAGGTGACCCTGGAGGCCACACACGGAAGATGGAAAGAGGTTGAGTACGCAAATCACCACATGGAAGGCCACCTACCAAACACTTGATTGGACTATAACATGAGTGAGTAATAAGTTTTTATTGTGTTAGGTCACTGATTTGGTAGTTTTTTGCTACCGAAGTAAGCCTATCCTAGTAAAATTACCAGTGAGCCCCAAATTTCTAAGTCCAATAGTGAATTCTCAGTTATTTTCACGTATGACCAAATAGCAGCATTTAACAAAGTTTATCAGTGGTTCCTTCTTGAGAAATTTTCTTCACATATTCTTTAGGCCTTCTCTTTTTTAAAAAATTTCTTAACTACCTTTAATAAGTCCTTTGCTCATCTTCCCTTGTGTTAGCTCACCCCAGAGCTCAGTCCTTACACCTCTTCTCTATCAGTACTCACTTTTCTGGTAATAGCATTCTTGCTCTTGGCATTACATACCTTCTCTACAAAGATATTCCCAAGTTTACATCTCTTGCCTGGACCCAAGACTTGCTAATCCAGTGGCCTGCTAGGCCTCTCCACTGGGCGTCTAAACTTCGCATATCTGAAATCATTCTCCTGATGCCTTTCATCCTACTTCACCCATAATCTTCCTCTTCTCAGAAAAATGCTAACTTCATTCTTCCAACTGCTTAAGCCAAAAGCCATGGACTAATCCTTGACTCTGTCTCTCATTTCCCACATTCCATTATTATCGATTCCTATAGGTCTTGCTTTAAAAATATTGAGCTCCTCCCCTCGCCCTCACAGTGCTCTGTCATGGTGCAAGCCACCACCATCATCTCTTGCTTACATTGTTTTGTTTTGTTTTGTTTTTTAAAGACTTTATTTATGTATTTGACAGAGAGGGAACACAAGCAGGGGGAGTGGGAGAGAGAGAATCAGGCTTTCCGCGGAGCAGGGAGCCCGATGCGGGGCTCAATCCCAGGACCCTGGGATCATGACCTGAACCAAAGGCAGACGCTTAACAACTGAGCCACCCAGGCGCCCCTCTTGCTTACATGGTTGCATGGTCCCCTGATATTGTCCCTACTCACATTCTTTCCTGCCTTCATTCTGTTCTCAGCAGAACAGCCAGGAAGAGCTTTATACATATAAATCAAATTATCTCACTTTTCGGTTCCAACCTCTCCCCCTCCCCTGATACTCAGTGTTTTCCCAGATCACTCAGTATTGAAACCAAAGTTCTTAAAATGGCTCTCAGGCCCTGCATGAGCTGGCTCCCCATTACCTCTCTGACTTCATCTCCTCTGACTCCCTTCTTGGCTTGCTCCATTCCTGTAACACTATCTTCTTTGCTGTTTCAAGCACGGTCTTGCCCGGAACACACTTGCCCAGATAGTCGTGGCTCACTGTGTCACTTCCTTCAGACCCCCAGTCACATTCACCTTAATGGTGTCGCCTTCCCTGATTCAAACTCATGCTCACCCACACCTGCACTCCTTGTGCCTCTTAGCATTTACCACTACCGGGCACACCCTATATTCAATTATTTGTTTATTGTTTCCCCACTACCACCAGAATGTAAGGAGAGCAGGAACTTTGTTTATTCTGTGTCCTCAGGACATAGAACAAGGTTAGGCACACAGCAGATGCTCAGGAAATAACTGTAGAATGAATGAAAGGTGAAGAGCTGAATGGCCAGCTATAGCCTTGTTGGCCCAGGTGAGGAAGCAAACCTCACCAATTGAGTTTTCATGTGTGCTTCCTTCCTGGTGAATCTGGAGCCCTTTCTTGCTCTCCCAGAAAATTTTATCTTAAGAATCTTGTCTTCAAAGCCTCTTGTGTATTCAACTTTGAATTGTCCTGGGAGACTGGTCCACCTTCTCCTAGAGTTGACCTCGCAGATGTTTGGTGGCAACCTGTGTGAGTCTCCAGCACAGATTCTTGCTCGTGAGGCTCCCATTTTACACTGGGGGGAAAGGGGAATGGGGTGGGAGGTGCTGATCCCCCAACCTGTTCTCCTACTGGGAATACCTTGAGATCTGACCAGGAGAAAAATGGGCAGCACTGGGTTCTACTTTTGAAAAAGTGCAGGCAAGAAATCGTGAAACCTTCAGAAGAGAGGATGGAGATTTGGAGGCCAATTCAGTCAACAGTCTTAAGGAGGGATGAGCAAGATTGGACAGGTTTCTAGGAGGTGTGGCTTCCTGGTCCCCTCCATAGCCCCTCAACACTGTCTCTGGGAAAGGTTGTTGGAACCAGAAAACACACATGCTTGGTGGATGAAAAGCCTGTTTATTCCTAGTACACTGGACACTTTGTTCAGGAATAGTTCATCCATTTGAAAATATTGCCCTTGTAATGGTGCCAAGGTCGTTGCCTGCTGGGGTTATCAGCAGAGTACGTGCCAGCTCTGCCTGGGGTATTTTAATAGGTGTATCATTTCCCTGCCAAAGTGACTACAGAACATTGCATAGCTAATTTGTATTCAGTGCTCTCCCTGCATGCATTCTTAATATTCAGTTTTTGTTGGGACTTTAAGAGGAAAAAAGAGAAAGAAATGAATAAATAGGTTAGGATACAATGAACTGCTTTAAAAAGGAATTTTAAGTGGTACTGAGTCATTTTGGAGTTCTCTGTACCCACTTGATAACAATAAACTTTGCAAAGCATTGGATAGCTTTTTAAAAAAAAATTATATTCATTCTCTTCCTTTGATGCTCAATTCAACCCTATAAGGTAGGGCAAAGTGGTCCCCTATTTTAGGTGAGAAAACTGAGATAAATAGAAATTAAATGTCAGACAAGGTCAAGGAATTAAATATGGTGGAATGAGCATTAGGGCCCAAGTCTCTTAATGCCTAGATCAGATCATGTCCATCCCATTGTGGCAAGCTGGGCAGATATAGGGAGGTCCATGGAGGGGAAGGATCTGGCTGGGTTTGGTCAGAAACTCTTGAAGTCTAGAAGTGAAAGTGAGTGGAAAGCAAATTTGTTATTCACTATAGACCTCTGTGTCAGCCAACACAAGGTAATAAACACAGATTCTTGTCCTGAAATCTGTGTGGAGACCCTACCTGCTGAGTGGATGATGAGCATCCACTCAGGTATAGCAGGGCCTGTGGGAGGTAACATCCCCCATGGCAGCCCCATGGCACTGTGGGAAAATCTCCACCTGGGCTTCAGGAGACCGGAATTCCAGTGCCAGCTCCACAGTGCCTAGGTCAGTTGTGTGACCTTGAGCAAACCCCACATAAGACAAATGTGATCACATCTGCTCATTCCCTTGGTTTATCCGGCCAGTTTTTATTGCAATGTATCCAATATAGAAATAAAAGGCAGACCCATCGAGTTTGTGAATGCCACGCCACTGGAGAGTGTAGCAAATAATGACACATGATGGATCAGGTTTCTAGAAGATATGGAGACTGATTGGAACACTGGGATGAAACCTCTAAGGCAAATGGGCAGAACCGTACCCAGGTTTAACGATAATGGCGCTGTGCTGGCATTGGTTATTGACCGACAGCTTTCTTACTCTTGGAAAGGATTTGGGAAAGCTCAAGTCACACGCTTGGACTGGAGAATATTGATGGTTTGGGTTGACTGGAGGCTCAATACGACTGGGGTTGACAGTCAGTGCAACCAGAGGCTCTACGACAGAGGTGTAGGGCCTAGAAGGACTCACCTTGAGTTTGCATGCACAGCCATGTGAGCACTGGGCTCCAAAAGAATGCTCTTTAAGAGAGTCATTGACAGATCGGAGGGGAATACTCCCTGGGGGGACTTGATGGTGGTCTTTATATAATTAAATGGTCAGGGAGATGAAAAAAATGCCGAGTCTAAGGGGAAAGCTGCAGGATCAGAGCTAGGCCAGTGAATGGAAACTAGAGGGAGGTAGAGATTAGCTGCAGAGGTGGGGGCGGGGGGCCTGGTGAGGCGGTGAGCTCCTTCCCATCAGATGGGCAGCAGCCTGACTTCCTGGCAGGGACTGGTGTGCGGCTCCCGACACCATGTGGGATTGGAGCTAAGGGAGGTCACTTGACTGACACTAGCCATCTAGGAAATGAGAGAATGTGTGTGACACAAAATATAAATGCTCAGTGCGGGCTGCCCCATTAAAAAGAGGAGACGTAGAGGCTGCCTGAGCCTGCCTTCATCAACACACACTTTCCGTTATTCCCAGGTAAAGAGAGAGGTGTCTGTCTACACTCACTCTTCACTAGTCTTAGAATCAGTTGCTATGCTCTGCCCGTCCCTCTGGACGTGCCTGGAGACAATACTGTTGCTTAGGCAAGACTTTTGAGTGTGTTTCATTTCCATTTCACCACTGAGGACGTTGAAGTTCCAAAAACTCCAGGGTGGGGAAGAAATTCAGAGGCGCTTTTACAAGAGCTCGCCCTCGAGTGTGAGTCTGTTCTAGGTAAATCAGGTAAGTTGGAAGCTTTGTGAACATGAACTCATTGGGGTGTCCTTTTTGTGAGGGAGCTATAGAATTAAGGGTTGAGGTTTTTCTCTTTTCTTTTTCTTTTTCTTTTCCTTTTTCTTTTTAGAGGTTTTGTTTGGTTACCTAATAGATCAGCTGAACTAGTCTGGAGAAAAGAAATGTATCTTTCAAACAGAACTACTTAGGTGCATGAGTGATGAACTGAAAGCTATTGGCAAAATGAAGCTCATGTCTTAGGCAGAGAACCCTGTGGAAGTGATGCCCAAAGCTTCACGGTGAAACCTGATAGGCTTCTGCCCGCGGTACCTTCCAGAGGGTGTAGTTGCATTTTGGCAGGAAAATATCTGCGGCACGCACACCCATGCTGTTTGTTCTTCATTACCCACACTTGGGTTTCATCTGGACTACCTCCCACCCCGAGCCCATAGACACCTCGCTCTAAGAATTACTACGGCCCCTGGCCAAGGGTGTGCTTCTGAGCCAGGTTTACAACCAAAGGCCCTACCCCACTCTTGACTGGGGAGAACCCATCTACAAATTGGGCTGGACCAAGCAGAGACTGTCTCCTAGAAAATGGCGTTGGGCCCGGCCAGTCCGGTGGTCAGTGGCTGGCTGGAGCTGGGCATGACATGGAGCCGGGCTTAAACCAGCCGTTTCTTTTTTTTTTTTTTTAAAGATTTTATTTATTTATTTGACAGAGAGAGACACAGCGAGAGAGGGAACACAAACGGGGGGAGCTGCAGAGGGAGAAGCAGGCTACCCGCTGAGCAGGGAGCCCGATGCGGGGCTCGATCCCAGGACCCTGAGATCATGACCGGAGCCGAAGGCAGACGCTTAACTACTGAGCCACCCAGGTGCCCCGAACCAGCCGTTTCTGACCTGTGCCTTCATTCAAACAAAAACCTCCCACTCAGTCGTAAGAGCTAAGAGAGAGCCTGCTGTGGACATGGGTGCCTCTCTCCTTACCCTCACTAACTGTGATTTTCCTGGGATGTGATTGCTAAGAGGGAGCTTGTTTTCACTGAATTCCACCACAGTAAGAACCTGGATACTCTTGGAATTTATTAGACTCTGTGTCATGGGAAGTACATATAGGTGGTTTTGAGTTCAAACTGAAAGTCACAAGCAGTTGTTATGACCTTGAACTGTGTTTGAGACATGCTGTTTTGTTAACCTTTGAGAGGTTAGGGGCCAGGGGCTATGTTAGTGACTAATCTCACAGGACTCCCCAAAGGCTTCCTTTCAGGTTTTTTAAATGATAGGCTTGCTTATGGGGCTGATGCTCATTATTTTGATTCAGGTGCTAATGCCTTACTCTCGTTATCACTTTCGCAAAACATTAAAACTCATTCTGAGGTTGTCTTTTATAATTTTTAAGACAATGGTGTTTCAACAAGAAATCGAGTTTGGCTGTGAGTAACAAAGACCTGAAAAACAGAGACATAAAAAGTGAGAGGCTTTATTTCTCGTTTTAAAAAGAAACCTTCGGGTGGCATCCAGGGCTTGGTATGGTAGCTTCACGGCCCAGT
This sequence comes from Phoca vitulina, assembly GCF_004348235.1. Classification (NCBI taxonomy): domain Eukaryota; kingdom Metazoa; phylum Chordata; class Mammalia; order Carnivora; family Phocidae; genus Phoca; species Phoca vitulina. The sequence continues at coordinate 51,594,468 of NW_022589712.1, read as the reverse complement.
TTCCTTCCATCTGCCATCCTTAGCATGTGGTTTCCATCCTCATGGACATCAGATGGCTACTGGAACGCGAGCCATCAGGGCCACGTTGCAAATTGAAAAAGGGAAAGGGCCAAGAGTACAATGTGCATGCCATTTTGTTGGGTCCCACCCAATAGCTTCTGCTTATATCTCATTGGCTAGATTTAGTTCCATGGTCATCTGGCAGGGGAGGCGGGAATACGGAACTACCAAGCCTGGCTCAGAGCCACCTCAGACAAAATCAGAGTTCTATTAGCAAAAAAGAAGTGGGAAGGGGGGTCCAGCAGTCTGTGCTCTATGTCTAAAGAAACATTTCTGTAAGAAACATTCTATGGGAGCGCCTGGGTGGCTCAGTCGGTTGAGCGTCTGCCTTCGGCTCAGATCATGATCCCAGGGTCCTGGGATCCAGCCCCGCATCGGGCTCCCTGCTTGGCAGGGAGCCTGCTTCTCCCTCTCCCTCTGCTGCTCCCCCTGCTTGTGCTCTCTCTGTCAAATAAATAAATAAAATATTAAAAAAAAAAAGAGAGAGAAAGAAACGTTCTATGCACTTAATATTTTATCGTCAAAACCTGTTTGAACATCATATAAATTTTTCATGTGACATTGTGAAATCTCTGGTAGGGTTTCCACGGCTGACTTACCATCACTTCAAACTAAAGCCATGCATTGGATTCTTAATCATCCCGCCCGAGCAGCTCTTGTCTGCCAGTTCCCTAGACCCAAAACCATAGTTTGCTCTTTCTTACCTTTCATCCTTCATGTTGACCCACTCACAAATGATATCTGCCTACCACCCAGAACATCTCTGAAATCTATCTGTTCCTGTCCAGCCCAACCAACAGCCCAACTGGACACCCACTGAGTCAGACACTGTGCTAGGCTCTGCATATGCAAAGTTCATTAAGGCCCTTGGTCATAGGATTTCGGTTCTGGGTTATGCACCTGCACCAGTCCAAGAGCTAATCTTCCTGACTCCACTTCCACACCTGCCGCTCCTTGGGCATGCAACCCTGACTCAGACACTTCTTCCCCTTTGCCCCACAAGATGGGGTCAAAATCTGTGTGTTTTGGATGTTCCACAGCCTGCATCTGTTGTAGTTATGAGTCTTGACTTCCCCTGGCCATGTGGAGGGAGGGCAGATTCTAGGAAGATCCCCGTGGTGCCACTTCCTGGCACTGTGACCTTCGGCACAATCTCTGGCTGCCGGCGGTGTGTGTGAACAGTGGTGATGGGTAGCAAGGAACACTGGAGTGAATTTGTCACAAATAAGAATGGCAAGAAAATTTGAAAGAGCCTCCTGTTTTAAGAAGGTACTTGACTACCTTTGTATCAATTCAGAGAGGCTTCAATGACTCTTAAGAGGATTAGGCCAGAGGACTTCAGTGAAACTTTTGTGCTTTTGTTTCCTGGGGTGGAAACCTTTGACAAGTGTTACACACAAACAACACTTAATGTGGAGCAAGAGCTTTTCAATGACCAAATCGGCAGCCCATAATACAATTCAGCATCTCTGAAGAGCTTTAGAGTTGATAAACATTTTCAAAATATTTCATTTAACCTTCACAATCATTGAAATGCTTGAAAAATCCCACATTTTAAGATGTCTCTATCAGAAGCGTCACCACCATCCGCAACAGCCATTCAAAAGGATGACGTCTCCAGACCTGTCACCCTCTTCCTCTTTTATACAACTGTTTAGAGAGATTGTCTGGAAGGAGGTAAAGTGAACATCCTTAGCCCTGTTTGCAGTTGTGGACATTGAGACTTCGTGTGGTGAAGTGAGTTTTTTGGAATTATAGCAGTAAGTGGCAGAGTTAGGGAGCGAAATCTGGTCATCTGACTCTTGTTCTGTTGAGGAGATAATGAGAGGAAAGGAAAGGGTGACAGTGAGGGAATGAAACCGTGTCATCCTCTTGCTACTCCTGTCCCAGCTCTTGCTAAGATTTGAGTAACAGGAGAAAGGGAACACGTGGGTATGGATATGCTAGTGTTGGAATAGCTGCATGTGTGTCCTGGAAGGATGGTTATAAAGCACATGGCCGTGTGAGGGGAGTGCTGTCACAGATCCAGAAGCAGGATCACAGAAATGGCCTTAGAGGACCAAAGCAGGAAGACTATGATCTTCCAAGTAACTTTAGGCAATGTGGATTTAGAGACTGGATTTGGCCAGGGAAGTGGACAACTGTTCTTTCCATTGTCTAACATCAGTTTGCTTTCTCCTGGTAACCACATCCTAACCTCCTGCTCAGTCTATGGATTTCTGGAGGAACTGAATCTAGCCCTGGCCTGGGAATCAGGGAGCTGACCTGGGTCTAGATTAATCACTCTATCAAATTTGCCTATCAATCTCCCTAGGCAAGGTGATTGGTTTAGGAATGGGCAGTGACCCAATTAGAGCCAATGAGGTTTTCCACGTTCCTTTTCTGCTGGGTGTGGACCTGGAAGGGTGTAGTTTAGGGAGTTGCTGGCAGCCATCTTATGGTCATAAGCCTATTTAAAAATGGCTTTACCATTCTACATGAAGCTGAGCAGAGATGAAGATAAAATTGGATCCTGATAAACTTCATTTGAAATCTTGTATACAATGATCTTCCTCCTGAAATTTTCAGCATATAGAGCAAAAAAAAAATTTTTTGTTTGTTTGTTTAACCCAGTTTGGGACATGTCTTCTCTCAACTGCAGTCAAATGGGTCCTGCTTCATAAAGTAAGACTTTAACTTTACATAAACTGTCTACAGAGTAGATGTTTGTCATATAGATTTCTTATAATGAAACTTCTTTCTTTTTTTTTATAGAATTGGTGGTTTTTTATTTTTATTTTTTTATTTTTGTTTTTTGTTTTTAAAGATTTATTTATTTATTTATTTGACAGAGAGAGAGAGACAGCGAGAGACGGAACAAAAGCAGGGGAAGTGGGAGAAGGAGAAGCAGGCCTCCCACAGAGCAGGGAGCCTGACGCAGGGCTCGATCCCAGGACTCGGGGATCATGACCTGAGCCGAAGGCAGACGCCTAATGACTGAGCCACTCAGGCACCCCAAAACTTCTTTCTTTTTAATGGAATTGTGTTACGAAGGTTTGCAAAGGGCTTCTGCTTCTGGCTGTAAGGGAGTGGCTCCTAACAGACTACCTTCCTCTCAAGAACAACCATAAAAGCTGTCTTGAAAATACAGCTGTTTGACAGCATGAAGGGTTGAGGCACCCAGGATTGAAGGGGATTGGATCTCTGAGAGAATGAAGTCCCATTCTAGATATAATTCTAATAATTATCCGTGGATGGTGGCACTCTTCACTGAGTTAAGGAGCATGGTAGGAAGCATATTTTGGTGGAGGGGTAAAATAATGAATTAGGTTTGGGGCACATTGATTTTGAACAGCCATTGGGACCTCTTATTGGAGATGTAGCCTAGGGATGAGGAGAGAAATCAAAGCAGAGATATAGATCTGGGAGTTACCATGTGTGTGGGGCATACATATTGCATATCTCCTCAGATTCTCTTGCCACCACTACCTGTTGGACCCTCAACCACTTGTTCTGCTCTAAATGGGGTCATCGCCAGTTGACTGTATCTTTCATTTAGGCAATTATGCCAGGCCCTCCTCCTTGGTCGCCACCACACAGTAATGCCAAATGACAACATACTGTAGATTCTGGCTCCTCCCGACACTTCCAGACTTGGATGAAATGGCTCATCACAGCTCATGGGTCCTGGCATTCCAAACAGCCACCAAAGAGGTCAATGATATAATCTGAAAATGTAGGGGATCTAACTCCTTGTGGAGTAAATGCTGACCAAGAGCTAATAGGAGAGCAGAGGAAATTCCTATGTCCTATGAACTGATACAAGGTATAGTGTGTCCAGATAGCCTATTTGGAAATATCCATGTGGTCAAGCAGACATACTTGCTAATAACCTGTGTGTCTCTTCACAGTTCATTGCAAAGCAATGACTAGTATGATGATGCTTCATCTTGCATTTGCTTCACATTCTTCCCTGCCTCACTTCTCAAATAAAGCATGGGTACCTAATCCTTGCCTCAGGCTCTGTTTTTGAAGAAACCTGATCAAAGACAGCAGCTGATAGATGGTAGGTGAAGCCAAGGCTATTGATGAATAGGCAGAATATGAAGAGAGGCGAGCCTCACAAGAGCCATAAAAAATATCATTAGGCAAAGGATGAGGAAAAAGAGGAACCAGAGAAGAAGACCAACACAGAAAAGTCAAAGACATGGGAGGTGCCCATCTTCAGGGATGATAAGCTCTTTCTCATTAGATGCAATTAATAAAGTCTAAGGACATGGGTCATGGATATGGTACATGGAAATAGGGAAATTGAGGACAAACTGCCCCATGCTTGTCTTGTGTATTTTTTAAAATTGTTATATATCTTCTCTTCAGTTGTTCAACTTAATTCTTTTTGAGACAAAAAGTTATATTTCTCTCAAATAGATATTACTATAAGACCCCACCAGCTTGAGAATCCTTGTTAAAGCAGATCATGTTAATAGTGTGTTTTGTTGTCCCTGGAATCAACAGCCTCCATCAACCAAATGGCAAAGTCCCTCCCTCCCTTGCCTGCCTCTAGGAACCCTCCATCAAGAAGAGGAGTGGATCACATAAAATTTCTGCCACTGCCAGAGTCCCAACCATTCCTCTGCTCTAGATGACACCCTCCTTTTCCTTCACAGCCATTGTTTTCCATCCTTTTGGCCGCCGGTCTATTGGTGCTACCTGCCCATCTACCGCCATGCCTTGCTAACTCTTCCTTATCTATCATCTGGGGGTGTCTGCCACTAGCAACCTGGAAGACCCCCAGCACCAGCTGCCTACAGATGTCCAGGACTCTAGCATAGCCAGGCTCGGTCTATTGAGGATCTACTGCAGGGATTGGCACACCGTCAGTGCTTGATAAATGCCCACTAAATGAAGAATTAAGTGGGAGAAACAAAGTAATAATAATGGATGGGAAGTTGGTGTGGGGACAGCAAAGGTAGCAGTCATAGAATCACAGAGAAAGAAAACACTGCATCCGTCTAGAGTAAGTTTTAGCAAAAGATACACAATCCTCATGTCAAGGAAGAAAGAAGCCTGGCAGGTTTGAGGAAAAAGTTAATGAGGGTGAAGCCAGGGAAGCTCTGAAGCCAGCCCAACACATGGAAAATTAAACAGGAGACAGGTTACATACTCTGGTGATGACTCTGGCCTTTTACCTTGTGTAACTCCCTTTAAAATTTCTGTCCTTGTGTTTTGTAGATATTTTGGGAATGGAAATAATCTTAGATGTGTTATTTGCAGATAACCAATATATTTCACTTTTTTCGATCTTGGGGTTTTTGCTTACGAAGCGCCACAGCTACCACTGTAGTTTAGTTACCTATACTGACAGCTAGTGTCAATAAGCAGCTAGGTAAGTTTGTGAGTATGGGTGTGACTGGGTGTGATGGTGTAGGAGAGAGACAGAGACAGACAGAGACAGAGACACAGAGAGAGCCCAGTGATGAGCAGTGCCAATGTGGTGAATTTAAAACATGTCTGAAAATTCGTTGATGCTTGTCCCATTGAGAGTTAGGGTGACTATCTCCTCCCCTTGAATCTGGGCCTTTGTAACTAGTTGATCAACTTCAGTGACTGATTGGCCAATAGAGTAAGGCCAAAATTACACTCGGTGTCTTCTGGTGCTAGGTCATAAAAGCAATGCAGTGTCTACCTGGTTCCCTTGGGATTCTTGCCTTTGGAGCCCTGAGCTGCCATTAAGAAGTCCAAGGTCATCAAGCTGTGAGGAAGTCCCAGCCGCACTGAGAGCCCAGGCGTAGGTGTTCTGGCTACCGGGCCCACCTGAGGGCCCACTAGACACATGAGTGAAGATGCCGCCAAAGGATTTCTGTCCCTAGTCGCTGGGTTGCTCCACCTCCAAGTCCTTCCAGCTGAGACTGTGGACATTTTGAGGTGGAAACAAGCTGTTCCTGCCTGGCCTTTTCCAAATTCCTGACCCACACAATCTTTACTACAGTGATTGTCTTTTACTGCTGAATTTTGGAATAGTTACACAAAAGTAGATACTTAAACAGTCATAGAACTTTTATCAGAACATAGTTTTCGGTAACTACGCTTACCATGAACAAACAAGTTGCTTTTCTGTTTCAAATACATGTCTATTTAGTATCTAATAGCTTTTAGATAAAATGAAAAGTCAATTTCAGTGGCTTCTCAAATGGAAAACTCCTAAATACAATATTCCTTCCAGGGCCTCTACCCAAATAGCCAAATACGTGTACTTTTGTACTGTAGTGTTTATATAAACATTACTCATGAGACTGAAGTAGGAGCACACACATAACATATTCATACCCAGTTTTTAAGTAAGTGTTCTGCATTTTGATTTAGGCTCAAAGGGTGTTTATTATGGTCTAGTGTGATGCCTGTGGTGAGGGAGGCTCACATGCTAGTTCCTATGGAGGCAGAACAGAAATAGCTCAAGAAATGAATATAGGGGAGCTGGTGTTGAAGGCAAGGGGCAGAAAGCAGGGAGGAAAATATCCCAATGGTTAGAAATGGCCAGGCTAAACCAGCTATTAAAGTAAAATGCCCCAGTGGAATATGGATATGTGTATATATATGAAACACACATGTCTTTGAAACTCGAAAACAAAGGTAGGTAAAACCACACAAAACAAAGACAAGAGAAAAACGAGATTGACATCCCAAAAATCAAACAAGGTTGAATTTAAGGCAGAAAGCATTAAGTTCAGCACTAAATTAACCATTAAAACAGAGCATGCTGTTTTAGAATGATAAAAGTATAAGTCATAATAGACATCTAACAATTATAAATATGTAGTTAATAACATACCAACAAATTCATGAAGCAAAGGCTACAGAACATAAAGAAGATAGAAAGAAAAATATTGATGGTACAAGATTTAAAATTTTTTTTTTATCTGAACCCACACAGATACATAAAAATAAAAATAGTAAAGTCCTAAATAACATAATTAATAAGATAGATCTCATGAATATATATTCAAACACTGTATTAGAGAATATATCTTCTTTAAAGTAAAAGTACCCATGCAATAGTCACAAAAATGTGACTCTATATTAAACTGAAAGAATATTTGATTTACTTGAAAAATACAGAAATAGTGCAGGTCAAATTCTCTAACACTATTTCAATAAAACTGGAAATAATTACAAATCTAAAAACCTTATCATTTGAAGAATTTAAACTCTCTGTCAACTCTTTGATCAAGGAGGAAATTAAAGTGTAGGAAATCTACAAAGTAATAATAATACATATATTACATGTCAGAACTATGGGATATAGCTAAATCAGTGAACTTCAGAAAGAAATTCAAAGTCCTAAACATTTATATTAATAAGCAAAAAAGAATAAAAATAAATTAGAGATCCAGTTCTAGAAGTTAGTAAAAGAACAGTAAAACCAAGGCAAGCAGATGGAAGGAATAATAAAGATCAAAGCTTAACTTATTACATTAAAAAACAGAGAAATTGTAACACCAGTGAATAAAGCAAATCAAGAACTGTTTCTTCAGTGGAAAAACATAAGATATATATAGATGTTAGGTAATCTAATCAGGAAAGGGGGTGAAAAGACAAATATTGAACATTTTTAAATAAAATTGAATCATAAATAGCTGCTTTGTTTAACTCTATGCAAATAAAATGAATAAATGGATGTTTTCCTAGGAAATATAAATTGCCAGAATTGGTCAGAGAAAAAAGAAAATCTAAACAAACCACTTAACATGAAGGAATTATGAAACTATTAATGAACTAACCCACAAAGAGCAACAGGCCTATATAGTTTCTTAGGCAAGTTCTATGCAATTTTTTAGGAGCTAGTAACATCAATGCAAACTAAACTGTTTCAGAAAAAAAGAAGAATCAAAGGTGCATATTCTTTTTAATGAAAGCAGTATAACATTGATATTAAAACACAACAAAAATGATACCCCCAAATCAATGAAATCATAGCGCAATTCTACCTATGAATACTGCTGTAAAAACTCAGAATAAAAGAAATAATTCTATTAAAGCCAGGAAATAGATAAAAATACGTATTGCTATCATTATTATTCCACAATGTGTTGGAAACACTAGCCAACATAATTGAACGAGATGAAATAAATTGGGGGTATAAAAACTTGAAAGTAGGAGGTAAATTTATCACTTTGAAGGTAATAGCGTTTACCTGAAGAATCTAAGAGATTCAATTAAAAATCTATTAAAAGTAATAAGAAATTTGGGGCACCTGGGTGGCTCAATTGGTCAAGTGTCTGGCTTCGACTCAGGTCATGATCTCAGCATTCTGGGATCAAGCCCTGTGTCGGGCTCACCGCTGAGCGTGGAGTCTGCTTGTCCTTCTGACCCTCCCCCTGCTCATGCTCTCTCTCTCTCTCTCTCAAATAAATAAATAAAATCTTTAAAAAAAAGTAATAAGAAATTTTATTTAGGAAGTTTGGTACAGAGTTAACATTAGGAAATTTGTAATCTAATTATATAGAAATAATAACCAGTTAAAAGTGTGATGGAAAAAAGACCTCATGTACAATAGAAACAAAACATAAATTGGGATAGATTTTAAAGGAAATTGTGCAAGGACTATATAGAGAAAACTTTCAAATGCAAATGAAGGCCTTAAAAAAATGGAAAGACATAGTGTATTCTTGGGTAGGGATATTCCACATCATAGAGATGTCAATTCTCCCTGAATTGATCTCTAAGTGCCAAACAATGACAATAAAAATACTATCAGAATATTCTTTTAGAATTAGATAAGCTGATTACATAGTTTATCTGAAAAAATAATTAGTAACCAGAAAAAAAAAATCTAAACAAGAATAGATATAATAGGTGTATTAGTTTTCTATTGCTGCATCACAAATCACCACAAATCTAATGGCTTAAAATAACACCTACTTATGAGTCCACAGTTCTGCAGGTCAGAAATCCAGGAGTGGCATAACAGGGTTCTCAGCTCAGGGTCTAGTGAGACTAAAATTCAGGTGTCCACCAGGTTGTATTCCTTTCTAGAGGATGGACTGGGAAAGAATCTGCTTCCAATTTCATTCTGATTGTTGTCTGATTTTATTTCCTTGTGATTTTAAGATTGAGGACTGCGTTTCCTCACTGGCTGTCAGCCAGGAGATTTTAGCTCCTAGAAGCCTCCCATACTACTGGCCACAGAGCCCCCTCCATCTTCAAAGCCAGTAATGGGGAATCCCCCTGATACTGATTTCCTTCCTGTTCTGAATCTGTTTCCAGAAAGAGCCCAGTCTCACTTAAGGTTTCACCTGATTAGGTCAGGCCCACCCAGGATAAGCTCCCTTGCTTAAACTTAACTATGCCAAACAATATAATTTAATCATGGGGGCGACTACCCCATAATTCACAAATCCTAGGGATTATAAAGGATATATACCAGGGATCAGGAATCTTGGGAGTCAACTTAGAATTCTGCCTTAGAATATCCCCTTAGCATCCCAGGGAACAAGAAATCTGTAATAGTTAAGACAGTGTGATACTAGTGAATAAATAGATCAATACTGATTGATTAATAGATCTAGGTTGAAGGTCCAGGAATAATCCCTAAAACATGAATACATAGAATATGAGAAAGATGATTTTCAAGTAATTGATGAAAATAATCAATTATTCTATAAGTGGTATTGGAACAAATTGGTAGCCAGCCAGAAAAAGTAGATTAGGATCCTAAATTAGTTATATAAAGTCATTCTTTTTTTTTTTTTTTTTAAAGATTTTATTTATTTATTTGAGAGAGAATGAGATAGAGAGAGCATGAGAGGGGGGAGGGTCAGAGGGAGAAGCAGACTCCCTGCTGAGCAGGGAGCCCGATGCGGGACTCGATCCCAGGACCCTGGGATCATGACCTGAGCCGAAGGCAGTCGCCTAACCAACTGAGCCACCCAGGCACCCTATATAAAGTCATTCTAACTGCTATAACAAACCCCAAGTTCTCAGTGATTTAACACAATTAAGGTTTGTTCTTGTGTATATAAAATACAATTGGCTGTTACTGTTGTACGGTTTTCCGTGTGGCCATTCAGGGACCCAAGCTCTATTCATGCAGATATTCTCTAGAGCTGTGTTGTCCAATATGTTGACCACGAGACTCATTAGACTCTTGAGCACTTGAAATGTGGCCAATGTAAAGTGAGATGCGCAGTAAGTATAAAATACACATCAGATTTCAAAGACATATTATGAAAAAAATGTAAAACATCTCATTAATCCATCTTATAGTGATTACTTGTTCAACTGATAGTACTTTAGATGTATATTGGGTTAAATAAAATATATTATTACAATTAATTTTACCTGTTTTGGTTTACTTAATATGGTACTAAGAACATGTAAAATGACAAATATGTCTCACTTTTACGGCTCACATTTATTTCTATTGGACAGCACTGCTCTAGACCCCCAGAGTCTTCTCCATGGCGAATCGACATGGCAGATAGGGAAAGAGAGAGGATGAGGGGGTCACTTTACCTACCCTCACATCCCATTAGCCAGGACTCAGCCACATGTCCATGCCTAACTTCAAGGGAAGAGGAAAAATGTTGTCTAGCTTTTTAGCCAAGAAGGGGAAATGGATTTGGTTAATAACTAGTTAGTCTCTTGCACAAATCCCTAACTCACACCTTATACCAACATTAATTGTGATGAAAGAGCAAAATGTTTAAAAGGAAAGAAGGGAGGGAAGGGGGGAGAAAGGAAGGGAAGAAGAAGAAAACATAGATGAATTTTTCTGATTTTTTTTTTTTTTTTTTTAAAGATTTTGTTTATTTATTTGACAGAGACACAGCGAGAGAGGGAACACAAGCAGGGGGAGTGGGGGAGGGAGAAGCAGGCTTCCCGCGGAGCAGGAGCCCGATGCGGGGCTCGATCCCAGGACCCTGGGATCATGACCTGAGCCGAAGGCAGACGCTTAACGACTGAGCCACCCAGGCGCCCCTGAATTTTTCTGATTTTAAAAAAATATTTTAAAAATAAATTGCAGAAATATTTTTTGGAATTATTTTTAAAAATCTGAGTGAAGACAGCCTTTCTAAGTATGACTCAAAATGTAGAAGTCTTAAAGGAAAAGAATGATTAATTTAACTAATTTTAAAATTTAAAAAATTCTCAGCCAAACAAAATAAAACACCATCAAAAAGTAAAGACCAGTCAAATTCGAACTGGGAAAAATCTAGCACATTGAAATCGCAACCAAAGTATAAATTTCCTGAAATGTAAAGAGCACTGACAAATCAGTTTTAGGAGAGCAAAACACTCAATAGAGTAATGAGCAAGGGATGGGAAAACACAGTTCACAGAAAAGGAATAAAATGGTTCTTAAAGGTATGAAGAGATTCTTGACTTTGCTTACAATAAGAGGAAAGCCGAACTACATTTTTAACCTGTCAGACAGGCACAGAGGAAAAGACTGATAACGTATCGTGTTGGCAAGTGTGTGAGGCCATGCTCTTAAAGGTATAGCTTGGTCTAACCTCTGTGGAGAGCAATTCAGCAGTAAAATTTAGCATATCCTTATCCTTAGATCCAGTAAATCGACTTCCGGACTTTTTCTACAGGAATTTATGTACAAATATACTTGTACATAAATGAAAAGACAAACTACAACGGTATAATAATCATGGCAAAAGACTGGAAATACTTAAATGTTCATCAATGTGGAAACAGGGAAATACAATGGAATATGATAAAGCCATAAAAAGAATGAGGTGTAATATATATAGTCGTGGAGCACTCGTCAAGATACACTCTCAAGGGGCACCTGGGTGGCTCAGTTGTTAAGTGTCTGCCTTCGGCTCAGGTCATGATCCCAGGGTCATGGGATCGAGCCCCACATTGGGCTCCCCGCTCGGCAGGAAGCCTGCTTCTCCCTCTCCCACTCCCCCTACTTGTGTTCCCTCTCTTGCTGTGTCTCTCTGTCAAATAAATAAAATCTTAAAAAAAAAAAAAGATACACTCTCAAATGACTAAGGCAATGTAACAATAGTGTATCTATAGTATGGAAGAGTAGAACAGAGATTGACTTCTGGGAGTGAAATGGGAATTTCGAAGATAATTAGGTGGCTATAGGAAAGGGTTATGGGAGCAACTTTCCGTTTATAATACAACCTCCTTGTAAATGTTGTGCTGTTTGAATTTTGTAGAGTGTGTATGGATTGCCCATTCAAATAAGTAAATAACATACGTTTTTAAATTTTGGAAGCAAATGCATTATTTGGGTCCTCTGAGTAGCAAACCCCAAATGAGATAAGACAATCAAGTGATTTACTGGGGGAAATGAGGAGGGACTCCAAGGCGGCAGGGAAAGCCCTCAAATGGTGATGAAGGTCTGACCCCTGAGAAGAAGAGAGGGAAGGAAGGAAGGAAGTTCAGGCAAGGCTGGTGGGAGTCCTTGAGCTAAAACGCCAGTCAGGAGAGTCCCACCTCATGCAGGAATGGGTGTGCCTTAGTCTCCCCGCTGCGCTTGGTCATTGGTTGGGAGCCCCTGGAAAAGCAGCCTCAGAGCTCTTGGTGGGGCTCTTGATCACTGTGCTCCCTGCCACGGATCGGCTGGCCACAGCAGCTCCCAAATCTGTTCGGACCACTCCTTTTCCAAGTCTGCCAATATTTCTCTTATGTGATGAATTACTTTGATTTTATCGTTGTGGTGACTTGGGCATTTCTGGTGTTGAATGCTTTTTTCTTTAATCATTCACTCTTTCATTTGTTCATTCATTCACTCATCCATCCAACCAGTATTTTATTAAGTACTTACTATATACTATGCATTTTGCTAAGTGCCAGGGACAGAAAGGTGAGCAAAACAGACGTGGGTCCCAGACTCGTGGACCTTATGGTCTACTGAGCAGGCTGACATGAATCAGATGATCAGACAGCATGTAATTTCAAACTCTAGTAAGTGCTGTACAGAAGTGTTGGAAGTCATGCACGCATCTAACGCCACTCTGGGAGGCTGGAGAAAGCTCCCCAAAAGAAGTGAGACACTAGAAATATATGCATATTCAGAAAACAGGGAGAAGACAGGAGAATTTAAAGAACAAAACTAAAATCACCTGTAATTCTAAAACCCAGGGATAACCTCAACTAGAAATTTTCATTTTAAAAAATGCAATCAACTAATACAGCACTGCCCAAAAAAAATAGAATGTGCACTCTGTGTTTAATATTAAATGTTCTAGTAGCCATGTTAAAAAAAAAGTATAAAGAAACCAGTGAGATTAATAATAGAATTGATTTAGCCCAGTATGTCTAAAATATTGTCATTCTTTACGTAATCAATAAAAAATTATTAATGAGGCAGTTTACATCATTTTTTCATACTAAGTCTTTGAAATCCAATATGTAGTTTACACTTACAGCATCTCTTACCTTGGACTAGCCAAATTTCAAGCGCTCAATGGCAACATGTGGCTGGTGGCGATCGTATTAGATAAAACAGGTTATATACACATATATAGGTACGTAAATATGTATGTACATGTATATGTAACATCACATTTGAGATCTTAATACATATTCAGTTTTATGTCTTATTTTCCAGTTAACACTATATCACATGCATTTTCCCGTGACGATGTTTTTTAAAAATCATCTTAATGGGGGCCACTGGGTGGCTCAGTCAGTTAAGCATCTGCCTTTGGCTCAGGTCATGGTCCCAGGGTCCTGGGATCTGGCCCCGCATCGGGCTCCCTGCTCGGCGGGGAGCCTGCTTCTCCCTCTCCCACTCGCCCTGCTTGTGTTCGCTCTCTCGCTGTGTATCTCTCTGTCAAATAAATAAATAAAAAATATCTTAAAAAAAAAAATCATCTTAATGCACCGCCGCAGACTATTACACAGATCCACTATTATTTGTTGAGCCATTTCCGTAGTGTTGGATGTTTAGGTTATCTTCAACTTTTCAGTATTATAAATCGTGCTGGTTGCAATGAACATAATAAACATAACTCTTCATTTGCATCACAGCTTGTCACCTTACAAAACATTCTTGTTGGAGTTACTGGATCAAAGTGAATGAAGATTTCTCAGGCTCCTGAGACATTTTGTCAAATTACTTTGAGAAAGGCCATCCTCGCTGCACCACGAGCAGCCCTGAGAATGTACGTCTCACTGTGACTCTGGCAACAGCGAGCACTGTAATTTCTTCTAAATTTGTTAATTTGATTTGTCAAATGTGGCATTTCCTTATTTTCACAGTCAAGTCTTTGAATTTCAGAGGGGCTGAACGTTCTTTGTCTCTCTCTTCATTAGGTGATTCATTTCTAGTTTTAAATTACTCATTTTCTTCTGTTAAAAGTGAATTAGTGGTGCCTCTTACATTGAATAGGGAAGGATTAGGCCTGACATTTGTGTTTATTTTTGTAAGCTAACATGGTTTGACTGCAAATTCCACCAACAATTGTTGAGCCCTTCGAACTGGGCAACACTGGGCTGGGTATTAGAGGAGATAACACGGAGACATGGATGACCCGCTCTAGGAGCTTACGATTGTGAAGGAGAAAGGCAGGCCACACGTGCAGCCTGCCCACCCACCGGGCTGTGAGCAAAGACGATGCCCTGGAGATTCCCAGGGCCCACGAGAGCACAGAATGGGGCTGGGCCGCTTTCTCCAGAGGGATCAGGCTTCAGGAAGGAAGTGAAATTTGAAACAGGCCGTGAGGAATAAGGAGGATCTCTGGGCAAGTGGAGTAGGGTGAGAGGGCCCAGCAGACACACGGAGGTGTGGAAATGCTCCTGGTGTTTCAAAGACAACTGGGATGAGTCTGATAAAAGGTGAGTGGTAGGAGATGAAGTAGGAAGGCTGCTGGGCTCATGTTCCAGCAGAATTTAAATGCCCTGCTAAGGCTTCATTGTATAGATTTTGAGGGTTGGAGGTGCTTTTCAGCAGTTCTTTTTTCCACATGAGAGAGAAAATCTGAATTCACAGAGCTTTTCAAGGGAAAGAGTCTAAAGAGAGGAAAGATCCTATATTCTCAGATCTTCTGCATTCATTCCCCATGTTGATATGTACCCCCAAGGTCAAAGGAAGATGCAGAATGGTAAATCATCATGGAAGTATAATGAACTCAGGTCTGATCCAGATAGAAGAAATTAACCTGAAATCCCATTGTTGTTGTTGTTGTTTTACAACCTTTTCATCCACAGTATCTTTGCCATGTTGGTTTCAACAGATGATTTCCTGTGTCATAAAGGAACATAGCCACTGAGACAATGGACCTTCCTGATAGAGTCTATCTCCTAAATAACCAGATCCTCCCATCTCAGAAATTTTCAACCAGGGTTGAAAATGCAGTGACCTCTGCTCCCTTGTGGGTATGTGCCCAGAGGGCAGCCCCCTCACAGGCTTCTAGCCACCAGGCACATCCTAACACCCCCAGCTAGACTGCAGGGACTGTCTCCCCGAGCAAGAAGAAACCGGTTTTGGGTCCTGGTGAGTCCAGTGCATGGCACAGACTGGCCAAGCAGCCAAGACAGTATCGGAAGACTCCTGGGGCTGGCAGAGGCTTCCCTGTCACGGCCGTGGCTTGGTCAGTTTCCAGCTTGACCCAGGTTTCTGCCAGGCCTCTCCTAGTCCTTCTTCCACCCCCTGCACTCTTTCCATCTTGACCCCTCCAGCTCGGCCACCTCCACCTCCACTACCCCTCTCTGTCTACCCCCTCTACCTTCACCTCACCACCTTCACCACCATTGACAGCCCACCTACCCCAGGCTCTAGTCCTCTGGAGAAACATGCATTTGCCCCTCTTTAGAATAGGCTGACCGCTGACTACCTCTGACTCAGGAATGCTTTCTGTAACACTTGGGACTTCCTGTATCTTCATTCCTCCAAACCTAACCAACAATCTCTGAGTCCTAACCACCTCTGAGGAAGGAGAAGACAAGGCATCTAGGTTTCTAGCCTGGGGAGGGGAAGCACCTAGAAACAGAGAAAGCCCCCTTCCAAGGAAGTCCTTTCCTTAGCAGTGTCTTTTTCAGAACCCAGGTGTTCATAAGTTTACAAACATATTCTGCTTGCTAATTCAAGTGGAATACACAAAACCCACCCCAGCACTAGGTTCTACATTGCTATTGAGGCGGGTTTTACAAATGCTAATGAACCACTCCATGTGGCCTCTTAGACAAGCACGATCCTCAGGCGATTTGACACTTGCTAATGCTTGAAACTCCCTTTGGCTCCTTAAACAATGGGTGGCAGACAAGAGGGGCAGGCTGATTAGAAGCCCATTGGGCAGGCTCTCCTAAAAGGGCCTGGGGCTAGGTTAGTGTTCCTCCTGCCTTCTGTTCTCTGGTGTGGAATGAGTGGGTAGAAGGAAGGTGAGAAGGTGGTACCCTTTTCTTGATCTCTTGGTTTCCCTCGGACTTCCTGTCTAAAATTCTCTGCACAAGAGGGGTAGGAGGATTTTTACACATACACACACAACACACACACACACACGCACACACACACATGCACACACTCCTCATCTCTGCCTATGACTATTCTCTATCTTGTCAGATAGGCTCTGTGAGGGGCGAGGTGAGGGCTCGGGCATATTTGGGGAAGAATGGCTGATCACAGCTCATTCCCAAAGATGAATCCCAACTCTGTGGGTGTGTGTTGGCAGAGAGGTGAGGGGCAAGACAAAACAGGGAGGATAAAGACTTGCGTTAGCATGATTGCTTTTTAAAAATTATGACAATTTGAGAAGGTTTTATTTTCTGTTTAGTGTGAAAGACACCCCTTCTTGCCATTTACAGGGCAATTCTGCAAGAGGGCTGCCCTGCAATTCCAAAACAGTCGCAAAGAGGGGGTCACAACCGGGCCCTTCTGACTTTGGCTGGTTCCAGACGAAGTTTCTTTTGTCACTGCTGCTCTCCCTTACTCTGGGCTCTACCTGCTGGGGGGGAGGAGGGGAAGTTGGTGGGGGGCACATTAAATATTAGGAAGCCAGAAGAAAAGAGCAAAGGACACCTAGACTGCCGTCTGCCCTTCTGAGGCTTGTGGTCCAGGAACGATGATGGGAGACTGCCACCTACGGGCCAGGTTCCAGGGGAGCCCGCACGCGGGGTTCGGCCTCCGCTCTCTCCCCACAGAAGGGGGTCTTTGTGGCACAGTCACCGCACCCTCTGCCTGCAGACTTAAACACTCCTTCGGGACAAATGCGCATTTTCCTGATTGAAAGAGCACTCTTTTCCGGCAAGGGCATCAACTTGTGAGCTGTGTTCTGTGTATAAAGAAAATAATCTAACAGACACCTCTGGACCCACCATCAGATTAAACAGATGTTCACATCATCTGGCTGCTAGATGCCACAGCAGAGGCCCCTCCCACACAACACCTCAAATTTTATGGCTGCTTAATAAAAATGAATCAGGGTAATGAATCAGAGATAAACATCATCTTGCTGTGCCATCCTGGTAGACGAGCAATAGGATAAATAACAATCGGGCAAATATCAAAGACATTACAGAGGAAGTCTGTGAGGGCTGGGAGGGCCGAAGAGTGGAATCAGGCACAAAGGGGAAAAATAAAATCAAGTAAAATAGAGCTAGAGAGGGGGCCTCCCAGATTGGTAATGGTAATGCGCTAAGAACTGAAGGGTGTAATTGAATCAACTCTGCTCCCAAAGTGAAAAAGAAAAGAAAACTCACAGGATTTGAGCTTGTGTGAGAGGAGGGGTCTATTGTGTTTTAGTGGTCCTGTCGGTACCATCCAATTGTCCTTTGATATTTGAGATCTATGTGTTTGTGAATAGTGAATTCTATTTTCCCATTGTGTTCCATTATAAAATCAGATCTGCCGCACGATATCCACACAATAGTGGATTTTGAGTGACTCAGCAAGCCCGGTTTCTGTTGCAGAGAAGGGGGTAGTGTGGGTGCGTCTGTGTGTTTCTTTGTATGTGCGAGTTTGTGCACGTGTGTGCATGTGTGTATCAGGGTGTTTGTGTGAATATGAAAGTGTGTGTGTGTGCACATCTTGAATGGAGGAACCGAGGAAGGATCACCGTTCTGTAACTCCAGACCGAAGGGAGTTTAAAGGCCCCCTGCCTGGGATTGCAGCTCCTAGAGGAAAGCTAAGCCCACCCAGGGAAGCAACACACCCTGAAAGGCACAAGGATAGGCCCTGGGCGTGGGTCAGAGGCAGAGCGAAGCTATAGAATCTTCTACAGAAGTCAGCAGGTAAAACTCGGGGTGTTGGGCTACACCTCTGGTGGATGCCTAAGAAAACACAACAAGGGGATTTCCCAGTGCAAACCAGGCTGGGTGCCAGGGAACAATCCAGAAGCTGCAGGAGAAGACAGGAGCTAGGCCAGAGCCGTTCTGTTAGCCCCGCTGCTGGAGGGTTATTCTCCTTGGTTCTTTAGTGAAGAGGAACTGGCCATTGATACTAGAATCCACGGAACGTCTTTAGGGTTCTTTGTACATAAGTACACAAATAGTGCTCATTAGTGGCTCAGTTCTCAAAAAATCCTTTTATGTTTTATGTGTGAGTTCAAAAACCTCCAGGACACCTGGTTAGGAGGCTCCTCTCTCTCCACCCTCAAAGGTGTGAATAATAACCGGTAATATTTTGGTATCTTTAATGTATTTGTAAATAATATGTACTATTGTTTCACTTATTTTAAAGTTTATATAAATGATATCGCATATAATATTTACTTAGCATCTTTTTAGCTTGTCATTATATATTTTGGATTTATCCACGCAGATGGCAGAGAGGTAGCTCGCTCATGTTAGCTACTGTGCGTGTGGCATTGTATAAATAATGCACATATTATCCCCCCATTTTACCCCTGAGGGTCGGGTAGCTTGTCTCCACTTTTCAGCTATTGCATGGAGTGCTGAAAAGAGTGTTCTCCCATTTGTATCTCCTTGGGCCCATGTATCTCTCAGGAACTTCTAGATACATAAAAGTGGAGCTGCTCATAGGTTATACATTAACTTTACCAGATATTGCCAGATTGCTCTCTGCAGTGGTTATGTAATTTTACACTCCCACTAGCAGCAGATGAAAGTTTTTATTTCTCTGTTCTCGCCAACTGGTATTGTTGGTAATGTCAGCATTAAACATTTTTTTTTCCACTCTAATAGTTGTGACATAATATCTATTTGTTTTAATTTGCCTCTCCTCGACTGCTAGTGAAGTCGAGCATATTTTCATGTGTCTCTTGACCATTAAATGTCCTCCTCTGCTAATTGCTTCTTCATATCCTTTGCCTTTTTGGTGTTTTGTTATTTCTCTTCTTATTTTTAGGAACTTACTATACATTTTGGATACTTATCTTCCCTTAGAAATGTAGGTTGCAGATATTTTCTCTAAGTGCTTGTCTTTTTACTTTGTTATTGTTGTCATTTGCCATGGCGAAGTTTTTAAAAATTATGTAGTTCAATTTATCACTTTTCCATGATTTTTGCTGCTTTGCCCTTCTAGGATGTCATATATATTTTCCTAATATTTTGTCTAAATGTTTACAACTTTCCCTTAACATATCTGAAATTTATTTTTGCACATGCTGTGAGGTATGAATATAATTTTTCTCCTTGAAAATATTGTTAGCAAGTAGTCCCAGTGCCATTTATGAAATAGTCATCCTTTCCCTACTGATCTCTAATGTCCCCTCTGTCATAGTCCAAGTTCCTATGTATATGGCAATGTCTCTAGGTTTTACAGAAAATCTGTCCCATTGATCTGTTTACTCGGATACTGATACTAGAGTATTTTCATTACTATTAATTTACAATGAGTCTTGAGATTTGTTAGGGTGAGTCCTTTCTCTGTTTCAGTATTGTTTTGTCTATTCTTAGGCCTTCATTGTTAGAGCTGCATGAACTTTATGATCTGCTTATCCAGGTCAGTGAAGGGAAAAAAAAAAAAAAGCTCCCCAGGGATTTTTAATAGAATTTATTAAATTTATAGTGTATATCTAGGAGAACACTTACTGTGAAGCTCTTGTCTTCCCATATATGAACATACCACTCCGTTTACTCAGGTTATCCTTTATGTCTCTCCATAAGCTTTTAGAGTTTTCTTCATAAAAGTTATCACGTCTTTTGTTAGATTTACATCTAGGCACCGTATAGCTCTTTCATAGCGTTGAAATCTTTTGACTTCAGCCTTACTCTTGAATGATCGTTTACCTGTGTAGAGAATTCTCTCGACATTCTGAATATAATTTCTCTTAATGAACTAAGAATAGAAGGAAAACTCCTTAACCTGAAAAAGAGTATCTACGAAAGCCATAAAAAATATTATTCTTTTTTTTTAATTTCAAGTTTTCATTTAAATTCTAGTTGGTAGCATGTATGGTAAAATTGGTTTCAGGTGTGGAATTTAGGGATTCATCACTCAACACAAGTGCCTCCTTAATACTCATCACCCATTCAGCCCATCCCTCAACAAGTATTCTTCTTTTTTTAAAAAATTTTATTTATTCATTTGTCAGAGAGAGAGAGAGACAGAGCGAGCACAAGCAGGGGGAGCGGCAGGCAGAGGGAGAAGCAGGCTCTCCACTGAGCAAGGAGCCCAGCACAAGACTCAATCCCAGGACCCCAGGATCATGACCTGAGCCGAAGGCAGACTCTTAACCAACTGAGCCACCCAGGCGTCCCATCAACAAGTATGATTCTTAATGGTGAAATGCTAAGAGCATCCCATTTAAAGTGAGGAACAAGACAAGGCAAAATATTCAAATGTAATTTCATCCTAATTACCAGGAACAGACAGAAAATGTAATTAAAAAAAAAACACTATGTGCACCTGGATTTATTTAAATCTGAGTCTCAGTCTTTTACCTGGTATATTTCATCCATTTACATTTTTGTGATTACATATTGTGATGGACTTACTCTTTTATTGTGTGATTTCTGCTCACCCTGTGGTTCTTTTTCTCCTTTTCTGCTATAGAACTGATCAATATTTTTCCTTCAAGTGATTCTATTGCTATTTTTTCCTATTTACTTTTAAATTTAGCAAGCCTACTAGTCTCCAATCTTGTAGGTTGATCAGTAGCCCTTGCTCTTCTTTCAAACAAAATAAGGACCTTGGGATGCTTTATCTCTAATCATTTTTTTTTAATTTTTATTTTTTAATTTAATTTTATTACGTTATGTTAGTCACCATACAATACATCATTAGTTTTTGATGTAGTCATTTTTTCTTCCACTGTTTTCATTTATTACTGTTGCAGCATTTTAGTCCCATCATTTTTTATAACTTCTGTGAGTGCTTTTGTTACCATTTGATACATTCAATGCTTGTTTAGATTTGACTATATACTTATCAAATTCTTTACCCTCTATTGCTTTTTAAAAAACATCTTTACTGAAATATATAGTCAACTCTTGAACAACACAGGGGTTAGGAACACCGACCCCCCACACAGTCAAAAATCCATGTATAATTTTTGACCATTTGCAACTTAACTACTAATAGCCTACTGTTGACTGGAAGCCTTACCAAAACAAAAACAGTCAATTAACACCTATTTTGTATGTTATATGTGTTATATACTGTATTCTTATAAGAAAGTAAGGAGAGAAAAGAAAATGTTAATAAGAAAATCCTAACGGAGGGAAAATATACTTACAATACTGCCCTGTATTTATTAAAAAAAAAATCCATGTATAAGTGGACCTACCTAGTTCAAATCCATATAGCTCAAGGGTCAACTGTAATTCACATTCTATACAATTCACCCATTTAAAGTTTACAACTCAGTGGTTTTTACTGTATTCACAGTTATGACTACCAGCAGAATCAACTTTAGAATATTTTTATGACCCCAAAAAGAGACCTCATATCCATCAGCAGTCTCTTTCCATTTGCCTTCAACCACCCAGCCCTAGGCAACCATTAATCTGCTTTCTATATACATAGATTTGCCTATTCTAAACATTCATAGAAATGAAACTATAGAATATTTGCTCTTTTGTGTCTGGCTTCTTTTGTTTAACATAATGTTTTTAAGGTTCATCCATGTTATAGCATGTATCAGTTCTTCATCCCTTTTATAGTTGAATAATATTGTATGGCTATACCATTTTTATTTGCCCATTTGTCAATTGATGGACATTTGGGTTGTTTCCACTTTTCAGCTACGATGAATAATGCAGCTATGAACATGTGTATATGTTTTTGTCTGGACACATACTTTAATTTCCCTTGGGGATATATCTAAAAGTGGAATTACTGGGCCAAATGGTAACCTTCAGTTTAGTCTCTTGACAAACTGCCAGAATGTTTTCCAAAAAGACTGTATTATTTTACATTCTCACCAGCAGTATATGAGAATTCTAATTTCTCCATATCCTTACCAACACTTTTTATTGTGTGTCTTTTTTATTATAGCCTTCCTAGTTTGGTGAAGTAGTATTGGTGTTTTGGTTTATATTTCTCTTCTGACTAATGATGGTAAGCACCTTTTCATGTATTTATTGGCCATTTTCTTTGGAATTCAGATCTTTTGCATATTTTTAAGTTGGGTTATTTGTCTTTCTCTTATTGATTTGTGAGAGTTCTTTGTATGCTGTAGATGGAAATCACTTAACCTGATACATGATTTACAAATATTTTTTCCCATTCTGTGGGGTCTTTTTCATTATCTTAATGGTGTTCTTTGAAGCACAATAGTTTTTAATTTTGATGAAACCCAATTTATATGTTTTTCTTTTGTTGTGTGTGCTTTTAATATCATCTCTAAGAAGGTTTTGCCTAATCCAAGGTCACGAAAATATATCCCTATGTTTCTTCTAGGAATTTTACACTTTCACTCTTACATTTGCATCTATGATTAATTTTGAGTTAATTTTTGTGTATAGAGTGAGGAAGAAGTACAACTTCATTCTTTTACACATAGTTATCCAGTTATCCAGTACCATGTGTTGAAAAAGATTATTCTTTTTTTTTTTTTAAGATTTTTATTTATTTATTTGACAGAGAGATAGAGAGAGAGCACAAGCAGGGGGAGTGGCAGGCAGAGGGAGAGGGAGAATCAGGCTCCCTGCTGTGCAGGGAGCCCGATGCGATGCGGGGCCCGATCCCAGGACCCTGCGATCATGACCCGAGCGGAAGGCAGCCGCTTAACGGACTGAGCCACCCAGGCGCCCTGAAAATGATTTTTCTTTCTCCATTGAATATTTTGTACCTTTGTTGAAAATCAATTGACCATAACTCTAGGGTTTATTTCTGGACTCTATTCCGTTGATCTGTATGTCTATTCTTAATCCACTATCACATTGTTTTCATTACTGTAACTTTGTAATAAATTTTGAAGTCCAGAAGTGTGAGTTTTCCAACTGTGTTCTTCTTGTTCAGAGCGCTATTCTGAGTCCCTGGTACTTAAATGTGAATTTTAATATCATCTTGATTTCTGCACAAAAAGTCAGATGGGATTTTGTTAGCATTGTATTGAATCTGTAGATGAATGCAGGAGTATTGTCATCTTGACAATAGTATCCTTCAATCCATGAACATGGGATGTCTTTCTGTTTATTAAGAATTCTTTAATTTCCTTTAAAAATATCTTGTAGTTTTCAGAGCACAAGTTTTGTACTATTGTACTTTCTTATACTTTTATTAAATTTATTACTAAGTATTTTATTCTTTTTGATGCTAGTATAAATGGAATTGTTTCCTTAATTTTTTTTTTTTAGATTGTGCACTGCTAATTTATTTCTTATTGAATCCTTTCTCATGGGTTCATTTTTCCTATTCCCCGAAGTACATCTTTATGTAGTTCTTTTTTTTTTTTAAGATTTTATTTATTTGAGAGAGAGAGAACACACAGGGAGAGTGAGAGGGAGAAGCAGGCTCCCTGCTGAGCAGAGAGTCTGTTGTGGGGCTCCGTCCCAGAATCCTGGGATCATGACCTGAGCTGAAGGCAAATGCTTAAACAAATGAGCCACCCAGGTGCCCCTCTTTATATAGTTCTTTCATTTAGAATCTGTGAGTGGAAAATTCTCTTAGTCTTTGTTTGAAAATGTCTTTATTTCATCTTCATTCTTGAATTGTAATTTAAATGGGTATAGAATTCTAGGTCAGCAGTTCTTAAGATATTTTCCTATTTTATTTTGGCCTCAATTTTTGTTGCTGAGATGTCAACTTTTGGTCTAATTGTTGTTCCTTTGCAGACAATGTGCTTTTTTTACTGGCTGTTTTTACATTTTTCTAAGATTTATTTCTGAAGTTCCAGTTTCACCATATATATCTAAGTGAGGCTTATTTTATTTAGCCTAGTCAATATTTGTTGTGCTTTTTCTTTTTTTTTCTTTTTTAAGATTTTTTTATTCATTCATTTGACAGAGAGAGAGAGACAGTGAGAGAGGGAACACAAGCAGGGGGAGTGGGCGAGGGGGAAGCAGGCCTCCCGCAGAGCAGGGAGCCTGACGCAGGGCTCGATCCCAGGACCCTGGGATCATGACCTGAGCTGAAGGCAGACGCTTAATGACTGAGCCACCCAGGCACCCCCTGTGCTTTTTCAATCAGAGGATTTATTTTTATTATTAATTCTAGAATATTCTCAGCTATTGCCATTTGGATATAGTAGGCTCTAGTCTCTTTCTACAACTCCTGTGAATATACTTTCTCATTTTATTCTCTCATTGTCTTTATTTTCGTCATTATAAAAATCTCATTCTGAATTGCACTTTGAATACTTTTCAGATCTATATTCTATTTCTTTCTTGTGATTTTTGACTTAATACCAAGTAAGGGGATTAACTCTCCTCAAAAAGAATACTAAATCTGAAAACGCGGATTGAAATTTTATCCAGGGGGGAAAAATCCCATAAAGACACTATACCTTCTCCAATTATACCTTTTAAAAATAGAGAATAGTCCTACAGTGGTTATAATACTTTTAACAGAAATATTGGTTAATTGATTGGATCTGTGCTAGGGGAATATCTCTGAAAATAGTTGGGAGAAAAGACAGCATATTTTATACTTTTAGCTGCTGAACCTGACAGATCAGTAGGATGCAAAAAAGTATATACTCTGGGGTCAACTGAACTTGGGTTTCAGTGCCAGCTTTGTCGTTAATCAGTTGTGGGACTTGGGCAATTTCTTTTAACCTCACTGAGTCTCTCTGAAGCTTAATTTCATCATCTGTAAAATAAACCCATCAGCATCAACATGAGAAAGCAATGATAAGATATATATAACATGGCTTGTGCAAAGTGTGGCTAATGGCAAGTGTTTCATAAAGGGGTATTATTATTTCTTGCATAAGAATCTTAATCAGAACCAGTGCCATTATGTGGGTTATCCCCATTTAGTATTTGAGATCGTCTCTTTAGTCATGTCCCATCATAACCCTTTTGCTGTAACTCTGATCTCCCTAAAATACACAGATTAATAATTAATCTAGGTAAGGGGTAGAATAATTGCTTGTGGAAATGTCTGTGGTAAGTGATATTTTACGCACTTTTCTCCTGCAGCAATCCCCTTGGACAGCTATTGAAGGCCCAGAATAAAACATTGTAGGGTCCTTTCTTGCAGCAGATGGTGTCCTGCAAAGTCTATCTGGGAGACACACCCTATAGGCAAGACCTCTAGGACCCTTAAAAGATAAATGCTTAGAAAATTGATTCAGTCAAATAGAACTGTTATAAACACACTTTCTTTGTAATTTTTCAAACTAAGATATTTAATTCTGTCTGGCAGCGTCCTCTAAATTGAATTCACATTAGATAGATGAGTCCATTGGAAGAACATAATATATCGATCAGGAATTACTCTGCCTTTGGTGGGGGCACTCAGTATCTCCAAAAGATGAGGCTGCCTCGTGCTCAGGGTATGATGGCAGATTTTGCCTTTACTAGGCTGCTCTCAAGAATTCTTTCCCTAATGATAATTATGACAGGAAATGGGATTTTTTCCTGTTAGCACATTTTAATGACTAATATCCCTATACGTGTAGTGTATTTAGGTCTTTTCATGGATGGGTACAGACACCAGAATGTAGAATAAATTCCATCTTTATTAAACAAGATCAATTAGCCTATTATCTGAAACCCACTGTTGTAAATGCCATCATTACCTAGAGCCCAGAGAATGCTTGAGCCACAGGCAAAATGGTGATCCCATTGTTAATATTATTAAGCTATTTAAGGTGGGGAAACTTTAAATAATTTAGTGATATTAGTAATCATAATAGTTAATATTTATCATATAGTCTCTGTGTGTCTGATATTATGCTCAGCATACATATATTAATACATACCTATAGTATATAATATATTTTAAATTTAGTTTTCATAGTAACTATGAGACAGAGGGACTATTATTAACCCCACTTTATAGATGAGGAAAATGAAACATAGGAGTTAAGTGCTCAAAGTTGTACAACTAGGCAGCGGTGAAGCTGGATCCATCAAAGAAAGTTGACTTATCTTTACCGTGTGGATGTGGGGAGACTCAACAGGTGCAAAGGGCTGGCTTCTCTATGTTCAGTGATTCCTGAAGTCAGCCTCATGCTTGTACCTATCAGTCTAGTCTGTGATAACTCTAGATATATTGTCCAAAAGGCCGGAATTCAGAAATTTTAGCTCTGCTTAATTTCAGTTTTGTACTTACCTTACCTTACCTTATCTATTCTTAACAATTCCACTGACCCTTAGGCAATAGTTCCTGCTCACTCTGCCCCTCCTTCCTTCCCTCCTCTCCTCCTTCCCTCCCTCCCTCCCTCCTTCCTTTTCCTTTCTTCACATTTGCTGAGTGCTTAGGGATAAAAAGAGGGAAAAGGAGGAGGAGATAGAGGAAAAAAGATTCTCTTCATTTGGGAACCTTGCACTGTAGGTCAGGAAACAGGCTGCATACACATGAAACAACTAGAGAATGACTTGACAGTGTTTGGTCACAAGCTGATCACACTTTAGGTAGCTCAGGCAGGACCATTTCAATGTCTCCAGCCTCTTCCTCATACATGTTTGGCCTCTAGCCTCGCCTCTGGTGGTGTTAATGTACCATGTTCCTGCTCTGTGGCCTTCCCAGCCCATTGCTTGACTCTGCCACGGTTCTCCCTCCTTTGTTGCTTGGACCTCAGATGGCCTTCTTGATGGAGCTGGGGCCAATGTAACCTAACCAAATTGGCGTTGTAAATTTCAAACCACTTGAGATGAAATGGAATTCCACCTCTCAAGCTGACAGAAGGTACAATAAGAACATTAAATTGGTTTTAGCACACTAATTTACAAATATCTTCAGAAGGGTCTGGAGCCATTGGGCCATAAGCGAGCATTTCAAAAAGACCTCCTTAAATATTGATAGAGTGATTATAAAATAAAGAGCTTTCTGGTCTCATCCTCTATACTGGGTTGTATTAGTCAGTTTGGGCTGCCATAACGAGATACCATAGACTGGGTGTCTTAACAGAAATGTATTTTTCAGTTCTGGAGGCTGGGAAGTCTGAGATTGGGGTGCCAGCATGGTTGGGTTCTGGTAAGAGCCCTCTCCTGGTTTGTAGACAGTCATCTTCTTGCTGTCTCCTCACAATAGGATAGAGAAGAAGCTCTGCTGTTTCTCCCTCTTCTTATAAGGGCACTAATCCCATCATGGGCTGTATTCTCATGACTTCATCTAAAACTAATCACCTCCCCAGGCCCCACCTCCCAATACTGTCACATCAGGGGTTTTGGCTTCAACATACATGTTTTGGGGACACAACCATTCAGACCATAACATAGGAGGAGGTACTTTCAGCTCATAGAAGTGAGAGCAGCCCTCTGGCTTCTCCTTGTCACCTCCCTAAACCCACCCTCCACTTCCTCACTGTTGGGACCTCCACAACTTCCCAGGTGATTCACTACCATGTGGGACATTTACCTATAAGATCAGAGTAACTGATCTTCCCACCGTGGCCACCTTCTACTACTAGTTCACAGACCAAAGAAAGTATCTTATGTAAATCTTTTATTCCATAGAACTTCTGAAGAATCTAGCTCAGATATTTTTCCTCGAAATTGTTTTTTGTAAAAATGCACAAAATCAAAGAGTACAAAAGAATATAACATTCATCTGTCAAAACTCATCCAATATATCTCAACAAAACTGACTTAAATTGGGGAAAAAAAGCCAGGCTATGATATTAAAGCAACTTCCTCTCACATTCCTGTCCCCCTGACACCCTACACCTCCCTGGAGGCCACAGTGTTATCTTTTTGGGAGGTAGGGACTGGGGAGTAGCCTTCCAGAGATATTTCCTGCATGCACTTAAAATCTTTTGTTAAAAAAAAAAAACACATGGCAGTATTGTGTACACTCTTATCCTCACTTTTACCTTTTTTTTTTTTTTTTAAATATTTATCCATTTATTGGAGAGAGAAAGAATGTGCATGCAAGTCGGAGGAGAGGCAGAGGGAGAGACTCCTCAAGCAGACTCCCCACCCAGCATGGAGTGGGGGATTGGGGACTCCATCCCATGACCCATGAGACCATGACCAATGAGACCATGACCTGAGCCAAAACCAAGAGTCTGACACCCAACCAGTCGAGCCAACCAGGTGTCCCACTTTTGTCCTCTCAATAATGAATTGTAGAGACGATTCCATGTCATGCAGTCAGTATTACCCCATTCTTTTGATGAGCAGCATGGTGTTCCCCTGTGTGGATATAGCAGATCATCCCTGCCAGTTCTTTTTAAAGAACTTTTAGGTTGTTTGCCATCTGTCCTTATTTCAAACAATGCCTATATATAAGCATATCTATAGAATACATTACTGTAAGTAGAATTACTGGATCAAATGGTACGTACACTTTAAGAGCTGCAAAACAGGTTAAATATACAAAAAGTGTAAAGATTAATGTGACTAACACTCCAGCCAGCAGTATTTCATCTCAACAAGGAAAATCACATTTCATTTAGGAAACCCCAAAGTGTAAAGTCACTCACTAATGGGTTATACCTTAAAGATTTGGGATAAGGAAGTGATCAGATACTACTAGGATGGTAAATGTGTTCCATCTAGTGGCCTCAGTGATGTCCAAAGTGGATTATTTTTTCTAAATCATCACCTGTGTGTTCCTGAATATAATTCTTTGGTGTGCTTGACCTTAAGCAGTGGGAGTACCCAGGCCTGGCCTGATGATGCGTGAGTCTGGAAAGAGCCCTGAATTAGCTAAAAAGTGACTACTTTGATCACATAGAGTCTACCCCAAGAATCCAGCCATACGAGTGACTTTATGGGGATTAGTTTTGTGCCTTATAAAATGGAATGAGCTTTCAATTTTATTCTTATCTTTTAAATTGATTGTGGCTTAATCTCTTTGTAAAGGCGTGTGTGTGTGTAATTTCCATTATACTTTATTGCAGACCTCATTTCTTTTGCAAAGATTTTAATAATGCTTTTCTGACTAGGAAGCTAGGGGTTCTGTCCGTGCCCATCCCTTGCTCCCTTGCTGCACGGATAGGGTTAAGGTTTTCCAGTTTTCCTTTGAATGATGATTGCTGTATTAAACACAGCCTGCTAACTTTCAGCCTATTATTTGTGTAGATGGCTCTCCAGTGCTTTTAAATTTACTTAATTAAAATTCTAGAATGATATGATTCCAGTGGGTTACATTAGTCTCACTCTTACCTTCCTCAATCAGTTTTCTCTTACAGCCTTTTTCTTTGCAAGAATTCTTATTGAAGATGACTATAGCCTTGCAGACTGCTTAACTCGTAATTCATTGCTTTAAAAAAAAAAACACTAAAATAATTAAAAGCGTTCGTTGTTGAGCACAGTGAAGTTAAACTCAGCTTGATATTTATGCAATGTCTTACTGCCCCAAGGATGTAGCTAACTTATCCTTAAAATGAGAAGAGAAAGGCTGCAGTTTCCAGAGATTTCCTATCCATCTTTTATTTCTTTTTTTTCTTTGAGCTGAAATTATTCTATCAGTGAACTACCAAGTTTGATTTTATTATCTGCTTGCAGTTCAACAGGAGGGAACAAAGGATGTGTGTGATCTTTTCCTTTTATACACAGGACGTAGCAAGATGAGCACACCGCAGTACATGGCCCAGGAGTGCAAGTGTCCATCCCATAATGACAGAAAACCCATTGAACTCTAGCAGCAGCTGAGCTCTGGCAGCCACTGGCCCCAAAGCTCTACCTCCTGCATTTGAGTCACTAGAAGCCAGCTGGGGAAGTGGGCAACACCTCCATCTGTATCCAGGAGAACATGGCACAGGTAGCCATTTAAACCCAAGCAGGATGATGTAAGCAAACTGAGCCGAAAGGGTTAGGAGAAAGGGTAAAGGAAAGGAGAAATCTCATCAGGCTGCATTATTTACAGAGAGCTGGGCCGAGGCTAAGCGGGGACTAAAGCACCCACCACCTGTGCCCTGAGCCAAGCACCCAGCCCTCCATGCTGCCTCGAACTAGCCTCCAGAAAGGAGGAATGGCTGCACAGAACAATCCGATGCTAAATTATGTGGGGGAGGGATTCATTCTTCCATGATTTTTTTTTTTTCCAACTGGAAGAGCAGGTCTCCACTTAGATAAAAAAAAAACAACAACACGCAAACCCGCTCTGGTCTGCAAATTGCTTGGGTTTCACAGGAAAACTGGGCCCTCTTCTGCTCTGATAAGGGCAAAAGCGTTTGCTCCTGCCTCTGGAAGCCTGTGGTCCCAATAACCCTGCGTGAAACTTGCAAACAGAGTTCTCAGCTTGGACTTCGTTTTGCAGCACAAGCAAATGTGCACGCTCAGGAAATGATGCTAAAGACATTTTGAAAAAACGTCAGATGGGCTTGATGCGGCGTTGGCACAGGATACGTGACGGAAGCAGCGTGCGGCGTGGAGATAACAGGCCCTGGGGCCAGGCGGGGAGCGGGTTTCCCACCCCAGCCCGAGCCCCTGCAGCAGGAGCCCCGGCGGACTGCAGGCGGAGAGCGGAAATCTGGCCATGCCATGCCCCCGAGGGGCCGGGGCGGGGGGCAGGCCGTGAGGAAGGAGGGTGAGGCCCCCGAGAGCACCTTCTTACCAGCAAGGGCTTGACAGATCACCTCTACACACATCACACTTCCAAAAATTGTGTCAGGTTTGGTTGTTTGGGGCTCCGCTCACACCTACTTTTCCAAAACACCTGCTGTAGACCAAGCTGGCTCGGGGACAAAAAGGGATGCAATGTTTGTCCTTAGGGTCTCTCAGGGAGAGACTGCACAATACCACTTAGGCAGGTGCTCAAAAAGAATGAGGTGGAGAGGATGCACTGGTTACTGTTAATGACAGAGTAAGTGAGTAACTGCAAGACGTGTCTTGGGGCAACCCCGCCCCAAGGTGATGGAACCTACCCCCCATCTGCTTAGGAGGGGGGGCTCTTCTTCCAGATGGCCGTGGCCTTTTGTCGGAGAAGGGCTTTCCTTCAAAGTCTGGTGCTCCTGGCTGTGATGCAGATTAGGAATCCATTTTTACTTGCCACTCTTAAAAAATAAACGTTCTGGGCAGAATAACAGGCGCTTTGCAACCCTGAGCGGGTTGCGCTTGTTGAAGTACGTATAGCAAGCCCCTCTCTTAGATAATTAGCAAGTGTCACATGCTTCCCCCTCCAGCACCGGTCCCACAGCTCTATTCTTACAGATGAGCTCCCATTCATTTAGTAACTTTCGCTGCAGAGAGGAGAGGGCAAAACTTGATGATCATATAAGGAGTTCAGAGCGATTATTATATTGGGTTTGAGTTTCTCCCGTGCTACTCCTCCTTTATGAGTAAGCAGGGAGGTATTAATATCTATTTGCCATTTTGCTTCCCTAATATTGTTACTGCTGCAATTTTAACAAGCACCGGAAGGCAGAACTATTCAAGGACCCCTTTAACCAACAAAATCTGCGTGAATTCTGCAGGGGTCACTAAATTTAAATGACACAAAAGAACCAGTTTAGGTAATGAAGTGACAGAGACAGCAAAGAATATAACTCCACGATATTGCAAAATCAACGGACAGTATCTCATCTCTGTCAAGCAAGCCCAGACACGGGAAGATAAAAAACCTTTAGCTCTAGATAGGCATAATTCCTGCTTTAAGGTGCTCAAAATCTGGCAAAGGAAACAGACACGTAAACAAATAATTGTAAGACAGGGCACATACATGGCAAAGGTAAAGTGTAAACCAAATCAACAAGGGTGCTCAGGAGGCAGTGATTCATTCCAGGACTGAGGCCTCCGAGGCGGATTAGAGATAAAGAGGATTTCCACAGGCAGAGTGAAAGATTTCCCCTATGAAATTCTGCTGTCTTGAAAAGGGGATACTCCAAGTCTAGACCAACACAGAAGCCCGCAGTCTGATAGAGACTACATATAAAAGGTGGTTACTCAGCAATGTGTGTAGAATTCTTACTTTTAGAGTTAAAAAATAGATAGATGCCTAGTAGTCAAGCTTTTAAGCTCTACAGGCAGGCTGGATTAAAATGTAAACTCAGCACTTTCAGTGGATTGTGTTATTATTGAAAATATTTACTGTCTCTCCCTGGGGGAAGGCTTTGCTTTCCCATTCATTGATACCAGGCTGGTCGTGTGCCCTGCTTTGGCTAATGAAATCAGAGGCGAAGTGAGGCAGGCCCCTTGTAAGTAGACCCTTTATGAGCCATCATTTGCTTCTATTATGTTCTCTCTTCTCTGTATTCTGATGATTAGCTAAGTCCCTGATAGAAGGGGCTCTTTGGGGGTCAGCCTGTGTCCTGGGATGAAGACAAGACAACATGGAGCAGAGCCACACATGATTGACACGGTTCATTAGCATCAGCAAGAAACAAACCTTTGTTAATGTCAGCCACTGAGATATTGAAGATGCTATTACCGTGGTATAACTCAGCCTACCTTGACTGATAGGTACCTTACAACCTATGGGATCTTCTTTGACCTTCTTAAACCTCAGTTTCCTGGTCTATAAAATGGGGATAATAATAGTACCTGCCTGGGAGGATCACTGTGAGGTTAAAATGAGTTCATTTTAAAGCACATTTCATGGTGTCTAGTCCATAATAAGAATTCAGTAAGTGTTTGTTATCTTTAAATATGCACAGAAACATGTCTGGAAGAATATACACCAACTTGTTAACAACAGTTGTGTCTTGAATGTGAGATTATAGGTGACTTACAGTTTCCATTTCACTTATGTCTTTAATCAAATTATTTATGATGAACATATACTATTTTTTGAATATATACTACCTTACTAATCATAAAAAAGAGATTTTTCCACTTTGGAAGAAATGACCAATAGCATCCTGTACACAATAGCATCTCTATCACAATGATTATCCAACGTGGCTCCTTGAAGGAAGGGACTATGTGCCTTGCCTGTGGGGGTAGGGTCTGGCCCGCTGGATGGCACAGGATAGGTCCTCATATGTTTCTGTAAGTGTAACTGATCAGTTTCTCATCTGGATAACAGGGCGAATGGCAAGTAATGATGCACTATTTCTGAGATAAAAAACCCGAAGACGATACTACATAGAGTACAAACTTAGAATATGGGCATTCAGAGTTGTTCACTGATCAATTAAATAGGCACTGAAAATATGAATTTGGAAATCAGAGATAGAGATGTGGGGCTCATCCAAGTAAAGGTGATTGGTCGAGTGAGGGTAGAGAAGGAGCATGGGCTTTGGGTTTTTCTGTAGTCCCCCGTCCCCAATCATCCCTGCAAAACCAACGCCAAATATTTGTCAACAACATTTATTCCACAGTTATTTACTGAACACCTACCGTGTGCCAGGTCCTCATGGTACAGGAGTAAACAAGAAAATAAAATGTCTCTACTCTCAAGCAGTTTATGTTTTATGGTAGGAGGCAGACAATAACCAATAGCAAAATAAATAAGTAAAATATGGGGTATATCCTATAGTGATAAAGACAAAAGTAAAACATGGAAGGGGAAAGGGAACGTGGGTGGGGGGTGTTGCAAGTTTCAACAGGGTAAGTCAAGGTAGGCCTTTCTGAAGATATGACATACGACCTTAAAGACGGGCAAGCTATCTCTGTATCTGTTGGGAGGAACAGTCCAGATAGAGGAACAGAAAAGGCAGAGGCCTTGAGGGGGAAACGTGCTTGTGTTTAGAGGAATAGCAAGGAGGTCAATAGCTGGAGCAGAATGAGTAAGGGGGTCAGTGGTAGAAAAGTTCAGAGAAATAATGAGAGGTCAAAGAGGGGCAGTGGACAGATCACCTATGACCTCACTGGTAGACTGTGGAAGGCATTTTGATTTTTATTCTAAGTGATATGGGAAGCTCCTGAAATGTGATTAGAGGAGTAACATAATCTGCCTTGTGTTTGAAACTGACCAGTGTAGTTACTCTATTGAGAACAGGGGGATAAAGAGCAAGGGTAGAACCTGGGCGAACATGAAGAAAGTTGTTGCAGTATTAGGTGATGCATGACCTGGGCTGGCGTGGTGGCCGAGAAGGAGATGAGAAGTTGCGTCCTGGGCATATTTTGCAAGTGCAGCCAATATGATATACTCAGGGATTCGATATGGTCTCTGAGAGAAAGAGAGGAAGCAGGGATAACTCCATGGTGTTTGGCCTTAGCAACGTGAATGATGGAGTTGCTGAGACGGCAGGACTTCAAGAGGAGCAGTTAGGAGTTCCATTTTAGACAGGATGACTTTGAGATGCCCTTAGACATCCAGGGAGAGATGTGGAGTAGGCCATTGGAAGCGGGAGCCTTGGGCTCAGGGGAGTCAGCCAGGCTGTGTACATACATTTGAGAGTTCTCTGCAGGTGAGTATTAAGTATTTAAGTTGTGAGCATGGAGAAGATCACCTGGGGAAAAAGTACAGCAGGAAAGGGAATCTGGGCACTGAGTTTTGGCGCCCCCAACACAGACAGCAGGTGAGAAAAAGATCAACGGGTAAGGGAGGAGGAGAACCAGAGGGGAGCAGCGTCCCCAGGAGAAGTGAAGAAAGTGGTTCAAAGAGGAGGATCAGCTGCACAGGGTCCAGAGAGGTGAAGGCTGAGAATTGTCTGCTGGCTTAGCCAGGGGGAGGTCACTGATGACCAGACGGGAGCAATGGAGTGGAATGAGGGAGTGGGTGGAGAAGCCTGGCTGAAGGGGGTTCAAAAGAGAATTAGAAGAGAGGAATCAGAGATAGGGAGTGGGTTTAAAGAACTTTTTGGAGGAATTTTGCTGCAGAGGAAGCATGGAATGGTAGCTAGAGAGAGATATGAGACCAAGAAAGTATTTTCTTCCTTTTTTTCTTTTTTTTAAGATGGGAGAAATTATAGTGGTTTGTATACTGATGCAAAGAACCCATTGGGGAGGGACAAACTGGCAATGCAGGAGAGCTAAAGGGGATGTTGGTGCTATGGACGTGCAGTGATGCAAGGAAGTGGGATCTACTGCACACAGAGAGGCTGCTCTTGGATAAGGTCTCCAGCCATAGTGGGGAGAAACAAAATGGGGACCAGTGCGCGTGGACACAGGTGCAGATAAGTTGGCAGAAGCAGTGGTAGGAATGTTTAAATGTGTGCATTCTCTATTGATTATTTCTCTTTCCCTCTGGGAAGCCAGAAGCAAGATCATCAGCTGAAAGGTAGAATGGAGGAAGAGGTCCTGGGGGTTTGAGAAGGGAGGGACACATGGGGACTAGGGAAACAGTGGAAGTGTCAGCCCTAAGTCCAGTGGCCATGGATTTAAATGATCAGCAGGGTTGTGAGCTAATCTCCACTGTGGGTGTGCAGGTACAGTATGGGTGGAGGTGTGGATTTCAATAACTCAGAAGCTAGACAAATAACCTGAGAGAGAGGGAGGAGTAGGATGAATGGGTTGGGGGGCTGGGAAGGAATTGGTGAGGCATTTATGATTTTGAGAAAGGAGGAAGGAGGAGTGTATTAGTTATCTTCTGCTGTGTAACAAATTACCACAAACGTGGCAACTTAAAACAACACACATTTATTATCCCATTGTTTCCTTGGGTCAGGAATCTGGGCATGGTCCTGTATTTCAGGGTCTCTCTCGAGACTGCAGTGGGGTGTCAGGCAGGGCTGGGGTCTCACTGAGGCTTGAATGGGGAAGGGTACACTTCCCAGCTCCCATGGCTGTTGGCAAGATTCGGTTCTTCATGGGCTATGAGACTGAGGGCCTCCCTTTCCTGCTAGCTCTCAGCTGGAGGCTTCCCTCAGTTCCTGGCCACGTGGGCCTCTCCATATAGTGAATTATGTCCTGCAAAGGGGAGTCAATAGAGTCTGCAAGCAAGAAGGAAGTTACGGTGTTAAGTAACGTGACCACGGGAGTGACATCACCTTTGCCATATTCTACTAGTTGGAAACAAGTCACAGGTCCCACCCATACTCAAAGGGAAGGCAATTTCACAAGGCTCTGAATACCAGGAGGCAGGGATTATTGGGAGCCATTCTAGAGTCTATCTGTGATAAAGAGAAACGGATGAAGTGTATTTTTGAATACAAAGAAGGGAAAGTGAGAAAGCTAAAACAAAATAGAGGGCCCCTCTCCTAGTGAAAAAAAGAGATGATGTCACCCCTTGAGAGAGAAAAGGTCAAAATGGGGAGAAAATGGGGGGAAAATGTATGTGACAAGCAAAGGGAGTCTGTAGGTTGAGTAGATGAATCCTGAACAGCGCCGCAGGGCCAGCCAGATTAGAAAGTGTGGATTTGCTCTGGGGCCAATTGGCAGTTAAGTGATTTGCTCTAGCAATATAAGGTGCCCCATTTTCAGTCTGAAAAATAATGGATGGAGGGATTGGCCCAGGGCTGGTTGTGTCAAAAAGTCAGGGTCAAGAGTATAGTAAAAGGGTGTGTTAAAAGGTCAGGATCAAGAGTCTCTGTGGTGCTGGTAAGGAAAAAAACTCAAGTGACTCAGAGTCATTTTTCTATTTCTGACTTCCACATTTCTACTTCACCAACTAAGCCAAAGTAAGTGTGGAGGTGCCCAGGCTAGCCTGGCTCTGTGAAGGCCAGCGGTCCACCACGATGCAGCAGTCTGCCATGATGCAGGCTCAGGCCGCCACAGGGCTTCCCAGCAGCCTCACTGGGGACGCTGCAATGCAGAAGCTTCTCTGTGGAGCCAGGATCTCCCTTGGAGGCCCCGAAGCCCCCGCCCTACCTCCAAGACCCTCCTGGTGCTTCCCGTGGCTCCATCAACCCTTCCTCAGATGCGAAGACCTCTCTCACCTGTGCCTTCTGCTTCCTCATCCTCTACCTCAGCCAGTGTTTGCCAAGCTCCCTTTGATGGTTAGCCCCATTCCAGGCAGTGTAAAGTGAGTTATTGACAGTCAATACCCCGACCTTGAATTCACACTGCCAAGAGGTTAAAATGCTGAAGTAAGGAGAAGATACTCTGATTGGTTTGGTAAGAATTTTCATTCTCTGTTCCCTGAATTAACTTTGAGCAAGGATGGTAGCAGAGATAATAATCCTGTGTGGGAAGACTTCAGGAGGAGAACATAAGCCCTTGGCTACATGTAACTCTGATGATTGAGAAGTGTTTTATTTAAGGCTTAGAGTCAATGTAAAGGTTTTCTTGCTTCAGAAGAGTCTTAGAGAAAGGAGAATTACTTCCCACATGAAGAGAACTATGTTGGGTCTCATTCATCTTGGTACCCCCAGCACCCAGCCCATTGCAAGCCTTAAATACTCCTTCAAGAAGCATCTGTTGTGCTGAAATGAGCTGCTCGAAGGGTGAGACAGTGGCAAATATGAGTTATTCCTGAATGATGTCAAATAAGTGAAAATGAAAAGAAATCCTGGTGCTTCTTATACTTAATATTAATGCTTGGTGAGTTGCTGCTATGTGGATTCCTTTACTGTCTCCTGCTTTAAAGAAACACTGCATTTATTTATTTACCTATCTATCTGTTTATTTATTTATAAACTTATTTTTAAGTGGACTACATGCCCAGCGTGGAGCCCAATGCAGGGCTTGAACTCATGATGCTGAGATTAATGACCTGAGCTGAAATCAAGGGTCAGATACTTAGCCAACTGAGCCATGCAGGTGTCCTGAAAAGACACTGCTTTTGAAAGACACAGAGTCAGGCTCTATTTTTAAGAGAAAACTCTGGATTGAAAATTTTTAAAGGCATGCAGATATAGAGAAGAAAATAGTGATGACCCATATCCTCACCATGCAGAATTAAGTACTATTGATATTTGGGCATATTTGCTTCCAGCCTTTACATTTGGTACTCTGTTTTTTAAAACCTATGTTAGTGCAAGGATGTGCTGAAAAATATGAAGTGTGTCAGTGTTTGTGTACACATGTGTGTGCACAGCGTGAACTCACAAATCCGTGCTCACACATTTGTGGCATTTTGCTTACTCTTCCCCATAGTTTCTGAGTTGGAAAGGGCTATGTTACAAACCACTGTGGCAATAAAGGAATGATGAAGCCACGACTTAACATGTCAGTGTAGAGTGCACTGTCCAAATAATACATTTTTAAAGCATGAAAACTGTAAGTAATCCATACACACTGGAAAAAACTTTAACATGACCCTTTTGGCCTTTAGTCTTGCAATTTTTCTTTTCAGAGGTAACCAGGATCACCACTTCCTTGTGAATGTTTCCAGAGATATTATTTGCGTATACAAACATGTATTTCCTATTTCCCTACACAGCTGGTAGCATCCTATATATAGTGTTTTGTACATAAGCATAGCGTTTTGAAATTTGGGGAAGTTTTCTTAACAGTAAGACTTTTTATCTTTTATTTTTTGTTTTTTTAAAGATTTTATTTATTTTAGAGAGAGCACGTGTGCGTGAGCAGGGGGAGGGGTAGAGGGAGAAGGAGAGAATCTCAAGCAGACTCCCTGCAGAGTGGGGAGCCCTACACGGTGCTCGATCCCACCACCCCAAGATCATGACCTGGGCCAAAACTAAGAGTCGGACACTCAACCAACTGGGCCATCCACGCACCCTAACAATAAGCTTTTTTTTTTTTTTAAAATTCAGTTTATTGGGTTTTTTTTTAAAAATTCACTTTATTGTATTAACATACAAAAAGTAAGTTTTCTGGCTATGTAAATTTGTAGTCATGGCCTTCCTTCTTCCTTGGTCTAAACTCGGGGGGTCAGAGAAGGTCCTTCACTGGCTGGACAGGCCCCCAAAACCAAAATTCCCACGTCAGCACTTACTCTCTCTGGTTGAACTTACTCACTTAAAGGCCCACAAGGAAATCCTTTGTAATTTCTGGTAGCTAAACCCAAATCCTGTAGAACACAACAAAGCCAAACAGAGGGAAATTTGGGGCTCAGCTTAAAATACAGCTGGGCAAGCCCGCACTGAATTGCTGGAATAACAACCAGCTGGGAGGGCTAAATTTAGCTTGGAGCCTTAAAAATGGTCAGCTCTAGAGTGTCCATGGCCCTTACACAGAGAATTCTTCCCCCTCTCGAGAGCTGGTTATCAGAAAGGAACAATGTTTGTCCAAAACGCTGACTTTGTGAAACTGGCCTAGTCGATCTGGTGTGATTTAATAGGCTATAAAAGGTTTGATTTACAGCTGATCAATAGGCAAACAGTATGATTTGTTGTTGGGGGAATACAGAGCACAGGGACTAGGAAGATGCCAAACAGTGGAAAAGGTTAATTAACATTGTAAAGTTCATTTTAAAGTTCGATTAAAAAAGAAGATGAAAAACAAACTGGAACAGTAAGCAGATTCCCTGGCCTGAGGGAACTAGAAGGTGAGCAGAATTAGTCTCCTCCATGTGGTCCTCCTCCTGGGAAGCCCCCACTCACGCTCCGTCCCAAAGGACAGGGAGCCCCCAAACAGGGGCTCAAGTCTTGACTTTACAACTTGGTTAGCCTCAGTTTCCTGCTCTTTTCAAGCGAGAGGGTTGAAGATGAGCCCTAAGCCTCCAAACCTCAAACCTAAGGTTTGAGATTCTTGGTGCTTTTGCCTCCTACAACTAACTGCCTCCCAACCTGGAGTTGCTCTATACCCTCTACCCTCGCCCTCTGGAATCCCAAGTGTAGGTAAGCACAGAGGCCTCGGGGTCTCAAGATGAGACCATGTTTTGCAAATCTCCCTTGGTAAGGGGGGAACACAAGGATGCTGAGAGAGCTGGGCATCCACCCCGATCCTGCAGACGGCACCAAAGAAGGCCTGACAACCCACACCGTACCCCGGATGTCAGCTGGGCCTCCTCTAGGAGAGGCACGTGACACAGTTTATGGAAAACAAACAGGATGAGGTTGCCAAGTGTAGCCTGGGTGGTACCCAGGGAACAACTGCAAGGACTTCTGATTTTCTTCCTACACTCACACGTGCAAAGAAAATGTCTATCCTGGCCCTCCTGAGGCCCCTACGCACTGGACGGTGATAGAGAGAAGCCAGATTGAGTCTGACTAGTTTAAGACTGAGATGCAATGATTTAAATACTGTCTTTAGGGTTACTTCACCTCCATGGTTCACTTGCTCAGTTTTCTAGACTTCTCCCCCACCCTGCCCCCCACCTCTTCTGCTCCTCTCTTAGAAGGTGTCTAGTGGAGGGGGTAGCAAAAAGGGCTTTACAGGCTGTCATGGCCACTGGGGGTGGGGAAGGTGCCCCGGGCTCATGCTGGTCTGTGTGTGTGACCACTCTCCATGACCCCCAAGCTATGGTTGGCTTGGGGTGGTGCCCTCTTATTCTCAGCTGCCTATGAACTCCATTCTTTCTCAGCCTATTTGGGGGCCCACTGCCCCTCCCCATGGATCTGGGCTCCCCTTGCCTCTTTTTGTCATCACAAACTACCTCTGAGTCCCTGTCACCCTCTCCCTCTGGGCCCTGGCCAGGCTTTCCCCCCAGAGCCTTGGCTACAGAGTGACTTTGCCCCCAGCCATATTAGGGCCCTGATGCCAATTACTCTTCTCCACCTGTGAGCTAAACATCTTGGGGGGGGTGGTGCAGGGAGTGGATGTCCTCCCAGAGGTGGCCGTGCTGCCTCGTCAGGCCCTGGGGGAACAGCAGAGGTCCTGGGGGTGAGCACTGTGGCCAGGAGCATGGGCTCCACAGTCTCATGGGTCTGGCTTCCTCTCCATCCTTGTACTTAGCACTGGTGTGGCTTTAGGCCAGGGCCTTGACCGCTGCCCAACCAGAACAGTACCCGCTCCACAGGGGTGTGGTCATGGTCAAGGAGACTTGTGTTCAAGCGAGCAGCTCCTCTCCTGTGTGAGGCAGGAGAGCTGGGGTGGAGAGGAAAGAAGCACCCTTTGCTAGTGAAGCAGGGGGTGGCCACATGGCTCCCGAAGAGTCCTCACCTCAGCCCCGCGCCGTCCCCACGCAGCACCCTGAACTGGCCATGTGCCCAGTTTCTGCTTTTTCTGTTACCTGTTCGTTGATGTCTCAGTGACTGAAGTACCACTCTCTGATTGGCCAATAAGCCATTTTTTTAAAATAGCAAATTGTATGCTGCCTCAATTACCAAATCTCCTGGGGCGAAATCAATTTCTACAGTGACTGGTCGACATTGCAATAAAAAGGGGTCACTTCCTCTCGGGACTCGGAGGCAGCTTGCAGAGACATGGCTGACTGCACCACGAAGGTCCCAGGCGTCCGCAGGTACAGGCCCGGTTAGGGCTCCTTTCTCAGGAAGGTGATCGAGAAAACTGAAATCAACCTGCGCACCAAGTACACTCACCCCTTCTGTGGCAGAATCAAAATGAAGAGACGAGTTTCCTGTGTGAAAGAGCAACCGGGGTGCCCGGACCTACACCCCCAATTCTGCCGACCCTGTGAAGCCAGGCATTAGGTGACTGACGAATGAATCGGAACCAGAGAAGCTCCCCCGGTGGAAACATGGCTAGCTGTAATAAATGGGT
The DNA here is from genome assembly GCF_004348235.1 of Phoca vitulina. NCBI lineage: Eukaryota > Metazoa > Chordata > Mammalia > Carnivora > Phocidae > Phoca > Phoca vitulina. The sequence goes on along the minus strand of NW_022589712.1, from coordinate 51,552,669 downwards.
AAATTTATGTAACCGAGAAAAGGGGGGCCATGTAACCCAGCCCTACCTTCATTGGGCCAACCCCGGGCACAGCGTGTTCTGTCTCAGGTCCACTGAAGGTAACAGGGTGACTCCCCAGAGTCGTGATGCCTTCCAGGTCCCTCTTTGGAGGCAGACTCTTCACTTTCCAAATGCTCCCTCCTCTCTGTAGGTAGCACACCCCCAGGTGAGTCTCGAGTCCCCCGCTGCCATCTTTGGCTAGAGGGAAGGATAAGGTAACCCGCTTATTCATAAGAAGTGTTAACCCTGGGGCACCTGGGTGGCTCAGTCAGTTAAGCGTCTGCCTTCGGCTCAGGTCATGATCCCAGGGTCCTGGGATCGAGCCCTGCATCGGGCTCCCTGCTCAGCGGGGAGCCTGCTTCTCCCTCTCCCACTCCCCCTGCTTGTGTTCCCTCTCTCACTGTCTCTCTCTGTTTTTCTCTCTCTTTCTCAAGCAAATAAATAAAATCTTAAAAAAAAAAGAAAGAAATGTGAACGCTGTAGGCTTTGCATTTTAAGCCTTCTGTCATTAATTGAAATGAAAGGCTTTTTCTCTCCTTAATGGGGTTTTAGATCTCAGTAGGTAGGGGAGATGTTCCATTTTAGGGGCAATGGCCCTGGGTCAGTAAGTGCTCCTGGGATTGTCCCAGGCCCGGATGGTGATTGGTTGGCCCTCAGGAAACCCTGGCATAGGAAGCCAGAGCCTAGGGGTCCTCTGCTTCCTCCAACCAGGGTGGCCCAGGCAGCCTGGGGCTTGGTCCCAAAGGAGCCGATGAAAGGAGAACGCTCACATTCACTTCTCCATCTAAAGGCAGACCCACCTCTCTCCTGTCTCCTCACCTGGGTGCCTGCCTTGCCCATCTTTGATGCCAAGGCTCCTAGATACAGACATTATCATACAAGTGACAGCATTTTAGATCATATTTAATGATTTGTTTGTACAAAACTTCCTGGCCTTATTTCCTATACCTTTTCTCTCCTCTACCTCTATGTTAATGTTCCCTCTACTAATAAAATGTCTGCAAAGAGAATGTCCCTGAAATCATCCTTTTTGTTAGTAGAGGTATTATTTTGTAGGAAAGCCACAGAGGCATTTGGGGGACCTAAAATGCCACATCAATCATATAACTAGAGCAGAAGGTCTGACTGGAGAATGAGAACCCAAAAGAGAAATTGGAAAATATTGTCTGCTTGACTTTAGGGGCCAGAGAAGTGAAGGAAGCAATTTAATTTAAGGGCTATTCCTGACGGGGAATTCAGTCGTGTCAGGAAAGCTGCAAGTCTGAGGAAGAATTCTGTAAAATCAAAGGAGGCTTGTTGGGTACCAACACTGTGAAAATGTCACCACTCCTCTTGGAGGTGGACCGACGCAGCCCAGATGAAGGCAGGCTGGTTGAAATGTCACGCTGCTTAGCTAAGGGGAACTGCCCTCCCGAACATGCTATTTGACTTCTGGTTACTTCTCTCCATGATTCAGGTTATTTATATACCGTGTAGAATCAAAACAAGGCCATGATGGCTCAAGAATAAACTGGTTCATTATCAGTTTGCAGAAGTGTCCGTTGGGACTTACGCTTTTCATTCCACTTCTTCTTTTTTTTTTTTTTAATAGTTTTATGGTTTTGTCATAAGCTACCACAAAACCTAATCTGGAAGTATGTGGTGTAAATAAAATTAAATAAAAATCTCTTTGCTGTCAAACACACAATTCTCCAGTTGCAAATTCTTTCATGTCCCCTCCCCCCCACCACTTACTGCAAAATTGAGAGTAAATGCCTCTACCCTACATTCAAGAATCGCTATGGCAGGCCTCAGTGGGCCTCATTGCTTCTTCTTCTCTGTTCCCCAAGTGGAAATAACAAATCTTCTTCTTCCAAGAAGCCAGTGCTCATCCCAGCTCCCAAACCAGACTCTCTCCTCTTCCACATTCACAAATGTTTGTCCTTCTCCATATGATCTCTCTGATTTTATCTTGCAATATATGTATTTACTTATTTTTCTGTCTACCTCTCCATCTATACCATCTTGCAACTCCTACATCGTAGGCTCTTGGAGGGCAAGAACTGAAGTTACTGATCTTTGCAATTCCTTGGATGCTAAGATTAATATCTCGAACGTAGCTAACTCTTGATAAATACATGTTGATTGATGGTGGGTCAAGTTTTGTGTAAGGACATTATCAAGAAAGTGGCACCTCAACCATTCATGGAAATTGTGCTAATTGTGTAAGGCATAGGGGATAGGAATTCCACAACCTCCCAGAGAAGCCCACTTTTTAATCACTTTTCAAAGCAAGCTTTTATTGTTTTGGCAAACTGGAGTATGTTTCTGCAGTTTTTCTTATTTTCTCTAATTTTAACTTTCATAAAGTTAGAGAGATGCTAGTTGACCCTTTATAAACTTGGAGCACGATGAAAATCAGAATTTTCAAAAGTTAGTAGAGCAATTTGGTCTGAGTAGGAAGGAATCAAAAAACCCAAAGGAGAGGGGCGCCTGGGTGGCTCAGCCGTTAAGCGTCTGCCTTCGGCTCAGGTCATGATCTCAGGGTCCTGGGATCGAGCCCCGCATCAGGCTCCCTGCTCCGCGGGAAGCCTGCTTCTCCCTCTCCCATTCCCCCTGCTTGTGTTCCCTCTCTCGCTGTGTCTCTCTCTGTCAAATAAATAAATAAAATCTTTAAAAAAAACCCAAAAAACAAAACAAACAAACAAACAAACAAACAAACAAACAAAAACCCAAAGGAGAGTGAGCTTTGAGCTGGGCAGGAGACCACAGGGCACATTTAAAAATTGTTTTCCTATTTAAAAGCAAGGCTTACTCCGTAACTCATTTGACAAAGCATAACGAAAAGCTCTAGTTCTTTGTGCCAAATAACGATGCATACTCAGTCTATTAAAAGACAATCTAGGGGCGCCTGGGTGGCTCAGTGGTTAAGTGTCTGCCTTCGGCTCAGGTCATGATCCCAGGGTCCTGGGATCGAGCCCCGCATCGGGCTCCCTGCTCAGCGCGAAGCCTGCTTCTCCCTCTCCCACTCCCCCTGCTTGTGTTCCCTCTCTCACTGTGTCTCTCTCTGTCAAATAAATAAATAAAATCTTTTTTTTTTTTAAAAAAAAGACAATCTAAAGAGGACTTATTTATTTCCCCTACCTTACTCCCAAAAGGATCTGAGTTGGCTTTATATAAATATACACAATATAGCAAACTAAAAATGAACAAAGAGAGATAGGGAAAAAGGAAAATAAAAAAGGAATAGTAAGACAAAGACAAGGATAAAGTTAGTATGCAGACACATATGTTAAAAATTTTGAACTTCTCAGGGTGCCTGGGTGGCTCAATCGATCAAACATCCCACTCTTGATCTCAGCTCAGGTCTCTTGACCTGAGGGTTGTGAGTTCAAGGTCTGTGTTGGACTCCACACTGGGCATGGAGCCTACAAAAAAAAAAATTGGGAGCACATGGGTGGCTCAGTTGGTTAAGCAACCCACTCTTGGTTTCGGTTCGGGTCATGATCTCAGGGTCATGGGGTTGAGCTCCATGTTGGGCTCGGTGCAGAGTCTGCTTGTCCCTCTCCCTCTGCCCCTCCTCCCACTCTCTCTCTCTCTTAAATAAATAAAATATTTTTTAAAAATTCTTGAGCTTCTCAGTTTGGATCTGAGTTTCCTGGGGACCAAAGCAAAGAAGGGAACACCATTGGTGATGAATTTCACAGTGTGTTTAAAAATCAAACCTAGTTCTTTTGTGTTCGCATGCTAGACACTGCACCCCACTTCTCAGTGGTTTTCTCCATTTCGGGTTAATCTGGTGCCTGCCACGGTGAATCAGTGTGTCTGGAGCTGCAGGATAGAGGGGAGCCCCCGGTGTCACCTGTGGGGCTGCTCCGTCAGCACCATGCCCATTCTTTCCATGAGTCAACCCAACAAGGCCAGCCTTGTGAGAAAGGTCAGAAAGAGAAGCACTCCTCCATGGCAGTGTCATGGGCAGGATTGTCAGCCGTGGTCCTAGGAGTGAGAGTTACCCACAGAGAGACCCTAGAAAAGTCGAAAGGGGCAAAAGAGTCTTTAACATATTCTTGATGGTTGATAACTTTCCTGTTTCTGCCCTCCAGAAAAGATGAGATTCTCTGGTGCTGAAAACCCCTGTCTGCTTCTCTCAATTTCCTCAGCCAGCTACCCCACCCCAACCCCGCCCCGGCTCCGCAACTGCCTCTCTTTCTTCTCCAAAGGGGGGAAATGATGACACATTCTTCCTCAGATAGCTATTAGGAGGAAAGCCACGATGATATGCAGCACTGATAGGTAAGCCTCCCAGGAATAGATTTTATTTTATTTTATTTTATTTATTTATTTTTATTTATTTTAAAGATTTTATTTATTTATTTGACGAGAGAGACACAGCGAGAGAGGGAACACAAGCAGGGGGAGTGGGAGAGGGAGAAGCAGGCTTCGCGCTGAGCAGGGAGCCCGATGCGGGGCTCGATCCCAGGACCCTGAGATCATGACCTGAGCCAAAGGCAGACGCTTAACGACTGAGCCACTCAGGCGCTCCAGATTTTATTTTTTAAGACTGGCTTTTTTACTCACTTAAAACTCTCATTACCTGACTCGAGGATTGACTGATTAATAGATTGTGAGTATGTAGAGCAGAGTTAGAGATTTTACAACAATGACACCTTCTCTGTTTCTCTTGCTCATTTCAGTGACCGCTTTGTCATCCATCAAAGGCAAAGGATGTAGCAACTTGATCTCCAACTTCTAAAAATTCACAACTGTTGCCCTAGCAGTACATGAGACATACGGGAGTCACTTAAGCCAGGTACCTCACTAAGCTTTGATCTTAATTTATAAAGGGGAATAACCATGGAAGTCATTTTAGGAAATTTGGACATGAAAGTAATAGGAATGCTTTCTCTTCCCTCTTTTCCTGTCACTCATCTTCCCTCCCTCATCCCTTTGTCAAAGGCAAACCTGATTAACAACTGGTTTCATGCTTGAAATTGGATGTCCTTGAAAGCACTTTTCTTTACACCATTCCCAAAGCTGCTCTGATTCTGGACAGTATAGTGTCTGCCCGTGTATCACTCCACTGTCCTACCTCCACATAAACCATTCCAGTTGGTGTTGTCTCATAATTAAGGCTATAATCCCGAGGGCAGGTTACTTGTGCCAAGGGGTTAGATGTGGGATACTCACTGCTCACCACTCAAGGTGGCCCATGCCCCCTTCCCCAGACTGCTTTGTCCTATGTCACCTGCAGTAGAATTGTCAGCAGCAATTATCAAGGGACAGCACCTTGTGGGGATACATATATTCTGTGTGATTTTTTGTATCAAGGCCCAAATTTTGCTTTAGTTTGTCCTATATATAGCCAGCTTCCAGATATGAGCATCTGGCTAATTTCAAACTTCTCAGTAAACAATTCCCAATATTTTGAATATATCTTATTTATTTATTATTTTTTAAATTCCAGTATAATCAATGTACAATGTTATATTTGTTTTAGGTGTACACTATAGTGATTTGACAATTCTATACACTACTCAGTGCTTATCTATACTCTTAATCTTCTTTACCTATTTCACCCCCCACCCCCACCCCACTGCCCTCTGGTAACCCCCAGTTTGTTCTCTATATTTGAGAGTTTTTTTGTTTGTTTGTCTCTTTTTTCTTTTGTTCATTTGTTTTGTTTCTTAAATTCCACATATAAGTGAAATCGTATGGTATTTATCTTTCTCTGACTGACTTATTTCACTTAGCATTATACCCTCTGTGTCCATCCACATTGTTGCAAATGTCAAGATTTCATTATTTTTTATGGCAATAGTCCATATATAGTTCATTGTATCTACATATGGTGTGTGTACATACCACCTCTTCTCTTTCCATTCATCTGTCAATGGACTCTTGAAGGGCTTCTATAATTTGGCTATTGTAAATAATGCTGCAATAAACATTGGAGTACATATATCTTTTCAAATTAGTGTTTTCATCTTCTTTCGGTAAATACCCAGTAGTGGAATTACTAGATCATATGGTAATTCTATTTTTAATTTTTTGAGGAACTTCCATACTGTCTTCCACAGTGGCTGCACCAGTTTGCATTCCCACCAACAGTGCACAAGTGTTCCTTTATCTCCACATCCTTGCCAATACTGGTTGTTTCTTGTGTCTCTGATGTTAGCCATTCTGACAGGTATGAGGTGATACCTCATGGTGGTTTTGATTTACATTTCCCTGATGGTTAGTGATGTGGAGTATCTTTTCATGTGTGTGTTGGCCATCTGGATGTCTTCTTTGCAGAATTGTCTGTTCATGTCTTCTGCTCATTTTTAATTGGATTATTTGTTTTTTGTGTATGTTGAGTTATATAAGTTCTTTATATATTTTGGATACTCACCCCTTATTGGATATGTCATTGGCAAATATCTTCTCTCATTCATTAGGTTGTCTTTTAGTTTTGTTGATTGTTTCCTTTGCTAGGCAGAAGCTTTTAATTTTGATGTAGTCTCAATAATTTATTTTTGTTTTAGTTTCCATTGCCTTAGGAGACATATCTAGAAAAATGTCGCTAGGGCTGGCATCTGAGAAATAACTTCCTGTGCTCTCTTCTAGGATTTTTATAGCTTCAGTTCTCACAAATGTGGTCTCTAATCCATTTTTTAGCTTATTTCTGTGTATGATGTAAGGACGTGGTCCAGTTTCATCCTTTTGCATGTAACGGTCCAGTTTTCCCAATGCAGTTTGTTGAAGAAAAGTCTTTTTTCCATTGCATATTCTTGCCCTCTTTGTTGAAGATTAATTGACTGTTTAAGCATGGGTTTAGTTCTGGGCTCTCTATTCTGTTTCATTGATCTATGTGTCTATTTTTATGCCAGTACCATACTGTTTTAATTACTGCAGCTATGTAGTATATCTTGAATCTGGGATTGTGATACCTCCATTTTGTTCTTCTTCTTACTTTGAACATATTTTTTTAAAAAGATTTTATTTATTTATTTATTTGAGAGAGAGAGAGCACAGAGGGAGAGTGAGGGGGAGATCATGACCTGAACTGAAGACAGATGCTTAACTGACTAAGCCACCCAGGTGCCCCTTATTTTGAACATATTTAAAAATAATAGCCAATAGTGACAGAGAACATTGGTTAGACAAGCCTTCCCAAATACTAATGATATATGGGAGAAAATTTTTTAATAGAAATGACTATTAGAAAGCACTGAAGAGTAACCAAAGCTGAGAGAAACTAGACAAGAATCTACCCTGGTGAGATTCTCTCTTTGCAGCAGGGTTTTTTTTGTTTTGTTTTGTTTTTAAGATTTATTTATTTATTTGAGGGAATGAGAGAGAGCATGAGCAGGAGGATGGGCAGAGCGAGAGGGAGAAGCAGGCTCCCCACTGAGCAGGGAGCCCACCAAGAAGCTCAGTTCCAGGATCCTGGGATCAGTACCCAAGCCAAAGGCAGATGCTTAACTGACTGAGCCACCCAGGCACCCCATGCAGGAGTTTTTTGTTTTAGAAAGCTTTTCAATCTGTGTGCAGCTTTATTCCAGGGGCAGCAGAAATCCAGTCTCACTGGGTTGAGGAGTCAGATGGCAGGGTTTGGGGGAGAGGAAAGATTTAGGAAGAGAAGGAAACCCAGAGGCAGTGAATACAAAATTTGTAAAAAGAAAAGAAAAAGAAAAAGAAAATCTTAGACTGACCATTAGATGATGCACTCGTGAAGAGATCTCAGGGCCTTGATGGAAAAACAGCAGCTAGAAATAAAATTAACAACCTGTATTTCAACTGCTTTCCATCATGGGAAAATAAAGCTTGAAGTTTGAGTTCAATAATGTTAACTATTTGCTAAGACAAAAATTATTCTTTAGAGTAACATAACAGAATCCAGAATCCTCACACTGAAACATTTAAAATGTTCATATGCATTTTTTAAAAGTCACTATATATGACAGAAACAGGAAAATGTGACCCATGCTCAAGAAAAAAAGTTAATAAATTCTAATGCTGAGAAGTTGTAACAGTAGACAAGGACTTTCAGGTGGCTATTATAACTATGTTCAAGGAGTGAAAGAAAACAATACATGATAAATGAACAGATGGGGGAAACTCAGTGGAGAAATAAGCTATACAAATAAAACACATGGAAATTCTAAAGCAGAAATGTATACAATTAAAATAATAAATTCACTCAATGACTTTAACACTAGATTGGAGCTGGCAGAAAAATAAGTCATAGACTTGAAGACAATTTAATAGCAATCCTCTGAAGAACAGAGAGAAAAATATTGAAGAAAAATAAACAGTGCTAGACTTGTAGGATAATATCAAATGGTCTAACATAACACTGGAGTCCCAGAAGAAAAGGAGAAAGAATGAAGAAGGAAAAATACCTAAAGAAGTAAAAGTCAAAAACTTCCCAATTTAGTTAAAGATATAAATTTACAGATCCAGGAAGTTGAATAAACTCTAAGTAGAATAAATATATACCTAGTGGGATAGAAAACCATATGTAGGCACATCATACAAAAACTCATGCAATCCGAAGATTAAAAGAAAGTTTTGAAAGTTTCCATAGTAAAACAACACATTTCATAAAGGGGAACATTAATACAAATTACATTTTTCCTGTACAAGAGAAGCTAGAAGACAATGGAATACAATCTTTAAAGAACTGAAAGAAGAAATAAACCCATTGACCAGTGAATTCTAGCAAACATTTAGTGAAATAATAATACCAACTTCATACAAAATCCCTTAGAAAATAAGGGGAAAAAATACTCTTTCATGAAGCCAGCATAACCTTGATACCAAAATCTGACAAACGCATTAACAAAAAGAAAATTAAAGATCAATATATCTCATGAATATTAGAAGAATTCTTTCTTTCTTTTTTTTTTTTTAGAGAGGGAGGGAGGGAAGGGGCAGGGGGAGAGAGAGGGAGAGAATCTTAAGTAGGCTCCATGCCCAGCACAGAGCCCAATGCAGGGCTCGATTTTACAGCCCTGAGATCATGCCCTGAGTTGAAAACAAGAGTTGGACTCTTAACCGACTGAGCCACCCAGGTGCCCCAAGACACAAAAAAATTTTTTAAAGATTTTATTTATTTATTAGAGAGAGAGCACAAGCAGGGGGAGTGGTAGGCAGAGGGAGAGGGAGAAGCAGACTCCCCGCTGAGCAGGGAGCCTGATGCAGGGCTCAGTCTTGGGACCCTGGGATCATGACCTGAGCTGAAGGCAGACACTTAACTGACTGAGCCACCCAGGTGCCCCAAGACACAGAAATTCTTAATAAAATTATGCATCATGACAAAGGAAGTTTTATCCAAAGAATGCAACATTGGTTAACATTTAAAATTTCAATAAAAATATTCCACTGTAGTAACAGAATAACAAACAGATGATCAATAGAAAAGTCATTTGACAGAACTCAACTCTCATTCATGATTTAAAAAACAACTCTGAAGCTACTGTAATAAATACAATAAATACGTTGTGGTATTAGCATAGAGGTAGTCATAACAATTAATGAAACAAAATAGAATCTAGAAACAGAGCCCCACATATACAGTCTATTGATTTTTTTCAGAAAGGTGCCAAAGTAATTTAATGGGAACAGGATGGCATTTTCAAAATGGTGCTGGAACAACTGGATATGCACATTTGAAAAATGAACCTTTACCTCACATAATACACAATAATTATTTTGAGATGGACTATAGATATAAATATAAAAGCTAAAATCAAAAAGCATGTACAAGAAAACCCAAGATAATATCTTTACATCCTTGGATTTGGCGAAAATTGCTCAGATAGGACACAGAAAGTAATAACCATAAAAGAAAATAATTAACAAATTAGTCTTCATCAAAATTAAAATATTCTGCTTGTCAAAAGACATCATTAGTAAAGTGAATAGACAAAGCACAGACTAGAAAATATTCATAAACATGTTCTGACAAAGGTCTTGCATCAGAATATATAAAAGAATCTCTACAACTCCATAATTTAAAAAATGAGCAACCCAGTTTATTAAAAAAGGAAAAATACTTGGAACAGACATTTCACAAATGAAGAGATACAACTAACCAATAGCATATGAAAAAGTGTTTAACCTCGTTAGTCATCAGGGAAATGGAAATTAAAACCACAGTGAGGTACCACCCTATCTCCATCATAATGGCTAAAATTTAAAAGATGGATAAAGCTAAATGTTAGGAAGGATGTGGAATAACTGGAATTCTCATATGTTGATGTATAATGTTGGATATGTGTGTGTTGGACTATAAAAAGGTACAACCACTTGGAAAATGGCTTGGCAGTGTCATACAATTAACATAGAACTGCACTTTTACTCAGCAATTCCATTCCTGGTATTTATTTATCCAAGAGAAATGAAAACTTATATACATGTACACACACACAAAACATTTGTACAAGAATGTTTAGCAAGTCGGTGTCCTCCATCAGATAGTAAGAACCATCCTACAAAGGTTCTTCCACTATAAAAACCAGTATTCTCACAGTGGAATACTGCTTAACAATAATAAAGAAGGAGTTACTCAAAAATATGGATGAACTTCACAAACATTATGCTGAACGAAAGAAGGCAGATTCACAAGAGTATGGTTTCATTTATGTGAAGTTCTAGACCAGACAAAAATAACCAAAAGTGAAGAAATCAAACTGGTGGCTGTCTCTGAATGACTAGACAGAGACATGAGGGAACTTTCCGGGAGATGAAAATGTTCTACATTGTGATAGGGGTGCAGGTTATATGAGAGTATTCACTTGTCAAAATTATACTGTTGACATTTGTGTATTTTCATGTGTAGAGATTACCTAAAAGAACTAACAGCAAAAATTATAATAATTGGGTGTAGTGTGGGGGATGGTTAAAGATACAGATGAAACCATAATGGCAGAATATTAACAATTGTTGAACCTGGGGGTTGAATGGGGGTTCATGATACTGTTCTGTTTGCTTTGTATACATTGGACATTTTCCACAATAAAGTTTTAAAAATATAATAATCGATGTGTAATTCCTTTCCATTATATCAAGATCCACTGAACATGATCTAGTATTTGTAATTAGCTGGAGGTTAAAAATGAGAAATTAAGGGGCTTTCATCAGGAATGTGTTTCTCTTTATTTCTTGGATCATCTTCATTTGTTTCAATGTTTGGAAATGGAAGAGAGGTCGTCACTCAACCAGGCCAAACCCTGCAAGGAAGTGTATTGGGCTTTAAAACTAACATTTCCTCAGAGAACAGATTCGAGAATCTAATTTTATTAGAAAATTCACAAGTCTTCATGCTTCAAACTGTATGAGAATATGTTTGATAAACCCCAAACATTAAACTGTCTAATTTTTTTTAAAAAAATCCACTAACCTATACACTTAAAAATGGTTAGGATGGGGATGCCTGGGTGGCTCAGCTGGTTAAGCGTCTGCCTTTGGTTCAGGTCATGATCCCGGGGTCCTGGAATCGAGCCCCACATCAGGCTCCCTGCTCAGCGGGGAGTCTGCTTCTCCCTCTGCCTGCCACTCCCCCTGCTTGTGCTCTCTCTCTCTCTGACAAATAAATAAAGTCTTAAAAAAAAAAAAAGATTAGAATGTTAAACTTTATGTTATGTGTATTTTACCACAATTTAAAAATATTTATGTAAGTAAAAAGTTCCACATGAAGGAAATGTTTTTCTTTTTCCTCCACATACTCAATATTTATTCTCTTGCCCTCAGATGTCACATGGTACTCATTATTAGAGTTCCTGGAAATAAAATACTTTTAAAAATATTTCAAATAATTGTCAAGTCCCCAACAAGCAAAGATCTGGGATACCAATATTCTCTGAAATTTGTAAACATAAATGTTTCACGAAGAGTTGATTCATCTGTAAAATTTGTAGATGAATTTAAGTTTAGCAGCCTGTTTCATACAAGCCTTTTTATTTCATAATTTAAAAACCCCAATTCTGGGGTGGGGGCAAGAAGAAGAAATAGATGGATTCCATGTATAAAGAATATTTCCGTAAAAATTCACTGAAGCAATCCTTAGAGAAAGAGGTGCAGTTGTAGAACTGACTTTTCACAAGGTTCTAATTTAGATTTTCTTCAAGTGTGGAAACTTTCACACTGGAATGTCTCTGGCTGGGCTACCGGGAGTTTTGAAATCTCTGTTTCCTGGGAACATGGTGGTTTTAGAAAAAGAACAGATCTTCCTCCAGGGCAACTTTGGGCAACCAGGCAGCCAGAACAACTCGGCTGACCTGGCCAGGTAGTAGGGCTGGAGTGGGAGTTTTCTGGAATGAATGAACACCCACTGCTATCTTCTGTCCTCAAGTCATGTGGTTGGAGATGTAAAGTCTCGAGGGAAAGAGTGTAATTGACTGAGCTTAGGTCTTGAGCCTGCCCCTGGCTGTACTGGGAGAGTGACGGGAAATTTCTGCCAGAAAGAACTTCCAAAAACTCCTTCAGCCTTCTCAGTGATAGGGCAGGTTGTCTCCAATTACTGAACATAATGGAGGAAATGAAATGCCACAGAAGGAAATAGGGCGCTGTTGCAGAAGGGGAGTGGAGACTGGGTCCACTTCTGAGAGGGAAAGCTGTTTAGAAGGGGTTCTTTTAATTTGGCCCCATGTTACCCATCCACTTCATTTTCACTGGTATATCCTCAGGCTCCTTCAGCCCCCAAAGATGATCATGCCTATGTTCCTGTTTATCTCAGCCATCCTTGCAACACTGGACAGAGTGGGTCGATCTGGGTCCTGCGGGCTGCAAAGAAAACCTCAATTCCATTGACTTAAATAATACAGAAAAGTATTATTTCACATAACAAGATAAGATGGGTTGGTTGAGTCAGTAGCTAAGTAATGCTGTCAAGGATTTAGATTAATTCCATCTTTCCGCCTTGCCATTTCAATTGTGTCAGTCACTAGATGGCTATGGCAGCTCCAGGCTTCAATCCCCACACACCACTATCCAGAGGCAGAACAAGGGGATTATTGTGCCCTTGTGTCTCTTTTTAAGAGCTAAGCAATCTTTCTCAGAAGTCCCTCAGCAGATATCTCTACATGCCTTGTTGGTCAGAATTGGGTCATATGCCTCTTTTGCATCAAGGAAAATGGAATTTCCATAACGGCTTAATCAAATTTTTTTTTTTTTTTTTTGTCCACTGGACAAAGTTAGGTGAAGTTTTGTGGACATCTGTCCTATTTGTGGCTCCCTATATTTGAGAAATTCCCCACATTATGAGTGCTGGATACCCAGGATGGAAGCAGAACTCCCCAGCAGGCAGGTATTTTTGGGTGCAGGTATGTTGCCTGGGCTCCCCTAATCAGACACACCTCTGTAAGACTGAAATTCAGAATAGAACAAAGTGAGGAATTAGGTGCCAGGCAGAATCCCTTTGCCAGTGAAGGTGGAGGAGCATTGCAGAAAGACAGTGTGGTTTCTGGAGACAACTGTGTGGTGACATTCTGCGCACGGCGTCCATGTTATAGGTGGCAACGGCCACGCGTCTCCACTGGAGCAGTGTGGTGGTATAATCTGGGTACTGTTCCAGGTTATGTAGCTTTCGAGCCTGATTTTCTAGCCCTCCTTGGGAATCCTGTGCTGAGCCCCTCCTGGAGGAGACGTGGTGTTGCCTACCATCAGCATCCTCCACTTCTTCCTTGCAGAGTTCCTGGTAATAAACAACAGGACCAACTCGAGCTAGTTTAAGCCTTTCTGGTGCTTTATAACGCACCATTGGGCTGCATTCTGTTGGGCGCACCCCACTTACAGAGAAGAAAATGTGAACAATGCCCCAGAAGTGGTGCCCTGTTGCCAAACCCGGCTTCCTTCGGGATGAATCTGTTCTTCCTAGTGCTCTCCTTAAGCATTTCCAGTGAATGCCTTCATGCCCTGAGAATTTTTCCCCTTGGCCTCATGGGTAGGTGTAACTCAATACTGAGTGGGAGCCATCACAGACCAGCCTAGCCAAGTCAAACCAAGCGTAAATAAAAAGGTTGAAAAAATGAGGTACTGTGTACGCTCCATTTTGTATCCTCTTACAAATAACTAAAAGGAAATGAACCTTGCCTGCAATTTATTTCACATTTTTATTAAGCAAAAACAAAAACAAAAAAACAAAACTCACACACACACAAAACAAAAAGCCATCATGGAAACGTTAATGCAACTTCCACTAACAGAGGGAACTGCGTTTACAATTCTGTCCCTCCCCCCTTAACAGAGCTGCCTGTGTCTCCTACCATTGCATTATTTGCATATCTCGACTGGGCCTGTATATTCATTAAGTGGGTACAATATATTTTACCTAACCACCAACCACCCCTACTAGATATTTAGGAGGCTGCCAGCTTATAAACATTCTTATATTAATTTTGTATTAAACAAGTATAAAACATTGTCCTTCTTTTGGATAATGCAAATCACTGAATCCTATGAATATTTGGAATAGATTTGCCTGGAACTGCTGTTTTGCATTGCCAACAGCAATGTATGTGTGAACCAGATTGACTACACCACTTCTAGCAACGAGTATGTTTTAAGTATTTTATTAATTTAATAGAAGCAAAATGGAACCTTATTGCTCTTTTATTTTGCAATTTTAACTATTATTGAGGTTTTCCTATGATTCTGGGGGTAAAGACTCCCTCATTCAGTATTGTCATAGAATGTTCCCAGAGTCAGCACCAGGCTCATGGATTGCAAATGTAATAAAGATGTGCACATTATCAAGAATGTTTCAGACAGTGCCATGTGGTTTTTTTTTTTTCAGGAGCTGGTTTTAGGCAGAATTAATCCTTTTAGAGGGTTATTATATTGGATTGTCCTAGTTATGTCAAGGGATGGCCTGGGGGAGGGGATTTCTTCATTTGTCGGAACATTGCTGTACATTTAATTTCAAATTTTCTGCTTCGTGCATAATGAAAAACGTTCACCGAATTTGCAGCAGCAAATGTAAACTGTATTTTTGACATTTGAAAAATTTAAAATAGATTAATATTACAGAACTACAAGGGTTCTCTCTGAAATCCCTTCCCAAAAATAAAACCGCTATTTTTCAGATAAATTACTCCTCCTTTTTTCTTGTTTTCTCTGCTAGAGACATAAGCAGTCACTTTAAAAACAAAAAAAATAACCATTGAAAGAAATTTACATTCTGGCAAATGTGGCTTAATTTTGAATGCTGGTATAGAATTTCTCACAGAAAGCCGGGGTCCTGGAAACAGAATGTTCTTTTTTGAACCACATTTGAAAAGGGAAATTAATTGTAACTCTTGCATTTCCAAGCTGCGCCATCCTGGGGGAGGACAGGCAAAAAGTAACAAAAATAGTTTTTGGCTCCAAGGGCCCACCAATGGAAATGCTGAAACTCCTGTCCTCAAAATCCTTCCTTCTGCTGGCAGAGGCCCCTCTGGATAAAACCTGCGCAGCGGTGGCCGGTTGGCGGGCTCCCACGGGCTCCCCTCCTCGGCTCCGTCCTCCCTGGTGGTCTCAGGCCAGCACTGCTGCTGCTTCCATACGTTTGACCTTGTTGCTGCCCCAAAGCCACCTGTTCTCTGTCACCACCCCACCCTCAGGTCAGCCGCAGGTGTCCACTGGAGCAGTTCTGGCTGAGGGAGGAGCAGGCTTTGTTTCTTCAGTGCAATGGGGGGGGGGGGGGCGGCACTCTGATAAGCTCATGCCCTCAGGATCTTATCCTGAAACACTCTACCCAAGTTCTCCTGGCCCTGGAGCAAAGGACATTGAAGTGACACAATGTATTGTTGCCTCAAGGTCTTTCCCCCTCCTCAACAGCTGGGACAACTGGAGAACTACCCCCAAAAGAATGAAGCGTGCCCATTACCAGCACTCTATATAAGAATTAACTCCAGGGCGCCTGCGTGGCTCAGTCGGTTAAGCGTCTGCCTTCAGCTCAGGTCATGGTCCCAGGGTCCTGGGATCAAGTCCCGCATCGGGCTCCCTGCTCAGCAGGGGGCCTGCTTCTCTTTCTCTCTGTCTCTCTGTCTCTCATGAATAAATACATAAAACCTTAAAAAAAAAAAAAAGAATTAACTCCAAATGGGTTGAAGACATCTAACTAAAGAACTAAAACTATAAAACTCCTAAAAGAAAACAGGAGAAAATCTTCGTGACCTTGGATTTGGCAATGGATTCTTAGATACACACCAAAAGCACAAGCAATAAAAGAAAATTTGGAGTGTAGCCAGCCATCCTGTATGACTGCACAAAAGAGCCACATCTGCTCTCCTACCTATGGAAGCTCCGGGAACCTAAGGGGTGAACCTACCCTAAGAGGCGTCTTTTACCTCTGCACTTGCTACATGGGCTGCCCTTGTTAGCTTCTGGGTGGGCTGTTTCCTCCCTGTGCCCAGAGGACCACTCCCTCCCATGCCTTTCCTGGCTAACCACTGATTTCCCACCACTAGGTTTCCTTCCTGTGCTTCTTGTCTTCACTTCTCTCTCATAAATCTCATAGCACCATAGACTGCTAAAACCCATTTTATTTTGCAGACCCAGAAACAGGCCATGGAGCTCCTGTGATTTCGCTCACAATTACAAAGTGGTTGAGAGAAAGATGTGAGGCTTGACCTTGGACTGCTGAGATCTGGGAGGATGGTGGCCTCTGCAGGTACCCATTTGCAGAAGTTGAGTGCAGAACTTTGGCTCTGGCTGATGGAAACTGAAGGAATTTGTTGGCTTGGAGAGGGAAAAAAAATGGAGTGACAGGGAAGTGAGAGAGATGGAGGAGAGTCTGATCCTGAGCCAGGCCTGTGGACTGGTTTTGAGCCTCAGGGCACTGAGACAGGTGCCACGGAATCAGGGGAGCCTGCCTCATCCCAGAAGTGGCACCAATAGGGAGGATGGCAGAACCAAGGAAGGGTTCCCGCAGCTGGGGCAGCAAGAGGCTCTTGAGATGGTGGGAGTGCAGGAGCATGAGTGGGCTCGTTCCTAAACACAGGGAGATGGCAGAGCCGTGGGCACTCCCAGAAATAACTGGCAGGAGACTGGGGGTGACTGTCAATGGAAAGACCTCCTGGATCATAAGCGTTCCATATTGTGATCTTCTGACCCCAAGTATCACATTCTCAAGCCCACATTCATTTGTTCCCTTATTCAACAAATATTTCTTGAACATCTCTATGTTCCAGCTACCATGCTTGTACTGAAGACACCCAAAGGTGAGCAAGAGGAACAAGATCTCTGCTCTCAGGCGCTTACCATTCCATTTAGCTTAGCATTCCCATTCTCCTTTTCTCAGGGTTCTCCTCTCTGTGACCCAAATAAACAAAAAGTATAATACACAGTGAAAAAAACAATAACCAAAGAAAGAGATGCTTTGGAGCATCTTGTGAAACTTCCCACAGAGGCAATAATCTTTCTTGGTAAGGTCCTTGAAAGCGAGGACTGGGCATTGGCATAGGACTGCTGTACTGAGCGCTTGGGGACATGAAATGACTTCCCTTCAGGATGAGCTTTCCTCGGCGCTCCTCAGGACCTCAGGGAGGGTCCTGGCTGGGGAACCGCAGTGCACTCTGCCAGGAGCTGTTGTAGGAGACCGGCTGGTACGAGATGCGGTCACGTGGCTTCTTAAGACCTTAAGCCGCTTAGTGCAAAAGGCTGGCAGAGCTTTAATGTGGGTGCTAGGCCGAAATGGGAGGTGGTGCGTGGCGTGGTCAGCCACGGTTGGCTGGGGCTTGGCCCCAGCAGCTTAATTAAAGGGCGTGGGAGGTGGGAACAGTGTGCGGCCTGGAGCAGCAGGAGGCGGGGTGAGGGAGGGAGGGGGGGAGGGGGAGGAGGGGCGGGCGGGAGTCAGGGGGTCTCCACTCCTGATAGAAAATGAGCTGCTTTGAACACTGCTGTCTATGCCAAAAATTCCTTCTCTTAACTTGAGCTTGAACTCTCAACATCAAGCGTAGTTTAAAAATTGAAGTTTTAGGGCACTTGGGTGGCTCAGTTGGTTAAGCATCTGCCTTTGAGTTGGGTCATGATCGGGAGTCCCAGGAACCAGTCCTGCATTGGGCTCCCTGCTCAGTCTGCTTCTCCCTCTGCCCCTCCCCCTGCTTGTGCTCTCTCTCTCTCTCAAATAAATAAAATCTTTTAAAAAATTGAAAACTTTCTGTTTCTTTCTATACCCTAATAAAAACTGTGGCACTGAAATGTTAAAAAAAAAATTATAGGTCAATTATACCTCAATGAAGCTGAAATTTTTAAGAACAAAATGTTAAGAAAACTGTGATTGACACAGTGTTCATTTTAACAATCTCTGGGTGTGAACTTAGAAAAACGCCAGGAAAGAATAATTTCACTGAGACTTTCAGTGCTGAAATCCACTTTTTTTGGTCAGTTAAGGCCAGTCCACTGGTTTCCAAGTTCCAGACAGAAATTGTTTTATCCAGACTGCATTGTGAAATAATCATCCTGTTTATTTCCCAACTCATATTTCTTCTATGTTTGCATTGAGGAGCCTTGCAGACATGAAATAGGAAGTGAGAGAGTGAAGTGGTTTATTTTAAACTTTTTATTTTCAGATCACTGTAGATTCACATGCAGTTGTAAGAAATAATATAGAGAGGTTCTGAGAAGTCCCACGTACCCCTTGCCCCCCTTCCCCAACGGTGACATCTTGCAGAACTATAGCACAATATCCCAGCCAGGACATTGACATTGATAGCTCATCACCATGTTTGGATTTCCTCTGTTTCACATGTGCATGTGTGTAGGTGTGTATTTAGTTCTATGAAATGTGTTTTGAGCTCTGATGAAGAAAAGTGCTTTGCGTGTGCACAAGTGAATATCAGGAGGCTTTAATTTTTTTGTGGCTATTACTTTTGCATTCTTGGTAGGTAATATTGTGTATACCCTATTTATGTAATAACTTTTGTCTGAATAGCATAAAGAATTGTATGACCCGGGCACCTAGGTGGCTCAGTTGGTTAAGCGCCTGCCTTCTGCTCGGGTCATGATCCCAGTGTCCTGGGATCAAGCCCCGCATCCGGCTCCTTGCTCAGCGGGGTGTCGGCTTCTCCCTCTCCTGCTCCCCCTGCTTGTGCTCACTTGCGCTCTCTCTCCATCAAATAAATAAATAAATAAAATCTCAAAAAAAAAAAAAAGATAAAGAATTGTATGACCATTCTCATTCCAATGAGATGTGCTTAACATCTTTAGCTCTTAAAGATGTTGCTATTAGAAGCCCAAATACTTTCAGTTAGATTTGGGACCTGCTAGGATTCCGTCTGTCTGAATATTTAAGCTTGAAGCTGGACTCTATTTCCTGGATCACCTGAATTTCCACAGTTAAATTATACTTTTCTCTATTTACATTTCCTTCTTGTTAATATTGCCAAGATAATATATTCTTGGACTGGTAACTCAATAGTATATAAGTATATTGTTTAAAATTGGAGAACCCCAAGGAGTGGCCAAGTCAGTATCCTGGGTGACCCTCTCTAAGCCCACAGGGTCTCCAGACTAGTAAGTTCCTTCTCAGGGCAACTGCCTGCTATCACCCCCCAAGAGAAGCGGGAGGCCTCTCTCTCCTGGAGCCTCGAGCCCTGGGGAGTGGTAGCTTTTTCTGGGGCTGCAGGTTCTGTGGGGGGTGGTACCAGCAAACAGGTGTCATTAGCACAGTGCAAGAGCCTTGAGGAACGCACTACTGACAGGTCGGGTTCTGCCCCTCTGTTCCCGTTCTGTCGGTGCCCGCCACCACCCGGACCTTCTCCAGGGAAGCAGCCAGTCAGCCACACCTTGGACCTCATTATCTGGCTGTCACAAAAGAGCCACCCCCAAATCTCTAACCCTCAGCCCCCTCTTTGACGACAGCCTCTCCCATTCTAGAGAATTCTAGAGCTTGGCTGTCTCTTGAGGGTCATTTAGTTTAACCTCCACATTTCACAGGTGGGAACACTGCAGCGATTAGATGATGTGCTCATAGGCACCCAGCTGAGCAGTGGTAGAAGCAGCATTTGGATTAAGGTCTCCTGACTCCCAGTTCCGGACTCTTGCTACCATAGCACATTTCTCACTTCCGGCCTTAAACCACGTCATCTGCTCTGGGCCCTTGTGTGACCTCCACCCTCTCCCAGGCCTCCCAGACCAGCACACTCTCCTCTCCCTCTACTTCCCCATGCAGCCCAGGCCTGCAGCCTGCCCCTTCCGACTGTACCCTCTGGGCCCTCCCCAGGCCTAGGCACTGCTCTTCTTCTGGGGCTGTGGGGCACTGTATAGAAAGCCATAGACGTGTCCCAACTAGATCCACCATGAACTTGACCAGTGAAAAACAGGAGGCAGGAGGGAATGGGCGGATACATTGCATCTTCTTTGTTTCTCCTGTGGACGACGCCAAGACAAGTGCCTCCTTGCCAGTCTTCCAGGGTTCTATAAACATCATTGCCCAGTGCCCAGGCTTTCTAGGGGAGAGGCACCAACCAAAGGGAAGGCACAGAGGTGGGGAGATGCAGGGAGAGTCCGGGCGATGGCAGTAGTCGGTTTGGCTGAGCACATGGTGCGTGTAGGGATATGGCCTCCGCAGTCAGACTAGCTGGACTTGACTCCTAGATCCGCCACTTTTACCACCTGTGTGACCTGAGCAAGTGAGGACACTAAACCTCAATTTCCTTGCATGTAAAGGGAGGATAATAGCTGTGCTTTTAGTGTTGAAAGATTTACTGATTCAAAGTCATCAAAGCACTTAACCCAGGGTCTGTTAGGACCCTTGAATAAACCCTAGTTATTATAATAAGGTAGCAGTACAGGCTGTAGGACAGACGGCAGAGGATCCGGGATTTAATTTGGTCAAAGGCAGACGTCGCGAGCAGAGACGGGCACGTCCAGGAATGTGGTCTACAACAGTTCCTTTGGTTGTTGAGTGTAGGGTGGCCTCGGAGTGGGGGGAGAATGGAGTGGGGTCCGAGAGGCCAGTTGGAGGGTAGATATAAAAAGTGCCCAAGATGGCATGGGACCAGAAGGGAGGGATATCAAGGATAGCACGGGAGTCAGTGCGATCCGTTTTTTTCATCTCTGAGTTGTGCAGAGTTCTAGTCTTTCTGCTCTTAAAGCCAAGGATTCTTTTTACTTCTCTGCTTCCTGTTGGGTCCTGGCTGAGGCCCTCAGGCAGGAGAGCCCTGGCCTTCACTAGGGTTGGGGTTCTCCATGCTGCACATTACAGCATCCTCCACAGCTCCAAAAACCACGAAACCCTTTCCCCTGCGCTCTCCTCCCCGGCAACGGAATCAGAACATCGGGGGCGCTGGGCAGAGACAGCTTTTGAAGCTCCCCTGGTGATTCAAATGGCCGCTAGGATCGAACAGCGGTGAGACCAGGGACCAGGGCCTCCGCCTCCGGAGTTAGCGCCAGACTAGAGCCCCTGGCCTCGGCATTACTTTCAGCTCTCTTGTTGCAATCAGAGTGAGCAGACTTCAAAACCTCTTATTAGGAGACACTCTTCATTCGGTTAAACTCACCCAGACCATCGCGGCGGATGTTGTCAGCATCTACCCAACAGATGCTGACAAGAACTTCAGTTTGGGTCAGCTTGCAGCAGTAAAGAGCGCAGAGAAGATGGACTCCTCCCCCCAAGCCCCAGAGGATGAGCCATGATTGATGTGAGCCGATCATAGTAATAGTAATCCATTCATCTCAGGCAGGGCCTGGCATGTGGGCATGTGACACAGTTCTGAACAGTGAGATGTGAGGCTTCTGGGAAATTTCCCCCTTTCCCGCGTAAAGAGGTATACATGGAGAGGGTTCTGCCCCTCCTCTCTCTTTCCTGCTTTGAGACGCCGTCCTGTGAGAAGGCACAGCTCAGTGCTGCCACAACCATCTTGTGACCATCACTGACACTTCTTAATGGCAGCCCTGAGTTGCAGGACCAACCCCAAAGCAGCCCGCTTTGAGGTTGATTGTTAAAATAATAAATGTCCTCGGTATTTAAGCTACTTTTGATGGGGTATTCTGTCATTTGCAGCCCCAAGCTCCCAGACATGCTCACTTAGAAAGGTCTCACAGGTGAGGCTGACCAAGAAAAAAAAAAAAGAAAATAGCCAGTTTCTGATTGTCTCAATAGGTCTCTTCCAACATAGAAGAGGGACCTCAGCAGTTGTTTAAGATGAAGCAATTCGGAGTTAAGACTCCTACTGACTCAATCCCTGAAAACTAGAACCCTCTCCCCTCCAATGAAATACCAAGTAGTCAGAGACTCTGTAATAAACTGGTAATTAAATGAACCCCCATTCATTAGCATCCCTAGCAACAATTTGACTTGACTTCTCCTGGGAGCGTGGCCTGGGGTGGTGGGGCTGCTGTGGTGGGGATAATGTGCTTAAAGGCAAAGTAATACTTCAGATGCACTGGTAAAGGCTGAGCCCCATTAAATAGAGAATTTTCATGTAATTTTTTTCAGCTGGTAAGTTTTAGGACCATTCTACAGTCTTGTATCTATGCAGTTCCATGAAGTTAGTTAATTTTCATTGCATTGTAAATTTCCACCAAGTTGCATTTTAATGTATTGGTACCTTGAAATTTGTATGCAGAGACTGCATAGGCTATCAATTTGATGAACTCCTCACAGACATTATGTGATAAATATAATTAAAGCACCGAGATTCCATATTGACAAAAGCAGAAAGTGTCTTGAAGTGAATGTTGGAATTCTAAATTGGTGATTTTTATTCTATGCCAGAAGCAATTTTTTTTCCCTCTGTGAGTCCATCTCTGTTATGGTCATAAAAATCATTGAGGGAATTGTGAGCATTATTTATTTAACATCATCTTCTCAAAAATATATCTAATATATAAACCCAGATAAGCTTACAGATATTAAACATGAGATGTGTGTGATATAGACTGTAATATAAACTATAAAATCCACTGGTAGTATGTGGATAAAACTATCTATGAGTTCAACATTTTGTTGCATTTTTCCATCTTAGAGTGTGTAATTCTCATCTTAACTCAAAACCCAAAAGTGCAGCAGCATTTTCAAGTGAATGTAAAGATTCTCAAGTTCCTCTTGATCCCTGTAGCCCCACATAGGATGTAGTCTGAGATAAGTGAAAGGAGAAAATGAAGGGCATATCTTAACAGTTTCAGCAGCCTAGGAAGTACCTCTCAATGCTGTGAATGAGAGGCCTCAGCCTGAAAAACTGTATTTACCCATGTACAATGGCAGGTGGCACTTGGGACTTGGGCATCAAAAACACCAGGTCTCACATCACTTTACTAGCTCTGTGACTGTGGGCAGATCACTTACCCTCTGTGAACCTCAATTTTTTCCACTTTCAAATTGGGATAATAATCCCTGAACTAATCACCTCTCAGGCTAGTTGTAAACTGCAAATAAAACAATGAAAATGAAATGCTCTAAATGGAAGCAATTTGGAAATTATAAAGTGCTTTATAAATGTCAGATGCTTACAATTAATATTTTGTTTTCCTCCTTAATCTTTCTAAGGTATAAAAAATAGCAATTTTGTTTCTAAAATAATTCCACTTACAAATTTCATTATGTCAAATTCTGTTAAATAGCCATCAGGTAAGCATGGAGGAATAGCCAGGTCAGGATAATAGGCCATTGCTATGATAGGCTCAATATTTTCTTGTGTCGTGTTTTTCAGTAATGTAAGCTGGGCAGATTTATTGCTTTAAATAATTGCTTCCTATAATTCTGCCCTTGTCACTCTTTTCAATTGTTCTAATTTGCCTGGCAGACATTTCCTAGCCAACTGAGTTGGCTAGCTTCCGGTTCCAGTAGTGAGCTTACTTGTCTCTTTTAGACCAAGACCCTGGGTGCAAGACCATAGTTAGTAATTGGCTGCACAATAGCTTTTTAAATTGCAGTTTCAGCTGAGATGGTAAGTGAGTAATCATCAGTTCCAAAGTGAAGGCGAGGCAAAGTCTCCTTAGGGCAAGTTACAAAGAAATATATAGACTCCCTGGACCAAAGGGTCCAGGCTGAGGCTAAAAAGTGAGAAGTCAGAGAATGCAGGGGCAAGATGGGTGAGGAAGTTTCTTTGGAGAGGAGTGTGGGGATGCCACCCCCTTCATCTCAAATCCAGTGAGAGGCCTTCCCAGAGGAGCCTGCCAGAGACTGCAGTTAGGTAGTCCAGAGGACTGGAGTTCACCTCACTCTGGGAAAGCTAAAGCTCCATCCTGTGACAGGATGGGGGGGCACAGTGGGTGGGGAGTGCTGCACTGGGATGGGCCTGCATTCTCACAGTCACCAGGGAAAGAGATGTCTGTGGGTTTTTTTTTTTTTTTTTGACAAGGTATGGCACCATCTTAGGACCCATCTAAAGGGGCTGGAGTAAACCCTGGATTTCTAGGGTCAGAGAAGGAATTATAAACAAGCAGAGGAATAGCTCAGCATTCACCTGAAGAGTCCCCTGGAAAGAGGTCTTCATTAATAGGAAATGCTGAAGAACCCAGGAGGGCTCCATATGGGCTGCTTTAACTATAGCCCGGGCAGAGTAAGCTCAAAGCTATTCATATCCAGGAAGAAGTGCTCCATCTCCTGGCTTCTTTTCTCCGCACTTCCTGCCCACCTCCACCCAGGGTGGGTCCTAAAGTGGCCTCTAGTGAATGGGGGAGTGCTGAGCCTAAACCAACTGCATCCCTGCTGGGAAAGTTATCTGGAGACCTGAGACAGGAGAGGGGGACGAAGTCTTATTTTCAAGTAAAGTTTGATGCATTTGTTTATATCTTGTATCCAACATTATAATTTTGGAATGAAGCTGCGGTTGAGATTTAATTACTATAGGACTATCAGTTACCTAAAAATGAGCAGAAAATACATGGACTCTACCCAACTTTCCATCAAGGGGCAGGGAAAGACAACCAACACTGAATATACCTGAAAACAGCTGTGAGAGACTAAAATTAAGTTGCATTTTAATCACATCTCACAAGTTGTGAATTCAAAATATTAGTTATGTTTTTATATTAAATGGGCAAAGTTCCCTTTGCGTAATGGAGTCCAGTGGCCAGTAAAAGGGACTTGATGATGTGATGACATGTTGACTCAGTGGAAAAAATTTCAACCTGGAAGAACACAAATGCTTTGTTTCAGGCCTTAAAATGACCCAATCAACTAATGAGTATGTCCTCTTGGATACTTTGAAGGATACTTACATTCCTTTAGTTTAGGTTAGTATCATTTCCCACCTAGCATGTTGGCTTACACATAATATGTGCTCAAAAATATTTTCAATTTAATTATTCTTTACAAGATACTTAGCACTAAGGCATGTGGCATTTTTTATGTTGACAACAACACTTCAGCTGAAAAATCCCTATATTTATAAAACGTGGTATAAACTTGAATGGAGTGTGATTATGGTCTCACTTGTATTTCACACTGTAAAGTGTTGCTGAATGGTCTAATAGGAGAGAAAGGAATTTAAACCGGAAATACATAAACGGTTGTTTTTTTTTTTTTTTGCCAATCAACTGTGAAGGCGCAGTAAGTACAAAAAATGTTTGCCCATGGGAAGCCTAGATTGAATCTATCACTGTCATTCATTACACTTCGGACCCCTGTTTTGTCCCCTGTGAATGGGGATGCCAGGCTTGCTACCGCACAGTGGTAGGGACACTTAAAAAGAAAATATACAATAAAATACCCTTTGTAAACTCTAAAGTGCTGCACCCGTCCAAGGGCTTAAAAACAGCCAACAGTTTAACATTCATTCATTGCCACGTGCATAGCGCTTTATATCCATTTTCTCATTCAGTCTTTGCCACAACTACAAGACCTAGCTAGATACTACTAATTATCTCCGTTTTACAAATGAGGGAACTAAGAGGTTAAGACAACTAGTTCAAGGCTATATAGGCTGTAACTTGAATCAGCAAATCCTGACTCTTAACCCTAAGCACTAAGCTGCCATCCTGCTTATTGTTATTTAATAGAGGTGCTGAGATCTCGTAGACTCTCAACAAATAGGGTTCGGTAAGCTGCTAATTTAAAAGGGAACTCCGCCCCACACCTGTCTTCTAAGCGGTTCCCTCGCACTCCCCGCCTCCAGCCCTCGCCCAGGATCCTCCCCGCACCCCGCCTGCTCGCCTGCCCGCCCGCTCCTGGCCTCAGCGTTCCTACGCATGCGCTTGGGGGACCGGCGCAGGCCCAGTGGCCCGGCCGCGCCGGGAAACCTCCCCGTCTCTCCTCTCCCGGCCCCGCCCCACCCCGCCTCGCCCCGCCCCGCCCCGCCCTGCTGCTCCTTCGCGGCTGCCGCTGCCTCGGGAAAGCTAAAGGATGAGCTGAACCTCCGCAGCTGTTACTGTCACCAGCGCTAATCACAGCGGCTTTGGGTCTGGCCGGAAGCCCCCTTTCCTGCGCCCAGTCCCAGCTCATTTCCTGTCCCGCTCCGCCCGCCCAGCAGCGACCTGGCTCTGCAGGCAGGCGGCCCAGGCGCCCGGGGTAGGTAGTTTGTGTACGGTTACCATGGAGACGCTGGCCGGCCCGGCTGAGCGGGCGGGCTAGGGGGCTGGCAGGAGGGTGGGCTGGCAGGCAGAGTGACCGCGCTGCTGTGCTGTGTCCTGGCCTGAACCTGTGGAGGAGGGGGCATTGCCGGGAGCGGGGAAGCCTCTGTCCGCACGGGAGGTGAGGCGTCCCCCGCCGCGTCACCGGGGACCTCTCCTGCTGTCGTCCGCCTTTCTGCCCCCAGAAGGGTGCATGCTCTCGGCGTCGGGCCGCGGCTGTCCTTATTTCTGTACACTGAGCGTTTAGTCAAGTGCGTGGAGCCTAACAGAAGCTTGGAAATATTTACTGAATGAAAGTGGTAAACCAAGGGGCTTTGTCTAGGCAGACAGCGACCTCGCCACGGTCACACAGATTGTACCTGGGCTCTTTTAGGCAACAGATAGGGAGGGCCCCAATAAATAAATAAGGTAACAGTATACATTAAAATACATCATATATACATATAATGCCTTTTATCGTCCGTTCCCATGACTATCACAGCGGCTCTTCCATCCCACTCTAATTTAGAATTATTTTAACTTGGTAGAAAAGCAAGAAGCGCTTTATTTGTATCCTATTTTGTGAATCTATGAAACTCTGATTAGTTGTTGGTTTGGCATACCTGATATTCAATAAAATACCTAATAAAAATTATTTTTCACAAAAAAACACCTTCCATTTAAATTTAACTTACAAAATTTACGGAAACACTAAACAAATGTCATTCCCTTTCATTTGCAATTTCTTTTTTTATTTTTAAGATTTTATTTATTTGACAGAGAGAGACACAGCAAGAGAGGGAACACAAGCAGGGGGAGTGGGAGAGGGAGAAGCAGGCTTCCGGACGAGCAGGGAGCCCCATGCGGGGCTCGATCCCAGGACGCTGGGATCATGACCTGAGCTGAAGGCAGACGCTTAAGGACTGAGCCACCCAGGTGCCCCACAATTTCTTTTTTAAAATGCAGTTTTTTATTCATGGGAGAATTTTTATTGTATCCTTTTATGACATAGTGCCTGGGTCAGGCACTTTTTCTTAAGGGCCAGATGCTAAAGCACTTTACATGAATTATGTTATTTAATTATCAGAACAATCCTATAAGGCAATTATGGCCATCCCTATTTTACAGATGAGGAAACTGAAGCTTAGAGGCATACAATCCTTGCCAACGTCACACAGCTGTGAATTGCCAAGAGGGTATATGAACCTCTACTCCAGCAATGCACTTAACCACTGCCTCTTTAGGTGCTCATGTTAACAGAAAGGTTTTTCAAAATTGTGGAAAGGGTCTTGAGTGCAGATGGCCCCAACTCACAATGGTTCAGCTTAAAATTTTTCAACTTTACCGTTGGTGAGGAAGCAATATATATTCAGTAGAAACCATACTTTGAATTTTTATCTTTTCCCCGGCTAGCCATAGGTTCTATGATACTCTCTGGTGATGCTGGGTAGTGGCAGCCACTTACTATGATACACTCACAACCATTCTGTATTTTTATTTTTAAAATTTTTTTAATTTAAAGATTTTATGCATTTATTTGAGAGAGAGAGTGCGAGCATGCACCAAGTGGGGGAGGGGCAGAGGGGGAAGCAGACTTCGGGGGGGGGGGGGTGTGCTCCATCCCAGGACCCCGGGATCAGGACCTGAGCAGAAGGCAACCACTTAACTGACTGAGCCACCCATGTGTCCCCCAGCCATTCTGGTTTTTTTTTTTTTTAAGATTTTTTATTTATTTATTTGAGAGAGAGAGAATGAGAGAGAGCAAGCACATGAGAGGGGGGAGGGTCAGAGGGAGAAGCAGACTCCCTGCCGAGCAGGGAGCCCGATGCCGGACTCGATCCAGACACTCCAGGATCATGACCTGAGCCGAAGGCAGTCGCTTAACCAACTGAGCCACCCAGGCGCCCCAGCCATTCTGGTTTTTACATTAAGCATAGTATTCGATAAATTACACGAGATACTTACTCAACGCTCATTATAACGTTAGATGATTTTGTCCAACTGTGGGCTAATGTAAGTATTCTGAGCATGTTTAAGTTAGGCTATGTTATACTATGATGTTCAGTAGGTTAGGTGGATTGAATGCATTTTTGACTTAATGATATTTTCAATTTAGGATGGGTTTTTCAGGATGTAACCCTATCATAAGTTGAGGAAGATCTGTATTTGATTTGCAGGGAATAGAGGGTGGAGATGGTCAGCCTTTCTCTTGTTGCAAAATATCTTTAAAGAGCAGTGCTGCATTTAGCAGGGAGACTGGTTCAGTAACTATTAGCAGCAAAGAGAAAGACAGGTCTTGATAATTGGATACAAATTTTTACAAATTCAGGTAACTATTAGCAGCAAAGAGAAAGACAGGTCTTGATAATTAGATACAAATTTTTACAAATGAGGACTCTGAAATTTTCCCCCAATGAGTAAGAAATATTTTGTTAAAAATGAAGATCTCCAGTTTCAGATTTTCTACTGCTGGTGATGGTCATCCTCTAGAGGTCCTGTGGACATCATAAACTCAGGACAGTGATGCAAGGCAGCTCATAGCCTTTTTCTTCTTTCCCTTCAAAGTCTACTTCTCCTGTTTTCTTTTAAAAGGTCTCCGGGCCCTCTGACCTCCCCCTCCAGGTTTGCATAAAGTATCACCTCTGGCTTCTTGCTGTCCTCTCAGCTGCTAAATCCTGTTGGTTCTTCTGCTCTTGTTGCCCCTCACTTGTTCTCATCTCTCTTCTTACCTCTGTTTCACCTTTACTCCTTCATCTCAGGCTTTCAATGCCTCATTCACAGATCACACTGTTAAGCAAGTCTTACTCCCTGCCAGGCAACTTGCAGTGAAGGCAAGAAAGGAAAAGGGAGCTGAATTTGATCTCATATTACCACTTGGCATCAAGAATCAAATGCCATTTGACAGGGTGCCCTGCTGACTCAGTAGAGCATGCAATGCTTGATCTCAGGGTCATGAGTTCAAGCCCCACACTGGGCTTGGAACCTACTTTAAAAAAAAAAAAAAAAAAAGAATCAGATGCCATTGAAATAAAGTCCCATAGGCCTTCCTAATCCACTGTAACAAATGTCTCCAATGAAAGAAGCCATATTGTCTTCAGCTTGATATTGCTTAGCTCAGATCTGTATTGGAAAATGGAGTTCAGGGGCACCTGGGTGACTCTTGATTTCAGCTCAGGTCATGATCTCAGGGTTGTGAAATGGAGCCCCAAGTCAGGTTCCGAGCTCAGCGGGGAGTCTGCTTGAGATTCTCTCCCTCTGTCCCTTTCCCCTGCTCATGGGTGCTCTCTCTCTCTCTCTCAAAATAAATAAGTCTTGAAAAGGGAGAGAGAGAGGAAATGGAGTTCAGCGATTCAACAAATGTGGACCTTCAGCCGTGCCTCACATAGGGAACTGTGGCTCAGAGTCGGGTGAAGCAGCACCAGGGGTGTAGGGGGAGGGTGTACTGACAGAGGCCAGCCGGTGACCTTGTAGATTATGGAGGAGGAGCACCTAACTGAGGCTGGAGGACAGGGAGAGGCATATCCAGGAATACTTCCTTGAGGACCTTTAAGAATTAGTTGACTGATTACATAAGAACTACCTGATTTAGATATTAAGATACCTCGAAGTAGAAAATCCCCTTTTGCAGTGTTTAATAAATAGAAGAACTACCTGATTTTGTCCCTTCCAGTCTTTTCCCTCCTTCCCATCCTGCCCACTCCTGCCAGATCACATCATGCCTCCAAATCTATTAATTGCTCACCAGCTTTTTGTGTTTCTTGACCTGCCATTCAGTTCTCTCTCTGGTCCAACTCCAATCTGTATTTCCAGAGCTCATTCTTCTCCAGCACACAGCCCAAATGTTCTTGGCACTCTGCCTCGGCTCACTCATTGACTTCGCTTGAAATTCCTTCTCTACTCTAGACCTAATGTCAGCCACATGCTTCAAATTCAGCCCATTTTTCAGAACCCAGCTCAAGCATCACCTCCTCCAAGAAGTCTCCTTGACACCTTCTCCCAATCAGAAATCCCTTCCTTTTTTTTTTTTTTTGTAACCACATGGGAGTTATTTCAGTGTTTTTCATTGCCCCCATCAGTTCCTAGCTTGTATTAAAATCATTTGGGTACAAGTAGAGTTGACATTCAGCGGGTACACCCCAAGAAAGCTGCTCCAGGTATGAAAATATTGGCATGTGTCTGTATTGGTGCATAAATAGCTGCAGCCCCAAGGCCTCTGACGGCCCTGCCTCCTTCCACCCCATCTCATGAGTAGGAGCTTGAATGTCATGTCTGGGCACATGTCACAGCTTCTGTGCTATTGTCTAAGACTTCATCCTTCACAAAACTGTTGTAGGGATTCACTGAGATGATATACTTGAGACTGCTGAGCATAGTGCTTGGTATGAAGGCAAATGTTTAACTAGCATTGGTGGTCCCTCTTGCCTGAGAGTGAAGACAGTATTTATTCCTGTGTTCCCAGAGACCCGAGGGCTTTGCACATAGGAAACAGTTAAGCCATACTAGCTCAGTGGATTTGTTCCAGTTGTCAAGAGAGTTTGTAAAGTTAAAATTTCTTTATAAAATAAAAGTTAAAATAGTGATAGTATTGTGTCATGGTTCAGGCGTACTTTACTATAAACAGACAAGCTTTCAAACTCTGAGTGATTGTTTAAGTTGGCAAAAATCCTCTATAGTAAGAATTTGTAATTTAACAAAGGAAAAAATCCTTCCCTCGCCCCTAAAAACATGCTTCTAACTCAGTTCACTTGTGTCACTGAAAATTTCCATATTTGATTTAGTTCATGATATATTAATATTGATATAATAATAATAATAGATTAACTGCAGATCTTACATTATTGAAACTGCTTCTCACAATGTAACTGTTAAGGTTTGGGAGAAAGAGAAAGGAAGAAGGAGAGAGAAAGTTGTTTTAGAATTTGTGGTAAAAATATATGAACAAAAAGATTTTTAAGCCCATTCTTCTACATTATTTCCACCAATATTTGATCAATCTAAATTCCTGTGTGCCCAAATAAAGTACAGAATTGTTAGCACTCAACTTGAGTAAATATTCCTGCTTCATTACTCCATGAAAGAGTATCGTTTTCCATGCAAACTAAAACACAGGCTCTCAGTCAGGAATGATGGTCCATTATTGTTCATCCAAAGCACTTTCTCTAATCTTTTTTAGGTTTGCCAGATCACCTTTGACATTGCTAGACTTATTAGTGCTATGTGGGGCCAAAGGAATCACAAACCTGATTTGGGCTCTGGGAGAAACCTATTCATTGTGTAG
The DNA here is from genome assembly GCF_004348235.1 of Phoca vitulina. Classification (NCBI taxonomy): domain Eukaryota; kingdom Metazoa; phylum Chordata; class Mammalia; order Carnivora; family Phocidae; genus Phoca; species Phoca vitulina. Next base: position 51,520,913 of record NW_022589712.1, on the reverse strand, counting down.
GAACTTCTCACTAAGTGGTATACCTTCTTACTGCAGTGGGCCTTTTAAAAACAAACAAGCAAACAAAACTGATATGGCCACTTGAGTTAGTTGTGATGGGACTGAATTTACAGAATTATGCATCCAAAAATAATACAGGTATCCCCTTCTTTCTGAAGGTTCGTGTTATATCACTTTGCTTTTATGCAAGACCTGCAATAGCTCTGTCTTATAAAAGCAGAAGTCCTCTTCAGATTTCTTGGTGAGTGAAAACAAGTTATTAATGTAGGTCTCGCATAAAAGCAAAGCGGCAGGGGTGCCTGGGTGGCTGTCGTTAAGCACCTGCCTTCAGCTCAGGTCAGGATCCCAGGATCCTGGGATCGAGCCCCACATCGGGCTCCCTGCTCGGCGGGAAGCCTGCTTCTCCCTCTCCCGCTCCCCCTGCTTGTGTCCCCTCTCTCGCTGTCTCTGTCAAAAAAATAAATTAAAAAAATAATTAAAAAAAATAAAAGCAAAGTGGGGGGATACCGTACTCTTCACACCATTTCGGCTTACCAGAGTTTTAATAGGAATGCTCAGCTTTTAGATGGCAGGGAAAACCTGCATATATAGCTCTACAAAAAACACTTTATACGTATTTTAAAAAATTAGCCTTGAATATTTTAAAAATAAACAGCCAGTCATATCAGAAGCACTAGAAGTAAAATGTACTTGACCTGTCATAGTTTTTTTTTTTTTTTTGAAGATTTTACTTATTTATTTATTTATTTGAGAGAGAGAGAGAGAGACAGCATGAGAGGGGAGAGGGTCAGAGGGAGAAGCAGGCTCCCCACTGGGCCCGGAGCCCGATCCCGGGCTCGATTCCAGGACTCCGGGATCATGACCTGAGCGGAAGGCAGTCGCTTAACCAACTGAGCCACCCAGGCACCCGACCTGTCATAGTTTTTGTTAGTTGTATTAATGTACATGGTTTTTGGAGACCTTGCTTAAATTCCAAATCCTGTATCAAAAATTCCTAGAAAGAAAATACCTAGAATAGGACTGCTTATCGAGTAATTTTTTTACTGTTTTACCTCACCTGGCCTTTCCATATGAAAGGAATAGCATAAAAACCTGCAACTCATGTTGGTTTTAACATTTAAAAAATTTTAAATTAAAAAATGTGCTCCAAAGGCTAGTTTTTTAAAGTATTAGTCTTTCTCTGTAAATATTTATCTGTGCTGGCCAATCAGGTATTATGACTGACCAAAAATAATCATGTACATGACCAATTTTCAAAAGTAATAAAGTACATTTAACATTTAAAAAAAAGAAAAGAAAAGAAAGGAATAGCATATCATTTGTAGTTTTCATCATACTCTTTACCTCAAAAACTTTTAGGGTAGGGCCTGGGTAGAACTAAACAAATGTTCTTGTTGTCTGTTGTTATATAACAACTTAATGTATAGAATCATAATATAGTAAATCCTCTTTACTTGTCTAAGGAATCGTCTGTTGATTCCACTTATGGAAATGAAGTCTTTTTAGTTTCCTTGGGCATATGTCACAAAAAAATGTTTCTTTTTTGCAAAAGTTATTCTAAAATTAGGCACTGAAATATAGGAAAAATTTCCAGGCCTCTTTCTCCTTAGAGATATAATATTTTCAGGGATCTGGGTTGTTGTTGTTTTTTTAATGAACACCTAATACCATATAGTAATGAGAATTATGTTTTCTAAATCTGGACTGTTTTCAAATTTAGAGCTATAGAGGTGTCCTGCCAAGTTAACCAGGCGTCCCTGGGGACACACCAGCATTTAAGAAGAATCTGCCTTCTCATGGCCCTTGCACATGACTTTAACTGAGAAAGCTAGCCTGGGAAAGAATATTTGATGTTGATATTTGATATTTATTCATCTAGGACACTATCTCACATGGAAGGTGATTTGAATCCATTCATTCAAATACATCATGGGTAAATGTGGGGCTGAACCTTTCCCTGAGTTTACAAACTACATTTATAAAAGCAAAAATAGCTTGGAAATAGGCCCCATCTATCTAAATCTAACCTTAAACTCGCAGTTTGTGTGCAGGACAATAGAGGGGAAAAAAAGGAAAATTTAGTTAAAATTTTAACAGAACCCCCCCAGTGGTTTTTTTTTTTATAGAATGGAGAATACGAGATGATTTTCTCTTCCTCGTCTGTCCTCTCTCATGATTTATCCTCTTTCTCTCCAGGTTTAGCTTTCATCCTGGCTCTCTTCCCTGTACATCATTTCCCTTGAGTGCATGTATTCCCATAGGCATAACTGTGCACATCAACCTGTATTTTTGAAAGCTTTTCTTCCACCCTGATCTTCTAACTGTAACTGCCTGGTAGATTTTTAATTAAAAATTGTTTGTGAGGGGCGCCTGGGTGGCTCAGTCGGTTAAGCATCTGCCTTCGGCTCGGGTCATGATCCCAGGGTCCTGGGATCGAGCCCCGCATCGGGCTCCCTGCTCTGCGGGAAGCCTGCTTCTCTCTTTCTCACTCCCCCTGCTTGTGTTCCCTCTCTTGCTGTGTCTGTCAAATAAATAAATAAAATCTTTTTTAAAAAAATAAAAATTGTTTGTGACAGCGCACCTGGGTGGCTCAGTCAGTTAAGCGACAGACTCTTGATTTCAGCTCAGGTCATGATCTCAGGGTTGTAAGATCGAGCCCCACATCGGGCTCCACGCTCAGTGCAGAGTTGGCTTGGGATTCTCTCCCTTTTCCTCTCCCTCGGCCCCCCACCCCCAGCTCACAGGCTCTTTCTCTCTCTCAAATAAGTAATAAATTAAAAATCTTTAAAAAAAATTGTGACTTTTTCTAGTTTAATATAGAGGAATGGCTTAAGCATATGTAGATGGGTTTAAGTACTCTTTTCTAAACTCCTGGATGAAAATAGTTAATATTTTGTACCATATATTTGCAGCGTGTGGTGTCTACCTGAAGAACATTTTACGTTAAAAGGAAAGATGCTATCTCCAAATGATAAAAAGTTAGAAAAGCTGGATCCATTTTATCGACCTTCTATGTCCAAGCAGAAGACCAGTGCGGAGATCATAAGTGAAGCACGAAATGCTTTAAGAACAGTTGGGACCCAAAGACCATTTACACCACGGGAAGACCAAAGAAAACTATTCGGGCCTGCATCTTCAAGAACACTGGAAAATAGACCTCCTTCCTCCTTCAGGTAATGACATTTCTCTTGCTTGTACACTTGGATATGTAAGCCACCAAATGACATTTTCCCTTAATTCTAGTTATGAATAGTTGTTTTTTTTTTTTAATATTTTATTTATTTATTTGACAGAGAGAGAGAGACAGTGAGAGAGGGAACACAACGGGAGTGGGAGAGGGAGAAGCAGGCTTCCTGCGGAGCAGGGAGCCCGATGCGGGGCTCGATTCCAGGACCCCGGGATCATGACCTGAGCCGAAGGCAGCCGCTTAACTGACTGAGGCACCCAGGCGCCCCTGAATAGTTGTTTTTTTAAGTTTGATGTCTGCTAATTACACCTCTTGTATCTATTCAAGATTCCTAAAGATAAGTCCAGACCTTGGGTTCAAGAAGTTGCTTTGGTTTGAAATGGTGAATAGTGGTTGTCATACCAACTCTATGAAGTGATATGAACAGAGCTTTTTAAAAAAATCACTATATACATTTCTTCTTTTCATTATTCAGTATTTTTTAATTCCCCTAAAAGCAATGAAAAAAATTAATAAAATGTTTTAAGTACTATGATTTTTTTTAAATTTGCTTCTTCCTCAAGGCTTATGCATTAAATGCTTTTACTTGTTTTGGGGCTAGAGTTAAATAACATATACTAGAAATAAATGATTCTTCACAAACTAATATTTCTGTTCCATCTCCTCTGCTAGCCTCCATGCATCCAGTTTTGAGTCATCTGATTCCAGGCCCATCTCTGGTGCTCGTCTCAGTCCGCTAGAGCTTGTGAGTACTTTATATTACCATGAATGCTGTGAAATGGAATTGGCCCAACATACTGGGAATCAGTACTTATATATGCTAAGAAAAGGATCACATAGACTTAAGTATACTGATAATTTAATATAAAAACAATTTCTTTTATATTTTTTCAAATTTAATGTTTCGAATCTAATGAAACACTTCTATTATTTTCCTATAATTTAATAATAAGAATATCAGAAATAGTAACCTGGCAAACAGAATGTTTTACATTTTTTGTTTTTCACAATTTTTTTAAGTTTATGCGTATGTTATTTTATTTTTAATAGTAACATATACAAATAAATTATATATGTATGTACATAAAGAGTCAAAGGTTTGTTACCCAGAACACTCCAGGGGTCTCCTTTCCCCTTATTCTTCATTCTACCCTTACCAATGACTCTCACTTTAAACTCTTTTGGCACCTTCTTTTGGAGTTTACATCCAAAATTTTAAATAACAGTGTCTTATTCCTCTCTGACTTATGAGTTTGAGGAATTATCTAATGACTTCTCACTAAGGAAGATGAGGATTTAACTCTTATCTGTCCTCCCACACATCCTCACAACACATTCATCCTTTTTGTCCCCACTGCTATGCCCAATATAGATATATCATAATTTTGGTTAGATCCCTTTTCTCTGACTATGATTATACAAATCCTGTTTACAACAGAGTCTTGAACTAATGATGATTACTTCTCCTTCCCCACACCACTTTTTGTTTTCCCTGGTGTTAATAATTGCCTTGCTTTTGTGTTTTGTATTATTACCATTTCAACTCCAAATCTCCTTCACATATTCAGGTACATGAGGTATTCTGTTGATTCATCTTTTTGGAGAACTTTCCCCACTTTCTCCCAAACCATTTACCCTTGGTACTTGCACACAGCTTGCTTCTCCCTCTTGTGATGGCTTTCCTGTCTCCTGTATCCCAAGTTTTTCTCTTTCTTGATTTACTTTTGGAGTACTTCCTCCAGTAGCTTCTAGAGAAAGGGTTTATGGGAAGTACTTTATTTGAGACCTTGATTGCTGTTTTTTCTCTCTAGAAGTTTGTAGGATTTTTCTTTGTTTCCAATGTCCTGACATTTCATGGTAATGGACCTTTGTGATAGTTCGTTTTCATCCATTGTGCTAGGCACTTTCAATGAAATCTCATGCCCTTCAACTCTGGGAAATATCCTTGAATTATTTTGGTGTGTCTTCCCCTCCTTGGTCTGTTTGCTCTTTCTGGAATTTATTATTCCAATATGTAGGAGTCCCTGGACTGGTACTTCAGTTTTCTTTTCTTTTTTAAATTTTTATTTCCCATCTTTTTTTGGAAGAGACTTTGTCTTCTAATCCTTTTATTGAGTTATTTTCTTTCTGCTACTGTATTTTTAAATTATTTAATTATTTTTAATTTCCTAAAAGCTTTTTCCCTGCTCTAAGTTATCTTTTATTATATATAGTATTCTTGTGTTTCGTGGTTATAGCATCTTGTCTGAGTATATTGATGATAATTTTGATTTTTGAATTATTCCCTTCTTTAAAATCTCTGTTGTGCTTTGTGAATGTGTGTGTGTGTGTGAATGTGTGTGTGTGTGAATGTGTGTGTGTGTGTGTGTGTGTGTGTGTGGCTTAAACAACAGAAATTTATTTTCTCACAGTTCTGAAGAGTAGAAGTTGAAGATCAAGGGGGCATTAGGGTTTATTTCTATTGAGGCCTTTCTCCTTGGCTTGTAGATGGCCATCTTCTCCCTGAGTCTTTACATGGTCTTCCCTCTGTGTCTCTGTTGCATTTTAATGTTTATTTTGGTTTCTCTTTTTCATTTCAGAGGCTCTCCTCTGATAGCTCATGCTGCTAGTTTGGCTGCTCTTATTTGAAAGTAGAAGCATGTGGAATAGATTGGTCAACCCATAGGTGGTACCTACCCACATCAGGGAGGACTAGCTGGGCTGTGTTGTTTGTGAAACCCAGTAGTAGTATCTTTAGGGATTAGCAGTGTCTTTAGGGATTTCCCTGTGGCTAGTTAATTCTCTAAAGAAGTATCTTCTAAGCTCTTGGCCTAGAGGATAAATGCTGGTTGCTAACTTCCAAGAACCAGCTGGAGGAAGAAGGTAGGAATACCTAGCATTCAGTAGGTAAATATTCAGTTAATATCTATATTTATCATAAGTACCCTGACACTTAACTCTGCATGGTTAGCCTGATTCAGAGACCTCTGTTTTACCTTCTCTATGGAGCAAATCTCCCAACCATGTAGCCTGACTACATGGAGCTGGGAGGGAAGGAGTTACACAGACTTTCAGCCAATCCTTGTTATTTCAGTCTCTTCCCCTTGTAGCTCTGCTGCCACAAGTACCTGGTGATACCAGTCCCTTAGACTTTCATGGAATGGGGGGTGTTAGTCAAGCTGTTTCTTGATTTTTATTACCGTATATATGTGTGCTTATTTCTGTGTGTGTGTGTGTGCGTTTGTTTTTGATGAACTATTTGAAAGTAAGTTGCAGATCTTTTAAGCCTTCATGCATAAAAATTTAAGTGTGCATCTCATATGAACAAGGACAATCTCCTACATCACTACCATATTATCATCAGAGCTCAGAAAATTAACATTACTTGGTTATATCATCTAATGTACAGTCCATGTTCAAATGACCCCAGTTGTCTCAAAATGTATCTTATATTCTTGAACTACTCAACAAAATGCCGCCATGAGGAAGGTTATGCTTGTTCTCGTATTGTAGATGGCAAAAATAAGGTTCCAATATAGTAAGCACGGACCAATGTGCAATAAACACTTTGCCAGCCATTGTTGACACATAGTTTTTTACATTTGCAATCTTGGAAACCACTTGGGTTTTGAGCCAGCTACAAGAGGGCCCCTGGTTTAGAAGCCCAATGGGTCTACCTTGTTGTAGAGTGGCTCTCTGTGTTATGATTCTGGCATTTGACCCCCTTGAATTGTTTTAAATATTCTGTAGTTTGGGGAGATTCACTCAGTTTGGGCCTATTCTATCCTAAAAATCTCTAGTTCTAGAGTTAACCTAGTCAAAGCCAGTCCTTGTCAAACTGGTACAGTTTTTGGACTGCAGGATTAGGTATTAGGCAGAGTAATATTGACATTTGCCTCTGTTTATGGTCATTTTAATTATATTTCTTTACTGCAGAATGGTTAGGTGCTATGTGCAAAGTAAAAGTAGACCTAGTAACCCATGTTGAGTAAAATAACTCCTTTGTTTGAACTCCTTTTGTTATAGGAGATTATGTAAGGGTCTTAAGTATATATTTCATTTTAAACTGTAACTAAAGTTTGGAGCCCCCAGTCAAAAAATTCTGAAAGTGAACTTATACTACCTGCCCCTCCACCTTCTTTCCTCTTTTCCCTTTCACCTTTGAGAGAGCCGTCTGACTCCGAGACCCACTGTCCTGGCAAAGGGAGGGAGATTAAGAGAAGGAGGAGTGCAGGAAGAGGGAGTGGGAACCAGGAGACAGCTGGAGGCTTGGACTGGGGTATCTCCTAGTTAAGGGGCTCATTTGCTGAAAGAATTTGTGAAGACCTAAGGGACTGAACTTCAGCACTTTCTGGCTCTGGGTTACTTTCTCAGGCGAGTTTGCCTTTTAATAATTCCTCAGCTAGCAGCCAGTCAAGGAAGAAGGACCAAGAAAGCAGCCCATTCAGCTCACCTCTTTGAGCTTTTATGTTTTCCCCTCTCCCCATTTCGACCCCACCAGCCACCCACCCCCGGGTCCGGACTGTGCTCCTCCCCCACCCCCATACCCTCTAGCAGGTGGTGGGCTGCCTCCCCTCAGGGGTGCCCTGGCCCCTGACCGCTGGGGCCTTGGCTGCCTGGCCTGACTGGCTGGGCAAGGTCCCCATGAGCTCCTGTAATCCTGTCAGACAGGAGGGAAACATGTATACCTACTTGCTATATCGGTGTGGCCCTGTACATCTGTTTTCTTTTGTAGCAGCTCCCCACCTTCCCACGACAGCTCTGACACATGGAGCTGTTGTTGGGTGGCAGTCGTTATTTCTGTTTTCATTCTGCTACCCTGGTTAACTGGTGTTCAGATTTATATACACAGGAACAGCTGCTCTCTTACTTTGGATTGTATGAAGTAGGAAAAGAGATGTGACCCTGCGAATAAATAGGAGGTTTTTGTCTTTCATCATTATTTGTGTCAAACAGAATTCTCCCTGTGTTTCCTAAACCTACAAAGTCTAGTTGTTTAGGCCCCAAATATTTTTATTAAACTTTTTATTGACATGCCGAAGAGACACACATATAAGAGTGCAGCTTGATAAATTTACACAAACTCACCTCACTCTGTAATCAGCATTCAAAAAGAAAAAATAGATTATTACCAGCACCCCAGAAGTTGCCTCCCCAGGGTGACTACTGTCTTGATCTCACAGCATAGATTAGGGTTTTTTAAATTGTATTTATTTATTTTAGAGATAGCGAGCAGGGAGAGGAGTGGAGGGAGAGGGACAAGCAGACTCCACGCTGAGCTCAGGGCCTGATGGGGCTTGATCCCACGACCCTGAGATCATGACCTGAGCCAAAATCAAAGAGTCAGACGCTCAAGCAACTGAGCCACCCAGGCGCCCCCAGCATAGATTAGTTTGAGCCATTTTTTAAAATTTTACAGGAACCAAGCTCCGAGTATTTGACAAGTAAAATAATATATTTTTAAAAGAAAGGGACTTGGAATCCCATATATACCTTGGGGATAGGGGAAATCCAGGGTAAGAGAAAGCAGAATGAGAATGTCAAAGCAGTGTTTTTTTTTTCTGTCACTATTCCTGAATGGGAACATTGCCACAGTGAGTCACATGCTGAGAATGACAGAGGAGCCCAGCATACCTGTGGAGAAAATCATAGTAGTAGAGATGCACATACAATTGCCACATCCAAAGGTTATGTGCTTGTAGGAATTTTTTTTTTTTTTAACAGCTTTAGTAAGGTATAATTGATACACAATTGTATGACTCAGGGTTTTCCAGAAAAAAAGAACCAGTAGTCAGATAAATACATACATACTTATATACAGATATATAGAAAGAGATTTATTTTGAGGGATTGCCTCACATGATTAGGGGGGCTGAGAAGTCCCCGGGTCTGCTGTCTGCAAGCCAGAGGCCTAGGAAAACCAGGCCTGAAAAGCTATGGGAGAGAAAGTAGCAGGTAGCTGGTGGTGTGAGTCCCTGTCTGAATGTGAAGGCTCGAGAACCAGAAGCACCAGTGTCTAAGGGGAAAAGATGGATGTTTCGGCCGAAGCAGAGAGGGCAAAAACACTCTTCCTCACTTGCAGGAATTTTTAATATGTGCTTTCTAACTTCCAAAAGGTCTTTTAGTGTGTGTGTGTGTGTGTGTGTGTGTGTTCTGTTGCTCTACAAAAGAAATCCTAGCAACTTTCTGAGGTGGGCTGTGGCCGACTCCCCTTCCCATAGACTAGGGGAGACTCCGCCTTTCTGTCTTGTGACCCAGAGGAACCATGTCAAAAACTGGTCAAGGCCCACCATGCTGGGGTAAGAGTCAAGGCCAGGCAGATTCTTTAAATGTTCTAGGAATTTTATCTTGTTCGATTGGGTTGTTCTATGAGAACAGTCTTTCATTCTTCCACAGACTCCAGCGGTTTTATCAGCCGGAACAAATCCTACAATCTGACTTTCCCAGTGTCCTTAATTATACTCGAGTCGCTGGTTAGTGTCATGGCACACAAAACGAGGGAGGTGAGGTCCTCAAGGGAAAATTTCAACGTCCTTGCAATGTTCTCTGAGTTCGAAAATGAAGTGAATCTTATAAGAAAAAAGTTTTTACTGTTTTGCTGCATAAAAGCCAATTTGCTCCTCAAAGTGGAAGAACGTGTTGTAGAAGCTGGCAGGATGGAAATTGATGGCTTGTTTAGCCGTTTTCCCTTGAAGAACTAAAAATGCTTACATGTATTACTTTATACTTTACGTAGTCCAGTGAGATATGTGTTTAAATGGAATAAATAATTTTTGTTAAGGACAGGAGTCACATGGGACTTATTTTTCATTATACAAACAATGACAGATTTTGCACTTGGAAAATAATGTCTTTTATCAAGGAGCAGTTAAGGGGTTTTATCTTGCCATCCAGAGATAATTGGGTTATTTTCTTTTGGGTAAAAATTAACTTTGCACATGTTCCCTTTTTATAAGATCTTTTACTTAGTACCCAAAACATTTATAATGGTTAGGGCATCTATAAAAGAAGCCATTTGCTTTATTCACATTATTATTATTTGGCAGACTTTTCAATCTTTGTTTCAAGATTCAAGGTACCTGCAGAGTACAGGCATTCTGAGATAAGACAACCTCATATGTACATTTAATACTGAGATTATCCTTATGTATTTCATCTTTCATAACTATAACTAAAGTGCTTGTTTTCCTGTATTATACTCTTACCTTTTTTGTTACCAATAGCTTCATGGTCTAAGTCACATTCTTATGAATATTTTGCAACAAGGTAGGGAGACTAGAAAGTAAAGGGACTATTAAGTAAATATAGCATAATTTATGCAGACAAGTGAGTGTTGTCTCCTTCAGAAGAGACCCCTCTGAATTCAAAACCTTTTTTCCAGTAAGGTTGTGTCAGAGGCTAGGGTCTTGGCTTTTTTTTTTTTTTTTTTAAGATTTTATTTATTTGAGAGAGAGAGAGAACAGGCATGTGCGCATGAGTAGGGGGAGGGACAGAGGAATTGAGAGAAGCAGACTCCCCTCTAAGCAGGGAGCCTGACCTGGGGCTCAATCCCAGGACCCTGGGATCATGACCTGAGCCGAAGGCAGATGCTCAACTGACTGAGCCACCCAGGCGCCCCTAAGGGTCTTGGCTTTTGACACTTAAAAGTAACTTGGAAACAAATCTGTTAAATAAAGGGTGAAGGGAGCTAGCATTTCTCGAGCCTCCATAACAGGAGTTGTACGGATGTCAATGTCCCTGCAAGAAGGAGACTATCTCCATGTGATAGCTGGGCAAGTTCAGAGAAGTAAATGGCCTGCCCACGTTCACATAACTAGAAATGGATTACACTCCAGTTGGATTTGATCCCAGAGTCATTTACTCTTCCCCTATATTAGGCTGATTATTTTATTTACCCTTTTTCTGTGTTTAGAAAAATGTGTCTCTAAAGTCATTAAGCTAATTTTTTTCTGTCTGGTTTATGGATTGATTCATATGAAATGAACAAGAGGATACAAGAAATATTTTTAAAAATATCATTATTAAAATAAGCAACTGCTTAGAAGGAGAACTCTAATATGTTCTATGTTCTATTAACGTATATGAGAAAATGAGTGTTTGAAATTATGTGTTATATATGATACATAACCACACCCTCACCCATTTTTCCAAATCATCTTACTTGAATTGCACACTGGATTTCTTTTTTTTTTTTAAAGATTTTATTTATTTATTTGACAGAGAGATAGCGAGAGCAGGAACACAAGCAGGGGGAGAGGGAGAGGGAGAAGCAGGCTTCCCGCTGAGCAGGGAGCCCAATGTGGGACTCGATCCCAGGGCCCTGGGATCATGACCTGAGCTGAAGGCAGACGCTTAACGACTGAGCCACCCAGGCGCCCTCACACTGGATTTCTAAAAAATGTGTTGATTTACCTATTAGATTGAAAGTCACTCATTCACATATTATGTAAGTGATTTTAGGAACTTTAACTCAATTGTTTTGGTTAGAGAGCTAAAAGCACCTGCTGCCATAAAGTTACTCTTTCATAAACAGATAATCATGTTAAAGTTGGAGGGAGGAAGGGCGGATCACTAAGTAACACCAAAAGTGGGAGTTTAGGTCCCTGTGAGTTTCTGGCCCTGGGTTGGATGCTACCACCATCTGGAGGTGAGACTACAGGGTGCTCTGGGTGGCATAGTGCCCAGTGCTTCAGTGCTGGTATTTTTTAAAGTCTTTAAGGAATTGGAATTTTGCCAGTAATGTTCATTTTCTAAGGGTATCAACATGGAATTCTTGAGATGTAGAAAATAAAACATTTTTAAAAAGATTTTATTTATTTATTTAAGAGAGTGAGAAAGAGAGCACAAGTGGGGGGCGGGGAGCAGAGGGAGAGGGAGAAGCAGACTCCCCGCTGAGCAGGGAGCCTAAAGTGGGGCTTGATCCAAGGACCCCGGGATCATGACCTGAGCAGAAGGCAGCCATTTAACCAACTGAGCCACCCAGACACCCCAAAACATTTTTTAAAGATTTTATATTATTCATTTGAGAGAGAGAGAGAGTGGGGGGGACAGAGAGAGAGAGAGAGATAAGCAGACTCCCCAGTGAGCGTGGAGCCCAGTGTAGGGCTTCACACAGGGCTCCACACGGGGCTCGATTCCAGGACCCTGAGATCAAGACCTGAGCTGAAGTCAGATGCTTAACCAACTGAACCACCCAGGCACCACGAAAATAAAACATTTTTATATTGTAATTCCAAGACAACTTCTTGTTCTTATGTTTTAGACTTTATAATCTAAATTATTCAAGAATTTTTATATTCTTAAAAAAATACTTTTGTGGAGTCCAAAATATGTAAAGAGAGTACTTATATTCCACATACTCCTTGGCATATACAGGTACTCAGTGTTATCTGAGCTGGCAAGAACACAAAAATTTACAAAACATTTTGACTATATTATATCAAATTTTACAGTCTCATACAGATATCTATTTCCTAGCATGGATAAATTGTTTTTTCAAACATGCTAAGCATGGTAATAGAGTATTTAAAATGATATTTTTATCATTTTAAAATATATATTTTATATATATATCCATCCCACATTAAGTAAAATGGGCCAGCGCGATGTAGAATCAGGTGGCCAGGACGAAGCCGAGCAGCAAGCCCTGTGTTCATCTGGAAGTGTCAGCACCAGCTCCAGGGGGGTGAGTCTTATTTGAGACATGGAAACTCTTGCCAATCATTTGAAAAATCTCTTTCCAGAAACCGAAAGCTCCAGCATCTCCCACCACGGAGGAGGATCCTTCCCTTGCCTTTCCCAAACCCCCAGTGGACCCTGTGAAGATCAGAAGAATAAGCAGTGCTCGGGCTCGCTTATTCAGGGCGGCCTCCCAGGGGGCCCTGCTGCCTGACAGGACCCTGCCTCCTGCTGAGTGTAAGGCTGGGTCACATCCTTTGAAATCTGGGGGCGGGCATTGTTTTTTTGAATTGGCACACAAAAGCTATTTTTACATGATTTTTTTTTCAAACCCCACAGGATTTTTACATTAACTAACAGTGAATATTGTGCAAACCTGGTTAAGAAACAGTGTTCATATATTTTTCTGGGCAATTATGAAGAATACCTAGATAGCACAGTTTTTTTTTTTTTTTAAAAGATTTTATTTATTTGAGAGAGAGAGACACAGCTAGAGAGGGAACACAAGCAGGGGGAGTGGGAGAGGGAGAAGCAGGCTTCCCGCGGAGCAGGGAGCCCGATGCGGGGCTCGATCCCAGGACCCTGGGACCACAACCCGAGCCGAAGGCAGACGCTTAAGGACTGAGCCACCCAGGCGCCCCAGCACAGTTTTTTTTTTTAAAGTTACTTGGTAGGAAAAGAATATTTAGGGTGTTTTCTAATGAAGGGGTTCACCGGTATTGGAAATAAATGATTTTTAAATCAGTGTTCAAACAGTTGTTAATTTCATCAGGCACATTTAAGATTCATACGATGTGTGCTAAGCTGAGGTCTTTGAAAACACCTTTCCAATCCCATGTGACAATGTAAGCTAAAGTTGGATGGGGCTTTTCCAGTTCTTTTCCACAGAATTGCTAGTGGGTATCTAAACCTGGCAACAGAGAAGCTACAAACCTCAAGTTCTAAGGTGTGCCCCAACCATTGGAATCACCCCTGTCCAGAGTATACTAAGAGTTTTTCAAATTCTGTAGGAAATGACCCATTATTGAGATGGCAATCAATTTAGTGGATCACCAGCATTAAAAAAAATGAAGTAGGAAAGAATGGAAAACATCAGGGCATATAGCAGACAATAAGGTAAGTATTGCTTCAAAGAGACCTTACTGTGGTCATAGACATGTGTATTTGAGGTCATATTACCAATTTACTATATATTTATATTAAACTATATTGTGAATTTATTATTATTATGTGTAGTCAAAAAGTTGGAACACCACTTTACCAGGGGCTGACCGAACTGGCCCTCCTTCAGTCAGTAAGGATTGAGGAAGAAGGGTAGGTTTACAGTCACAGAGAGATTATCCGAAGATGGATCCCAAAAGTTACAAGCCACCGCCTGAGGATCCTACTTGCTTGACATACAAGCGTTTCCTTTTAGTCACCAACATTTAAATGTAGAAGATCTCATGGAAGAATCCAGATTTATGACTTTTTGTGGAAAATTGGAAGATCTGGCAACACTGGTCCCCCATTCCATGGAGCACCCACCCCCCGTTAGCCCAGGGTGTGAGCTGCAGTTCCCTATGTCTCCCCAGACCGCTTTCCTCATCTCCTGGTGCCTCAGATCCCTCGTGATCCCTGACGTAGCCGAGGAGGTAGAATCAAGAAGAAAGGAAGAGACAAAGAGGCAATACAGGGTGGGCAGATCACACCATAACGGATGCTGTCGTGGGATGTATGATTAGGCAACTTGCTTTACCTCGATGTCCCAGTTTGTTTCTTTTCTAACAGTCAATCAGATATTTACTGAGCCCCTTCTAAGAGCCAGGCACCACCCTAGGCCCACAGGGTCTTGCCCTCAAACAGCTTGTGAGGGGAGATAGACAGTAAACAGGAAACCAAGGAACTAAGATAATTTGGGTTCCAACGAGGGCTATGAAGAAGATAAGCAAGATGATGGGCTGGAGAATGTCCGTGGCAGGAGTACTCTGTGTGACCTCAGGTGGCACCGGAATGTGTCCTTGAGGAGGTGGCCCTTGAGTTGAAATGTGACTGAGAAGAAGGCAGCCATGTAGAAAGCTGTGGACAACGTGCCCACACTGGGGACAGCAAGGCCCGGAGATGGGAGGAAGGTCACTCAGGTGGTGGACGACCCGGAGGCCAGTGTGGCTGGAAGATGGTTAACCCTGGGGACATGGAGGGAGCTGAGGCCACAGCCCAGCAGGACCAGGCTGGGGGAAATGGCCCGGACTCTATGCTACCTGCCCTGAAAAGCCAGGGACTCAAGAAAGGGACTGACCTCATCTGACTTAAGTTTCTCAACCAAAGCTGCACATTAGAATCACCTGAGGAGCTTTTCAAACGTTCCAGCACTGGGGACCCAGTCAGACCAATTAAATCAGAAAGGATTGGCAATTGAAGGAGCAAAGTCCTTGCCAACATAAGAGGGATGGGATCTGGACCCAGCGTCGGGGGTGAGGTCAGACCTCGCTAGGAACAGTGTCACTCCTTATAAACGGGGATGGCCGAGCTGGTGGGAGGGTACCGTTTTTGCTGGATGTTTGGCTTCTGAGCCTGAATGCTGCATACGCGTTTCCTGGATTTAGCTCTTAGCTCTCGGGTGAGAGTCCTGCTACGTACTGAGCTGTTCATGGCTCCATGCAGGTGACTGCGGGGACGATGCCTCACCCGCCATCCGCATCGTCTTTGCTTCCCTCATGGCTTTGCGCCTTCCCTCCTGGGCCCCCGGCCCATGTCCACGCACCCACCGCACAGCGGAGCTCTGGGAGGTGCCATCTGCGGCCGCCATTTCCCAGCGCTGAGGCCATCCTCACGCCTCCCGGGGGTCGGAAGTGTGTCTTCATTGCCGTTCTTGTACCCCCCCTGTTTGCAGGTGCCCATGCCTCCTCATCCCCGAGGTCTGGGTCCGCACTCAGGAAACAATGGCAGTAAAAAGTCATTGTCGTTTTAAAAGCCCCCATTGCCCCCATTGAAACGATATATTTTAACGCTCCAGCCTTGGAATCATTGTCATTTGTGCAGGGGCTCCCTGGGCTTTGCTCCGGGGTCCCTGTTGTCTAGCAGAGGTATCTTGCGGTGGGTGACTGGGTGACTGAGGCTGTAAAGGCAGCTGAGCTTGGAGACAGAGGGTGCGCCCTGCCTTCGACGTGAAGTCATTTGTGGCGGACTGCCACAGGCAGGGCGGGGGGTGTGGTGGCAGCTTCGGAATTCCCGATTTAAGAATGAAAGGGGAAGAGATGTGTGTCGCCACGTTCAGAGGACCGGCAGTGTGATCGCTCCATGTTCAAACAGGCCTATTGGCCGGAGGCGACAGTGTTGCTAAGGCCGCCCGGTCACTCAAGCTGGACAGGGACCGCAGGCTCCACCTTCTCACCGTCCCTGTGCTCTGTGCCTTCGCAGAGCCCTCGACAGGCTCCCTAAATGGGCTTCCTAAGTGTCTCCTGGCTCTGCCTGTTCCTTTCCCACCACTGCTGCACTGCTGTTAGCACCCCTCGCCTCGTGTCTGGTCTCCTAGGGCCCCTGTCTGGCTCCACCCTCAGCTCACCGAGGACCCTGCTCTGCCGGAGCAGCCCGAAGAGCCTGGAGAAACCAAGCTGCCAACTGCACAGGGCTGTGAGCGGCAGCCTCATCCCCTTATCCCAGTGGACGGACAAAAATGATTACTGTCTGTGTGTGCCATGTGGGACAAGGGGACAGGGGGCAAATACAAATCGGATTGCATCATCTTCTTGCTGAAAACCCTTCGGAGGGCTCCCTATGCCTGAAGGAGTGTTTGCCAAACTGAGTCCCAGCTTTCCCTTGGAAGAGGGGTTCAGCACTCAAATGAGTCTGCCTGCTTCCTTCCCCTCGTGGAGAGTCCCAGTGCACACGGGTCTATTTGAGGGCTGGTAAAGATGCCTATTTAATCTTAATTCAACCCAGCATTTTATAAAGGTGCTCGACTGGGGAATCTGTCTTTTGAAGAATGCAGTTTGGGAGATACTGGCCTGGCACGGAAGCTGGCAAACTTTTTCTGTAACGGACCAGAGAGTAAATATTTCAGACCAAATGAATGGGACATAGAGTCTCTGTTCAACCTACTCAACTCTCCCGTTGTAGTGGGAAAGCAACATAGACTGATTTATGGCCACCGGAACTTGAATTTCCTGTCATTTTCACATGTTCCAAAATAGTGTTCTCCTTTTGAGTTCTTCCCAGCCATTTAAAAGTGTAAAAACCACTCTTAGTTCTCAGGCTGTACAAAAACAAGAGGCAGGCTAGATTCAGCGGGTAGTTTGCTGACTCCTGGCCCAGCGGAGGAAGTCCCTGCCCCTCCGCATGCACAGCTCTGTAGCAATCTGGCCCCAGCCTCACATTCCAGGCCCTTCTCTGACTGTCCTTTGCCTCCCGTGCACCAACAGTATGGACCTCCTTGTGGTTCCCCACACCTATCCTGCTGCTTCAAGCCTCTTGCAGGATCTGCTATATAATTTGCTGGACCCAGAGCAAAATTAGAATGTGGAGCTCCTTGTTCAAAAATTATTGAGAATATCTACATGGCGACAGCAAAGCATTCAACCAAGTGTAGGGTCCCGCTAAGTGTGGGACCCTGCTTGACTGTACAGCTTATATACACATCAAGCTAGCTCTGACTGCGGACTTTTGTGCCTTTATCTCAGAACTCCTTTTTGCCTCCTGTTAATCCTTCAGAATACTTCTCAGGCTCTGCTTCCTCTGTGAATCCTTCCCTGCCCAGTTCCCAACCCTTCAGGACTCTCCTATTCTCTATGCTGCCCTTACCTGGCCCAGACCATGCTGTACTGCATTTCTCTCTTTACACGTCTGCCTCTCTGTCTCCCCCGTTAGGCTCAGCAACTTCAGTAGGAAAGAGGATTTCTTTATTTGTAGCCTGAGAACCTAAAACGGGGACTAGTATATAGTAGGTGCCAAAGTAATGTCTGTGAAATGGTGAACTGTTCCCACACAGTAATACTGCTTATTGTAGACTTTTGAAGTTCACCCACGATCCATTACAAAATTAGTACAGCGTGCTACAGACATTTACCAGGGACACACAGGGCATTTTTCCTCATGCTCGGTTTAACGGTGGACCTCCATCAGGAGTCAGAGTGAGCCCCAGGGCAGCTCCTCACTGTAGTAGTAACTGGTGAGCTCCCTCCAGTAGATTGTGAAGTTAGAGAGGCTGCAGCAACCCTGCCCATGAGTATGGGTGTGCTTCGCCTCTAAAACAGGAGCTCCCTGATGACTGGGACTTCTTGTTCGTCCCTAGACCCCCAGCACCCGGAACAGCACCTGACACAGAGCAGCAAGTGCCTAATAAATATTCATGGAGTACATGAATGAAAGAAACCAATGCTAAAATGTAGGAATAGGCTAAAAAATGCATTACCTAAAACAAAATCTGTGCTTTGTAATTCAGTAGTGAAGATATTTAAGGCAGCGTGGTGCCACAGAGAGAGCCCTGGATGGGAAGTCGGGATCCTTGGGTTCCCTTAATAATGATGACAATAACTTCTAGGTTTGGAGTAAATCACTTTACTAAGCCATATCATTTGATTCTCAGCACATCCCTAAGAGGTGGGGACCACTGAGGAAGGTGAGAGAGAAGTTGAGTGACCTGCCTGCGTCACTCAGCCAGTCCTTCACCCTAGGTCTGATGGAATGCAAAGCCCACGCTCTTCGCACTCTACAGTCCTGGCCCTCCCTGAACTTGCTTAGTGAACCTAAACAGGTCACGTAACGCTTGGGTTTTCAGTTTTCTCATCTGAAAAATGAAGTTTAGACTAGCCGATCCCTAAGGTTCCTTTCAGTTTTAAAATTCATTGTTTTGAAAGCAGGGAGCTTAGTTGGAGTGGACTAAGTGGTTTTGTTGGTTTTTATTGGTTTGTTCAAGTGCAGAAAAGGAAACCTTGAGTTGTTCTGGAGAAGCTTGCAAAACAGTACTTTTCTTTATGAATCTCATCCCCACATTCCTCTTTGAAAAAAAAAATTAAGATTTTATTTATTCATTTGACAGGGAGAGAGAGAACAAGCAGGGCGAGAGGCAGAGGCAGAGGGAGAAGCAGGTTCCCAGCTGAACAGGGAGCCCGATGAGGGGCTGGATCCCAGGCCCCTGGGATTATGACCTGAGCCGAAGGCAGACGTGTGACTGACTCAGCCACCCAGGTGCCCTTGAAAAAAATATTTTATCGAGACTCAAGTGTGGTAGCAGCATCACAGATGAGCTATTCCTAATGGCTACTGGCTGATAAAGGAACAGTGTAGTATCGTAAGCCTAAGAATCTGCGGTCATACACACGATAGATGTTTCAGTTTAGAGACTGGATTTCTGCTTGTAACTCTTATCATCTTATTCCTCTTTACAAAGCCTTATAAGCCAACGCCCTCCTCTTCTCACCTCCTAGCAGTGATGTATAAGGCCGCCACAGTCTGGGTGCTGCCCCTCTGCTCAGCTCTCTTCCTCTTCTCCCTCACATCCTCCACTCCTGTTGGGCCTTAAGCACGCCAGGCACACTCCTGCCTTAAGACCTCCATACCTGCTCTTCCCTCTGCAGGGGATTCTGTCCCTGGTCAGCCTGTGGCTAGATGCCTCACCGCCAGTGCTTACCACGTCCACCCTGTTCAGAACTGCTGCCTACCCCCATCCCCAATCCTCTTTAATTTTCTCCATTTTTCTACTTTGCTTTTTTCCTTAGCACTTATTATCTTATATCATGTACCTCATTTATTATGGTATATTATTTATTATCTGTTTATACCTAGTAGGATGTAAGCCCTACAAAGTCAGGGATCTTTGTTTCCTCACTGATACCTCCCAAGTGTCTAGACTGGTGCCTGACATCAGGGAGGCCCTCAGTATTTTTTTTTTTTTTTTAAGATTTTATGTATTGGGTGCCTGGGTGCCTCAGCTGTTAAGCGTTTGCCTTCGGCTCAGGTCATGATCCCAGGGTCCTGGGATCGAGCCCCGCATCGGGCTCCCTGCTCAGCGGGAAGCCTGTTTCTCCCTCTCCCACTCCCCCTGCTTGTGTTCCCTCTCTCACTGCCTCTCTCTCTGTCGAAAAATAAAATCTTAAAAAAAAAAAAAAAAGATTTTATTTATTTATTTTAGAGAGAGGGAGGGAGAGAGAGAGAGAGAATCCCAAGCAGGCTCCATGCCCAGCATGGAGCCCGATGCGGGGCTTGATCCCATGACCCTGAGATCATGACTTGAGCCAAAATCAAGAGTCAGACACTTAACTGACTGAGCCACCCAGGCACCCCAGCACTCAGTATATTTGAATGAAAAATTGTTAACATAATCAAATTTAGGAAAAGGAGTCATTGTTCTGGGATGCAGAAGTGTTTATGTGGATTGAGTTATTCATAAGCCTACATGAGTGCATGTCCTCTGGTAGACTCTGGGAGAGTAGAGAGGAGATCCCATTCATTTTTGATGAATTGATGCTGCCAGGCCTGAAATAATGGTGAGGTCTTGTAGATTTTGGTCACACAATTCCAGACTTGATTATAAGTCATATAAAAAATTTTAAATTGTATAAATTCTTAGATTGAAAAAAAATACTGAAATAGTGATTCCTAAAATCAGAACGGCTTTGACAACACATCTCCTTGATTGTTACAGCAAAGAAGACAGTGGAATCCAAGGAAACAGTTGTGATGGGGGATGCTATGGTGAAAATCAATGGGATTTATTTAAGAGAATCAAATGCCGTTGGCCACTTAAAGAGTCACCCACTTCAGCTAACTTATGATGGAGGCTTCAGTGAAATCAAGAAGCAAGAAATGTTCAAAGGGACAACATCCTTGCCATCTCATCTCAGAAGTGGAGGGTCAGTATTCTTTTGATATAGTTTTCTGGTTAGGATAACTGTGTCATATACTAGTTTATTTCCTAATCTTATATAGAGAAGTGATTTGCATTTTCCCTTTTATGTAAACAAATTTTTAAGTTGATGCATCAATAGGAAAGACTTTTTTTCTCATGGCTAAGTGGAGTTGGTTTTACATCATTCCCTATTTAATCCTCAGGAAAACATTTATTCGTATGGGCCAAATGCTGCGTTGATCTGCCTGTCAGAATAGTCTTTGCTTTAGTTAGGCTGTTCCAGCCAGCCCTCGAGTGATGAGTGATTGTTCTGTTTGTGTGTTTTTTGGGATTCTTGCCTGGCCTGGAATCTCTTGTTCCATCCCTTTGGATTAGTTCACTGTTGTTAATTCCACCACAGAGTAGACACTTATTTTATTCCCCAGTAGAAACTTGGATTTAAATATTTATTTTGCAAACAGGTAAGTAGTTAAAACAGGAGAATCCTGTAGATTTCTATTGTCTGTGACATCCCTCACCTAATCCCTCATAAAATGAATTATTGGGAATTACTTTATTTCATACCATGTTCCTAGACGGGGCTTTCTAGGGCTTCCCCTAGAAAACTGGGGAGCAATTTTCTTACCATATTAAGATTTGTGGAGAAATGTTCACTGTACGGACCATGTGAATTCTCACCCCCGTGTTTTCCTAAAGAAGTCTCTAGTGACTGGGGACTGGGGACTGGGGTGGGGGATGGAGTGGGGAGAGCAGCCTCTGTTCCCCAGCCCCGGCCAATAATGATGCTAAGATAGGCAGGAGGTCTTGGACTGGACCGGGTCATTCAGTTAAAGATATTTTTCTATGACTTTCCATTGGGTCATTGTGGACAACTGCCCGGTTCAAATTTGCTTAACAAGATTAAATTCCACCGGCCGCTTTAAGACCGAGGACTTGTTGCCCTCACTTTAGATTTTGGGTCTGACTTTGGCTCGTGCACAGGCAACGTGCTTAAAACTTTTCCCGGAACCGGCTGCTTGGCAGCTGGTTAGTTTAGCTGAACTGACCTTGTCGGCTGACAGAGCCCGAAGAGTGTCGTGCACGCAGAATTTATATTAGGCAACCTAGCAGCCCTGGTAATGCTGCTTTGCATTCAGAACATTTTTTAAATTAAGGGAAAAATGAAATGTCTCCTTAAGTGGAAGAGAATGACTTCAAATTGGGACTTTGGGAGCTGAGCACAAAACATCAAACTGGCTACTGCAACCGATCTTTTCCAGTTGGTGAGTAAGAATAGGCTGCAGACCTCCGAGCTTAAACATAAAAGACGGCATAAAAGAGCTTGTGTTTCTTCAGCACTGGAGTGAAAAGGAAACATTTATCTTGCTGCACCCATCCTTACAGTAATTAAAGTTGACTAGGAAAAACCAGACAAGAGCTGTTGTTTCATTTTATTTTATTATTATTATTATTATTTGCAAACCTTCAGATGTTGCAGAATAATCTGGCAAGCCAGAGTTCATTATGTCTTCCTCAGTTGGGGACAGCAAAGGCATTTTCAGTTACATATTTTATCCCACCAACAGCAAAGGAGAAATCAATTAGGAACTGGAAGCACTTCTTCCTGACCGGCCAAAATTATGAGGCGTCGGCAGCACTAATTGTTTTCCTTTTGTTTGGTGAGGACGGCTTTTGTGTCGTGTAATGACTGCCTCTGAGTCGGGCTTGCAATGCACCCTGGCGAGTTTAACTTCCAATAACATTTCTGCTTTAGGAATCTTTACCTCCTTGAATCATGGATGGGGTTTTGTTGATGTGGCGCCAAAAAAACAGTTGATACAGTAGGATTAAAACAAACCAGAAAATGGAAACTATTAGCAATTCTTTCATTAATTACATTTGTGACTCAATCTGAGACACTTGATAATTGTTTCTCGTAAACATTTAAGTGAAGAATTCCAAGAAATGATCTTTGCTATGCAGTGGAGTATTCCCAGTTTTGATGCTAAAGCCTTACTTAATTAACATTTTTCCATCTTTAAACCCTAATGTGGTAAATGAAGACTCTTGTCAGTGAGACTGGCTGGCAGAAGGGAGGGAAAGGAATGCAAAAACTAGAAAAGAGAGAGGCTTGAGAGGATACTGGCTCTAGAAGGAGCACAAGCAGGTCTCAGAAAGGGGACAGAGGAAGTGAGGACCTGCCTCCCGCACAGGGTCCTTACCGCTCGCTTGATGGGAGGGGAGTGGCCACCTTCACGCTGCCTGCTTCTGGGCTGGGGAAAAGGAGCAGTTTATTCCTGGGAAATAGCTTTGATTTGTACCCCCTTAATTTAGAGTATGGATAAGTCAGACCTGGGATGGAGTGTGGTTTCACTTTATGCTGGTCGTGATGGAAAAAGGATTTGCTAAGCAAGCTGTCATCATAAACGAGATCTTGGGGGACTATCTAACTTTCCCAGAGAGAACATACTCTGAAGGACTCATCCAACTGTCATCTTCAAACAGTGTTGCAACTCCGACAGTCTCTGTGTGTCCAGTTAAGGGCCCATCTAAGCTTTGGCAGGCCTGCCCCTTAGCGACACTCCATTTTCTCTTACTTTGTGTTGCCGTGTGGATTGAAAAATAATAAAGCTTCCATTAAAATAGGAATGTATGTATATCTCTATCCATCTATGCACTCATCCATCCAGTGGTCCAACCTGATGAACCCCTTCGTATACCTGCTTAAAAACCTTTTAAGGCTTTCTATGTAAATATGGTTCGAACTATTATGGTTTGGAAATGTGACCTTCAGGAGGAAAGCCCAAGAACTCTTTGCTGGGAACCATGATCCTTGGATTTAGGTTTGGTTCTCTCTCAGCCATTTGACTTATCTGTATGCTCTTCGGCAAGTCTCTTACCACTTTCAGGCGCTCAGTTTTCTAATCTGTAAAATGGAAATAACTGTGCTCCTTCACTCCCCTCTCCCCTCAGCCTTCACTGTGGGTTGTGGAATGATTAATAAGGCTTGAAAGCCTTATCTGTAAACTGTCAAGGGCCAATAGTATTTTTGGAATCAAAAAGAAGAAAAGAGGGCTTCTGGTTAAAGATGGTAAAGCAAAGGCATTCTGTAGAAACTGAACAAAAGCAGCAAAGAATGAAAAACACAGAAATAAATACCATCAATGAAGCAGAAAACTGGTTCTAGCCTGAAACAACAAAACATGGAGTAAACTTTACACTGCAGTGTGGGCTTGATTTTTTTGTCTACCTAGCATACTTGCCTTTGGAGACCAAGCCATCTTGCATCATGCTCAGTCCATGTTTAGAGAAGGGCTGACTCTATCTTCCCTGCCCACCTTCCTGGGGGTCCAGGGGTGATTATGTGGCCCCAGACTGGCCTTCCGAGTTCTCCAATCCACCAGCCACAGCAGTTGGTTCAGAGGTGGGCACAGGATCCAAAACAGGCCAGCTGCATTCCTCTCTGGGCCTTTTGCCAAAGCCTTTGAGGAAAGTGTTCTTTCAAGTTCATAAGCTGTAAAGATGATGTGGTCTTAGAGCCAACAGTGGCCATTTCGTTGCCTTGTGGAGGGTGACTCTGGGGAAGGGTGGGGGCGGGAAGTGATGTATAAACAGAGCTAAGGAAATGGAGATAGTGACCAAGTTCAAGGATGATCCATATCCACATTGTAGACTTCTCTGTTTTGTGAACCAGTATGTTCCTGTTTCTTTCTTTCTTTCTTTCTTTCTTTCTTTCTTTCTTTCTTTCTTTCTTTCTTTCTTTCTTTCTTTCTTTCTTTCTTTCTTTCTTCTTTCTTTCTTTCTTTCTTTCTCTTTCTTTCTTTCTTTCTCTTTCTTTCTTTCTTTCTTCTTTCTTTTTCTTTCTTTCTTTCTTTCTTTCTTTCTTTCTTTCTTTCTTTCTTTCTTTCTTTCTTTCTTTTCTTTCTTTCTTTCTCCCTCTTCTTTCCTCTCTTTTCTTTCCTTTCTTTCTTTCCTTTCTTTCTTTATTTTGACAGGGACAGCATGTAGTATTTTAGATTAGGTTTTTGTCACTTGGAATAGTGCAACCAGGAGTCTAGTTAACCTGCCAGACTCTGTGAAATATAGATGAAAACAAGGGGTAATTTGAGAGCAGACACTGACCTCCTCAGACCTAGAGTAAAAAACAGATTTCACAAAGAGTGAGTCTCTCAGTTCAGAAAGGTATACATCCAATAGTCTGTAATTCAAGAAATGAGACTTAAGGGTGTGGGCCAGCCATGGAAAACATGGAGATGCCCCTGTAAAGCCCTCATTCAGGATCCAGATGATGAAAGGACAGGGGGATGGAGCTGAGGGCGATGATCTCCTCATTTCCTGTAGGCCAGCTGGTGCACGCGTGTGTGCGTGCGTGCGTGCATGTGTTGGCGGGGGAGGGGGTTTGCTAGGTTAGAACTCCAGGAGCCTATCATGGAACGGGCCTTTTCTGTGAGTCACAGTAACATGCCACATACAGACCAAGCGGCCACACACTTCAGGTCAAGAAAAATAACAGACTTGGTGAATGGATGTTCAAGAAAGCTGATTCAAGCTGAAGCTACAGAACACCCTGATTCTCCCCCTCTGTGGATCCTATTCATTCTTCCACAAATAAATGGCTCTGTTTAAAGATAAATAAATAGGAGGACAAGAATTAACATCGAACTCGGGCACAGATACGTAAAAAACATAACCAAAAGACAGATGAAGAATATGGATTACAGAAGGAATTGCCCTCTAAAAACAAGTATTAAAACCATTTTCCATCGTGTCAAAAACTAAAAAAAAAAAAAAAAAGGAGCTCTTCTTTGAGTTATAAGAATTCAAATTAGAGATTCTAAGCCCCCTAAAGAGATGAAAAATATGTTTGCAGTTCTCAAGAAATGAAAGAAAAATGTATAAACACGGAGAGGAATGTCATATTAGAAATAAAGTGAGAATAAAAAGGTAAAAAATGTAATGAGACATGGTGTACAGGCTGGAAGCAATCCTACAAAAAGAAATGAATGCGAAGATATGAAAATGATGAAAGCAACTGAGATAGATACAGGAGGCATGGCACTTGTATTCCCGAAGGAGAGAGTCTTCCTCCTCTCCCCCCACCCCTTCCTAGTACTAGCTTACTTTCAACAACTAAGTGCCTTGCACTCTTCCAAGTGATTTACATGTGTTAACTCATTTGATATTCACAAGAACCAACTGACAATGGAAGAGACAACTTTCTGAAGTAAAAATTTGATTCTGAAGCTCAGTGGACACATCAACGAAGTTTTACATGGAATACTCCACACTAAGATACTTCCAACCATGTTCAGCACCAGAACACTACCCAGGACAT
Organism: Phoca vitulina; assembly: GCF_004348235.1. NCBI lineage: Eukaryota > Metazoa > Chordata > Mammalia > Carnivora > Phocidae > Phoca > Phoca vitulina. The sequence continues at coordinate 51,494,930 of NW_022589712.1, read as the reverse complement.
AGTACACACTCAATTAGTAATTGTTGATGGAGTGGATAAATGGAAGACGGTAGCCTATGGCCATCCAGGCTGAATAAGCAAGTCACATAAAAGGAGGAAAAGGCAGGCTGCCTCTGGCTTTATTAGAGCACCTCTCAGTGTCAGAATACAGTGGATGTCTATGTCTATGAAGTCCTAAGTATAAGAAGGATTGCCAGCCAAGTTGTTCTTCAGTAAAAAGGCAACGGATAGACATTTCCAGATGTGGATGAACTTGGGGACTATATAACACGTGCACTTTCTAGAAAACTTTTTTTTTAAAAAAAAGATTGTATGTGTGTATGTATGTATTTGACAGAAAGAGAGAGAGAGCAGGGAGAGGAACAGAGGAAGGGAGACTCTGCGCTGAGTGCAGAGCCCACACGGGGCTCATCTCATGACCCTGAGGTCATGACCTGAGCCGAAACCAAGAGTCGGATGCTTAACCAACTGAGCCACCCAGGCATCCCCAGAAAACTCTTTGACATCAAAATGATGTGTCAAAATTCAGAAATGAGGAGGCATTCCTGGTGAGTATCGACTTTATTTTCATAGTGAATTAAAACTCTGAAAACGATGGTTATGGAACAGAAACCTTAATGATGTAATAGTAATATAAATAACCCAAACTGGTACCTGGGAGGAAGTGTGAGAGCCAATTATTCACTTGATAAGAGGGAATAGATTTGTTAGTAGCTACAGTCTGAAATTGAAATATAAATTTAAAAAAGAGTATTTCAGCATTCTAATGTTTTTCATTATTTTTTTTTTAACTTCAGAGAGATCTTTTAGAAACTAATATCTCTTGGGAAGACTCATTCATCTGAAGTTCTACAATTCCTTCAGTTTCATCTCAATTTCTGTTTCTCTGTTAAATTCAAGTAAAATTTATACTTAATACTTTAAAGTTACAGTGACATGTATGGTATGATCCTATTTATATATGTATCCTTTACCTGCCCTCCCTCCAAATCACTCTTCTGTTCTTTCTTTTCTATTTTCATCTGAATATGTGCAAAACATGTCTGGAATTATGTTTACTGTATATTAATATTTATTTCTGGGTGGTGGGATCCTGGATGATTTTTTAAAAAAATCTTCTTTGTACTTTCTTATATTGTCTGGCCTTAAAAATTAATAAATATGTCATTTTTTCAAAAATAATGAAGTCATTATTTTAAGAAATTAAGGGTGATGTGGCTGAGAAACCGTTTCCATTTGGAAAAGACAAAGCACCGGCCAGAATGGTTTTGCAGAATCCCACCTTATTCGACCATTTCCATTTAATAAGCATTTCTTGGTAAGCAAGCAAAGCCCTATGCTGAGGGGTCGGGGCAGGGGGGAGGTGGGAGACAGAAATGGACTCTGCCCATGAGGTGCTTACACGACAGCGGGCTTACTGCTCAGGGGTGGTCTCTGCAAGAGCTGCATCAGCATCACCTGGGAGCTTGCTACAAATGCAGAATCTCAGGCCCCATCCCAGACCTACTGGATCTGAATCTGCGTTTTTATAAGATAGCCAGGTGATTTGAATGCACAGGAAAGTTTGAAAAGCATTGTTCAGTGATTAACTCCAATGCTGGGAGAGTGAAAGCACTTACCCTGGTATTTAGGTGTGAGAGCCCCTCATTCTGACCTGATGATCGGGGATGTTTCCTGGGGTACGTGGGTTTGGGATGCCTCTGGAGGCTGATTTTCAGTAGGGGTGGGACATGGTGTTCTTTGCTAAAGGAGCAGCAGAAGCAGAGGGGTATTTGATTTGGTGGCGGTAGGTTTGAAGAAAGGCAAATGGGCTGGTGCGGCAGGAGCATGGGTCCTGAGGCTGTAGGCTGCAGGGAGCCACTGGGAAGTTTCTAGCTGGAGACTGACTCTGGCAGCAGAGTGAAGGGCCGGGAGAAGGGAGAGCCTGGGACAGAGGAGATGGTTGGGAAGCAGAGGTTGTAGCAGTTCCGGTGGAAGATGGCCATGTGTCAGCACCCCATCAGGACCGCAGGGAGGAAAGCAGAGAACAGAAGCTGGGTATAACATGCTGGGGAAGGGGGCAGTGTCAGCCCCTCTCCCCGATGAGAAGTCCTCGTCACTGCCGCAGGGGGAAGTTACAGGGCTTTTCACACGAAGGGCCTTGAAGCTGCGGGGCTGTGGAAGTTAAGGGAAGCATGAACCCGTGGGCTTGTACTCGAAGCCAAGGGAGTTTGAGCTTAACTAAGTGAGGCTAACATGGTTCGCTACAAAGCCATGTCTAATCAGGTCTATACAAGTAGAGCTTGAATAATAACCACTTTGTGATTACTGAAAAAGATACTAAGATTATATGTGTAATTTTTAAATATGTATTTTTAAAATCTTGGGCCACAACCCAATGCTATAGATACCTTGGTGGACTTAAAATTTTGACCTTATGAACCTTACTTTAAAATCCTATTCTCTAATTTCATTGTGCTTGTATGTAACTGCTTAGGTAGAATTCTATCTTTAACCTTAGTTATTAAGACAGAATGCTAATGTTCTTAATGCTAATATGTCTGGAAACTATATATCTGGTGCTTCAGGCCACGAAGACGTGATTAAGGGACCTCCCCTCTCTCCCGCCCCAGTCCTTGGTGGTGGCCTTCTCAAACTGCAGGCCAAGTATCTAAGAGACTATGAAGCAGGGGTAAGCAACCTAAGACCCATGGGCCAAATCCAGCCTAGTACCTGTTTTTGTAAATAAAGTTTTATTGGAACACAGACGCATTCATTCAGCCCTTGTCTGTGGCTGCAGGCACATTGCAGCAGCGGAGCCGAGGAGCGGTAGAGACTGTATGGCTGCAAAGCCCACAATATTTACTTCCTGACTGGAATCTATACAACTTGAGTCTAATTCTGAAAATGAAGTGTCTTCTTAGGGAAAGGGAAAGTTTAGCCCGCAATTTGCTAAAATTTTCTTTTTATCATATGCTTATGATAATGAGCACATTTAAAATTTAAATGTGTTTAAAATTTTAAATCTACCTTTAAGATTTCCTTTCCCATTTTCTTACATGTAATTTTTTTTCCAAGTGGAAATAAATTTATTGCTTTTTTTCACCTCAATTCCAAATCTTTCTTCATGTCTTTATAGTTACTGCTTTAAAGCAGGAGTCAACAAACTATAGCCCAGGAGCCAAACCTGGCCAGCCACCTGTTTTGTTTCGTTTTGTTTTACAGCCCTTGTGCCAAGAATGGATTACATCTTTTTAAGTCATTACATTTAAATGGTTACAAAAGTACCTGTATGGTAGCTTCTATTTTGCCATTTGGCCTGCAAAGTGTAAAACATATATTGTCTGGCTTTTTAAAAAAAAGTTTGCTGACCTCTGACTTAATCATAATAATTGGGAAAACTGTCTAAATAATAGGAAAATCTGCATTTTAGAATATTTTTAAAGAAATATACTTTATTTCTTCCATGTATATATGGTCCAGAAGTAGATGTTGCCAATGTGACTGAATGGTGGACGAGCACTAGTAACTCAGTCAGTCTGTGTATGGCATTGCCTTGGCTAGAGAGCTTGGTTCTGGTTATTCAGTGAAATGTAGTACTCCTGTCAGTGATTGGGAAGAGAAGAACTTGCTTTTGCTCTGAAGCATGTTGGCAGTAGATCAGGGGCCTGGGAATGCCATAGCCATCTTGCTGTCTTTAGTACTCCCACCTGGTTACAGATGGAACCGAAGGAAGGGCAGAACTGAGAGAAGTGCAGAAAAATGGAGCCAACGCCCTGATCACACCACACCTAAAACCCACCCTAGTGTTCGGCTTTTAGGTTATATGAGCCAATACATTCTATTTACTGGTTAAGTGTGTTAGGATTAGTTTTTTGTTGTTGTTGTTGTTGTTATATGTAGATGAAGATACCCTAACTAATTAAATGGTGTTATTCTGCCTCTAAGAAGAAGTTCACAAAAGAGCTTTAAAGAATAATTTCTGGAATGGTTTTATTGTTGGACATCAAAAATCATTGCACAAAAATTAATTATGGTCTTTGACAACTTGGAACAGGAAGCTGGGAAGAAGAATTATATTGTATGACTGAATCAAGATCTAGACACATCTGATAGACAGGAACCCTTTGCCAAATATAACACTGTGAAATTTAATGAGTCCACCGTGGATGGGGGAAATTTGCCTTAGCTGCATTTGTAAGAAAAACCAAGAATCGACTAACTCTGTGATGTAACCACCAAAACCACTAATATAGTCTTAGGCTACATTATTTAGAATCTCTCTTCATTGTTCATCAGGCCATACCTTTAGCTCAGTGCTGGGTTCCAGACTTTAATACGGATCCAGACCAAGTGACACTCGCTCAGAGTAACTGAATAGGCTGGCAAGGAGATTTGAAACCACGTCCTCTAAGGAGGAGTTAAAGGGACTGGAGAAGTTTGTCAGTGACATCAGTGATGGCAGCCGCAACGATAGTAAACACTCACTGGGTACTTACTAAGGTACTTACACATTTTATCATTTGATCCTCACAACAACCTTATATAGAGGGTTACTAGTATTTACCACCCCCTCAGATATAGATGAGGAAACCAAAGCTTAGGTGAAAAGCAGACATGAAGTCATACAGCTAATAAATGTGATCATAATTAACTGATAACGTAGCTAATAAGACCATGGGATTTAAACCCTAGGAGAGGACGTTAAGTGGTGAACACCACATTTTTAAGTATGTGGAGAATTATTGAGAAGAAGAAGGATAAAGCTTTGTTTCATGTGGCTTCAATTAGTACATTAAGAACTGAGAAGGTTCGTGGAGTGGAAATTACAGGAGAACAGATCTCCATTAACTATAAGCCCATCTAGTCTCTTCTTGGGCAGAGAGGGGATTTTCTTTTCTTGATGTCTCTCTCCCCACCTCACTCTGGTTGTGGGACTTTAGCTGCCCTGCTCCCCAGAAATCCTGTTTGGCTTACCCTGGTCAGACGGGACAGTTCTTCCTCAGTGTTCATCTTTGACCTGTTAATCATGCTTGCCTTCTCAGAATGCTTGGGCTGCATGAGAACATATTTTATTTCTCCTCTTCCTTTGGACTCCTTTTCCTCTTTTCTATCCTTTACACGAGTATCTGACAAGGCTTGGTCCTGAGATTCTGGTCTTCGAGCCACAAACCTGATCACTCTAGTCCCTGTGTGCCACTTGGATCTTTAAAAGTGCTCTTTCCCTGATTTCCACATCTCCTTTGCTGATCCTCCATTTTTCATCCGAAACTCAATATGGCAAACCTCACATGTGTTTCAGTCCTCAAACTGGTCTACTCCCTAACCTTCCCATTTCTGTTGATGGCAACCTGCTATCCTGTTCCTCCAGGCTTGCCTTCTGCTCTTTCTTCTGCCTGAAATCAACCACCAATCCTGTCAACTTTTCATTTGCAGGATCTCTTCAATTAGTTCCTTTTTCTCCAGTCCTACTGGCACCCCCAAAGAATTAGTTCTTGTTACCTGTCTCCAAGTCTCCTAAATGCTCTTGTCACAACTCCAGAGCCCATTACTTCCTGTGTTAGAACCTATGCCCATCAGATCAGGGCCATCGCCTCTCCCCAGAGTTTCAGGCAGCTGTTCCCATGTGTCCCAGCAGAAACCTCCTATTCCTACCTTGCTGGCCCTGTACAATTATCCCCTGCCCTGAGTCCCAGGCTGCTCACGTTCCTCTTTACCTTCACTCATGTTCCTCCCCTCCTGAGAGTAGTGTTATCACTTGCTGGTTCCACTTTTATGCTTTTAAGGCTACTTTGTGGCCCACTTCTCCCTCTTACTCATCACTTCCTTCCCAGCATCCCTCTAGTTCTTGTAACCTGCTGGCTTTCACAATCTAACACTTGATTAGAGACTTCCTTGGAATTTTCCATTTAAAAAGAAAGTTGCTTAGTTCCTCAAAGTAGATTTTAGACTTCTTCAGGGCAACGCTTTGTATGTTCTTTATCACAATAACATCCAGCATTGGACTATTCAGACAGGTGCTTATTGATTCAGAACAAAAGAGAAAACCAATATTGATTATTAAGTTCTTCAAATGTACCAGTCACTGTACTAAGGAGAGGCATTGCTCTCGTGTCAAGATAAGAAAACCAAGGCCAAAAGCTTAAGTAAGTTGCCCAAGTCTATGTAGCTGATAAATGTTGGACCCAGGACCTAGTTTGGGTTCAGAGCCTGCAAGCTCAACCACTGTACGATGATGATCATAGGGAGTATTAGGAAATCCCAAGCCTGTGCTCTTCTTGAGAACCAGCAGGACCCAGCACTGTTGAGCTTTGGTATACACTAAGAAGAGGGACCCTTCTTCCCCCCACCCCACACCCATACGTGGGGATACACAAATGTGGTGTGTAGGGAGGCAACCTCATCAGCGGCCATGACTCAGAGAGTGTGGACCAGTGACTTTAGAAAGCCATTAGCTGAAAACTATTTTCCTCAGTTTCAATAGTTGTTGAGGACAATAATGACAAGAAGACCCTGCCTCTATTGTTCTCAGACTTTCTTGTTATTTCTAAGAGTGATAAGCACGAGAACTTCCTTGGCTTCACATCCTATCAAACTTTCGGTATTTTCCCTTCTCATAGGGTAGAGTAGATCTGTTCCATTTGAATCTCAACTCTGAGCGTGTTGACACAGAAGATCCCATCCCCATACTCTTTCTTTGATTGGCCAGGGACCTCTTGCTACCAGATCTATGTTTTTATGCTGTGTAAAAATAAAGCAATTGTTTCAGGGTATGAAATAATTACACATTTTGGGAAAGATTAGCTTGGTCTTTTCTCTACTAAATGATAAAAAGTGTTAAATCAAGTGTTTAAAAAAGGGGCCTGTTTATGGGGAAAATGGTATTTGGAGAAGCTAATCCTTGGGCAGCAGTAAAAGCCAAGGGCCAGGATAGAGCACTGAACATTTACTGCACAGGCACACATCTGGGTGTTTGTGAGTGACCCTGGCCACACGTGTATGCGTTCTTTGTGGTTTTTTGTAGCAAATCTTTTATTTGATGACCAAAAAAAAAAAAAATTGTTGTAAAACTTGCACTCAGTGTTTTTTACCTTGGAATTGTGTACAGATATTTAAAAGTGAGTACTTTTAAGTGTCAGCTTAGCTAAAGAAAAATTGTATCCTTCCTGGATGGTCTCTACATTAAATATAACCTTAAAACAAAACAAAACAAAACAAAACAAAACAAACCCCAGACAAACCTGGCAATATAATCCTACTATTGGCCAACCGCTACTCTTTTATTTGGAACACAAAATATTTGTCATCTGGGGGCTGCCTGAATTCACCTTCCATTTTTTCACATTTAAATTATTTCAAAAAATAAAGCATTTTTCAAAGAATATTAATTTAATGAATTATTTAAAGTGGAAACAGGACACTCTGTGATGAAATAGAAAGAGCCGTGAATCGGAAATTGTGAGAGCAGGTCTCCAGATCTGACCCTGCTTTGTGACCTGGGGCACAGCTGACCAATTTGAGAACAATTTCCTTGTGCGCAGGGAGACAGAGAGCAAGGGTCCCTTCCAGCTTCTAAACACTGGTCTTTTTTGAGTCCCTCAGACCTGAGTTCTTTCTTATTGTAACAGTGACCTCTTGTGGTATATATCCTTCATCAGTTTTTTTTTTTTTTTCCTTTTTTTGATTTGCAAAGTAAACTTGGGATTTGTTGTTGTTGTTGTTGTTTCTAGTAACTGTATTTAATACTGTGAAGCAGCTCTGTCTTGTTTTTTGATAGATAAATCTAAGCTGGAAATCAGATGTTGATTAAAGGACTATAGAGCACCAGACCCCGTCTTATAAACAATCCTCTATGCTTTCTTCACAACCTGCAGATAGCCGACTCTATACTTAGAGAAAGAGAAATGCTTTGGTTTTTGCTCTGAGTGCTGTGTGTATTCGTCTTCCTCCTAGGGACCAGGGGAAGAGGCGTTCAAGAGCCTCATCATGTTTCAACAGCTCAGACCTGAGCAGACCTGAAACCAGAGCAGGTGAGGTGCTCGTATGCTGAGAGGTCTCCAGAACTTCTTCATCTTAAGCATCTCACATTTCCACTGAAGATGTCTCATGTTGGCTCACTGTTTGAAAACTCCAGTAACTTCATCCAACTTGGCTGCACGTCAACATTTATTTTTAGAAATTTTTACTATTTTCACAACAGTCTTAAAATTCTTACCATGACCCAGCTCTAGGGCCTCAGACATCTGTAGATTATTGTCTTAATGAGTGTGCAAGAAATTATTTTGTAAAGGTATTTGGAAAATTGCAAAGCTTGACATCAACATAATTCTTGAGTGCAAAACCAGAGTTCAAAATCATTGCTCACTTAAGTGAAACTATATTAACTCTATGAAGACAGCCTTTAGGGGCTTTTTTTTTTTAAAGATTTTATTTATTTATTTGAGAGAGAGAATAAGATACAGTATGAGGGGGGGAGGGTCAGAGGGAGAAGCAGACTCCCCGCTGAGCGGGGAGCCCGATGCAGGACTCGATCCCGGGACTCCAGGATCATGACCTGAGCCGAAGGCAGTCGATTAACCAACTGAGCCACCCAGGCGCCCGCCTTTAGGGGCTTTAATCGGTTTGAGAAAAAATATACAACAATATAAATCACAGGCTAGAAATGATGCAAAGTGTATTCATACAATGAAATATAGCAGTCACACTTATAATATTGACTGAAATGAGTACAAACATAATATTACATGAAAGCGTTAAGTTGCAAAAACAATGACATATGTTGTTTATGGATACAGATCTATGTGGTGACATGCAAAGTCCAACATGATAAAAATAACCACCTGATTTAGAATGATGGTAACCCTTGGAGGGAGAGGGAGGAGGGGAGACAGATAAGAAGAGGCAACTCTATCTGTAATGTTTATTTTTTTGAAATGGAGGATAAAAATACCATTAGTATTTGACCAAACTATTTGTGGGCACACAGGTGTTTGTTATATTTTTCACTTTTTTTTTTTTGCGCACATGAAATTTTATAAAACCAAACTAATATCAGGTTCAAAAAATATTTTATCACTTTCAAAACTAATTCTTTATCAATAAAATGACTTTTGTGGCCAATAGGAATTTCTGTAACACTCAGGAAAATCTTAGACTGATTTCCGCATCAGCATTGTTGCTAAGGATTTTACATTTACTTGCTAAAAACATCAGCCAATAAACATTGTGTCAAGTTTTTGTGTCCAGAACTCAAAGCTGTGGTTAGAAACTATAACCACTGAGACAGCAAAATCGTCAAAAACATGCTGAAATTTCTGCTTGACTTACCCAATTTCCTGTTGAATCATAATTTTTATATTTAGCAAACTGTGAACCTAGATGAAAGTGCTTTCTAAAATATTAGATTGTTGCCCAAGACTGAGGCAAACTTTATTTAATTTTTGTAGATCTTCAAGAGTAGTCACAGGATTCCATGCTTCAGTTGCTGGAGTGGAGAGTGGTTTAGTTATAGAAAATGGGATTTTTGCAGAAAGCAGAGTTAGAGGAGGTAGGTGAGTGGGTGGAGACACAGAAAAGGTCATGGCTGGACACAACCGCTCGCCCTGAGATTCTTGGGAGAACCCTTATGCCACAGTGTCTGGCTGACTTCTGCTCTGAGCAGGAACAAGCCTTAGAACCATTCAGAAGGGCCTGCAAGGGCCTTTCCTTTGCCAAGGTTAAATAAACCACTCTGTGATTTCTGGCTCACCCCTGTAATTCCACTCTTCCTGGGGTGAGCGTGTTATTGATTTTGTTTGTCCTAAGAAACAGATTGATAATCGTGGTTCCTCATAGAGCTATTCATTAAAGAGCATATTGCATAGGAAGTAAAAATGCTGAGTTGAACTTACTGGACTTGGAGTCTGTACTTCTAGTAAATTTTAAGTGTGCCATAAATATTTGGTGATTAAGTTATTTGTCTGACTTATTATCTTCTGGCTTTTCACTTGCCTTGATATATGTTGACTGTATTCACATGCTTTGGACTTGGGCAGATACCTGAGAATATGAACAACCATGGGTTTTATCCTGCTTGAATATTCAGGTTTACTTTTTGAGTCCATACCTGTAATTTATCAAAGTTAGGGTAGACTCATAAAAGTAATGACCCAAAAGATTGAGATGGTGGTCTCCCATCCATTATCTGCAATTCTGAAATCCCAAAACTGAAGCTTGGGAAGGCTCAGAAAGCTGAAGTGTTTTTCAAACTCATTTAGTGGCAATGCCTGAGCTGAGCTGATGGGAGGCGAAGAATAGTCTTTGTTTCGTTTCTTGAAAATATGCACGGACCCTGGCGCAGGGCACCGCCCCAGAAGACCCTACCAGGGGTGGTGCATGATACGCAGTGTGTGTACCCTATTGCCTTATTAAAATTCAAATTTTTTTTATTCCCAAACTACATCTGGTCCAAAGGCTTTGGGTAAGGGATTGTGAACCTGTACCGATAGGGACTGATGTTGTCCGAAAGACAATGCACCCATGCATTTCATGAACTCTTCCTTAGGGGTTAGACAAATGATGGGAAACTTTGCTGTTAAAGCTGTAGACAGCACACCTACACTACTGAATTACAGCTTTGTTGACAACCCCTCTCTATCTACTTTTTCTGCTCAAGGGCTCCTCACGCCCAGTGTGCATGGTCCTCTTTTGGTGTCAGGAAGGTTTGAGAAAAAGCAAGCCTGGACTCACTGCGCCTGGGGTGGCTGTTTCCAGCGTGGAGTATTAGAGGAAGGCCTACACACTGGAAGGGATGGGTAAATCACATAGCTTTCCTGCTTCTCCTGGGTGACATCATCACCACGTGCTTGGGAAGTTTAATATGTATTATATATTTTTTTTCTTCTCAAGAGTAACACAAATGCATGAGAGGTTTGGGAAAATACAGGCGCACATAAAAGAAATTAATAACCCATCATCCCAATACTTGGAGATGACCATCGTTACCTCATTTTATAGAGGAAAAGTGATGCAACTTGCCCACAGTCAACCCCAGAGCTAGGCTCCAAACCCAGACAGTGATTGTAGAACCTATGCCATCACAGGCCTCCCTGGTCGGCTGGTCTTTTTTTTTTTTTTTTTCCAGAAAAAATAACCTAAAACTATATAGGCCATCTGCCTTTTCACTGCTTTTGCTCTCTTGCTCTCTTTCTATGAAACCCTGATTGTCCCTATCATTTCTAACTCTTCGTGTGACATTTTGGGATCTAGGCACCCGCTGTGGGCATTTGAATGATTGGTACCGGGTCCACTCTGGGCAGGTACAGACTCTGAACCAGTATAGACTGGGTGCCATGAGAGGGCCCTATGGGGAGGGAGCAGAAGGGAGAAGGGAGGCTGTCTTTAGCATTGCTCCTGAGAGTCCGCACTGCGGTACCCCCTCCAGCTACATGGTCTGTGCTTTAGAGAGTGGGGTATTTCCTGTGTGAAATGTAATCATGATTTGCAGTTTCTAATATGATGCACATTGCCCTCCAAAGTCAACTTTCAGTTTACTGTTTCTGCTGTGGGGTGGAATGGCATAGAGGTCAAGAGCAAGGGCCATGGAGCTGTATGACCTTGGGCAGGTAGCCTAATGCCCCTGAGCCCCACTTTCTTCATCTGGAAAATGGAGACAACTTGGGGACCTCCTTGTTATGTTATCAAAATTAAGTAGAGACACGCTGCCTCTTAAAGGACCCAGCCAGTGGCAACTAGCTTTTCCTTTTCTAGAGCCTACGTTCCCGGGCAGCATCGAATCTTGATGACTCAGTGGTATCGTGCAGCCGGATGAACTTCAGACAGTGGTGGCCTGTTGTTTTTTAATCAGGAAAATGAAATTCACATTTATTGAGTGTTCCTGGATCCCAGACCCTGGGCTCTGAGCTTTACCTATATCATGTCTCTTAATTCTCAGAGCCCCGAAGGCGAAGATTTTCATCTCTGTTTCACTGATGAGGCTCAGAAAGGATAAGAAGCCAGACCCCAGCCAACCAGTGCATCAGTACAATAGCTGTGATTTGAACTGAAATCGGTCAGCGCCCCAAGCACAGGCCTTTCCCACTACCCCACACAAATTCACTTGGCACTAATGGCAGTGGCCTTAAAATGATGTGGCCATTTCATTTTGTGTAGGAAAGAGAGCCTCTCTGAAGGCCTTCCTTTTCAGAAAAGTTTTCATTAAACACTTTCAAAATCCTTATTCTTTACATATTTATAGTTTTCTATTTATCCCACATTACAGAGTGGTAAGTTTAAATAAAAAATAACTCAAACTATTTGCAGTACGGGGCGCCTGGCTGGCTCAGTCGGTGGAGTGTGTGACCCCTTCATCTCGGGGTCACGGGTTCATGCCCCACGTTGGGCATAGAGCTTACTTTAAAAAAAAAAAACAACCAACTATTTAATTTGCCTTACTGACAACAATTCCAACATTTCTGAAGCTTAAGACATCATGCAGTGTCCTAACCAGAGTTTAAAGTTCTGATTTCTTTACATGATCTTATCTGAGTTTGATGTGGGATAATTTGATTAAAAGACATGTAGTTCTAATTAGAATTAGCTGGGCTTAGGGGGTGAGGTGTAGTTTAATTCCAGAGCTGATTAATTTTAGTGATGAACAACAAAGACTTGTGATGGTACTCCAGGTATACCTCCTTGTTCACGGCTTTCTCCTGATCTGGATTTCTTTTGCAGTCTCAAAAGCCGACATGCAAGAAAAGGAGACAGAAATAGAAGTAGACGAAGTCTTTTGGAATACAAGGATCGTACCAATTTTGCAAGAATTAGAAAAGGGTAACAAAAAAAGTTTTTCTTTTAAATTGAGAATATCTTTAACTATTTCTATGTTCTCCATTGCCCTGATATCTTTGGTATGCTTTGACTACCATTTTTGTGAACATGTTCAGAAACAAATGAAGTTATCTCTTTATTCATCCAGTAATGTACGTTTGAAATACAAGTAAACCTAATTTTTAGTGGGTAAAAATTATACTTTAAATTCAGGAAGAGAGCCTACTTCTAAAACTCCCCATGGAATACATATTAATTATCACCTTCTGTCTGCCCAAGTAAATGCTGGTTTGAACTCTCTGGGGTGGCAGTTAATACATGATAGTGAAAGATTAAAACAGATTTCAGGTCCCTGAAACTTTGACTAAGTCTCATAAACTGGCATCCTTGGGAGGTGTGCCCATGGTTTTCTAGATCCAAATGTATATGTCCTACTCTCCTAAGGTTACCTCACCTGTTGGGAATGCCACTCAGAGCTGGAGGTGGCCTGGGGTGTGCCCAGCCCTTGCACTGTGAGGTTCCCCCCAGGGAAGGCCCATGATCAATGGGTCTCTGCAAAGGTGACCCACGGAAAGCTTGTCAAGAGAATGGCCCCTGCTTTCTCTCCTTTGCCACCCCTTGGGGATTCCATTTCTGGAGTTGAGATGGGCCCCTCTGGAGCCACAGTCATGGCCCCCAGCTAAGCCCGGCACAGAGCACACAGAGCCCTCACTAGGCATTGTGGAACGAGTACTCCATGGATGAGCAAACCAACATGATAGGCTCAAGAAGAGACCCTAGGAGAAGCATGGTAAAGAGGTCCTCCCCAACAAGCAAGGAAGTCCTGCAGAAGACCTACTCCCTAAAAGGTTCAAACAACCTCCCTGCTCCTCGGCTCCCTTTTAGTACTTGGCCATGTTCGTGGCTCCTGTGGGTGCCCCAGGCAGGGGTTCTGGTCCTGGTATTGCTACCAACTAAGCACGTGGCTATGGGCAGCCACCTAATCTCTATGCGTGGCAGTGTTCGCATGGCAGGTGAGGGTGGTTTAGACTGGACCATCATCACTGTTCATGGCAGCTCAAAACCCCGATGGATGACTGTTCTCCTTCTGGAGTTCCTAATTTTAACTTTGGACCCTTTATTTTAGGAGACGTGGGCAAAAACTAGTGAGGAGAGCAGTCAGTCTGAGCAAAGGTTAAAACAGAGAACATGCTAGGAAGAACACAGTGGGGAGGATGGCCTGCAGCATGAAGGCCTGTCCCAGAGGAAGTCTTCAGCCTGAAGGATTTTAAGAGAGCTCTGGGGACACCAGCAAAGAAAAGTGAACCAGGGTTTGGGATTTGGAATGTGGATGAATCTCCCTTCTCAGAGGATTGTTGGCCCTGAAGTATGGCATCTCTCCCCTCAACTTTAAGAACAGTGAATGGTGGCAGGATTGGGTTACTTGAGCTTTTGAGGGTCTGCCTTTCTTATTTTCCTTTTTATTTTGGCATAATTTCACACTTATAAGAAAGTGTCAAGGATAGTACAAAGAAATCCTGTATGCCCTTCCCTCCGAGTCCCCAAATATTAATATTTTACCACATTTGCTTCATTATTCCCTCTCTCTCTTCCACCCTCTTGCTCTCATTTTCTCTGTAACCCCCCCTAACACACACACACACACACACCACACACACACACACATTGTTTTTTCCTTTTTTGAACCATTTAAGAACAAGTTGCCAACATGATGTCCCATATTCCTAGTACTCTAACATATATTTTAAGACACAAGGACATTCTGTTACATATCTGGAAACTACCATACCATACTATACAAACCTTATTCAGATTTTGCCAGTTATCCTAATAATTTCCTTTATAGAAAAAGAAAATCCTGGATCATAAGTTCAAGTTATTTGTCATATCTCTTTTCATGATCTTGATATATTTGAGGAGTACAGGCCAATTATTTTATAGACTGCCCCCACAAATGAGTTTGGTCTGGTATTTTCTCCCACTTAGACCCAGATAAGGCATTTGGGCCAGGTATACGGCATGCGTGGTGCTGTGTCCTTCTCAGTGCCCCATGGCGGTAGGCACGTGACTCTGCTCTGATCTCTTCCTGGGGATGGGAATTTTGATCACTTGGGGAAGGTGGTGTCCAGGCTTTTCCACTGTAAAGTTACTATTTCCCCCTTTGTAATTAATAAGTATCTTATGGGGAGACGTTACTTTGAGGCTACATTGCTTTCTATTACGTATCCAACTTTTACCCACTAGCTTTAGCCCCTTGAGAATGTTGAAAGCTCTTAAGTTCAAGTTGTCTTTTGAGGCTCTACAGCATTTATAACAAACCAACTGGTATAAAGAGTTAATTTGATCAACAGTTTAGAACTTGACCCATGAAACTTCCTTTTTTAGTTTATTTTAAACTAAGACAGCTACTCCTTGTTGAACCCACCAGACTGAAGAGTTTGTAGAGGGAAGTGTTAGAAAAATGCCTTGAGGTCTCCCCATTGCCAGAGAGTGGCCCACGGCCTGGACTTGGGGTTTGTGAAGAAACTGCCAGGAACAGAAGAATAAAACAACAAAACAAAAGTGTTCTTACAATAGAGCTCAGGTTTTTCCTTTTATTTAAAGTTAGTCTAAGTCATTTCCCAAAAATTCATTTATTTAAGTGCATAACCGAAAGGCATTGAAGGTTACCGAGCTATTGAGGTTTAACATTTTTTCTTAGATGTTATTGTTGAAAAGAGCTAAAAATGGCCTGAGTCATTTCCTTCTTCAGGCGCACACTTCCTCTATGTGGGCTTTTAAAAGCACATTATGGTATTTATTTAAGATTGGTTTCCTAATTTTAAATTTTGTGATGGATCTATCAGATAATATTTTTCAACTGAATATCTCAGACTTGGATTCTTAGATTTCCCCTCAGGTTCCATTTTGTGTGCGAGTTTTCTTCCTTGCATGCCTATTGGTATGGATACCACTTTCAAAGATTGCTGTCCTCAGAATTCTCACTATAAAATAACATGTTCTAGGGTTCTCCTGTTTCCCAACTGAAGTCTTCTTTTTATTCTCCTCTCTTGTAATAACCACCTGCAAGTAACAGTGGATGAGGTGGCATTTTTGAGATTTTTGTTCCCTTTGAGCCCTTGTTTCTCAGATAGTAAGCATTGTTCTCATAGAAAAATATTGATCATTGTTTTCATCAGCAGATATATTAGAAAACGAATATACATTAAACTATGTGATAGGTTGTCAGTACAGTATTCTCACTGAACCATGCTCTGTTGATACAAAGATACAAAGACACGATTCCTCCTCACTTAGCATGACATCTGCTTGAGGGCACTGGACATGGAACACAATATACATAGGTATGTGAAAAATAACAAAGTACCAAGTAATGTTTGTTGAATGTGGAATGGTACATCTTTTCTGGAGGAGCCAGAATGTGAACAGAGCCTTGATGGACCCAAATCAGTAGGAATGAAGGTGAGGAGAACATTCTAGGCCAGAGGAACTATGCCCCAAAGGGTTGGAGGTGGAGACACAGTGGTGGGCTTCCCTGAGACTGAAGCGAGCCCTGTGAGGTGGAGGGCATTTGGAATAAAGCAGGCCATCTGGAATCGGTGCAATTCCATTCTTTAATACGCTCTTTGAAAGACCGTGTGTTCTAGATAAGCTGACTGATGGGTAAATAAGTCAACATGGTGGGAGGTGGATCAATGAGGTGAAAAAAAAAAGATCAGGTAGATGGAAATTGCAAGAGAAGGGAAAAAACATAGTTCAGGAATTTGAAGATGTTCGGGGAAATAATTACGGGGTTTTACTTACACTGTGTTTGACACACTTGAAAACTTGACCTTAATTAGTAAGTGCTGCTTTACTCTCTTTGCTCTGACAGAAGAAAAAATTGAAACGATTTGTGCTGCTTGCGCACAACTTCATCACGCTTTAGAGGAAGGAAACATGCTTGGAAATAAATTTAAGAGAAGAAGTGTTCTCCTGAAGACCCTATATAAACTAGTTGATATTGGTTCAGACTTGCTCAGCCTTAAACTTGCAAAAATTATTCTAGCAGTAAGTTTTTCTTTCCTCTGGTCTAGTAGACTGTAGCACATAAAAGTTTTATTGAATGCTTTATTTGTAAATATTACAAAGAAGAGTAGAAATGCAGTGTGTTCATTTAGAATCTTGAAAAAAAATCAAGGTAATAAATTGACATCTCCGAATTTGACTAGGAACCCTATCTAAGGAACGAAGGCTGACCTGGAAGGCTACGGGGAAAATATTCAAATAAACTCTTACATTTGGACTGTGGCTAGGTTTTTTAAAAAAAGGTGACAACAGGCAAATACATTCAAAACAGTTTCTCAAGTAACTTGACTGGAGATCGGTATCAGAGAACACAACCTGTGGTTTCTGCTGGGTGCTTGATTCTGCCCCATGATTTAATAAATAACTGAGGCTAACCTGGGCCATGGACACACTGGCCAGGTGTTTTATGAACCAGTGTGAAACAGAGAAACATGTGGTCATGGGAAGGTGGCAACAGAAGGCTTCCGGGAGGTGTTAGAAGAAAAGGCCAGACACCAAATAAAAGTCTGTATAAACTCTGTCTCAAACAAAATGATATCATTGTTTGAGGGGAACACTTTGTTGTCATAGCCATAAGCAGTTGGAAACAAAAGATAAGACACAGTTATTAGAGAACCTTCTAAAAGAGCCGCTAAAACAAATGAATGAAGCTTTGTTTACCTGGTTTCATAAAAGTAAAAGCTATTATGTTAACACATATAATTTAAAATCTGAAAGTACACAGTGAAGGTAAGAGTTGGCAAACTTACTAAGAGCTCAGTAAGAATGCCCACTGTTCCTTATTTTGATGTCTTTCATGAAGCAGAATATTCTGACTACATACTCTATGTAATTTTTTTGGAGAACCTACATTCTTATTTAGCTGTCATCACAAACTATTCACCCCCTTTTAAAAAAAAAACTGATATATGACTCAGAAAGTAATACTTCTTTGAAATAGTGATTTGAGTCGTATTTTAATCTCCTCATTGGGGTTAACTGATCCATCAGCTTTAATGCAACAAAAAAGAACATAAGCCACAGAGATAGCTGAAGTTAAAAGTGGTAGGTAGACTTATGTTAACTAACTGGAATTTAAATAAAAACTTGAAAAAGAAAAAAAGGTGGTATCGCATGCTTGTCCCATTTCCTCTCTGGCCCTGGATTTGGGGTGCCCCTTGGCCCAGGAGAGCCCCTGGGGGAGGCTGGAAGGCCCTACCAGTGTAGCTGCCCTGGGGAGACCCAAGCTACCAACTGCTGAGGGATCCATTGTCCGTGGGTTTTCATCTGGGTCCCAGACATTTTGCTCCATGCCAAGCCAGAGAATAGATAAATGAGACAGAGGAGGAAAATGCCATTGATTCATCAGGGCTTTGCCGAGAAAATATTATTTTGGTTATTAAAGGTGCCACTCAAATCAATAATATACACGACACAATGTAACTACTTTAGGGTGAAAGGCTAGGTGATCTCCCAGGCAGTGATCGCGTTCTGAACTCAATCTGATTAGATAGAGCTCTCTGTGTGACGTTGGCTGCCTTGCTGAGTCAGGGGCGATTCTGCCTAGGCTGCCCTCCAGGGCGCAGAGATGGGCAGGCTGCTCCTTCTGATTAACCGCAGAACCAGGTCAGGAGGGACCTTCAAGGCCATCAAGCCCAACTTCCCATCTGCTACCTGAATCTGCCCTAACGTTCCAGGCAAGACATTGTTTTCGCATAGGCCTTGGTGAATGGAATTCTATATAAGTTTTAAAAAGACCACATCAGGGCGCCTGGGTGGCTCAGTCCCTAAGCGTCTGCCTTCGGATTGGGTCATGATCTCAGGGTCCTGGGATCGAGCCCCACATCGGGCTCCCTGCTTGGCGGGGAGCCTGCTTCTCCTTCTCCCACTCCCCCTGCTTGTGTTCTTGCTCTCACTCTCTCTCTCTCTGTCAAATAAATAACATCTTTAAAAAAAAAATTAAATAAATAAATAAATAAATAAATAAAAAGACCACATCATAAAAAGTAAAAAAAAAAAAATCAGCAAACAAACAGAAAAGATATATGGAACTAAGATGTTTTTAATATCTTCTCTAGTTTCTGCCAATATTTTCCCTACCAGTTTAGTACTAAAATTCAGACATTTAAAATTATTTATAGTTAGGGGCGCCTGGGTGGCTCAGTCAGTTGAGCATCTGCCTTCGGCTCAGGTCATGATCCCAGGGTCCTGGGATCGAGCCCCGCATCGGGCTCCTTGCTCAATGGGGAGCCTGCTTCTCCCTCTCCCTCTGTAGTTTCCCCTGCTTGTGCTCGCTCTCTGTCAAATAAATAAATAAAATCTTTAAAAAAAATTATTTATAGTTAAAAACATTCAGTGAGCATAATGTCAGTTCTTCTGATTTCTTGCATTTTTTTGGTTAAGTAAGTTGGGGGTTTTGCCAGACAGCCGTTTAATTTTAACCTTTGTGTCAAAGGATCTTACAAAAATGTTTCAGTCTATATTAAGAATTTTTGGAGTACACACATATATGCAATGAATGCAACTATATTCAGGCGGGGAAAAAAAAATCTAGTACCCTATACAGGGGTAAAAAAAAAAAACCAGAAAAGAAACCCCACCAGTCTGTCAACAGTGATTATATATAGTAGTAGTAGTATTATAAGTGTTTTTAAACTTCTCCTTAATTTTCCAAATTTGCTTCAAATAGAAAAGACTGCTATTTTTAATGTAAGAAGCAAACTACCCTCTACAAGACCTTACTCTGTGCCAGGGACTCTTGATGCTGGGAATACGAGTGCCTAAAATCCGCTGCCTTCCCGGCTGGCGCTGTAGCAGAGGAGGCTGTGAGCACGCAGAGAACCTGGGGGACCGGGGTGTCGGCGGGGGTGTTGCTGAGAGCAGAATATGAAGCACGGTGCAGGGGACGGTCAGGGTGGGGGGAAGAGCTCTTTTATGTAAGGTTGTCTATGTTCCTTGCATATGATTTAATATTTTATTATATTTTCATGTCTCAGAGTCATACTTTTTACAGTTACCAAAAGAGAAGGTATAGGAATGTGCTTTGAATGTAAACTGACCTTATAGCAGGCTTGGAAATTGTCGGGTTTTTGTTTGTTTGATCTTTAATGAGAACCCGGACATGAGTTGTTGTCATTTTCCCTTTGTCACTTTTCACTAAAAATAGAAGACTTGGGTGGGGGGTGAGGTTAGTTGTAGTCATTCATTTATTCAGCACATTTTATTAAGTACGTAACCCGTGCTACTATCACACACGCACGCACACACACACACACACACACACAGGCTCACAGTGTAGCAGAAGATAGTTAATTGATTAAAATATATTCCCGAGTATTAAGGGCAACATTGATTTCCATTGATATAGGTTTTATTTCTATTCTCTTTAGTCAGCTTATCTTCTGGGTTTTTAAATAATTTTTTGAAACCCCTAAGCATTACATTTTTTTTCTAATTTCCATTTCCTTTTTTCCTCCTGAGAACAGAAGGAATGACCATCCTGCCACATGTAACAGTTTCCGATGCTTCCACAACAGAGCTTCTCAGACTTGCACGAGCACTGGATCTCTGGGGAGTTTGTTAAAATGCAGATTCTGATCCAGCAGAGCTGGCCAAGGCCTGAGAGTCTGCATTTCTAATACTTACAGAGGCTCCCAAGGTGCAAAATGGAAAGAACTCCTAGTTTGCAAGGTTGCTCTGAGATAACCTGTCGAGGGCCCAGAGCAGGAAGGCAGATGGAAACTGCTCTGTGGATAATGCTTCCCTCCCTCTGCCCCTCGGGCACCGGGCTGACTGTGTTCATCCTTGTGTCTCCTGCAGTGAACAGCACTGTGCCTGGTACACAGCAGGAGCTCATTAACATTTGTGGATCAAACACAGAATGAATCTTTAAAAACATGTCTGACAAATTCCATTATCTTTTTTTTTTTTTTAACTAACTGGCAAGTCATTAATAAACAATATCGAAGATAATTTTAAAGATGCTTTTTAATGATAAAATAATGACCCATACGCTCATCTTTTTCACACAGATATATTTATTTGTTCAGATAACTTCATTCCTACAAACATATTTTACATTCTTGCAATGAGGGCATATAATATTCCCATCTTACAGTAGGTTATAAATGTATTTTTTTTTAAGATTTTATTTATTTATTTGACAGAGAGAGACACAGTGAGAGAGGGAACACAAGCAGGGGGAGTGGGAGAGGGAGAAGCAGGCTTCCCACTGAGCAGGGAGCCCGATGCGGGGCTCGATCCCAGGACTCCGGGATCATGACCCAAGCCGAAGGTGGACGCTTAACTACTGAGCCACCCAGGTGCCACATAAATGTCTTTTTTTAAAACATGGTATTCACAGTTACACTTTCTATGACTGCTTGATATGAATGGTATTGTTCCACAGTTTATTATTCTCTAATATCGGACACTTAGGATATTTTTAATTTTTAATTTTTACCACTTCAGATAAATATACAGTGAATTGAGGCTATTTGATGTAGCTAGTCCCCCTCTACTGTGCTTTTTTCTAAAAAGTATATTTCCTTATTGCCCCTATGTTTAATTTACTTGAATATTTTTGTAGGATTTAGAAGGTAATTTTAAATTTTGAACATTATTTGCTATTATCTCAAAGCATTCCAGATATAGCCTGAAAAGTAAATATATATGTATTATCTAATGAAAAAATTATTACTTTTTTGGTTTTTTTATACAAATAATAAAGAGAACCATACCTTCCCCCTTTCTTTTCTTTCCTTCACCCCTACTAGGTATTCTTTTCTAAGTTAGTCTAATCTGAAATTTTGGTATCCGTCTTCCTTTACTCTTGTGTGTTAAAGCAATTAATCCATTTAATTAAACTTATCAACATCCTCCCCCCTTTTATCCTCATATACTCTTTAAAAAGTAACTAATAATCTCATGTATAAGGATGAGACTTTATGAAGTAAGAAATAAATGCTTATCAGTAAAATGTGCGTACCCTAAGGATCATTTATACTGTATTTACCGTAAGTTAATGAAATACTATAGTTGGCAAATATGGAGCCTAAGCTTAGACTTGTTCTTTATGTTTTAAAAATACCCTTGCAGCACTTTAAAAATAGATGTTTGTGTTAAAAAATGATGGTGCGTCTTTATTTCCCTCTGCAATAAAAATGTGTTTTCTTTCTCTGCAGCTTAAAGTGAGTAGAAAGAATCTTCTTAATGTCTGCAAACTTATATTTAAAATTAGCAGGAGTGAGAAGAATGACTCTCTGATTGAAAGTGACAGCATTCTAGGTGAGTATCATTCAGTGCTACCACTGAGTAAATGTTGCCCTTGAGTACAAGTGAGAAGTTTGTGGAGCAAAGTTATCATTAATGGTAGCTAGAATATTTTATTTTCTTGTAATATCCAGAAGTTACGTGATGCCTAGTTTTGCTCTGTCCTTCTCTGTGTTTTCCACATTCTGTTTAATGTATCCTTTGGAGCCGAGAAGGATAGTTGGCTGTTTGTTTTAAATCACAGATCTGTACCTCTGAAGCAAATAATACATTATATGTTAAGAAGAAGAAGAAGAAGAAGATAGCAGGAGGGGAAGAATGAAGGGAGGGAATCGGAGGGGGAGACGAACCATGAGAGACTGTAGTAACATTATGTGACTTTATCAAGTATTCCCTACTTAAAAATCCATTTCCTGGTCTCTGATTATCAGACAAAATACATTTAATGGTATTTGAAATAATTGGAATTTTGGGGCTTTTGATGGAGTAGGAATGACTCAAACTTGGAAGACAAACTGGAAGACAGCCGTTATAGACATTTGACATCAAAGTGTCTCAGATGTGTTTCAGATATGTTGGTAGAGAAATGTGATTACAGTCTACCTTCCTAGCTAATACTGTTTAAGTCTTGATACACCCTTAAATAATTAAGATGCTTAAATAGTTACGTCAATAGAAATCTTTTATGAATTCGCATTGCTGATCTAAGGCCAGGCAGCAACATGGAAAATGCCCTGAGTTCTCTTTTTGCGACCTAGGATAAATGATCTCTTTTTTGACCCCAGCAGACAGGGACAAAGAAAGATTCTGACAAATGATCACACTGACATTAATAGAATTAAATGTGAAAGAGGCATGATTAACCTTATCAGAATTGCCTGGGTTACCCCTAAAATGAAGTAGTTGTATGCTATTCAGATGGATGTTCTTAAGTTGTCTCAGGAAACAGTGGATGTTATCTTCGAAGTATCCCTTTCTGTGGTGATTGAGATTTCTTTTATTTTTACTTTTTTTATTTTTTTTAAGATTTTATTTATTTATTTGAGAGAGAGAGAATGAAAGAGAGAGCACATGAGAGGGGGGAGGGTCAGAGGGAGAAACAGACTCCCTGCCGAGCAGGGAGCCCGATGCGGGACTCGATCCCGGGACTCCAGGATCATGACCTGAGCCGAAGGCAGTCGCTTAACCAACTGAGCCACCCAGGCGCCCGGTGATTGAGATTTCTTAAAAGACCCTGTCTTGATTGATTTCCCATTGTACAGCAACCAGTATATCCTCAAAAGTTTGTTGAAATTTAACTCTTAACTTGTCTCAACTATCAATTGTCCTATAATAACTCAACATTTTTGTAACTAAAAATAAAGGTTGGGGCGCCTGGGTGGCTCAGTCGTTAAGCGTCTGCCTTCGGCTCAGGTCATGCTCCCGGGGTCCTGGGATCCAGCCCCGCATCGGGCTCCCTGCTCAGCGGGAAGCCTGCTTCTCCCTCTCCCATTCCCCCTGCTTGTGTTCCCTCTCTCGCTGTCTCTCTCTCTGTCAAATAAATAAATAAAATCTTTAAAACAAATAAATAAAATAAAAATAAAGGTTGGTAAATATTAGTAAGAGACAAGAAGTGGCATTTAATTAAAAGAACGTGTTCTTATTTATATATTAATAATCCCATCCTTTATTTTTTTTTTAAAGATTTTATTTATTTATTTGACAGAGAGAGAGACAGCGAGAGAGGGAACACAAGCAGGGGAAGTGGGAGAGGGAGAAGCAGGCTTCCCGCCGAGCAGGGAGCCTGATGCGGGGCTCGATCCCAGGACCCCGGGAGCATGACCTGAGCCGAAGGCAGACGCTTAACGACTGAGCCACCCAGGCGCCCCAATAATCCCATCCTTTCACTGTCATTATTATTACAGAGATTTGTCTTAGCTACAAATAAGCTTATCTCTTTTTACCACATGAGTAACACTTAACAAGCATTTGAATGTAGTACTAACATTTTACAAATTGTATTTGACGTTCACATACAAGTACTTTAAAATGTCTCTCTCGAGTTGTTACACATTTGTAATAATTCATCTTTTTGACAGAATCATTATTGGAGGTCCTGAGAAGTGAAGATCTGCAAACTAACACTGAAGCTTTTTTATACTGTATGGGGGCTATCAAATTCATTTCTGGAAATCCACGATTTCTCAATGAAATGATCAGCAAAGATGCTGTGGAGATACTGATGAATTTGATAAAGCAAATAAATGAGAACACCAACAAATGTGGTACCTGTTTGCCTAACTCAGGCCACTTGCTAGTCCAAGTAAGTATTTTACTTGAACAAGTTATATGTGTAAAATAGTTTTCATGCTCCCTAGTATCAGTTACCTGCCAGGTGGGTGTAACAGGTAACAGGTGGGCTGTCACCAACAACCAGGGAGGGGTACCTGGCATTAGGGATCAAGAGAAGCAGCCACTGCCCCCCCCACACCCCATGTGTGCCCATTTCCCCTGGAAAGGCTATTCCATGCCTATTCATGGAGCATCTCTCTACACAGCTTCGACGTCCATTTCTGCTACTCCACAGGGAAGGCAGGCCTAGTAGAATAAAAAGGTAGCCTCGCTCTGCAAAACAATTGCAGGCTATCATCAGAATTTTAACAGGCAGAGTTTTAATCTTCAGAGTTTCAAAGACTGGCTATTGTTCATGAGGATGAGTAACTAATGTCATGAATCTTGTATCTGCCATAAAAAGCAAAAGTTAATGATATTAAGTGGACAGTCATTGGGGGGTGTGCAGATGACCTTCAGGCCTGAGACTATAGGAATGAAGGTAGCAAAACTAGATACATTTCATATGACCAGGGGCAAGATGAAAAAAATGTGTTATGTGTTACTTTTATTACTTCTTTTGTGGCAGATTAAATTTCATAGTTAAATTATTTTCACTGGAGCTGCTTCAGCTCTCATATTCATTTTTAGATGAGATTCTACTTTTTAATAGCATTTGTATATCAGATAATAGCATCTTTGATGTAATAATTCATGAGATTTGAAATGTGCTTGTCAATTAATGAGGATTGATTGAGCACTCAGAGTGCTTGGAGCCTTTGGGAAAGTGTGTTAAAAATTAGATTTAAGCCCTGCCTTAAAGATGCTTAAAGTGTTTATGATGATCATTAATTTTGGACTTTGCGGTCTGTCTCCATTTTGAAAAAAGATTGTGAAAACCCCTTTTAGTCGTGAATGATTCAAAATTCTACTGGATGTGCCATCTTTTGTCTAGGAAGACTTAGAAACCTTATTTTCATGCTGTCAGTGTTAGTGAGTTATTCAAAAATTTTCCTCAATGGAAATAATTATTTTGATTATATAATTATTATATTTCCTTATTAAAATGCAAAAAAGTATAAGGAAGAATGTAAAATCCCCTGAAATATTTTTACCCTGAGATAGCACACCTCCAACATTTTAGTAACCGTTCTTCCGTTGCATTTTCATGCAAATATATACTTACATATGCATAATTTTATATAATTCTTGATTTTTATCATGGAGTCTTATTTTTAATAGTTGTTTTTGCTTATTTTCCATTACTCTCTTCCTTCCTCATTTCTCCTGTTCCAACCAGTTAGCCAACATTGTTCACACTGACGTGCTCAGCACCTTTTACAATCATAGGTTTTCAAAAATGGGTTATTCCATGCACTTCTGTGTTCTCATGTAACAATACATAGTAAGAACCCCTTGTAGATTTATTTTACATTTTTTAATGACTGTGTAATATTCTGTGATAAGGATATACCTCAAATACTGAACTGTTCTCCCATTGGGGTGTTCACTCTTTTTAATTTTTATGCAACAGCTTCTAAAATTGTTGTCTGATTTAAAAAGCTCTTTCCAGGGACACCTGGGTGGCTCAGTTAGTTAAGCGGCTGCCTTCAGCTCAGGTCCATGGTCCCAGAGTCCTGGGATTGAGTCCTGCATCAGGCTCCTGGCTCAACGGGGAGCCTGCTTCTCCCTCTGCCTGCCGCACCCCTGCCTGTACTCTCTCTCTGACAAATAAATAAAATCTTTAAAAAAAAAAGCTCTTTCCAACCCACTTATATACATATAATACACATATAAATATATATGTAAATATATAATATAATCTATATTATAATCTATAAGAAAACACACATATAAATAAAATATATACAAATTTATTTATATATGTATTTTATTTATTTTTATTTTTATACTTATTTATATATTTATAACAAAATATATAATATATAGAAATAAGGTCAGTTGGTATAAAGGAACATTGAGTATTATTGTGACCTAAAATATATCCAATCCAGAGCTGGGACCTCTGGTATGGCAGTAAGTACAGTCATACTCCCAATGTTCCTCTCTTCCTTCCCTTTTCCCTCCATTCAACATCCTCAGGTGCAAACTGACTCACTAGGTTAGATGCCCTTTTCCTTTCCCAAAATCCATGCATAGGTGGTGTGACAAGGGACACTGCAGAAACTTCTTCCTCACTGCCCGCCACCACTCACCAGGCACTGTCATGGTCTCCAGGCTTCCTCTGAGGCTGCCGAGGATCTGGCTTGGGCAGGCCTTACGTGCTGAGGTTTCTCCCCGGAGCACAGTTCAGCAGGAGGAAGGGCCACCACCTGAGAATGTGCTCCTGCTGTGGTCACCAAGCCCCATTGGCATCAGCTATAGAGTGTCACTGTGTGTGTGTGTGTGTGTGTGTGTGTGTGTGTGTGTGTGTTTACAGACCTGGTGGGGGGAGGAGATATCATTTGAGGCTATTTCATCTGCAGGGACCCTGAACTGGATATTCCCTCATATTTCATTAAATTGAAGAAAAGCTGTTTTATATCACATGATTGATAAAATGTAAGCCACATGGCGTCACAAGAAGAGCAGATGAAGATCTACTCCTGTAAACGTGTAACACTGACTGGCTCTTCGCTAGCCAGCTCATGCGCACATGCAACCAAACAGATCTGGCCATGTGCAGAATCGTTTGTTCACACTAGTTTGCAGAACTCGGTAACTGTAGCTCATGAGACATTTTTTTTTAAGCAACTTTGTTCAGTAGAAAAAAAATCAGTAAATTACTGTGGCTATGAGCCAGAGAGCACATGGCAAGGCTAAAAAGACAAAGGCAGGCAACGTTTGGACAGTTGTAAGTTCCTCTCTTTCATGACTTTCAACCCGGAGAACCTCAGTAACTTTAGCACACTGTCTGGGGACCTCCTATTACAAAACTGTACATTCCAGCATCTGGCACAAATGCTAGAGTCATTGTGTTTCCCTAAAGCTGCCCTTTTGGATGTCCCGAAGCTGGAGCCTGAAAGTTGTATAGGATTTGGGAAACTGGCACAAAGGGAAAGGGATAAGGTGTGTTTGGGGCATGCTGAGGAGGTAGGTTGATCCAGAGCAGAGGGGTTCCATGAGAGTCTGTGAGAGTCATAGGCCACAGCCCTGAGTCTCACACACCAGGCTGTGCAGTGAGGACTCGGAGGAGCCGTTGGAGGTGGGCGTGGGGGGCGGGGAGAAGGAGGTGAGATCAGAGTGGCAGAAGGACGAATGTGCATGAGATAGGAAATTGATCAAGACCACAAAGCTGAAAAGTGATGGGAGGAGAATGTATCAGGGGTACCAACAGATTGGAGGGCTAAGATCTCACCCACAGTAGCCCCAGTTAAGAGGTGTTACTAACAGTTATTAGATTTGAGGCAGATTATAATAGAGCTAAAGGAATGAGATCCAGAAATGGGTGTGGAAGAAAAGCTCCTCCACAGCATCTGGGCTAACGTGGCTTACAGGAAAAAATACTGATGTGTTGAAATTTTTGAAGCTTTTCTTTATGTCGTTTCATATATATATACACACACACACACACATATACATATACATATACATATACATATACATATACATATACATATATGTGTATATTTATCACTGTGTGGCCGAAATCAAGAGACATTGATTTCACAGGTGTTGATGGAGGGGCTGTTCTGTGTGCCAGGCATGTTCTGGGTGGTGAGGAAGATAGTGGAGGATGGGACAGCTGCCAGTGGGGGCCTACATTTTGGAGATCCCCATGTCCAGATAATAGTATTCTGATGCCTTATTCTTCTACAAAATCATGGCATTTCCACACATGCAATGCCGCCTTCAGTTCTGCCGATCAGATGCTTAATAGCATTTTAAGAGGATGAGTGTTGCTGCTCGGAAGGTCTGAAGGCCCCTACCTGTGCACCAAGTGGAAGTATTAATACTCCCAGTCTGGAGATACAACTTTGTCTGTAAAATTGCAAGAGTAAGGAAAGTTAAACAGTGCACGTTTACTGAATTCCAGAATACTAGAATTTCAGGAGAGCTCCCCAAAACCTGGAAAAAGAGAAAGGTCAGGTAAAAGGCAAAGGCCCCTACATGTCAGTAGTGGATTGCATCACCCAAGGAGGTGACAGACAGAAGTAGGGATTTGTCAGTGTCGATCTGGAATGGATTATCAGGAGGTGTTAGGGTTCATTTCTGACTCCTAAGGCTAACATTTGGGAAGGCATAACACAGGAAAACTGCTAGAGTCCCCTCCATCAGAAAGTCTGTTGTGGTCTCCTTCATGCCCCCTACCTGGGGAATGGAGAAGAGTCTTCTGTATAAGTCATCATCACAACCAAGCCCTGATTCCCCTGGTGTTTCGTCTATCCTCTTGTGTTTCGAGAACACCATGCAGAAAGCTGCTTTACTGTCATTGAAGAAAATCTCAAGGTATCACATTTGTAGTTAGGTAATTTATAGGTATATAATGTAACTGTTAAAACCCAGATTGTCTTGAACTAACATTCCTATTTTTTAGTCCTTTGTATTTCCAACCTTTCTTCTTTACAGCCTGACTCATTTGATTTTGAGTTAAATCCATAGAGAAGTATATTCTTTCCCTGCTTCAGGTACGTTTTTGAAGTTAGACTGTCTTGCAGCACCCAGTTACCATGGTTTGCTTCTATCCCCGCCTCTCATGCTGGGCTCACTTCTTGAGGTCTGCAAGTGTCACCCCGGAGGGTCCTTCAAATCCTAGTCTTTCCCCCTCCTTTGCTCAGTACATCTCCCCTGTCATCTTCTCCTTTTTCTAAGAGGAAATTTCTTGGTAATGTCAGTCCTCCTGGCCCTTGCCACTCCGTACTCCATTCCTTCACCTTGGCTTGAGTTTGGGGAAAAGGCAAGTGAATTAAACAAAGAGAGATGACTCAGACATTATGAGCCTGGATGGTTCAGAAAATGATACTATTACCATGAGAAATTAGAGAGTTATACAAGGAACTGATTTGGTGAGAGGATGAAATTATGTAACTAGTCTTTATTGAAAACTCTAAGTTGCCAGCAGAATAGCCAACTGGGGCTGTCTGGTGAGCAACTGGAGTTATGAACTAGTGCTTAGCAGAGAAAGTAAAGCTAAGAAAACAGATTTAGGGTCACCTGCATGGAGGTGTTAGAATCTGAGAACAGATTCTTTAAAATGGCCAAATGTGGAATGGGGAAAAAAAGTGGTCAGAAAACTAAGAAAGGACAATGTACAGGAGAGTAGAGATCTTAAAAGCATGGATTGGGTTGGTCAGCTTTGGCCAACAGCACCCATGGGAAGAGGACTTCTATCCTTTGTTTGGAGAAGTTTGAGTAGGCAGGCGGGATGGAGTCATGCTGCTAGCGGTCCATGCTCTCTTTGACGCTTGTAGGAGTTTTCTATCTCTGTATTTTTTAATTAAAATGTGTTTTGATACAGTTGATTTTTAAAAATCATTTCTAAACCCTAGAGTAAACTCCCTGCTTTGACGGATTTGAGTTCACTGCTGTATTCTGTGTCTGGCTTCTCCTCTACCATGTCTTCAAGAGCCTGATGGTCCATTTGGCTTCGTACCTGGTGCTGGGACAGGGCTCTCTAGTGAAGAGGCCAAAGGCCTGAGCTGGCCTTTCAGCTCTGACCCCAGCAGTGCTTCTCAGTCTCTGAACCTTCCTTTCCTCATCTTTAAACGACCAGCTTAGGGGTGCCTGGGTGGCTCAGTCGTTTGAGCATTGGTTGGTTTTGGCTCAGGTCGTGATCTCAAGGTCATGAGATCAAACCCCAGGCTGGGTTCTGCACTCAGTTTGGAGTCTGCTTGAAATTCTCTCCCTCTGCCTGTGCCCCTCCCCAGGCTCATGCACACATACTCTTTCTCTCTCAAATAAATAAATAAAATCTCTTTAAAAAAATAAAGGACCATATTTTTTTTTAAAGATTTTATTTTTTTATTTGACAGAGAGAGAGAGAGAGAGAGCACAAGCCTGGAGCAGGGGCAGAGGGAGAAGCAGGCTCCCCACAGAGCAGGGAGCCCGATGCGGACTCAATCCCAGGACCCTGGGATCATGACCTGAGCCCGAGGCAGACGCTTAACCGACTGAGCCACCCAGGTGCCCAATAAAGGACCATCTTAATGGGTAGTTGGGAAAATTGAATGAGCTGATGTATGAGAGCACTATAGAATAGGGCATGATACATAGCTGGTACATGGTTGGCACTCAGCAGAAATTTGTTAAACAAAGTAAGATCAGAATTACCAAAACCTGAAGCTTCAAAGAGCCATTTCTTCTGATGAGGAAAAAAAAATTAATCACAAGAAATTAAAATGACAGAGTTAGAGGTGGATTTCAAATGTTGGATCTTTTTCATTTTTCTGTCTTTGAGAGGCTATGTGGAGAACCATGCTGAATAGAAACTAAAGTTGGAAGGGGGTGTTATATCAGCAGCATGGGACTCTGGGTACTTAATGGAGCCCAAGTCTCAGAGCTGACTCTTCCCTGCTTCAAGATCTGGGGAATTTAAGAGATGCCTTTGACTGAAGTCTGGAGATTCAATGAAGCAGTGATTTACATTATGTTAGTAATTAACGACTGTAGCAAGGTGGTTGGTGTCCTTTAAATCTTGCTTTAGTTATATTTTATGGTTTTAAAATGTGGAGATTAATGCTTATTTAGGTAGTTAATTATTATGAGTATGCATACTTAAGTAGGAAAGTATGTTAACTCCCTTTCTCTGCCTTACCCTTGCCTATGGGAAGCCTACCTCTCAGACCATAAAATCAGAACCAAGGCAATAACTTCCACCTGATGGAAACTTGCTCTGGTTATTGGGGGAAATAAACTGCATACCCATGAGAGCAAATATTCCCATGGTTATATTTCTTGAATTCTTTTTTTAAATATTTCTTAAATTCTTACAATTTTATTGGAGATCTGATGATTAAACAGAAAAAAATAGGGGCACTGTGTGGCTCAGTTGGTTAAGCATCTGCCTTCAGCTCAGGTCATGATCCCAGAGTC
Source organism: Phoca vitulina (assembly GCF_004348235.1). Classification (NCBI taxonomy): domain Eukaryota; kingdom Metazoa; phylum Chordata; class Mammalia; order Carnivora; family Phocidae; genus Phoca; species Phoca vitulina. The sequence goes on along the minus strand of NW_022589712.1, from coordinate 51,463,484 downwards.
CCAGGATCAAGCCCTGCATCAGGCTCCCTGCTTAGCAGGGAGCCTGCTTCTCCCTCTACTCCTCCCCTTGCTTGTACTCACTCTCTCACTCTCAAATAAAAAAATAAAATCTTAAAAAAATAAACAGAAAAAAAATCTTTTTAAAGCATCTTTTTTGAAGGTTTTGTTTGAATAGGAAATGAGCAAATGAGGTCATTTATTTTCTTATTGTTTTAATTGCATATAATTTCTAATACAGTGAAATGTTCAAATCTTACATGTTTGATGAGTTTTGACAAAAGCATACAGCCATGTAATCCACACCCTTATCAAGACGCAGAAGATTTCTATCACCTCAGAAATTTCCTTCCACCTCTTTCCAGTTAATTCCCACTCTCCTACCCCACAAAGGGAACCATTTTTTTCTGATCCCTTTCACCACAGATAAGCCCTGCCTGTTCTAGAATTTAATATAAATGGTACATAACAGTGTGTGCTTTTTTGTGTCTGGCTTTTTTTTTTTTTTTTTTTAACTTTCATTCTGAACTAAGTATAGGCTCACTAGATGTTGCAAAAATAGTACAGAGAGGTCCCGTGTCGCCATCATCCAGCTTCTCCCAATGGTGACATCTTACATAACTACAGTACATTATTAAAACCAGCAACTAGAGTACTATTTCTTGCTCATTTTCTTATAGTATATTGTTTTTGAGATGGGATGCAACTTTTTTTTGTCACAATCTTTGATATTGGTTATTAGGCTTGCTAATTTTGTAATGATGTATTTGTCTGTGGGAAGGGGACCGCTATTTATTACTTAGGAGGCTTCTTTTCTATAAGGAATAGCAGTATTATAGCTAATAACTCACTCACCCAATTGGCATGAGAGACTGGGCAGTCAGAACTCTGGCCCTTCTTCTCCACTCCTCCTTTTCTTGGGAAAGACCTATGAATAGGTAACTTATGTTCACCTCAGACTTTCCAGGGAAGGCATATCTAAAGATTTGGGGAGACTCAGAGACCCCAGACATGTAATGTAATGGCTTGGGTTTTGAACCTGGATATAAGAGAGAAACTAAGGCAGATGGGGAGGGGGAGAAGATTATCACCATGGTTGAAAGCTGTAATTTATAGCTGAGGCAGGGGGGCATTCTAATCCTGAACCTCTGAATTAGACCTGCCTATCTCATCACAAGCTGCATCTGCCCCAGGAGGAGCAGGGGAGAGCACCTTATTCTCCCCAGTCAGGAAGTGAGGGATGGAGCATGGCCAGGAGTATCATGCTGAAGAATATCTCTTCACAAGGAACATCGAGCGTGGGAAGTAAATATTCCTATGCCTATTGTTTCCAGGGAGAGACGTTTGCTTCTTAATTGCTGTCATATCTCCTCAGCCTCGTCTCTTCATTGTAGACATATTAGCTGTGGCAATAAAGAAATGTCACTAACTTTAACATGTAATCGGGGAAAATTGTTGTTATTACTTGGTAGTTCTTGGTGTTACATTATCTTTCCCAGACTCATTTTCCTCCTTTTACTGCATTGACATACTATGTAGTTTATATGACATTCAGAATTTCAAGTATGCTGATACATGGAATAACCACCACTAGCAGATTCAGCTACCTACTCATTTTACCAAGGTAACTGACATAGAGGCAGTAACCGGAGAGTAACGAACATAGGCAAGTGTTAAATAGAGTCTCAGAACAGGGCACTGGGTGTTCGAGAAGGACGGAATCATTTCCTGCTGAAGGAGGACACCCATGGTAGGAATGTGCAAATGGGCTCCATAGCCAGGCATCGAGCAGTATCAAGGATTATGAATTAATATGACTTTCAAATGCATAGCTCTTAACTCCGATAAAATGCTTAGGAATGTGGGGGCACTCGTGGTTTCATGGGTACAGTGGCATCTTGTCATTGATGTCTCCTGTCTCAGCCAGAACTGTATGAACCATCTATGAGACAATCCGAAACTCCTCCAGTTACCACAGAGGCTCTGGTTTGGGCATATATGTGGTCGCAACTGGGCACAGATCCAGAAAATGAATGTGCTTTTATTAATAGAGGGAGATGGTTTTGCTGAGGTTGGAAAATGGTGTGGCTTTGGTTCTTAAATCATTTGACACTGTTTGTGGTCTCTGGCGGCTGTGTTTATTCTTTCACATCATCAGCGGGAAGTGAACCATTTTGCAGTTGGCAGTTAAGTTGAGATAAAGCTCGAGGGATTTTGGTTATGGATATTCCAGATGATTGAGAAATAAAATGAATGCTTTTAGAGAAGGGCCAAGTGGAGTGGGAGAGACAACAGACAAGGAGCTGGAGCTTAGGATGCCCACCTACCTGGTGGCTGGTGGACTTTCTGAGACTTGGTTTCCTCATCTGAAAAGTGGGGCTTGTCATACCCTTCCTGTCTGCCTCATGGGGCTGGTTTAGGGAGCAAATGAGATCAAGTTTATAGGGTAGATTTATAAACCATAAAGCTGCTCAAATTCTTTCCATAATCACATTCAATGTATAAAAATAAATAAAACTGAATCCTCATGCTGATTTTGGTAGAGGAAACATAATAACTTACAGACTATTGATGGTGTGGTTTTTAATTGCATTATGTTCCAGAGGTTTCTTTGAAAGCTGGTTTTTTGAAATTGGGAAATATTTCTTCAAGGAACAATATCATGATTGATGGTGAAGTTCCCAGGCTTGCCAAAAAAGACTGCTTAACTTCTGACGTACTGAAACAGGAGTTCTATGGTGGGCTGTGAGCTCCAAGCCCTTGTGCTCTGTGGCTGAATGCCTTCTAGGGCAGAAGCTGGTGGGTTCCCTGGGGACTGAGGATTCTGATGGAGGAATAGTGCAAAGGGAGGAGAGAAGGCCAACCACTCTGGAAATGAGCAGTGTGAGGAGGCTCAAGTCAACCAACCAGCCCTTCCTACCTTGCGCCCACCCCACCCCTCGCACACCCCATTGCAGTAAAGCCTGCAGGAATGGGGCCCCAGCTGCTGGGCCTGTATTGTCATTCTTAAATCCCGTGATATCAATCAGGAGGGCCTCATATTTTAAGACAACGATTTCTTGCATTTGCTAAGGTTTTTCAATTAATAGTTGAAAACATAACTGGAAATTGATAACTAAGTGCCTATAATCAATTTGAAAAAAAGATATTTTGAATTCTAATTTTGCTATATTAAAATGTTGTTTATAAATTATAAAAGACTTTATGAATTATCTAATCACTTCTCAATATAATTTTTCCCTTTAAAATGCATCTCCCAGTGTCGACGACACAGTGAGAACTTTCAACGCTAGAGAGGACAGCTTTGCCAAACTCATCAGCAGTTTTGCTTGGAGATTCTGGTTGAGGGTGGGGGCCAGCACCTCTTATGATCAAGGAATTTGGGGACACAGAGAGAGGAGGCTGCTTCAGAAAAAAATGAGCACCAAAAAGTTGTAGAGTGTAGCTCAGTCCGTTTTCAGGAGCAGATTAGTAACCAGAATCACACCAGAATGTTTCTTTCTTGGCTTATACCGAAAATGTAGGGTGACGCCTCAGTCATCATCTAACAACGGCTAAGAAGCAAGGACACCTAAATTCTTATCAGTCATCTTTGTAGATGATCAATTCCATATTCTTCTCCTTTCGCTTCTTTCCCCTGCTTGCCTCGCTGCCCCATGCAGTTGTGCGTTAGGAGATGGGAAGAAAAATAATCGAAACATGTTTTTCTGTTTGCTCTTTCTTGGTGAGATGACACGTGGGAACTGCTCCAGTGAGCCCTTTGGAAGCTCAACAGGCATCGATGTAATCATCTAACTTGCACTTCTTTTTCTGTCCTAAAGGATTTGAGATGGCTTAAAAGATTATAGACAGTAAAACAGAAAAGTACATAACTAAGCAGAGCTAGGAACAATATAAATTGGAATGGAAAGTTAAGAGCCGGGTACACTTCTGCAAGCTTAAAGCTTGGACTTTGGTGAACCCCTGCTTTGGGGGCAGGCCCAGTGGGTGGGCTTTCCTGGGGGGAGGGCAGGAAAACTCATTAGTGATTTCTCCAAATATATCTCTGTTAAAAGTGGGAGCAAGGTTGAAAGTTAAGTGGGTTGACTAGAAATTCGCCTTTACTGTTAGCGCAGGATTTAACTAGACTCTCCTCCCCACCCCCCCATGCCCAATCTTAATACATTTTTTCCCAGAAACAGCCCCTTGTCTGTGCTTGGCAGTCAGCCCCACCCCCACCCCCGCAGTGAGATTTGTGGCTCTCAGCCAGCCTCTCAAAATGGGGGGCCTGCACTGCTGCCTTTGCCTGGTGACCTCCTCCTGATCCTCAGCCCTCAGGGCTTTAGGCTTGGGTTTACCACCAGGCCTCTGCTAATCCCCTGCGCTTTCTTGCCAGAGGCTTCTTAAAGGAGAAATCCTCCTTTTCTGCTCCCTTGGCCCTTCATCTCCTTGTCCTCCTTTTTTCTTCTCTTTTTTATTTTATTTTATTTTATTTTTAAGATTTTATTTATTTATTTGAGGGAGAGAACAGAAGCAGGGGAATGCGCAGAGGGAGAGGGAGAAGCAGACTCCCCGCTGAGCAGGGAGTCCAATGTGGGGCTTGATATCAGGACCCTGGGATCATGTCCTGAGCTGAAGGCAGACGCTTAACCGACTGAGCCACCCAGGCGCCCCTGTTTTAATTTTTTCTAATGAGATGAGGAAAATGGTCAAGAGAGAGGAAAAAACTGAGGTTGAAACAAGAAAATAAAAGCTCCTAAGAACACCACCATCCCTTTTGCTGACAGTGTCCCTTGCCAGAGGTTGGATGAGGGGAGCAAGAGGACGGCTATAGATCGTGGTAGGAAGAGGACGGGTTTCTGTGTGTGATGGTTAGAACGGGTATTCCACAGCCTCTGGCTGCCTGACTTCAGGTCAGGATTCACACAGGCATCTGGGCTCTGGACTCCAAGTGGGAACGCTTGTGAGTCATTCCTTGGATTGATGTAATCCAGCAGCGCTTGAGTGCCTGGGCTGTCTCTAGAGAAGGAGAACAGGTAGAACCAGGGTCAGATGATGAGAATTTTCCATTTTATCGTGGTGATGGCCTGGAGAGCCTAAAATGATGTATTAGCCTTCACAGAAGACCATTCCTTAGCTTAGGAGACTATGTTGTAGATCCACGGTGAAGGGGAATGCTCAAGTAGTTTTTTCTTCCTCCAATGTTTTGGATGCTGAAGCTTTCAGGGAATAATTTACTGAGTTGCTGTATAATTGAATTGACTTCAGAAGACTTGAACACATTTACTTGAAGCATTATTTTTATTTTCTCTGCTTTAAAGATCGTCAGTTATATTTTTGTTGCTGTTGTGACAAAGGAAAACTAATCAAAGATACATATCTTAATAATTGTTGTTAAAGTTTATTAACTATGGCTATAATGAAGCTTTATATTTATATAACGCTTTACAGCACACAGAGACATTGTTACATGTTTCCATTTGATACACACAACCACCCCAGGAGGTGAGCAGGGATGGTAAATGCTTTACACAGATGAGAAAGTCGGGAAGTCAAGCAATGAGTGGGTGCCTCAGTCACGTAACTAGAAAGAGATTTGGGACTTGAATCTTCATCATTTGACTCAAAGCCCAGTGATCCCTCTTCTGCATTTTGGGTGTGGAGCTCCACAACAAATGTGGAGATGGCAACCATGATGTTTGAGCTCCTGTTAGAGGACAGGTGGCAATGCTCTTCACAATTCTTGTCTCATTGAATCCTCCCAACTCCAAGGAGCTATCACCATCCCCACTTTACTGATGAGAAAAATGGTCCCTGGGAGGTTCATTTGCTAACCAAAGCTAGTGAGTGGTGGGGCTGGAGTTTGACCAGGTGTCCAGCTCCTGAGCTGACTCTTCTTCACCAAGAGTCTGCCTTGTCCTGTTCCATGAGGAAAGATCACACTGCATATTGAAAGTATTAGAGAACTGCAGCATTAGCTGTACTAAACTTGACGTTTAGTAAATTAGATTTATGGAACTGTTCTCTTCTCCACTTTTTTTTTTTTTTTTACAAATTTGTTTACTTATTTTAGAGAGAGAGAGAGAACAAGGGGATGGGCAGAGGGAAAGAATCTCTAGCAGACTCCCTACTGAGCTGAGCATGGAGCCCCACGTGGGGCTCGATCTCATGACTCTGAGGTCATGACCTGAGCCAAAACCAAGATGCAGCTGCTTAACCAACTGAGCCTCCCAAGCGCCCCTTTTTCTTCTCCACTTTTAGACAAAGATAGCTTTCCTGAACATTTTTTACGAAATAAGACAAATTTGGGGGCACCTGGGTGGCTCAGTTGGTTAAGCGTCTGCCTCTGGCTCAGGTCATGATCCTGGGGTCCTGGGATCGAGCCCCACATTGGGCTCCCTGCTCAGTGGGGAGTCTGCTTCTGCTTCTCCCTCTCCCACTGCCCCTCCTCCCTGCTTGTTCTCTCTCTCTCAAATAAATAAATAATATCTTTAAAAAAAAAATAAGACAAATTTTCAAGAAATCAATACTTGGCTCTCAGAAAAGAATGAAACTAATGGTCTTAAATATCCTTTGGCTAGAGCATTATTTGATGCTACACTTAAAACTATGGAAGGAGAGGTTTCTAATCTGTGAAACTGATGTGGCATGTCACAGTGTGAAGTGAAAGTCTTATGAGGGACAGCTAACAAACCCAGATGATGACTTATTTAACCCTAGGGTTTTGGTATACTAATTGCTTATTAACATGAATTTCTCATTCTTCACCTTTGAACCAAAGTAAGCTTTCTTTGTATTCATCTCTTTTTTTCATTTCATGCTATTTGTCCTTAAGCCCATGTTGTCTAGTAGAAGACGCCTAACAGGAGCTTGGTTTTGCTACTGATTGAATGAAGATCGTAGGACGAATTGTGTGGTACTGATTGGTGTTGCTGTATTTTCCAATTAAAAAAAAAAAAAATGGCGCAAACCCTCTTTTATCCTAGGTGACTGCTACACTGAGAAACTTGGTTGATTCACCACTAGCAAGAAGTAAGTTGCTGAGCATCAGTGCCCTTCCCCAGCTCTGCACGGCGATGGGACAGTACGAGGCCGACAAGGATGTGTGCACCAATATTGCCAGAATATTCAGGTAGGTGGACGAGGAAAACAAAGTAAACTTACACAAATGCTAAGGCTTAAATTTTGGGTTATCTTTAATATTTGTGTGTGTGGCTGGCAAGGAATCCTATTTTTGCTTCTTACTTCCCCTAGCAGCAAAAGTAAATCTAGTGGTCCAAGTTCACAATAAATGATGTACAACTAATGACCCCATTTCCTGTGTATTCCTAACGTGATTCTAAACTCATCCATTGTAAGTCACCTTAGTTCTTTGGTGAGTTGTGAGTTATCCTAGGGTTTTTACAGAATAAACAAAAATTCCTCTTAGCTTATTGGAGATAAAGAACTGTATCACCAAACATGATAAATTTTCTGGTACATTTGGAAACAGTACTTAAGGGTTATAACTCAAAAAGGGGAGCGTTGCTTTGAAAGTCTGATCTGAACTGATTTGTAGTAGAAGGTTATTTTATTTCAGTTGTGTGACTGAACTTTGGCTCACGTATTCACTCGTCATGTTTACACTTCACCCCAGAAGTGATGACTATCTGAATCCAGGTCTCTTCAAAGCAAGATGTTAAATTTCAGAACTGTCTTTAAATTATGCATTTATATTTCTTCTCTCACTGCTCTTTGCCAGTGTTTATACATTATTATCCTAGGCCTTTCTTAAACTTCACTGTAGTTGTTTAACAAAATAGAACGTTTTCTGAAGATGTTACTATTATTAATAGTAATTGACCCCAGGATGAGGATGTGAGTCCAGATTTGATTTTTCAGCACTGCACTTTCTGATCTGGGTACTTAATTCTGGGTACTTTTCAGTCCCATTTTGAAGCATTATAAAAATCATACGTTTTGTTTTTGTATCTGGTAGCATGTAGGGATCCAATTTAATTTTTTTTTCCATGTGGATAGTCAGTTGTCCCAGCACCTTTTATTAAATATGTCTTTTTTTTTTCCCCACTGATTCTAAGTGCCTAGTTAGTCAAAGACAAGATCCTATATACTTGTAGGTCTATTTCTGGGCATTCTGGTCCATCCTCAGATCAGCACCACACTGTTTTTACTGTTAGAGGTTGAAGTCTTGCTATAAGATAAGATGAATCCCTCACCCCTTTTCTCCTTTAAGATTCAAATTCTTCCCTCTTTCTCAAGAATTGGAGAATCAGCTAAGGTTTGTGGTAGGAACATTAGGGTTTTTCATGGAATAACACTGAGTTTGTAGAGCAATTGGGATGCAAGTGGGGAGAATTGACATCTTTATGATACTGAGTCTTCCACCAATAAACATTTATGACATTTTCTTTTATATCTTCCCATAAAATTTTATAATTTTCTCCAAAGAGATTTTGCATATCTTTTGTTAGATTTATTCCTTCATGGCTTTTGCTGCAACTATGAATGCAATCTTTAAACATATTTTTTAAGGAGATTAAGAGGTACAAACTTCTATTTATAAAATAAGTAAGTCACAGGGAAGAAAAGTACAGCATAGGAAATATAGTCGTAATAACTTTGTATGGTGGCAGATGCTGGTGAACATCATATGATGTATAGAATTGTCGAATCGCTATGTCATACACCTGAAACTAATACAGTGGCACATGCCAACTATCAAATATGTGCATAAAATATTTCCTAATAGGTTGTTGCTGGTTTATATAAATAGCATTGATGTTTGCTTATTAATCTTTATCCAGGAACCTTGATGAAATTTAGGTCTAAGAGTTAGTCTATAGATTCTCTTGGATTTTCTATGCAATTTGTCTGCAAAGAAGAATAATTTGGCTTTTTTTCCTCCCAATTATTACAACTCTTCCCTGCTGTCCCCACCGCTTCCTTACCACATCGCTCAGGATGTCCCATACAAAGTTGTAAGAGTGTTGGACCTGCTGCCTTTCTCCTGACTTTAAAGAAAATATTTTTGTGGTTTTATAATTAAAAAAAATATTTATTAAAGAGGGCACATATTGAATGCAGCACTGGGTGTTATACGCAAACAATGAATCATGGAACACTACATCAAAAACTAATGAAGTAATGTATGGTGATTAACATAACATAATAAAATAAAATTAAAAAAAAAAGAATATTTATTGTAGGTTTTCGTATATGCCCTTCAGAAGGTTAAGGAAGGATCCTCGCACACTAACAGATGTTAAATTTTCTTGAATGCTTGCCCTGAATCTATTTTGATTATGTGGATTTTCTTTTTTTAATTCATTAATATAGTAGATCACAGATTAATAGATTCTCTCATGTTAAGCCGCTATGTATTGCTAGGTTTAATTAACTAATAATTTGTTTAGGATTTTTCATCTGTGAGTTAGATTAACCTGTACTTTTCCTTTCTCACATTGTCCTTGTCTGGTTTTAGTGTCAAGTTTATACCAGCCTCATAAAATGAGTTGGGAAATATTCCCATTTTTTCTCTTTTCTAGAAGAATTTGTGAAAATTAAACTTATCTGTTTCTTGAAAAATTCATAGAACTTCCTTGAAAAGCTATTTTATCCTAGTTTGTGTGTCTGCACACATTCATGTGTGGATATCACTGACTACTGCTTCACTTTCTTTAATGGTCATATATCCAGTCATATTTCCTATTTGTACTTGGGTTAGTTTCAGAAAGTTATATTTTTATAGGAATCTGCCCATTTTATCTAAGTTTTCAAACAATATAAAGTCATTCCAAATTTTCTCTAATTATCCTTTTAATCTCTGTTGCATTTCGAATCATGTCCCCTTTTATTCTTTTACTAATAATGTTATTTAACAAATACTTAGATAGCGACTACTATGTGCCTGGCAATGTTCTGAGCACTTTCCAAATATGAATTAATTTATTCCTTATAACAACTTTAAAGGTGGGTACTACCATTATTGTCTTCATTTTATATATAAGAAACTGAGTCATGGAGAAGCTCAGTATGTTTCTCAGTGTCATACAGTTGGAATTCAAACCAGGGGGTCTGGCTCTGGAATCCATACATTTAACCACTATGTCACACTGCCTCTGCATTGTTGATACTGATTTTCACTCCTTATTTTGATTGCTTATGATGTTTCTCCTTTTTTCTCAATCAGTTTCGCCAAAGGTTTGCCAACTTTATTAGTTTTTGCAAAGAACCAGCAGATTTACTGATCCACTCCACTGTATGTTTGTTTTCTATTATATTCCTTTATTCTTATATGTATTAACCCTTTTCTTCTACTATCTTTGGATATATCATATTTTTCTTCTGTTTTAGTTAGAAATTCAATTCCTTTTTAAAAATCCTTCTGAAGACTATAAATTTTCCTTTAAATAGTGCTTCAGCTGTATCCCACAAATTTTGATTTGTGGTATTTTTAGTTATTCAGGTCTCAGTGTTTTATTTTTAAACTTTTATGTTTCTTTGACCCATAAGTTATGTTTTTAAGTTTTCAAAAGTATGTTTTCTAAGATACGTATTGTTACATTGATTTCCTAACTTAATTGTTCTTTGACCAGAGAACGTGAGCTGGAAGACACCAGTTCTCTGAACATTTACTGAGACTTGTTAATGGCCTGGTACATGGTCACGTTTTCACAATATTGATGATGTTTTACCTATTAATCTATCACTTAATGAGAGATTTATGAACATCTCCCAATTTGATATAGGTTGGTCAGTACTGCCTTGTGGGTTTTGGTTGGTTGCTTGTTTGCATGCCTTCAAAATTTTGAAGCTCTTCTCAAGGCTTTTAGCTTTCAGGTCTATTTTGCCTGATATTAGTATATCACTACCATCCTAGTATATTCAAGCAGTTTAACATTTGTTTCTCGTGGGGTCCCAGGGGATTCAGTGGTTGGTTTGGGATCCCCTACACTGGGTATCCAAACAGAATTTGTGTAAATTTCTTAGCTTGTGTTTTCTGAACCACATGGATAGTGTAAATTCATACCATATACATGCGTTAGAGGCTTCAAAGGATCTCCTCCCTGCACCCCCCGCCCCCACCATGCCCCCAGAGTCCAGTGCAGACAGCAAGCCTCCTTGTGGTTTCTCTGGACTGGTGTGTGGAGTATTTGTAGACTCCTTTTCAGGCACTGGGCAATGCTTTGAAAGTCTGTATTTAGAGTAACCCTATGTGTATTGGAACTTTCTGAGAGAAAAAAAAAAGTGTATTTTTATTTTCCCATTTGGCATTTCTGCAGCAAACTTACTTCTTACCATGACTGCTGTGTAGCCTTGGCCAACTATTCCAGATGTTACGCCTTGTTTTTGAAACTGATAAACAAATACCAGAAGAAACAGGTCAGTTCTTCATGCATTTAATTCTTCACTATGTCTTTGCATTGGTGTATTTGTGTAAGCTCATGTTGAGTAGTCTTATGTTTTGAATGTACCAGTTTCTATGAGAAGCTTCCATTTGATGTGTTAATGGGTGGCCCCAGGAGATAGTTACGGGTAGGAGGTGAGGAGGGAGTAGTTTTGTTTTGTTTTGTTTTGTTTTGTTTTGTTTTGTTTTGTTTTGAGGGAGTAGTTTGAGGCAGAAATGGATGCAATAGGATGGTTGATGTGGTAGGATTCCTGGTTTAGGGAAGAGGGTGGGTGCACAGTGTTGTTCCTCCCAGTGATTTATAGACCCTTACATGAGAATCCACTTGGGGTGGAATGGGGGTTATTTCCAGGCCCCACGCCAGGCCTGCTGAGTCAGATGGGTGGGGAGGAGCCTGGCCATCTGCACTTCAGTGAGGACCACGGGGACCTCTGATGCAAAGTAAAGTTTGGGATCCCCTACACTGGGTATACTCTAAAGATTCTTCTAGCCCTGAAATTCTCTAATTCTTTGACACTTTAGTATTTAGATGAAATTCTTCTAAAATAAGGTAAGTGTTAGAAAGAAAATAATTTTGTTTTAATGGATCCAGTAAAAGTATATATAGTTGTTTAAAAAAAGGAAGAAGTCACAAATGACTCCACCTTAATAAAATCATAATAGTACAAACATTAAGTTTTATTATAAGTTTTTGACTATTCATTAAATGCAGTTTATTTTTATTCAGCTTTATAAATGATTAAGGTGACATCCACTCTTTAGTGAGATGTTTTATACATGAACACAATATATATTCATTTCAAATATGGTAAAATCTCAGAATCACTAAGTTTAAAACCAAATAATTTATGTATATACTAAGAACATTTTAATATAAAGCTTTGTGTTTGTTTGTATTGGCCATCTCAAAACCACCTCAAAGTATAATCTGTTTGCCACAAATAGCAATGAACTTATTTTTACCCAGCCAAGTACTTCTGCCGAGAATGACGAAGTTTGTCAGATTTGATGCTATTATTAGCTAATTTATTAAAAGGTTACTAGTCTCTTTTTGGTTATACAGATGACAGAGAAGTTTCTATGCTCATATTATACCATTACTACATTTTGAAGATGATACAACCTTGCTTAAAGTTAAGTTTTTATTTAGCTTTTAAGTAGTGATTTACAAATATGCACTTGAGTTTCTGATTCCGAATATTTGGGTTACAAATGCCTTTCCCTATATATTTTGTATTTTCTCTAAACTATACACTTTGAAAGATTTCAAGGTACAAGAATTGCTATGTCAGGGGAAGAATGGGTTTGATTAATCTACCTGAAAGTATTCTCAATCTGCTATTAATTGAAGTGTCCATTAAGCACTTATTAATATCTAGATCTTGGTACAATATATTATCTGAACTGTAATCTTTGGACAAGTGAATTAATCCAATGAAAAGCTTAGGTACTCCTATTCCTGGTTGTCTTTTTTAAGGAAAAAAATAAAATGGTAAAAAGATACTTTACTATAGATTAAAAGAATTCTTTTAGATCTTATACTTAAAAAGTTTAGTTATGGATTTTCTTTTGAAATCTTATTTTATGGACTTTCATTGTAATTTTATTTTGTCATCATTATTCTTTTTTGTTTTGGTGTTCGGATCATGGATGATTTAGATAACTGTAACTGGAGAAGACACCTTCGCTTGCACTAGAATTTTCAAATGTGGGTGAAAGAAAACATTTCTGCTTAACAGTTTGATTTCAAGTTATGTCATAACCTGTAATTTTTTAAAAAGAAGAAAACCCATCAGTCCAGTACTGACAGAAAAATAGTCCTATTGTTCTGTAGCATTACTAGTAAATAGCTGTTTGTTTTTCTGATTATAGCTCGGATGATGGCCACATTTAGTAAACAGACAAATATCCTGGTATCTTGCCACTATGAGACACTTGAGATGTCAACATAGTTAAGAGTATGCTTCTTCTGGTTCAAGGGACTGTCTTAAAGTTTAATTGGCATAAAATTTTACCACACCTCTTAGTGAACTACTTTTCACTTTGGACCAATAGTTATCTGTAAAGCAAAATTGGTGTTCCAAAGCCATATTTTTCTCTGTTGATCTATATGATAATTTTGCTTTCCTATTAAAATTATTTTGGTTCAAAGAAGAATGAAGAGCTCCTTGCAAACTATGTACAGTACATGTTGTTTCCAGAACCATCAAAGAAATGTATAACTTATTAAATTATTTTTATCATTGTGGTAAAAATCATATTCAGATATATTACATATTTCCTTGCCTTCTTAAAGATACTAAAAATAATTTAACCTCTTCTTGATGCCAAAGATCAATATTACAAGTATTAATTACTACTCTAAGGCTATTTGTCCCATCCTGGGAGCACGAGTCTGTTGATGAGATTCTTTAAATGTCTGTGTCTTCTTTTTGTAGATTTCTCTCTCTTCCTTCTCTATTGATTGTTAACTCTGCCTTTGGTAATTTTCACTTACCTTTTGTGATTATTTGCTTGCAATTAGGAGGGGAAACTCATAATAAAACTTGTTAAAAGTATCACCTAAAAAAGTCTTAAATAAAATTGAATGTGAATAGGCCCTTAGTGAGCAGACCTGAGGGGGCTCTTTGATGAAATATCCCTTGTCACTTCTCATCTTCAAGGGCCAATTAATATGACAAGATGTAGCTCTTGTGTCCTCTCCTCTGTGAAGCCTTACAAGACCTTCAATTCCTCCCACATCCGTGCATCATTTTAAAGATTTAAACATAGCCAGTACACCCAGCTAGTACACCCAGAGCTAAGGACCCAAGCAGAATGTTCCCTAATCTTAACCACTTCACTATAATTAAGAAAAATTATCCAAACCTTAGAAATAAGATATTGGGCTGGGAGGCTACATGTCCTGACAAAGTCATGCTGGGGAACTGTTTAATAGGCAGGGCTTAATTCTCCATGAGAATGTATCTGTGTTTAAACTTGCTATTTACTATTTGATTAGAACCCAAGCACTATAAAGTTACACATTAATTTGTAGATTTTTCTCTGGTAGACAAGATAACCTCAAAAGCTATGGTTTTATGACCCTGTAGGCTATTAGCCAGGTGTGTATCTAACCTAGTAATCTAACATTCTTTTTAATGCTTGTAAACACCCAATTCTTTGATTATTCTTGGAGCCAACTTAACCATTGTATTGGCTCCCTCATTAATGAGATAAGTAATTTTTCTAATGTGTTAATTTTATATCTGTATGAGAGTCATGTCGTTAACTCTTCAGAAATTATACTTTGACTTTATGCTGTGTTTTACTTATCCTAAAGAATGAAATGTTACAGTTTTGAACCATCTCTGATTTTTTTCTAGTAAGAAAAATGGATACGTAATTTATATTTTCCTCAAGACCAAAATATTTTAGAAGAGCAGGGAAATTGTTCAGGCTACAAGGAAGTAGTTATGTGTCCCAACTACTTCCTAAAATCATTAACCAAAAGCTCCATACTCTATAGGTCTTTGTAAATATTTCTTTGGTGAGTCTCCAAATGATTATTTTTTTGTATAGCTGCCTCACCCACTACTGGGAATTCCTGAAGGACACAGGCCTTGTGTTTTGATAAACCTGAGATGATGCTTGGCGTAGTAGATGCATGATAAAGTGCTGAAAGAATGAATTTTGAGTATTTGAAATGCTTTGGAATCTGTAAAGCATAATAAAATATTTCTTCTAGTATTCTAGTACTTCTTCCTTAAATATTTACTTTCTTTTTCCTACTTTGGAGGAGGAAATAATAATAATTTTTTCCCACATTTTTCACATTGGTGAACTGCCATACACAAGAGTAAAACAGAAATAATGGATTTTAAATTACTTCAGACCAGCGTAGCATCTTAGGTTCATGTTCCCAAATGGCCAGGTGAATATGATTTGTATTTCCTTGCTTTTAGAAATAAAAGTAAATCCAGAAATCCCACACCATGCATGTTCTGCTGGGAGTGTATTAATCTGCAGTGGCTAAAAACTGCTACAGCTGAGATTTATTTGAATGTTGAGGCTTTGAACTAATCTTTGGAAAATCCAGCAGCCCTCCAGCAACTTATAGAATTATTACTTTCTATAATTATTTTTGTTTATAAAAATCCAAGACTAAGTTGGGTTGTAGACATATACTTTGGAAGATTGGTAGTCTCTTAATATACATAGCTATCACTAAGCAATTAAACAAGCAGAGTCTATATACCTTATCTTTGTTCTGAGAGGTCAGTATTAACTTTGTCTTAAAAGTCTGAGGGCTACACTGGTAATCAGCAGAGATTTTATTTTTCTGAGATTCATTTTTAAATCAAATCGTGTTCATGGCTAAGCATATTTTCAAAGAATAAAGAAACAAAAATCTCAAAGGAAAAAAAAAGGCAAAGGAAGGAAAAGGAAAAACCCCTACACACACCTCTTTAAGTGATTTTATCATGCTGGTGAGGAGCTTCGCAGGAAACCGTGCCTGCCGCTTCCATGGTCCTCCAACGGGGAAATTCTGTTTTGACCCAGGTGGCACAAGGGCTGACGGCTGCTGGGAGAAGTAGAATATTTCGTTCCCTATCTGCTGTTTTTCCCACTGAAGAAAAAAAAAAAAAAAAAGGAAATTGTATGAGAAAATGCCAAAAGGGGAAAAAAAGTGAGAGAGAGTTCCCATTTTTTTTTTTTTACATTATTCATATTCATCTCTTGTCAAGGTAAAGTCTGACTTCTGCATATAAGAATGGGTCTTTTTAAAATGCACTTAATCTGTGTCTATCAGGTCAATGATAATGAAGGGTTGGGGGCATTTTCACTTTTATTTTCTACACCTCTGTGTTGTGAGAATTTGTTACCGGGAACATGGTTTTTTTTATTTTTTAAAGTGATATTATAAAAACAGCCAGTAGGTCTTAAGATGGAGAGATTCTAATTCTTTCTTGATTTAAGTCAGTGGTAGCTCCTAAACTTGGCTGGTCATCAGAATCTTCTGGGGAGCTTTAGAAATACAGGTTCTCGGGCCCCACCTTCGGAGATTCTGATTCTGGTCTGGAATGGGGCCCAAGAACCTATTTTTAGAGGCTCCTCAAGTGATTGAAATGCATGGCAGCTCTGGGAACCCTGTGGTATAAATTGTTAAGGTTGTTCCTTAAAACAATTCTCTCCAATATTGACAGCAGAGGGTTTCTACAGAATCTCAAGAGTTTTTTTTTTTTTTTAAGATTTTATTTACTTATTTGACAGAGAGAGAGACAGCTAGAGAGGGAACACAAGCAGGGGGAGTGGGAGAGGGAGAAGCAGGCTTCCCGCGGAGCAGGGAGCCCGATGCGGGGCTCGATCCCAGGACCCTGGGATCATGACCTGAGCCAAAGGCAGATGCTTAACTTCTGAGCCACCCAGGCGCCCCTCCCAAGAGATTTTATTTTATTTTATTTTATTTTATTTTTTTAAAAGATTTTATTTATTTATTTGAGAGAGAGAGAATGAGAGAGAGAGCATGAGAGGAGGGAGGGTCAGAGGGAGAAGCAGACTCCCTGCCGAGCAGGGAGCCCGATGCGGGACTCGATCCAGGGACTCCAGGATCATGACCTGAGCCGAAGGCAGTCGCTTAACCAACTGAGCCACCCAGGCGCCCTCAAGAGATTTTAAAGTATGAATCGCATCAGCCACACAGGGTCAATCTTCCTCTGCAGGGCCTGTGGCTGACAGTGAATCTCCCTTCCGAAGTAGGAGCCAAACGAGCAAGACAAACCAGGGGCTGGTGTAGGAGTCCCCAGCAAGCGGGGATGACCGTGCCTTTTGCTTTTTGCACCAAGAGCTGAAGGCTTTCTTAGCTAGAGAAGATGAGATGGTTTATTAGACTCTTCCATGAATTTTTTTCCACCAGACATGTGTCAAAACAACTAGTCCTGGATAAAAGAAAACAAACCAAAAAGGAGTCGTCGGACCACACCCAGTGATAACACTGATCATGCTTTATGAAACAGCTGTCACACTGGTGAGGTTTCAGACGCTGGTCAGAATGAACCACTTAGGAGAGGCGAGTTCAGGCTTTCTCCCGCAGGACCCTCAGAAAAAAGTGGCCTCAACCTCAGGTAACTAGAAAAACCATGAGTTGTTGATTCGCAGTTAGTGAAGTCACCCCCAAATTTTATTGTTAAAGTCATCACCATATGTTCCTGCCGATGTCCTGCTTTGAGAGAGTTCGGTGTAGACCCATACCTAAACTTTGTAAGCTTGCAACAGATCCATTGGAGGAAGCTCAGCGCGCATACAGACGAGGGCCCGGTGGGCCCTGCCCCTCTTTGCACACAGCCCTCCGGTGAGGTGGGCCTGTCTGTGGCTGATGGCTGTGGTACCAGCCAGGGTTTCTGGTTTATCAACAGTCTCAGAGAAAAGGAATCCACTCCTCCCAGCTCTTACAAAGGACTTCCTCAGGGAGAGCAAGGGAAACTTCTCTGGCTCATGTCTGAGGAGATTAATTGGTCCAAGATCCATGGTACAACTAATAACTCCAGTTCCCCCCCACACACAAACGGAGACTGAAACACAACGTATCCAGTCAGCTTGATGCAGTTTGAAAGCTAAACTTTAGCATTAGGTAGAACATCTATTACAAATGCTAATCAAAAATCAATTAAATGACACATCTCATTTAAGAAGTGTGCACATATTGATGCTTTATGGTGTAAACTACATTTGGTACAAAACCAAATGTACAAACAGATGGGCCTGGTAACGCAGGAATGAGCAGGGTCAATATCATCCTTGCAAATCAGGGCCGGCCTTAGGGGGTGCCTCTGACGTCAGCATTGCTGCATTTAGCATCTCTGCAAAATATGTTTGGGTTTGTTTTCTGGAAGAACATGAAGGGATTTTCCCCCATTTCTTCTGTAAATATCTATTGGGCAGGAGATCCGGTAAAAGGCCTCAAATAAGCTTTGTAAGACGGGCAATACTTTACAGAGGTCATGGTCCAAAAGGAATAACCTTTATCTACATTCCCATCACTTGCACCCATTGAGCAACTAACTACCCGTCTAACCCTCTCCATTTTTAAATACGGTCGGTTTCTTGTTTTTTTTCAAACAGAACTTCCAGAGGCAGGACCGTCATCAGAGCATTCGCAAACACGGTCTGGGACTCGCCTGACGTGTCCTTGCTTGTGCTGCTTTCAAAGTCCTGCCTCTCTCATTCCATGTAGACTTCTTTTTGGGTAAGGGATCATGTTCAGCCTTGTACGCCCAGTGAGCACCGTCGGTCTGGAATGCTTGGACATCGTCGTGTTGATAGTGGGACCTGGAATGTCTGCAGAGTGTGCTGAAAGCACAAGCATCTGCCGTCTTTCTAGCTGTTCGTCTGTAACGTGGCCACAGCGGGGAACAGTCCAGGGGCGCCATGACCTCTCCCTCCCCTCCATCTTGTGTGGGGCCGGTGAGGATTAGCTAGGAAGGCACCTCCACCCCTTCCCCTGGAGCCTTTATATGGCAGCTTGGCTCCCAGCTCGCCCTCTGCCTCCTGCCTGGCAGGAGCGCGCCCTGCGGCTCTCTGCCCAGCCCTGCTGCAGGCACATTCCCAGGGGCTACTGCTAGCATTTGGCTGAGCTCGCTCCTTTTTTCAGCCTTGGCCTTGGTCTGCACCCCTGGCCGGGCGGGCAGCACAATAAGCCCTCGGCTTGTTCATTCTTTCCAGTTCCTGCTGCTTTGCCCTCGTGGAACTGGCTCTTCCCCCGCTCAGCACGGAATCCGAACGCCTGATTTATGTCTGCGGACTTAAAAAAGAACAGAGCACAGTGAAATGCTAGCCTTGCCTGCTACTTCGGAGTGAGAGCCACATCCAGAAGCATGTAGTTGGTGCTCAATAAATGGCTGCGGATGGAATGGATAGATGAGGCATCAAGTGTAGTCTCTACTGGTTTTTAAGTGATCTTCTGCTTAGATTCTGGGTTTGGAGTCTCCAACATCTCAGATTTTTCCATCTTGTAGGGTTCAGCACTTCTGCAAACTATTGACCCACTTTCAGGACCCTAGGGTTAACTAGCATTTTCGCAGTAGTGCAGTCCGCCTTCCACATGGGTAAAATTGATCTGTTCTTCGAGCCACCTATAAGTTCGATTAATGTTGAAGTTTCGTTTGAGGGTGGGAAGTTGGGTAAATGTTGCAAATTGCAAATCCTGATTCAGCTCTCAGATCCGCATTGCATGTGAAGTTTCTAACCCAATTTTAAACGGGGCATCTTAAAAATCTTTCTAAAATGTTTTCCTATACTTAGTAGAAGTAGTTCTCTCCTAAGTAAGTGGAGTCTGCTGAACATGGTTTATCCTTTCTGTGGTAGTTTGATATGGTTCCTTCCCTATGGTCTACATGATGCCCACCAGTTATTTTAAGGCTCGGTAGGAAGGGTGTGGGCCTCGAGGAGGAATATGTTCGCTTTGGCTGACTGACTGTGGGCCGGAGTAATAATGTGAGGTCATGCCGAACTGGTCACATGGGGCCCGATGGTGCACCGGACGCTCCCTTTGACATTTAATAGGCAGTGGATGTTTTTGATCAAGGGGACGACATAAGAGCTGTGCTTCAGGAAGTGGTGTTAATGTTGATCACCGAGGGAGGATCCCACAAGGGTCTGTGGCAGGAGTCTACAGACAGGCCCCCCAGAGCAGGCATGGGAAGGAGAGGTCGGGGGAGATTTTGAGATGGCAGAGCAAAGGGAACTCGGCGAGTGGTTGATGAGGGGAGCGAGAATCAAAGATACCTGTGCGGCCAAGTCCGGGGGATTGGACAGGTGAGGGTTATAGGGAAGGAGGAGATGGGATGAAGGAGTTTGGGAATTGGTCTGTAAGCACAGATGGCCCCAGTCCTGCCCCTTCTCACCAGGGTCGGACTTTGGGCACCGTGAGCCCCGTGAAACCTGAGTCTGCACATCTCTGAGAACGAAAGCCTCTTTCGCTGACTTGAGGCCAATCTCTCTCACATGGAAAGTAACATCCACACACCGCTGCCGCTGGGGTTTGCCGGCTGATCAGTTGAGTCCTGCTCCTTGCTTTGTTCCAGTTAAAGCAATTTCATTTATAGCAGTGCGGCGCCCATTGAGACTGAGGACCATGCTTGCTCAGGAGGGCATGACGTATTTGAAACTAAAGAGAATATCCCACAGGCTATGACTGGAAGGCACACTGGAGGTCAGGCCTCTTGCAATAGGCGTACCTGCTTGTCTGAGCTCTCGCTGGCTGTAGCTGTTGCTGGGCCCAGTTCCACTTTTATGTAAAATGAGAAAGTCCATACGAACTGGTTATACTGGACTGCTTTCTTTAAACAAAAATTCTCTCTCCTGATTCATCTTCATTTTGATGTTTCAAAATTCATAGCTGTGGTATGAATCTGCAACCTTGTGTTAAATTTAATAAAAATGTTCCAAAAGTTCAGGGTTGATTTATAGGTGGTTCTCAGATACTGTCTGAGAATAGAGGAGAGAATCTGTACCTCGAAGGAGACTTGTATCCTGATGAAATGATTTTCTGCTATGGGTTCAAGCCGTGGTCTCTACAAATTGATAATTTGGACCTCTAATTTTTCAAATCTTTATAGAATATTTAAGTAAGTGGCACTCTGTGGACTTGAGAAGGACTGGGTTGTGGGACAATACATAACCTCTCTATGATACTGTCCGAGGCAGTCCTCTGCACAGTGCCGACCACCCATGGCCAGCCAAGGGGACTTGCGAGGCCCTCTTGCCCCACCGGGGCTTTCAGGATTCCAGATAGGTCAGGACAAGCACCACCTCTGCCAATCTCCTGGGAGACTGCTTCTAGTTTGGCCTATTCCATGTTCCCTAGATTTGCAGAGAATATATTTGACGGGGGATGAAAAGCTGCCTTAGGCAACCCTGAGAAGGAGGACAGACACGGTGAGCATAGCAGCCGCTGGGAGCTCAGTGCTGCAAGCCGCTCAGTCTGCCACCCCCATTTGTTGGTCTCGCATGCCATCCTTCAGTTGGCACCCCGGCTCCCAGGAACCACCCCCTCCTTTTTCCATCCGAAGGCAGGGAAAGGGGTATTGTGGCCGCGTTAACTCTTCCTGTGCTGAAGTCCAGAGCCTCTCCTTCCCACGTGGGACTCAATAATCGATGCCATGTTAGGGTCCACAGGAGAACTGAAGAATTTTAGAAGTCGAAGGGGCCGAGGGAATTTCTCAAAGAAGAAAAGCAGCACTTAGTCTCCCCCAGATTAGACCACGTGCTGCAGTGGATGGAGGTCACTTGAATTTGGAAGGACAGTGATCTCTAAGTCAAGCTGCCTTTTTCTCCAGCCTGGGATGATCTGGTCTGAATACTCCTGGCAGGTCAGCAACGACAGGGCCAGCAACACCTGCTGCGTTCTACGAAGGAGTAAAACAAACACAGGGAGGCAGAGGTGAAGTAGCCTGGGAAGAGGGAGAAGGGAGAAGAAATGGTCCAGCATCCTTCCCAAGACAGCTGTGACATTTGACAGGGTAAATGGAGTACCCTGACATGATTTAGCAAAAAGGATACAACTCCTTTTTACATTTTTTTAAGAAGTCATTCAAAATCACAGAGAAGGTCTTCCCCGTTTTGCTTACCGTGCTTCTGAGGAGATGGGAGAGGGGCACGATCTGGGGCACAGCGTGAAGTCCAGAAACGTCAACAGGGCTCCTGTCGAGTGCGAGTGTGTGAGGGAGGGGACTACCTGAATGGTAGAGCTTGGGAACAGCTTTGTTCAGATGAAAGGACCACACGTTATCACTTTTAATGAATTAATTTGTATGTCTAAATGCTTGGAACAGTGCCTGGCACGTCATAAACGCTGTGTTCATTGCTGCTGCCGCAACTATTATTACGGCTGACTATTATAATTTTTCAGAGGCAGAACTCATGTGGCGGGTCTTTAATCAGAAATCATACATCAAAGTTGATGCAAAAAGCTCCTATTCCTCAGCTTAGAAAATATAAAACGGAATATCCTTCGAGGAACCTTATTGTCAGAAATACCCTCGGTCATGGGGCGCCTGGGTGGCTCAGTCGTTAAGCGTCTGCCTTCGGCTCAGGTCATGATCCCAGGGTCCTGGGATTGAGTCCCACATCGGGCTCCCTGCTCTGCGGGAAGCCTGCTTCTCCCTCTCCCACTCCCCCTGCTTGTGTTCCTGCTCTCGCTATGTCTCTCTCTGTCAAATAAATAAATAAAATCTTTTAAAAAAAAAAAAAGAAATACCCTCGGTCGTGTTTGGAAAACGTCCTGCTTTTCTGTTGGGTGTGGCCAGGGTGGAGGAGTGCTTTCCTTCCAGAACCCAGGGAGGAGCCTCTGCCATTAGGAATTATGGGAAGTAACCACTGGTTTTATGTCAAGTGACGGGTACTACAATGAAATTGTGTGCTTATGTTAGATATAAGACCCACAGACTTCAGCTTTTTTCGGGAACCATCTGGTGATCAGAGACAGACAAAGTGACCCCAGTTCCCAGGAAGGGGATTGTCCCACGTCCTCTTTCTCAAGACCCGCTGCTTTAGACCGCCCAACGCACCCCATCCTCTCCTCCAGAGAGCCGGATTTCACACATTTTTCAAGGTTGAATTCAAATCCATTGGAGGTAATTTTGCACACACACACACACACTGTTCCCTGGGTGTCCTCTCATCTAAACTCCTCCAAGACCATCGGGTCTGTCCTCACAGTTTAATGCTACTAACATGTTATTGATAGTACATGAAAATGGTTCAGAACAGTGCCCGAATCATTCCTCATGATTTGTGCTTTCCCCGTTTTGTCTTGTTTGCCCTCATAATACAATATTTTCTCCATTCTACGAATGAGTTAATGGAGGCAGAGTGGCTAAGTAAACTCACATGTATGAACTAGACTCACTGGCTCTCCAGCTGGGGATCCTAATCCCTCTCCGTGTCTCGCTTCCTGCTTGGCCCTTTTGGTCTCTGCTCTTACCCCACGTATGTCAGCCTCGTCCTCGCAAATAGCTTAGAAGCTCTTCAGAGCCCCTTCTCTCATATTGTTCCTGTGAGTGTATTCTCCCAGGCCCGGAGCATTCAGACTTATCCACGGACTGGCATTCGGGCTCCCTGTGGCCCAGGAGCCAGTTGTCCCGACTGGATGACTGGCTGCCATGGGTTGCGCACTGAGCAGAGGTTTTTCCCAGGGTGAACTCTCTCCTGGAGCAGCTCCGGTTCTTGCTGGTCTGTTAGCCTCCGACTTTCTTAATGTTGACAATTGGTTCCCAGCTGCACAAGCAGCCGCCTCGCTTCTTCTCCGCCTGCCAGGGAAAACTTTTCTTTCAAGAACAAGCAGGAACAAGTCGGTATTGGCTGAGTCGCCCCAGGCAAATCCAGAAGTCTTGTCCTTGGTCTGTGACCCTCCGCTCTCTGGCAAAAACAGTCCCTGTGCTGCCCACCCCCCACCCCCCAGGTCCCACCTAGACCTGGCTCCCCGACTAAAACAGGTCCAGGCCTCTCCCCTTTGTCCCTGTTGGTTAAGGCTGCTAATTACTACAGATCTGATAAAGCCGGGTTTACTGGGAATCCCTCCTGGTGACATATTTGCTTTTTATTTTATTTTTTATCTTACTTTTTTGGGAAAGATTTTATTTATTTGAGAGAGAGTGCCTGCAAGCTGGGGAGGAGGAGGGAGAGGGACAAGCTGACTCCAAGCTGAGAGCAGAGCCCGACTTGGGGGCCCTGAGATCAGACCTGAGCCAAAATCAAGAGAGGCTTAAGGGGCTGAGCCACCTAGGTGCCCCACATATTTGCATTTTAAAAGGAGATAATTCCTTAACTGATCGGCAAAAGGTGAGGCAAAGGAGATCCTATAGGACAGGCCCTGTGGGAGGCAGGGCATGGCTGTAGAAAGGACTCCAGGTCAGGGGAATCCTGGGTTCAAATCCTGACTCACTCCTTGCTAGCTGTGTGACCAGGCAGCTTCTACAAACCGCAGTTTCTTGTCTGTCGAATTGCATAGCGCCTGGCACAATGAGAGTTAGCACCCAGATCATTTACAGCCCCTCCGTGAGTGTCTCTTTAAAGTCTCTTCCTGGGGCGCCTGCGTGGCTCAGTAGGTTAAGCGTCTGCCTTCAGCTCAGGTCATGATCCCCAGGGCCCTGGGATGGAGCCCCGCATCAGGCTCCCTGCTCAGTGGGAAGCCTACTTCTCCCTCTCCCTCTTCCTCCCCTCGCTCGTGCTCTCTCCCTCTCAAGTAAATAAATAAAATCTTAAATAAATAAATAAAGTCTCTTCCTCCTAGAGGAATTTCCTCACCATCCGTGGGTAGGGGGAAGGCCAACTGTACTCGTTTGTCTGTCTGTTGTTGTAGAATTAAGAACGTAATTGTTTTTGTATCCTGTTTAGTTGTAAATTGTTCTCAGCTTGGGATTTTTAGAAACATTTATTTATTGTGAAATATAGCTGATATGCAGAAAAGTGCATGAAACACACATGTACAATTTAGCAAATCGTGATAAAGGTGTCACCCACATAACCACTATCCTAGTCGAGAAAGAAAAGTACTGCTTTAAAGTAGTATATTTATATGACACAGTGATTCTCAAATGGGGGTGATTTTGCCCCCAGGGGACATTTAAACCTTTTTGGTTGTGGGGTGCCTGGCTGGCTTAGTTGGTAGAGCATGCAATTCTTGATCTCGGGGTCGTGAGTTCAAACAATGATTAAACATTGTTTCTTCTTAAAACAATGGTTAAACCTTCTTGGTTGTGCCATCTGGGGATACCACTGGCACCTCTAGTAGGGGCCAGGAATACTGGGGCTAAACACAGCCCCCCACAGCAAAGCTTATTCTACGCCAGAAGTCTGCGGAGCCCGGTTGGGGAAGAGCGGCTCTCTGATGAACCATTGTGCGGAACACCCGATTTTTGGAAACACAATGCTTCAGTAGGAGGTGAACTCTCAGGGAAAGATTTGGGTGCTCAAGAAACCTGTTAGTGTCAATACTTAGATTTACATAACACGTTATCAGTAATCCTATCCCACTCAACTAATAGTTCTCTGGGAGGATTAAAAAAAAAGCCTAGCCAGAATTTCAGATGAAGGATCTGAAGTTAATAGCCCTTGCTAATAGCATCCCTCAGTTTGTATTCTTTCATTGTTGCCAAATGCTTTTAATCTCCTCTGTCAATTTGCACCGAATCAAGTACTAGACAAGTTAGTAGAAGCCAGATGTGTTCCATTCTACTATTAAGTAGCTCGTGAATAAACTAAATACTGTTCTCTTTCCCAAGACTGGTCCCGGCCCCGGTGCACTTGTAACCGTCTTCCGTTTACTGCAGGATTTAGTCGTCCGTATTGTCTTTATTCTGGGCAACCTGACAGCGAAAAATAACCAGGCTCGCGAACAGTTTTCCAAAGAGAAAGGGAGCATCCCGACCCTGCTGTCATTGTTCCGTACGTTCTACAAACTGGACCTGTGTGCGGAGAAGGGGGCGGCGGGAGCGGAGCAGCCCCAGGCGCCGAGGCCGCGGGCCCAGGCGGAGGACGTGCTCATCAAGCTGACCCGCGTGCTCGCCAACTTAGCCATCCACCCTGGCATCGGCCCGGCGCTGGCCGCCAACCCGTACGCCGTGGGCCTGCTGCTCGCCACGCTGGGTAAGGCCCGCGCCGCCGGCCGCTGCTGCCTGCGGGGGACGCAGCCCCGGGCCCGGCGCGCTGAGGTTTCCGGAGCGCCTTCGGCTCACTTCAATGAGCCTTCCCAGCTGCAGGCGGGAGAAGTCCTCTTCTGCTCAGAACTGCCTCAAAAGTAATATATATATATATAAAATTTTAAAATCCAGATTTAAAAAATATATAAAAATATTTTTTCATATATATATACATATATATGTATGAAAAGAAAAAGAAAAAATAGTTACTAAAACCCACTGAAGTGTACACCTTGAAAAGGGTGAATTTTATGGTATGTGAATTTTATCACAATAAAAAAAAAAGTGTACCAATCAAATTGCCAAAAATTGACCAAACTAAGCACAAAGAGTTTAAAATCCTTAATTTTTCCTGGGTTAGTCCACCTGATGAGAGTGTATCTTATTCTCAGGTTTGTACAGTAACTGCATTTATGGCCCCCAGTCATTCAAGTCCCTTTCCCCCTATTATTCACCACAGCACTCTTCCATAACAAACCACCACAGACTGGGTGGCTTAAACCACAGAAATTTGTTTCCCGTGGTTCTGGAGGCTGGAAGCCCAAGGTCGAGGGGCTGGCCAGTGGGGTCCGGGACGAGAGCTCTCCTCTTGACTTATAGATAGCTGCCTTCTTACCAGGTCATCACATGGCGGTTCCTCAGAGTGTACCCTCAGGAAGAGAGAGGATGATCTCTCTCTCTTTCTCTTCTTCTAAGACCACCGATCCTATCAGATAAGGACTCCACCCTTCCGACCTCATCTAACTTTACCTGCTAAAACACCTGTCCCCAGTTACAATCACATTGGAGGTTAGGGCTTCCACAAATGAATTTGGGGGAGGGGACACAATTCAGTCAATAATATTCTGCTCCTGCCACCCTCCCCAAGTTCATGTCCTTCTCACATGCAAAACACGTTTATTCCATCTCAATAGCTCCAGAAGTTTTAACTCATCCTGGCATCAACTCTAAAGTCTAAGGGGCAACATCTCATTTTAAATACTAAATCAGATGTTGTGAGACTCAAGATGCGATACATCCTGAGGAAGAATTTCTCTCCTGTGAACCTGTGAAACCGGACATGTTACATGTGTCCAAAATACAAGGGTGGGGCAGGCCTAGGATAGACATTCCCATTCCAAAGGGAGAAACAGGGGAGAAGGAAAAGGTGGCAGTTCCCAGGTAAGTCTCCAAGCTAGCAAGGTGAATTCCATCATAGTTTAAGACTTGAAAGCAATCTTCTTTGGTTCAGCGCTCTGCCTTCCAGACCCACGGGGGCAGTGGTCCGGCTTCCACATCTCTGCCAGTCAGGGTGCCGGGGTTCTGCAGGCTGGGCTCGTCCTCAGGGCTTCGGGGTGAAGGTGTCTGGCCTGTTGAACCCGAGGCAGTGGCCCTGGTTGTGACCTCTCACTCCCCTTTGGGTCATTTCCAGTCTTCTGGAAGAATAATGCCCACTCACAGCCCAATAGCTCTCTCCTCCTGTCCTGTCACACACACGGATAGCTTCCTGTCTCAGAGCCTTTCCGTTCAAACTGGCCGTGTTTCTGCCCATGGAATCCCAGAAGCTCTGTACTGATGGATATTCCAGACGCACGCTTGGTTCCCTCTAGCACATGCTTCCGCACTTTTTGCCATAGGGATAGACTGAAAATTTTCCAGATCTTCAGGTTCTAGTTCCTTCTGCTTAACAATTCTTTCTTCAATTCATCTCTCTCTCCTCACGTTTTACTATACTGTCAGGAAAAGCCAAGCCGCTCCTCAAACACTTTTGCTTAGAAATCTCAGCTAAATATCCAATATCGTTGCCTGCAAGTTCTACCTTTCACAAAACACTAGACTGCAAACATCGTTCAGCCAAGTTCTTTGCCCCCTTACAACAACGATCACCTTTCCTGCAGTTTCCAGTAATCTGTTCCTCATTTCCATCTGAGGCCTCACCAGAATGGCCTTTTATGTCCATATTTCTATCAACGTTCTGTTCATGATTACTGATGTGTTCCCTAAGAAGATGGAAGCTTTCTCTCCAGCTCTCCTCTTTTCTTTCTGAGCCCTCACCCGAACTGCCTTTAACATTTCCCATTTCTAGCATGCACCTCGGACTCCTCCAGCCTCCCTCATCCCCAGCTGCAGAGCTGATGCCACACTTTGAGGAACTTGTTACAGCAGCACCCCTTTTCTTGGTACCAACACCCATCCCAGTCTGCTAGGCTGCTACAACGAAACAGCATAGACTGGGTGACTGCAGCAACAGATGCGTGTCCTCACACTCTGGAGCCCAGAAGTCTGAGATCAGGCTGACATCATGGCTGCGTTCCGGTGAGGTCTGTCATCCTGGCCTGGGGATGGCTGCCTTCTCACTGTGGCCTCACACGGCCTCTGCTGGCGTGCGCCCTCGGAGAGCATGCGCTCTCGCTCTCTTCCTCCTTTTCTGTTTTTTAAATTAAATTAAATTTATTTATTTGTCAGAGAGAGAGAGAGAGAGGGCACACACACAAGTGGGGGGGGGGCGGCAGGCAGAGGGAGAGGGAGGAGCAGGCTCCCCACTGAGCAGGAAGCCCAATGTGGGGCTCGATCCCAGGATCCCGGGATCATGACCTGAGCCGAAGACAGACGCTTAACGACTGAGCCAGCCTGGTGTCCCCCTTCCTCTTCTTATAAAAGCCACCAGCCCTACTGGATAAGGGTTCCACTCTTATGACCTCATTTAATCTTAATTACCCCTTAAAAGCTGTATTTCCAAATACAGTTGCATTAGGGCTTCAACATATGAATTTTGGGGAGGGGGCATAATTCAGTCTATAGCACCCCCTTCCACTTTTTAGGCTTTGTCATTTCCCGCAGGCATCCCTGGCCACCAGTGAGCAGGGAAATTGCCGCACAGAGTGATCAACTTAGCTATGACTTACCAAGCTCTGGAAGATTCTCTTGCTGTAAGAAACATTACTGCCTGATGAAAATGATGTTTTGGGGTAGCCTTTGAACTATGCCCCTGCTCTTCATTAAGATCCGTATTGAGTCCTGAGTGCGCAGTGAGTCCTATGCTAAAGGAGGTTTATCTTAGCCTGCTCAGGCTCCGTATAACTACCAGAGACGGGGGGCTTGAACAACAGACATCTATTTTCTCACAGTTCTGGAGGCTGGAAGCCCAAGGTCAAGGTGCCAGCAGGGTTGGCGTCTGGCGACGATGCTCCTTCTGGCTAGCAGATGCTACTTTCCTCCTCTTGTAAGGGTAGGAGCCCTATTGGATGAGGGCCCCGTCCTGATGATGCATTTAACCCTTCACCGCCTCCTTGCAGGCCCTCGCCCCAGATCCAGTCACACTGGGGGTGACTTCACGTTGGAGCTTCTCCATATGAATTTGGAGAGGAACGCCAACATTCAGTGCATAACAAGGTTTAAAAACATGTAGTGTCTGCTTTCTAGGAGCTCCAAGTCTATGGTGGAGGCATGGCAGGTGCTTGGACAGGAAACTGATGATAAGCACCAACAGCAAGGCGTACACAGGACATGAGGCCCGAGGAGTTGGAACCCCAGGACTTGTCTCTAGAGGCCAGTCTCATTGCAGAGGGTATTTAAAAAAAAAAAAAAAAGGCGCCTGGGTGGCTCAGTCATTAAGAGTCTGCCTTCCGCTCAGGTCGTGATCCCGGGGTCCTGGGATTGAGCCCCGCATCGGGCTCCCTGCTTGGTGGGAAGCCTGCTTCTCCCTCTCCCACTCCCCTCTGCTTGTGTTCCTGCTCTCACTGAGTCTCTCTCTGTCAAATAAATAAGAAATCTTTAAAAAAATAATAAAAAGAAAAAAGAAAATTTTAAAAAATGTTTCTAATAAGGACTAGCCCTTCCAGCAAGCTCCCAGATTTAGACATTTGCCGCCTTAGCGGCAAGCTCCAAATTCTAGACTGACTTACATCCGTGAGCCAGCTGCACAGGGCTGTGTGATTCTCTCCAGCCCTCTGGCAGCAAATGATTGCCCAAGGCGGCTCTAGTGGGCACTCAGGAAGATGCAACGGAAAGAGCAGATGGTTGAGTCAGAAACACCCAGATTCAGATGTGGGTTCTATGAAGTCAGGCCTCTATTTAACGCCGCTCAGCCTCAGTGGTCTCATATGTAGAATGGGATATTAGGAGGTTAATGTGGACTGAATTGTATCCGCCACTCCTCAGCTTCATATGTTGAAGCCCTAACCCTCAGTGTGGTAGTATTTGGAGATGGAGCCTTTGGGAGATCATTAGGTGTAGACAAGGTCATGAAGCTAGGGTGCTCGTGGTGGGATTAGCGTCCTTATAAGAAGAGACGCCAGAGAGCTTGTTCTTGCTTTCTCTCCACCATGTGAGGACACAGCGAGAAGGTGGCCATCTGTAAGCCAGGAAGGGTTCTCACCAGAACCCAACCACGCAGGAGAGCTCAGGAACACTGCAAACCAGTGGGGATGAGACACAGCTTGGCTTGCCGGTGTGTTGGCACCTTCACTTGACTATAATCACAGAACCTAGATCAGCCCAATTTTTCCAGACCCCCTGTGGAGGGATTGAGCTTAGAGTGTTCTAGAACCTGGTCAGGAGTGGTCCCCTGTGTTTGGTGCATTTCCCTGTAGGGAGAGTCCTGGGAAGTAAAGCAGGAAACAATGTCCCTGCACGGACTTCGTCGGGGACAACAGCTTGACACTGGCGCTGCTGCTGGGACAGTTAGGAGGTCATGTTTCTGCCCCAGCGATGAGTCTTCATACATTTTTCCTAACTTTCTTTCAGAACACAAGTCAATTGAGGATTGTGAGGAGCTGGTGATCAATACTACGGCCACAATCAACAACTTATCTTACTACCAAGTGAAGAATTCCATAATTCAAGACAAAAAGCTATATATTGCTGAATGTAAGCTTCAGAATTGGGTTTGTGTAGATGAATGTTTAAGATTTCGACTTTATTAACGAAACGCAGAACTGGTGTCATTCATATTTTCTGATTTCTTGTACAATATCAAAGAGCCCGATTTGATTCTAAGAAATCAGAATATGGGGGAAAGGTAGGGTCTTAGTTCTTGCTAAAGTCCCTTATAGTTTGTGTGTTATTGTCACTTTAAAATTTTGAGTTACTGATATTTAGTATGATCTGATGTCTAACAGCCTTGAAATTAAAAGTTAAATTCACTGATTTTATGTCTCTGGTCCCCAAACCCAGTGCTCATAAAGCTTCTTGTGAGTAATAACATGGATGGAATCCTAGAGGCTGTGCGTGTTTTTGGAAACCTCTCCCAGGACCAGGACATCTGCGATTTCATTGTGCAGAAAAATGGTGAGTTGATGACACTTAATGTTCATAAGCATGTTCTTCTTGCCAGTAAGCAGATAAGCAGTTTTGAGCGTGGGTCATGACAACTTGTCTCCGCCCTCGGACGAGCAGTGCTTTACCTTCCCCTCCACCCGTGCTTACGGCCTTCAGCTCCACATGCCGAGATAGACCTGGACAGTGTTCTCCCTGTTCCTCTCTCATCTGTGAGTGGTCTTCAGAGCTCTGAGACGGCATGTGTGTGTGTGTGTGTGTGTGTGTGTGTGTGTAAGGGAAACAAGTAATCTACAGTCACCATTACTGTCCTTGAGAACAGACTCAAGAGACATTCTCCTTCATGTACTAGAATGTCCATAACAGTACAGCTTGTAATAGCAAAAAATGGAAAAAGCCTAAGTGTAAATACATTATGACATTCACACAACAAAAAGTTCTATATCGGGGGGCCTGGGTGGCTCAGTTGGTTAAGCGTCCAACTCTTGATCTCAGCTCAGCTCTTGATCTCAGGGTCGTGAGTTCAAGCCCTGCCTTGAGCTCCACACTGGGCAGTGGAGTCTACTTACCAAAACAAAAAGTTCTACATCAATTAAAATAAATGAACTAGAGGTTCACGGATCAACATGAATCAGCCTCAAACATGTAATACAGGAGCGAAAAAGCTAATGATAGCAGGGTAGATAAAGAATAATGCCGGGGCGCCTGGGTGGCTCAGTTGGTTAAGCGACTGCCTTCGGCTCAGGTCATGATCCTGGAGTCCCTGGATCGAGTCCCGCATCGGGCTCCCTGCTCGGCAGGGAGTCTGCTTCTCCCTCTGACCCTCCCCCCTCTCATGTACTCGCTCTCTCTCATTCTCTCTCTCTCAAATAAATAAATAAAAATCTTTAAAAAAAAAAAAGAATAATGCCATTAAGTAGGTTTTAGAACATGCATAACAATCATGAGTATTGTTTATGTAAGGTACTTACGTAGTAATGGTATAAGGTACAAATGGCATTTGGAAATAAGACAGAAGTCACCTTTGGAGGGGAAGGGATGCCCAAAGATATAAAATTGGGTTCATAACTTTTTATTTCTTAAACTAGGTGGTGGGTACCCAAATAACCATCCTCTATATGTCTTAAATATTTCATGTAAGAATAACTAAAAATTCCTAATTATCCACGATAGCAAATTTAGATAATACCAATATTAGGGGGGGAAGCAGCAGCAGTACACTGTCACTCATCATCTCACTCCCCCAGAGAGTATAAACTGTTAACGTTTCGGTGTACATTTTTAGATCTTGTTTTTTTTTTTAAGATTATTTATTTGAGAGAGACAAGAGCGCACATGTGCATGAGTGGGGGGAGGGGCAGAGGGAGAGGGAGAAGCAGACTCCCCACTGAGCAGGGAGCCTAACGCGGGGCTCGATCCCTGGACCCCCGCCCGCGCCGGGGATCACGCCCTGAGCCGAAGGCCAGGACCCCCAGGATCATGACTTGAGCCAAAGGCAGACACTTCACCGACTGAGCCACCCAGGCGCCCCCATTCTTTAGACTCTGAAACACACACATATATGTGTCTGACCGATCCATGGGGCCAAAGTCAGAGCAGGATGGCCACATGTCAGGTGTGGCGGAGAACAGGAGGAGGCAGAGGACACACTTTATCCAACCTCCCCCAAACTTTTGCCCGGCCCCTGCTGGGGGTGTTAAGAAAACAGGACAAAGAGTTCCATTTCCTAGAAGTAAAGGGAAGTGGTTCCCAAAGGTGGGGGGCCTGTCTTGACCTGAGCTGCGCTCTACCCTGGAAGCCCTGCCTTGCTACGGGCCGGTTTCCAGCCCCCTGAGCAAGTCTTCTCTTACAAACCCTGGAAAACTTTAGAGAAGATCTCAACGGGAGCCTACAATCCTCCCCCGGGGTTGTGTATTTAAAGAAAATTGCTGGTGAAGGTTCAAAAAGGCCCTTAAGAAGAATCAGATGTTAGAGATGAATGCCACCCGTGTGGTTGGACCCAAGATTTTTTTTTTTCCCCCTTTTCTACCAGAAGGGACTGTATCATTGCCCTGGAGAGGGAGCTGCTGTCTGGGTCAGATACAGCATTACTTGGGGACCGAGGACCTGGAGGATGGGGAGCAGGTTCTAGATGCAGTGGATGTTGGCAAACCCGAGGCTGGGCATGGCGAAAGCCTTAGGAAGAATGGATTAAGTCCCCTAGCAGAGTTTCCAGTTTTGTGAGCCACTCCCCATTTCCCCCTTTGCCATTTGTAAAATAAGGCACATCTGGGAACCCTGAGCTTTACTAGTCTGCATTTATTCTCTACCCTCCCAGTACATAAGTTCATGATTGCACTGCTGGATGCCAAGCATCAGGATATTTGCTTTTCTGCCTGTGGTGTTCTCCTAAATCTCACTGTGGATAAAGACAAGCGTGTCATCCTGAAAGAAGGAGGCGGCATTAAAAAGTAAGTTTCAAGGTGTGGAGTCCTGACTCTCTCATAGTTTCCCAGGGAGCTTGGGTCCCTCTTGTCATTCTCCCAGGGTGGAGGTATTTCAATGTTTGGAACCGCCAAGCTACGGCTAAAGAGGGAATTTAAGTTCCACTGGCCTCTTAAAATAATTCAGAAGTAGGTTATTATTACTTTGTAGCTACTTAAATTTGTAGATGTGAAAATTTTAAAAATAATCACTGAATTACATATAATACATATTAAATAATGCAGAAGGATAATCATTATGCTAAAAATACAAAAAAGAGATTCTGACCTAATGACTTCTCAATTTGACTTTTTTAAAACTCAGGTTGGTGGATTGTTTAAGACATTTTGGTCCTACCGATTGGCAGCTGGCCTGCTTGGTTTGCAAAACTTTATGGAACTTCAGTGAAAATATCACCAATGCTTCATCGTGTTTTGGAGATGAAGACACCAACACGCTCTTAGTCCTGCTGCCATCATTTTTAGGTAAGACTCCTGACTGTGAGTCTGTGAGTTTTATCAGAGTAAGAGAATTTTTTTTTCTGTGACCTGCATGAATAAAGATTGGTATGTGTTTGAGTAGCTGTGTAAATTTGGACATATCTGGAAGAGGCTGAATATTATTTACAGTGGGGACACAAGGACGTTTAACTCATTGGATACTGTCATGATTTCTGTCGCTTTTTTTTTTTTGCATTTTTATAGACTGCCTAATTCCAAGATTTCAGCATAAATTATTGCTACTGTTTAAAAACATATAGATGTTGCAATTGAGAAAATATGGCTAAAAGCTACTCTGAATTAAGTCATGCTTTTAATGTATCTATGCATTTTATTTTTTTTTAAAGAATTCTTTATTTTGAGAGAAACAGAATGAGAGAGTGAGCATGGGGGGTGAGGAGGGACAGAGGGAGAGAGAGAATCTTAAGCAGACTCCCCCCTGAGCATAGAGCCTCATGTGGGGCTCAATCTCACAACCCTGAGATCATGACCTGAGCTGAAACCAAGAGTCAGAAGCTTAACTGACTGAGCCACCCAGGTGCCTCCAGATCCATACATTTTAATTAGCAGCTATATTAATTATAATGTGGAGGAGCATCTGTGAAACAATTTTGATATTACAGTGGGGTTCAGACCATTGAAAGGCAGGAAATCACTGATACAAAGCAAAGGTAAGAGAATAATTTCTTACACTAAAAAAAAGAAGGTTTTTTAGGAGAATTTTTTTTCATCCTGGGTTAGGTCTAAAAACAATGGTTTGAGTAAGTAAATGAGCGTTTTCTATAATCCTTTCCCCCAAATGGGGGCAATGTCCCTACCATTGCCCAGGCACTGTGTTGGATCAGCAAGGCTAAGTGGAGAGGCTCAGTGTGACTTAGCAGTCCTGGATTCAAACCCTCGTGCTCTCCTGTGGTGTGATTCGACCAGAGAATTTCAGGACCGGTCTTTTCATATCTACGATGGGGACATGGTAATTCCTGCCTCGCTCCAGGGAGTAGTGAGGATCATATAGAGCGCATCAGGAAAAGACCAGAGGACCATAGCCGGACAATTCTGAGTTTAAAACCTTGCTTTAGTCACTCCTAAGTTTTTGACGTTGGGCTTAACCTCCCTAAATTTATATTTTCTCATCTCCAAGCTAGGGACAATCGATGGGCACTTTGCAGAGTTTTTGGACTGGTACAGGAGATGTACGCAGAGAGCCTGATAGAGTCCGGGCCCCACAGCCTGACCGTGAAGGTGCTTTGTAAATTCTACGTGTTGTAACAATGTTATTAAACAGGAGCTCAGAACCAGAAGTTATCTGAAAGACTTGGGATTGCTAAATTGATGTGAAATTTGCTTTTTCCCCGGTAAAAATAATTGTGTGTGTGTAGGAGTGAGAAAAAATGAACATGATTTTAAATCATTGAGGTTCACAGTGTGCTCTGTGACCGCTGAGCTTTCTTAGGTTGCCAGGAACAGAAGTCCGTGCTCAACTTGCCTTAATTCAGTTCTCAGGTGTGGCAGAACATTGGAATCAGGTGTGGAATTTAAAGAACACACACTTGTCCTGACCCCATCCCCAGAAATTCTGATTTAGGAACTCTGGGGTGAGGCCCATTGTCTGCATTTTTTTTTTTTTTCAAAGTCCCACAGGTGAGTTTGCTCTGCAGCCAGGCTTGAGAACCCCTCCCCGGTTAATGAAGGACTTTAAGGGAAGGATGCACCTTGCCCAAAGCCTGCTGGAGAGGCACTGGAAGGTCGTTCTGGATGAAACCAGAGTCCGCGACTGACCCCTACAGTAGCAGGCCGTCAGCTGCTCCGCCCTGCTGGAGACGCAACTCTGCTCTGTGTCTGCTGGTCTGCACAAAGTCCCTGTAGGCTCCCGCTCGGGCCTGGCTCCGAGTAGCTCAAGGCTGCTGCTTGCTGCCCACGGCAGGAGTCTCCCCCGCTGTTGGCTCACCTTCTATTTGTCTCCCATTTGGGGAAGAGGTGTGATTGGTTCCGTGCCTCACTCCCTGGGGCTATAGGGCCTTCAGGGCTTAGGCAGCAGCTGCCTCCACCACAGGCTGTCCCTGGCTTCCTTTTGCACTTAGGTCCAGGGCAGTCAACCATAATAGCAAAATGGCGGGGCGTGGGACACAAGGGCCCCTTTGAAGCGGGTGTGGGCACGGCCAGCTCATCGGCAGGTACAGAACCTGGCAGGTGCTTCATTCTAGTAGGCCCAGTGCCTGCTCCCCCTCCATCAACCTTCCCTTAGAACCAGGTTGGGCCTCTCCTTGTGCTTCCCCAACCTCTGAGCCTTTGCGTGTGCCGTACCCCTTACCCGCCTAGCCAGGTGCTGCTGTCCCGGCGGACCCTTTCCACATCCCTTTTCAAGCCCATGGTCTAGTCGTAGGAAATTTGTACTTCTTAAATAGCAATCATGAACGCTGTAACTTCTCCTGTATTATTGTTTTGTAACTTTTATCTTGTTTCCCCACTCTAGTTGAGCCACGTTAGGGAAAGAATATTGCCTCATGCGAAGGTCCTTGATAGATGCCTGTGGACTGGCTAACTTTCTAAATCCACCCTCCCCCCCCCCCCCACCCCCAACCCCTGGAAGGGGACTGTGGCATGGGTAACAAAAATAAAGCCAGTTGATCAGGGAGCCAAGCAACCGGCACTGTGTGTGTGTCAGGGATTTCCCGGGTGATCACAAGGCCCTCCTTACAACCCTAAGGACTGGCTGTTTCCTGGTTTCTCCCTCCACAGACCCTTGTTTCTGACAGGGCTGTAGCTGCGTCTGACCAGTTGGGCAGCAGCAAGTCCTATGGATATGAGGGGTGAGAGTGGGCTTGAATTGCAGTTCTTGCACAAAGATAGCCAACTCTTGATCTCAGGGTTGTGAGTTCGAGCCCCACACTCGGTGTAGAGATTACTTAAATAAATTTTTTAAAAATCGCATTAATAAGCCCATTCCAAACAGCATGGACCATGAAGACTGTGCCTTATAATAGGGCAATAATTAAACCCTCAAGAGCTACCTGGTGCTGACCGCAAGCTGCAAGATAGTGTAGTGAGTAGGAGAAGCTTTTATTGATGCTGCAGGATACTTAAGCTATAATAGAGATTGTGATATAATGATCACTGAGAAATTTGTTTTGAGTTCTTTACCCCTTTCTATACCTTTCTAATCCCTTGCTTTAAATTTTAGTATTAGAAGTATGCTGTGCACGAAGAAAGCTTAAGAATGTTTGGTTACTAAATCAGTGCTCTTCACGCTGTTTCCAGCATCTTTAAAAAAATGAGGTAGCAAAGAAAGAAAATACCAGAATATATCACATGTAGCAAGGCGAAGTATTCTATTGTGAAAAAGTTGTTATTTGTACATAAGTTTGTAAGTAACAATGTACAGTCATGACCTACGTGTTTTTTAGGTCACAGTCAAGAGTTTGAAAATCACAGATCTCAATTCACCTCTGCCATTCTTGGCAGTCAAGTTCCAAAATGTAATACTTTCTTAAGTATTTGCCTATTTACTTTGAAACTGCAGACTGCTTTTCTCTTAGCTGTAGCTATTTGGCCACTTTTGTTATCTTGTCTAACCTGATTTACAAATTAATAGGGTCCGAGTGTGGATTAACTAACTCGAGGCCAAACCTCAAGAAAAGTAATAGTCTTGACCTTAGATTGAAAAAAGCCCCAAAACGGCCAAATCGAGATTTGCTAAACCTACTAAATCCAACCAAAGCCCCGGCAGAGGAAGGAAGTGCCAAGCCAAGCCTCTTGAATAAGAGAATTCATTGTCTCCTAGAAGTCTGTGCTCAGAAAACCTGGAAAAGAGTGAGCCAGAAGATGATCTAGAAATCCGAAAGTGCTGTGTCTCTCAGGCTCCTCTTGTCTGCAGGTAGCCCGGTGGGAAGGGCTTTGAAGGCGCCAAATGCCACCTGCATCCTCCTGTCAAGGCCTGGTTAGCGCGTGGCTGGGGGGATCCAGGCTTGCTCGCCGGGCCTCCGTGGAGCACCTTGCTGGAGTGTTTGTGCAGAACTTCTCTCAGCACTACGTAGCTGTCCTCTCGCTTGGGGGAGGGGAGGGGACAAACGGGGGATTCCAGGCCCCCTTATCTCGTGCTGAGTGCCTCCACTAACACCAGCAGTGCCAAAGTACACAGGATCAAGGAAAATAGTGTAGAAAATTTGATGTAGACAGTAATAAAGCATTTTATAATGGGATTTTAATTGGCCCCATGGAAAAAAAAAAAGTTTGCTCGTTCTGTAAGGAGCCATATTTGTGGTCACTTTCGGGCTTCGTGGTTCCCACTTAGAAAGTCGGCCTCTGCCACAGACCTTGGAAGTGGTGGAGCCGATTTTCTGAGTGGCAGGCCGGTGCATTTTCCTGAAGTCCTTCACATGGGGCGTGAAGCCCAATATAAACAAGTAAAAATGCCGTGGCAGGTTGGCACAGAGACCTTTGTGGCCATTTATCTTCCTATTTGGGTTGGACATACTTACGGTGTTTGCAGAACTCAGGGTGCCCTTGGACTAAGAAGCAAGCTAAGGTTGTAATTTTGCTGCTTTTTTTTTTTTTTTTTACTAGTGTTTTTTGAATTATGCGTAGAGTCCCTGGGATTCTAATACTCCTGGGATTCTCAGAGTCTCCTACTATTCACTGTTATTGGCAAGAGCGCGGGGGATTGCCTTTTCCAAGCAGCACGTTGGGGCTACTTTGAAGCCAGCAAAATTGATTTTCAAGTCAAGTTTACAGTGCCAAATTCAACTGTGCTACTTTCCCAAAAGATTTCCTGACTTCTTTTATATCTGTCAATCGTTAAAGTAATTAACTTTTCTAATGTGCAGATAAGGAAGTAACTATTAATATTTTGTCTCTTCTGAGAAATTGTGATCTGACTTTTGGATGTGCACTTACATAGAAACACTTAGGGATTAGCTGAAATAAGAGCTCAATTCCATCTAGGATTTTTTTCTTTTGAGAAGATTATTGTCCTTTTTTATTAAGAGATTATGAATATTTTAAAATAAGTATAGTCTAAAGCGCCAAAGAGAGTAAAGAACTCCTTCTATAACACAACATTTTAACCCCCAAATCATATCTGTGTCCTATTGGAATCAGAGATGACCCAGGATAAGTTTAACTTACGCCAACAAAAATTAAACTTTATCCAATAGGATTACATTTCTGAATAATCGCTGTAATTTTAATTTTTCCGATATAGATGAAGACCTAGCACTGGATGGCAGTTTTGACCAAGACCTAAAAAACTATCACAAACTCCAGTGGGAAACAGAATTCAAACCTGTGGCACAGCAGCTTCTAAACAGAATTCAGAGTCATCACACCTTCCTGGAACCCCTGCCTATTCCTTCTTTCTAACAGATGCAGCTTAACAACAGAAACAGGAAGTCAGGTCTCCTTCATTCTTGAGCAGTGGTAACAAACACGAACATTTGTTTTTCTGTATTGGCAAATATTGAAAGTTTTTCAGATACTGATTTTAGGGAGTAGTCTAAGGATTTTAAAAGAAATAAGCATTTTTTTCTCATTAGGTATTATGGAAAAATGAATATAAATGTACTTTCTGCTACGAGAAATGTAAGATGAAAATATATCCATGGTTTTTCTAAGTAAATGACTTTTTCTTCTATTCTCTAGTCAATACTTCAGTTCTAATCTTAAAATCCCAATTTAACAATTCTGGAATTTAAGTGTTTCTCAGTTCAGTAGTTAAATGAACTATGCGATGAAGAAATTAGATTTTTGTATATAGGAAGAATGGTGGTCAACACTATGAGGAACACATTCCTGCATAAACATCTGTACTAATTCTTACATCCTCCAATAATAATTTTCTGGTTAGGTACTAGTATTTTTCTGGTTTTATTAAGAGCAAGAGTAAGCAGAAACATTTAGAAAAGACTACTTTGGGCAATCTACTCTTTATTAAATAAGTAAAATAAATGGAAAAGGGAGTATCTTACCTCTTTCTTCTCATTTGAAATAAAATGACCAGACCAGACCGTCCTTCCTAATTGTAATTTTCTGTGACTAGGGAGGTGATATAATGTCCTAGAAAGGGTCTAGGCTTAGGTATATGGCAGATCTCCGTTTGAATCTTAGCTATCTCCTGCTTCGGCCTTGGGCAAACAACTTAATTTCTTTAGCTTCAACTGTAAAATGGGAATATTTTATTATAGTTTAGTTTGGAAAAAAAAAAAACATTAAATGGGCAAATTGCCTAGCACAGTGTCTGATGTGGTTAGTAGGTGCTCAATAAATAACATTATGATGGTGATTAGTTTATTAGTTTGCCATTCTTTGCAGGGTAAGTTTGGCCATTGAATAAATGATAAAAACCAAAGAAACTGACATTATCCTATATTAGCCAAGTGAAGATTTGGAAATAAAAGTAGATATACTACTCTGCTCGGAGAAAAGCTGTTATTAATGGCTCTTCACCCTGCAAAATGCCAAGACTGATGGGAAGAAGGCAGGCATGCAGGTACCCCAGACTGGATGGCTCTCAAAGACCAGTAGAAAATACCTAAATTTCCAGGAAGAAATAGACTTTCGTAGGGCCCTTCTAGTCTGGGGCTTGTCTCTGGTGAGGACTCAGCAAAATCCCCTGGGGACACGCCTTATTGTATAGCGTGATGGGCTCATCTCTCAAAACCATTTAAGGATCTAAGTGTTTTTACAATTTTTAAATTTTTTTTTTATCCATGGCAGGCTATATATTCTACTTTCAGTGAAAAAGATTAAACTAGGGGCGCCTGGGTGGCTCAGTCATTAAGTGTCTGCCTTGGGCTTAGGTCATGATCCCAGGGTCCTGGGATCGATTCCCACATCAGGCTCCCTGCTCAGCGGGAAGCCTGCTTCTCCCTCTCCCACTCCCCCTGCTTGTGTTCCTGCTCTCGCTGTCTCTCTCTCTGTCAAATAAATAAATAAAATCTTTAAAAAAAAAAAAAAAAGATTAAACTATTTCCCCCCCTAAAAGAGCCCCCTCAGTATTTATAACTAATATAATTCATGGTGGAATACTACTATACCTGTTCTCCTTCATATAAACTCCTCATGGTCAGACTCATAGGCAAGCTGGACCTTTTGGAGCCATCTATCTGCCCCCCCCCCTTCTTAAGATTTTATTTTTTAAGTGAGCTCTACATTGAACATGAGACTCGAACTCCCAACCCTGGGATCAAGAGTCGCATGTTCTACTGACTGAGCCAGCCAGGCGCCCCTGCCTTTTTAAAAAAGTGATAAAAAACACGTAACATAAAATTGACCGTACTATTTTTAAGTGTACAGTTCAGTAGCGTTAGGTATATCACATTGCTCTGCAACAGAACTCTAGAACTTTTTCATCTTGCAAAACTAAAACTCTGTATCTGTTAAAAAAAAAAAAAATCTCCATTTCCTCTTCCCCCCCCCCCCCCCCCAGCTCCTAGCAACCTCCATTCTACTTTGTTTCTATGAATTTGCTTAGTTCAGATACTTCACATAAGTGGAATCATACAGTATTTGTCTTTTTGTACTGGCTTATTTCACTTAGCATAATGTCCTCCAAGTCTGTCCATGTTGAAGCATGTGACAAGATGTTCTTTTTAAAGCTGAATAATATTTCCTCGTATGTAGATCCCATATTTTGTTTATCCAGTCCTCGATCAGTGGGCATTTGGGTTGCTTCTACCTCATGGCTATTGTGAATCATGCTGTTTTGAACATGGGTGTATAAATAGCTCTTTGAGATCCTGCTTTCAGTTCTTTTGGGTATACATCCAGAAGTGGAATTACTGGATCATATAGTAGTTCTATTTTTAATTTTGGGGGGAATATTTATACTGCTTTCCACTTAGGCTGCACTGTCTTACATTACCACCAACAGTACACAAAGGTTCGAATTTCTTCACATCTTTGCCAACACCTGTTATTTTTTTTTATAGTAGCCATCATAAGGGGTGTAAAGTGATATCTCATTGTGGTTTTGATTTGCATTTCTCTAATAATTAGTGATGTTGAATATCTCTTCATACATTTGTTGACCGTTTGTATATCATCCCTGGATTAATATCTATTCAAGTCCTTGGCCCATTTTTTAGTTGGTCTATTTGGGTTTTTTGTTGTTGTTGAGTTGAAGGAGTTCTTTATATATTCAGGGTATTAACCCCTTATCAGGTAGGTATATGATTTGTAAATATTTTCTCCCATTCCATAGGTTGCCTTTTCACTCTGTTGATTGTACCCTTCGATGCACAGAAGTTTTTTGCTTTTTTTTTTTTTTTTTTAAATAATCTCTGCGCCCAACGTGGGGCTCAAACTCATGACCCCGAGATCAAGAGTTGCATGTTCTGCCAACTGAGCCAGCCAGGCACCCCATTGATGCACAGAAGTTTTTAAGTTTGATGTGTTCTGTTTGTCTAGTTTTTTTTTTTTAACCTTTGCTTTTGGTGTTACATCCAATAAATCATTGACAAATCCAATGTCCTGAGGCTTTTCCCGTTTTCTCCTAGGAATTTTATTGTTTCAATTCTTACATTTAGGTCTTTAATCCATTTTAATTTTTGTGTATGATGTAAGGTAAGGGTCTAACTTCATTCTTTTGCATGTGGATACCTAGTTTTCCCAGCATCATTTGTTGAAGTGCAGTCACTTCCTCACTGAACATTCCTGGTACCCTTGTCCATCATTTGGCTATATGTGTGAAGGTTGATTTCCGGGCTTTCTGTTCTGTTCCATTGCTCTATATGTCCGTCTTTATGGCAGTACCACACTGTTTTGATTACTGTAGCTTTGTAATATGTTTTGAAATCAGGCCATGTGAGACCTCCACCCTTTTTTTTTTTTTTTTTTTTTTTAATGGAATATAGTTGACCTACAATATTAGTTTCAGGTATACAACATAATGATTCAACAATTTACATTATGAAAATACTCACCAAAGTAAGTGTAGTTATCTGTCACCATACAAAGTTATTATAACATTGACTATATTCCCTATGCTGTACTTTTCATTCCCATGATTCCTTTATAACTAGTTTGTGCCTCTTAATCCCCCTTTTTAAAAGATTTATTAGAGAACACGTGTGTGTGTGGGGGGAGGGGCAGAGAGGGAGAGGAAGAGAATCTCAAGCGGACTCTGCTGAGCACAGAGCCTAACATGGGGCTTGATCTCCCAACCCTGAGATCATGACCTGAGCTGAAACTGAGAGTGGGAATGCTTAACCAACCAAGCTACCCAGGCGCCCTCCTCTTAATCCCTTTCATCTATTTTGCCCATCACCCCATGTCCTCAACTCTGGCAAGTACCAGATTATTCTCTGTATTTATTGGTCTGCTTCTGTTTTTTTGTTTGCTTATTCATTTGTTTTTAAGATTCCATATGTAAGTGAAATCATACAATATTTGTCTTTCTCTGATTTATTTCACTTAGCATAATACCCTGTAGGTCCATCCATGTTGTTGCAAATAGCAAGATTTCATTTTTTTTATTGCTGCATAATATTCCAGTGTGCGTATATATACCACATCTTCTTTATCCATTCATCTATCAGTGGATGCTTAGGTTGCTTCCATAACTTGGCTGTTGTGAAAAATGCTGCAACTAACATAGGGGTGCATATATGTTTTCCTTTTCTTTCTTTCTTTTTTTT
This sequence comes from Phoca vitulina, assembly GCF_004348235.1. NCBI lineage: Eukaryota > Metazoa > Chordata > Mammalia > Carnivora > Phocidae > Phoca > Phoca vitulina. Next base: position 51,419,575 of record NW_022589712.1, on the reverse strand, counting down.
TTTAGTGTTTTCCTTTTCTTTGAGTAAATACCCAGTAGTGAAATTACTTGATTATATGGTATTTCTATTTTTAATTTTTTAAGGAACCTGCATACTGCTTTCCATAGTGGCTGCCCCAATTTACATTCCCACCAACAGTGCAGGAGGGTTTCCTTTTCTCCCCATCTTTGCCAACACTTGTTAGTTCTTGTCCTTTTGATAATAGCCATTCTGAGTGGTGTGAGGTGATCTCTCATTGTGGTTTTGATTTGCATTTCCCTGATTAGTGATATTGAGCATCTTTTCATGTGTCTGTATGTCCATTCTTTGGAAAAATGTCTATTCAGGTCTTCTGCCCATTTTTAAATTAGATTCTTTGGGTTTTTTTGGTGTTGAGGTGAACGAGTTCTTTATGTATTTTGGATATTAACTCCTTTTTGGATCTATCATTTGCAAGTATCTTCCCCAATCAGTAGGCTGCCTTTTCATTTTGTTCATGGTTGCCTTCACTGTGCAAAAGCTTTTTAGTTTGATGCAGTCCAGCAGTTTATTTTTGCTTTTGTTTCTCTTGCCTGAGGAGACCGATCCAAAAAAATATTACTAAGACTGATGTCCATGAGTTCACTGCCTATATTTTCTTTTAGGAGTTTTATGGTTTCAGATCTTACATTTAGGTCTTTGATCCATTTTGAGTTTATTTTTTCTGTATGGTGTAAGAAAATGATCCAGTTTCATTCTTTTGCATGTTGCTGTCCAGTTTTCCCAACACCATTTATTGAAGAGACTGTTGTTTCCCCATTGTATATTCTTGCCTCCTTTGTCATAGGTTAATTGACCATATAAGTGTGGGTTTATTTCTGGGCTCTCTATTCTTTTCTATTGATCTATGTGTCTGTTTTTGTGCCAGTCCCATACTGTTTTGATTACTTTATAGTATAGTTTGAATCTGAGGTTGTGATAGCTTTGTTCTCCTCAAGATTGATTTGGCTATTTGGGATCTTTTGTGGTTCCACACAATTTTAAGATTATTTCTTCTAGGTGTGTGAAAATACTAATGGTATTTTGATAGAAATTGCACTGAATCAGTAGATTACTTTGGGTAGTGTGGGCATTTTAATATTTTTCCAGTCATTGAGCATGGTATATCTTTCCATTTATTTGTGTTGTCTGAAGTTTATTTCATCAATGTCTTATAGTTTTCAAAGCACGTATCTTTCACCTAGGTATTTTATTCTTTTTGATGCAATTGTAAATAGGATTGTTTTCTTCAATTTTCTTTCTGCTTGTTGTTATTAGTGCATAGCAATGCAATAGATTTTTGCATATTTTATATCTTGAAGCTTTACTGAACTCATTTATTAGTTCTAATAGGTTTTTGGTGAAGTCTTTAGGGTTTTCTACATATGGTATCATGTCATCTGCAAATAGTGAGAGTTTTACTTCTTCCTCACCAATGTGGGTGCCTTTTATTTGTTGTCTGATTGCTGTGGCTGGGACTTCTGGTATTATATTGAAAGAAAGTGGTGAAAGTGAAAATCCTTGTCTTGTTCCTGATCTTAGAGGAAAATATTCAGTTTTTCACCATTGAGTATATTAGCTGTGGGTTTGTCATATATGGCCTTTATTATCTTGAGGTATGTTCCCTCTACACCCTCTTGTTGAGAGTTTTTAATCATGAACAGATGTTGAATTTTGTCAAATGTTTTTTATCCTTCATTTTCTTAATGTGATGTATCATGTTGATTTGCAGATATTGAGTATCCTTGCATCCCTGAGATAAAGTACACTTGATGGTGATAAGTGACCCTTTAAATGCTAAGATTTTGCTAAGATTTTGCTGAGGACGTTTGTATCTATGTTCATCAGGGATATTGGTCTATGATTTTCTTTTTTTGTGGTGTCTTTGGTTTTGGTATCAGGTTGTGCTGGCCTTATAGACTGAATCTGAAGCATTCCTTCTTGTGTTTTTTGGAATAGATTGAGGATAGGTATTAGCTCATCTTTAAATGTTTGGTAGAATTCACCTGTGAAGCCATTTGGTTCTGGATTTCTTTTTGTTGGGAGTTATCTGATTACTGACTAGTAACTAGTAATCAGTCTGTTCAAATTATCTATTTCTCCTTGATTCTGTCTTGGAATATTGTGTTTCGAGGAATTTATCCATTTCTACTAGTTCGTCCAATCTGTTGACATAGAGTTTTTCCTAATAGTTTCTAATTATCTTTTGTATTTCTGTGCTGTCAGTTGTAACTTCTTTTTTATTTCTGATTTTATTTTTGAGTCCTCTCTTTTTTAACTGATGAGTTTGGCTAAAGGTTTATCAATTTTATCTTTTCAAAGAATCAGCTGTTAGTTTAATTGATCTTTTCTATTTTTTTAAGTCTCTACTTATTTCCACTCTGATCTTTATTATTTCCTTCCTTCTATTAACTTTGGGCTCTGTTCTTTTTCTGATTCCTTTAGGTGTGAGGCTAGATGGTTTATTTGAAGTTTTTCTTGTTTCTTGAGGTAGGCCTGAATTGCTATAAACTTCGCTCTTAGAAATGTTTTTTGGGGGGCACCTGGGTGGCTCAGTCGTTAAGCGTCTGTCTTCGGCTCAGGTCATGCTCCCAGGATCCTGGGATCGAGCCCCGCATCGGGCTCCCTACTCGGCAGGAAGCCTGCTTCTCCCTCTCCCACTCCCCCTGCTTGTGTTCCCTCTCTTGCTGTGTCTCTCTCTGTCAAATAAATAAATAAAATCTTAAAAAAAAAAAAAAAAAAAAAAGAAATGTTTTTAGTGCATCCCGAAGATTTTGAACCATTGTTTCCCATTTTTATTTGTCTCCAGGCATTTTTTTTTTTTCCTTTTGACTTCTTCATTGATCCACTGGTTATTTAGTAGAATGTTTAGCCTCCCCTTATATGTGTGTTTTCCAGTTTTTTTCTCGTAATTGATTTCTAGTTTCATAATATTATGGTCAGAAAAGATGCTTAATGGGATTTAAATGTTAAATTTGCTGAGATTTGTTTTGTGGCCTACCATGTGATCTGTCCTAGAGAATGTGTATTCGGTATTTGGATGGAATGTTCTGTATATATCTGTGAAGTCGTTCTGGTCTGTGTCATTCAAAGCCACTGTTTCCTTATTGACTTTTCTGTCTGGATCCTCTATCTATTGATATAAGTAGAGCATGAAAGTCCCCTACCGTTATTGTATTGCTGTCAATTTCTTTCTTTATATCTGTTAATATCTGCTTTATTTATGTGCTCCTAAATATTTAGATATTTACAATTGTTTTAGATATGTTACAATTGAATAGATATTTAAATTGTTTTATCTTCTTGTTGGATTGATCCCTTCATCATTATGTAATGCCCTTCTTTGTCTTTTGTTATAGTCTTTGTTTTAAAGTCTATTTTGATGTAAGTATTGCTACCCTTGCTTTTGTTTTCCACTTCCATTTACATGGAATATCTTTCTCAAGCCCTTTACGTTCAGTTTTTATGGGTCCTTAGATCTGACATGAGTCTCTTGTAGGCAGCATATAAATGGATCTTGTTTTTTTAATCCATTCATTCTTTTGATTGGAATATTTAGCTCATTTACAGTTAATTAACATGGCAATAGGTACATACTTATCAATAATTATTTTCTCATTGTTTTTGTAGTTCTGTTCCTTTTTTCTTTTGTTCTTGTCTCTTGTGATTTGATGACTTTCTTTAGTCTTGTGGTTGGATTCCTTTCTCTTTATTATTTGTGTATCTATTATAGGCTTTTGGTTTGTGGTTATCATGAGGCTCAGATAGAACATCCTCTGTATATAGCAGTCTATATTAAGTGAATGGTTGCTGAAGTTCAAACACATTTTAAAAGCACTACATGTTTACTCCCTGCATGTTTTATGTATATGATGTCATATTTCACATATTTTTATTTTGTGTATCCCTTAACTAATTTTTATAAATATAATTGATTTTACTACTACTTTTTGTCTTTTCACCTTCATGCTAGTTTAATAAGTGATTCATCTATATCTTTATTTTTTTTTTTAAAGATTTTATTTATTATTTGACAGAGAGACAGCTAGAGAGGGAACCCAAGTAGGGGAAATGGGAGAGGGAGAAGCAGGCTCTCCACTGAGCAGGGAGCTCGATGTGGGGCTCGATCCCAGGACCCTGGGATCATGACCTGAGCCGAAGGCAGATGCTTAACGCCTGAGCCACCCAGGTGCCCCTCATCTATATCTTTTTATATTTGCTTTTACCAGTGAATTTTTTCCTTCCATAATTTTCTAACTTCTAGTTATAGCCTTTTCTTTTCCATTTAAAAGCATCCTTTTAACATTTCTTCTAATGTTTAGTGGGATGAACTCCTCTAACTTTTGTCTGGGAAACTCTTTATCTCCTTCAATTTTGAATGATAACCTTGCCAGGTAGAGTATTCTTGGCTATAGGTTTTTTCTTTTAGCACTAAATGTATCATGCCACTCACTCTCTTTTGGCCTGCAAAGTGTCTGCTGAAAAAGCAGCTGATCACCTTATGGGATTTCCCTTATACATAACTTTTTTTAAAAAAGATTTTATTTGAGAGAGAGAGAGCGAGAGAGGGAACACAAGCAGGGGGGTGTGGGAGAGGGAGAAGCAGGCTTCCCGCCAAGCAGTGAGTCCGATGCGGGGCTTGATCCCAGGACCCCGGGATCATGACCCGAGCCGAAGGCAGACGCTTAACGACTGAGCCACCCACGCGCCCCATCCCTTATACATAACTATTTGCTTTTCTCTTGCTGCTTTTAAGATTCTCTCATCTTTAATTTTCAACATTTTAATTATTATGTGTCTTGATATGGACATCTTTGGGTTCAACTTGTTTGGGGCTCTCTCTGATTCTTGGGCCTGAATGTCTGCTTCCTGCCCTGTGATAGGGAATTTTTCAGCTATTATTTCTTCAAACAAGTTTTCTGTTCCTTCTGAGAAATTTCCTTCTGAGACTCCTATAATGCAAAGTCATTATTCTTGATGTTGTTGCAGAGGCCCCTTAACCTCTCCTCATTTTTAAAAACTCTTTTTTCTTTTTGCTGTTCAGCTTGGGTACTTCCCATTACTCTGTCTTCCAGATCACTGATCCTTTCTTCTTCATCCTTTAATTTGCTGTTGATTTCCTCTAGGGTATTTTTCATTTCAGTTATTATATTTTTTAGCTCTGATTGGTCCTTTTTTGTATTTTCTATCTCCTTGTTGAAGTTTCTCACTGAGTTTGTCTACTCTTTTCTCAAATCTGGTATCTTTATGACCATTACTTTGAATTCTTCATCAGATAGATTTCTTATCTCTGTTTTGCTTTGTTTTTTTTCCTGAGATTTTTGTCTTATTCTTTCATTTGGAACATACTGCTCTGTGTTGTCATTTTGTCTGGCTCTCTGTATTTGTTTCTATGTATTAGGTAGGTCAGCTACATGTACTGGTCTTGAAAGGAGTGGGCTTATGTAGACAGCATCTTGTGAACCCCCATTCTCCCTGGTCACCAGAACCAAGTGTCCTTGAGGTGTCCTCTGTGTGGGCTGCATGTCCCTTCCTGTTATGACACAACTGCTGTGTGCACACTGGTGGACAGGGTCGGCTCCCAGTGTGGCTGGTTGTGATGACTGGCATGACTATTGCAGGTGCACTGTTGGACAGATTTGGCCCCCTGGTGTGGCTGGCTGCAATGACCAGTGTGGCTATTGCAGGCAAACTGGTAGGCAGAGCTGGCTCCTGGTGTGGCTGGCTGCAATGACTGGCATGACTATTGTAAGCATGCTGTGCTGGTGGGTGAGGCTGGCTCACCTCTTTCCCAGGGAAGGATTTGCTTTGGAGGGGTGCCCACTCAGTGTGCTGGGGCACTAGTGACTTTTGGGGGATGCTGGTCCCAACAGAGGCTACCTGCCAGCTATGGTGGGCAGGAGCCATTTTTGGAGGGATGCCTGCTGGGGTGGGTCCTCAAAGAAATGCCAGGGCCACATGAGCATTACTAGCAAGGTAGGTGGAAAACAATAGAACTGGCTCTTGCCAGCATCTGGACAGCTAGGCTGAAGGAAGGCAAGAAAAATTGGTGCCTATTTACATTTCTGTTCCTGGAGAAAGCTCCTACAGATCTCTGCCTCTCGGGCACACACCATAAAATTAGTTAATCAATCTCTTTCACGTATAATCCAAGCACTTTTCAAACTGCTGTTTCTGTGCTGGGTCTTGGACAGAGTCATAAACTACTACCTCTTTAAGAGCAAAGTCTTAGTTTCCTCTAGCTCTCCAGCTCTCCTGGAGTTAAGCCTCACTGATTTTCAAAACCAGACATTATGGAGGCTTGTTTTCCCAGTGCAGGTCTTCAGGGTTGGGCTGCCCAATGTGGGGCTTAGTCTCTTTGCTCCACAGGGAGAACGTCTACACCTGTGATATCCCCCCTGCTATGGGTGGCTATCTTGGAGGTTTCATTCCTGACCATGTCTCTTCTCCTCCTACCTTTCTCAGTGTGTGTTCTTTGTCTTTCATTGTCCAAGATGTGTTCCACCATTCTTCAGGTCACTTCCAGGGTGAGTTGCATTATATGTAGCTGTTGCCTTGGCATGTCCATGAGAGGAGGTAAGCTCAGGATCCTCTCATTCTTCCATCTTCCTGGAATAAGCCAACTCTAGAACGTTCTCTGGCTCTTGGGGGTCCTTTGAGACTCCATATGAATTTTAGGATAGATTTTTCTATTCTTGCAAAAAAGGGCATTTTCAGAGCTTGCGTTGAATCTGTAGATTATTGTAGATATATTGACATCTCAACAATATCCTGAAGTCTTTCAATCCATGACCATGGATGACTTTCCATTTATTTGTGTCTTCCTTAATTTCTCACAGCAGTGTATTGTAGTTTTCAGGGCACAAGTCTTACACCTTCTTGGTTAAACTTATTCCTAAGTGTTTATTCTTTTTGATGCTATTGTAAATGGAATTGTTTTCTTAAGTTTCTTTTCAGATTGTTCATTTTTAGTGTATAGAAAGCAACTGATTTTTATGTGTTGATTTTTGTATCTTGTAACTTTGCTGAATTTATTAGTTCTAATGGGTGTGTGTGTGTGTGTGTGTGTGATCTTTAGGGTTTTTTGCATATAATATCATGTCACCTGCAAACAGATAATTTGACTCTTCCTTCCTTTCCAATTTGAATGCCTTTTCTTTTTCTTGCCTGATTGTCCTGGCCAGGACTTCCAGGACAATGTTGAAGTGGTGAGGGTAGTCACCTTTGTCTTGTTCCTGATCTTATAGGAAAAGCTTTCAGTCTTTCATTGAATATGATATTAATTATAGGCTTTTCATTTATGGGCTTTATTACATTCAGATAGTTTCCTTCTAATTCTATTTTGTTGAGTGGTTTTAATCATGAAAGGGTGTTGAATTTTATCAAATGCTTTTTCTGCATCAATTGAGATAATCATGGGTTTTTTGTTTTGTTTTGTTTTTGTCCTTCCTTCATTCTGTTAATGTTGTGTATTGTGTTGATCATTTGTAGTATGTTGAACCATCCTTGCATTCCAGGAATAAATCCTACTTCATACTTCTCATGTGCTGTTGAATTTTCTTTGCTAGTATTTTGTTCAGGATTTTTGCATCAGTATTCATCAGGGATAGTGGTCTGTAGTTTTCTTGTTATATGTCTTTTTTTTAATTTTAAGCTTTTAATTCCAGTTAATGTACAGTGTTATACTAGTTTCAGGTGTACAATTTAGTAATTCAGCATTTCCATATATCACCCAGTGCTCCTCACAACCAGTGCACTCCCTAATCCTCATCACCTATTAAGCCGATCCCCCCCCCACCCACCTCCCTTCTAGTAACCATCTGTTTGTTCTCTGTAATTAGGAGTCTGTTTCTTGATTTGTGTCTCTCTCTCTCATTTTTTCCCTTTGCTTGTTTTTTTTATTTCTTAAATTCCACATGAGTGAAATCATATGGTATTTGTCTTTCTCTGACTGACCCATTTCACTTAGCATTATATTCTCTAGCTCAATCCATGTTGTTGCAAATGGCAAGATTTCACTTGTTTTTATGGCCAACTAATATTCCATTGTGTGTGTGTGTGTGTGTGCGTGCACGCACGCGTGTATACACACCACCTCTTCTTTATTCATCATTTGATGGACACTTGGGCTCTTTCCATGATTTGGCTATTGTAGATAATGCTGCTATAAACATAGGAGTGCATGGATCCCTTTGAATTGGTGTTTTTGTATTTTTTTGGTAAATACCCAGTAGTTTGATTGCTGGATCATAGGGTAGTCTATTTTTACTTCTTGAAGAAACTCCATAATGTTTTCCAGAGTGCCTGTACCAGTTTGCATTTCTACCAACAGTGCAAGAGGAACGGTTCCCCTTTCTCTACATCTTCACCAACACCTGTTATTTCTTGTGTTGTTGATTTTAGCCATTCTGACAAGTGTGTAGTTTTGATTTGCATTTCCCTGATGATAAGCGAGGATGAACACTTTTTCATGTGTCTCGTGGCCATCTGGATGTTTTTGGGAAAATGTCTTTTCATGTCTTCTGCCCATTTCTTAATTGGATTATTTGTTTTTTGGGTGTTAAATTCTATGAGTTCTTTATATATTTGGATACTAACCCTTCATTGGATATATCATTTGCCAGTATCTTCTCCCATTCTGTGGGTTGCCTTTTAGTTTTGTTTCCTTTGCTGTGCAGAAGCTTTTCATTTTGATGTAATCCCAATAGCTTATTTTTGCTTTTGTTTCCTGTGCCTCAGAAGACCTACCAAAAAGTTGTTACATCCTATGTCAAAGAAGTTAATGCCTGTGTTCTCCTCTAGGATCTTAATGGTTTCCTGTCTCACATTTAGGTCTTTAATCCATTTTGAACTTATTTTTGTGTATGGTGTAAGAAAGTGGTCCAGTTTCATTATTTTGCATGTTGCTGTCCAGTTTTCCTAACCCCATTTGTTGAAGAGATTGTCTTTTTCCCGTTGGATATTCTTTCTTGTTTTGTCAAAGATTAATTGACCATATAATTGTGGGTTTATTTCTGGGTTTTCTGTTCTGTTCCATTGATCTATGTGTTTATTTTTGTGCCAGTACCATATTCTTTTGATTACTACAGCTTTGTAATATAACTTGAAGTCCAGAATTGTGATGCCTCCAGCTTTGCTTTTCTTTTTCAAGATTGCTTTGGCTATTTGGGGTCTTCTGTGGTTCCATACAAATTTTAGGATTGTTTGTTCTAGTTCTGTGAAAAATGCTGTTAGTATTTTGATAGGGATCACATTAAATATGTTGATTGCTTTGGGTAGTATAGACTTTTTTTTTTTTTTAAAGGATTTATTTGTTTCAGAGAGAGAGTGAGAGAGAGCGTGCTCATGAGTGTGAGTGGGGGGAGGAACAGAGGGAGGGGGAGAGAAAATCCAAGCAGACTTCACACTGAGCACAGAGCCTGACATGGGGCTCAATTCCATGACACTGAGATCATGACCTGAGCCAAAACCAAGAGTCAGATGCTCAACTACTGCACCACCCAGGTGCCCTGGGTAATATAGACATTTAAACAATATTTGTTCTTCTAATCCATGAACATGGAATGTCTTTCCATTTCTTTGTATCTCCTTCCATTTCTTTAATCAATGTTTTATGGTTTTCAAAGTACAGGTCTTTCACCTCTTTGATTAGGTTTATTCCTAGGTATCTTATTATTTTTGGTGCAATTGTAAATGGGATTGTTTTCTTAATTTCTCTTTCTGCTGCTTCATTATTGTATAGAAATGCAACAGATTTCTGTAGATTGATTTCTGCATCCTGCAACTTTATTGAATTTGTTTATCGGTTCTAGCAGTCTTTTGGTGGTGTTTTTGGGTTTTCTATATATAGTATCATGTCATCTGCAAATAGTGAAAGTTCTACTTCTCCTTACCAATTTGGATGCCTTTTATTTCTTCTGTTGTCTGATCGCTGTTATAGGACTTTCAGTACTCTGTTGAATGAAAGTGGTGAGAGTGGACATCCTTGTCTTATTCCTGACCTTAGGGGAAAGGCACTCAGTTTTTCCCCATTGAGGATGATGTTAAGTGTGGGTTTTTAATAGATGCCCTTTATTGAGGTTGTTCTCAGTAACTACTTTGTTGAGGGTTTTGAATGGATGTTGTATTTTGTCAAATGCTTTTACTGCATCTATTGAAAAGATCATATGGTTCTTATTTTTAATTGATGTGATGTATCAGATTGATTGATTTGTGACCATTGAACCACCTTTGCAAGCCAGGAATAAATCCCACTTGATAATGGTGAATGACTTTTTTTAATGTATGTTGAATTTGGTCTGCTAATATTTTGTTGAGGATTCTTGTATCTATGTTCATCAGAGATACTGGCCTGTAGTTCTCTTTTTTGTGATGTCTTTATCTGGTTTTGGTATCAGGGTAATGCTGGCCTCATAGAATGAATTTGGAAGTTTTCCTTCCTTTTCTAAGATTTTGTAGTAGTTTGAGAAGAATAGGTATTAACTCTTCTTTAAATGTTTGGTAGAATTTGCCTGTGAAGCCATCTGGTCATGGACTTTTGTTTGTTGGGAGTTTTTTTTTTTTATTACTGATTCTATTTCTTTGCTGGTTATTGGTCTGTTCAAATTTTCTATTTCTTCCTGTTTGTTTTGGTAGTTTATATGTTTCTAGGAGTTTATCCATTTCTTCTAGCTTGTTCAAATTGTTGGCATATAGTTTTTCATAATATTCTCTTACGATTTTTTGTATTTTTGTGGTGTTATTTCTTTCTCATTTGTGATTTTATTTGGTCCTTTTTCTTTTTTTCCTGATAAGTCTGGCTAGAAGTTTATCAATTTTGTTGTTTGTTTGTTTGTTTTTCCCAAAGAACCAGCTCCTGGTTTCATTAATTGTTCTATATCTATATATCTATATATCTATATCTATATCTATCTATATATGTTTTTTTTTTTTTAGTTTCCATATCATTTATTTCTGCCCTAGTCTTCATTATTTCCTTCCTTCTGCTAGTTTTAGGTTTTGTTTCTTTTTCTAGCTCCTTTAGGTGCAAAGTTAGGTTTTTTTATTTGAGATTTTTCTTGCTTCTTGAGGTAGGCCTATATTATAAACTTCCCTCTTAGAACTGCTTTTGCTGCATCTCAAAGGTTTTGGACCTATGTGTTTTAATTTTCATTTGTTTCCATGTACTTTTTAATTTCTTCTTTTATTTCCTGATTTACCCATTCATTGTTTAGTGGCAGGCTATTTAACCTCCATGTATTTGTGGCCTGTCCAGATTTTTTCGTATGGTTGACCTCTAGTTTCATAGCATTGTGGTCAGAAAAAATGCATGGTATGATTTAGATTTTCTTGAATTTGTTCATGTTTGTTTTGTTGGCTGATGTGTGATCTATTCTGGAGAATGTTCCATGTACACTTGAAAAGAATGTGTATTTTGCTGTTTAAGGATGGAATGTTCTGAATATATTTGTTAAATCCATCTGTTCCAGTGTGTCATTCAAAGCCTTGTTTTGTTGATTTTCTGTTTAGACTGTCCTTTGCTGTACATGGGTGTTAAAGTCCCCTACTATTGTATTACTATGGATTAGTTCCCTTATGTTTTTTATTGAGTGTTTTATGTATTTGGGTCCTCCTATGTTGGGTGAATAAATATTTACAATTGTTATATCTTCTTGTTGGCTTGTCCCCTTTATTAGTGTATAGTGTCTTTGTCTTTTGTTACTGTCTTTGTTTTAAAGTTTCTTTTGTCAGATATAAGAATTGTTATTCCAGCTTCCTTTTGACATCCAGTGGCATGATAGATGTTTCTCCATCCTTTCACTTTCAATCTGCAGGTGTCTTTAGGTCTAAAATGGGTTTCTTGTTGACAGCATATAGATGGGTCTTATTTTTTTTATCCATTCTGTCACCCTATGTCTTTTGATTGGAGTGCTTAGTCCATTTACATTCAAAGTAATTATTGCTGGATATGTATTTATTGCCATTTTATTACTTGTTTTCTGGTTGTTTCTGAAGATTTTCTCTGGTCCTTTCTTGTCTTTCATGTTTGGCTGATTTTCTTTAGTGATATATTTGGATTTCTTTCTTTTTATTCTTTGTATATTAGTGTTTTTTGATATATAGTTACCATTAGGTTTGTATATAAACCCTTCTGCATACAGCAGTCTGTATTAAGTTCATAGTTGTTTGAGTTTGAACTCCTTCTTTTCTCCTCTCCTTCCCATGTTTTAGATATATGTTATTATATTTTATATCCTTTTTTGTGAGTTTCTTGACTGATTTTTTTTTTTTTTTACAGAAATATTCATTTTTATAGCTTTTGTGTTTCCTACTTCTATACTGTCACTTTTGGTCTCTCCACTGAGTCCCTTCTAATATTTCTTGTAGAGCTGATTTCGTGGTCATAAAGTCCTTTAGTTTTTGTTTGGGAAGCTCTTTACGTCTCCTTCTATTCTGAATGACAGCCTTGCTGGATAGAGCATTATTCGCTGCAGATTTTTCCCATTTAGCATTTCGAATATACATGCCACTATCTTCTGGCTTACAAAGTTTCTGTTGAAAAATCTCCTGGTAGCCTTATGGGTTTTTCCCTTGTAAGTTAATGACGTCTTTTGTCTTGCTGCTTTTAATTTTTTTCTTTATCACTCTATTTTGCAAATTTAATTATAGTATATCTTGACGTGGGTCTGCTTTTGTTGATTTTGTTGTGGGTTCTCTGTGCCTCCTGGATCTGGATATCTGTTTCCTTCCCCAGATGACGGAAGTTTTCAGCTATTATTTCTTCAACTAAATTTTCTTACCCCTCTTCTCTTCTTCTGGGACTCCTATAATATGAAAATTGTTAAATTTGATGCAGTCACTGAGTTCCCTAAGTCTATTCTATTCTCATTTTGCATAATACTTTTCTCTCTCTTTGTTGAGCTTGATTACTTTCCATCACTGTCTTCTAGGTCACGAATTTGTTCCTGTGCTTCTTCCATCCTGCTGTTCGTTCCATCAAGTGTGTTTCTAATTTTGTTTATTGTGCCCTTTATCTCTGCTATATTATTCCTTATCTCTGTGTTAAGGGTTTCATTCATGTCTTCTACTCTTAAGTTCCGTGAGTATCGTTATGCTCATTACTTTAAAATCTCTATCAGGCATGTTCCTTATATCTGTTTCATTTAGAACTCTGGCTGTGGCCTTGGCTTATTCTTTCATTTGGGATAAATTTCTCTCCTTATTTTGTCTGCTTCTCTCTCTGTTTCTGTGGGTTAAGAAAGTCAGTTGTGTCTTCTGCTCTTGAAAGTTGTGACTTTATGAAGAGGTCCTGGAGTGCCCTGCAGTGCAGTGTCCCCTGTTTCCCAGAACCTGGCACTTCAGGACAGCATCCTATGTGTGCTGCGTATGCCCTGCTGTTGTGCATGAGTCACTCTTCCTTTCAGTGCAGTTGTCTGCACTGACTCTGCCTGTTGTGGGCTATGCTTCCTCTCTGTGGTGTTAGAGGGACCCAGGCAGGCCAGCTCGGAGGGAGTGTGCCTGCTGGGGTAATTGGAAACAGGGTGGCAGTGTTAGCAAAATTTGTGCTGGGCCACTAGTCCTAAGTTGGAAGCCCGGAAGTGCTGTGGTGGCTGAGGGCTGTGTGCCCCGGTGGAGGTGTGAGGCCGGGCATGGTCAGCCAATGCAAGAGGGTGTTTGGGGTTGCCCAGCTGGGCAGAGTATGGCAGTTGGGCACAATGTGCAGGGGCAGCTGAGCACCTGGTGGCTGGGTGGGGCACTCGGGTGGCTTAACAAAGTTTTCCCTGGGCCCAGGGCTGAGACTAGCAGGCTTGGAGCTGATGAGTCCTTAGGAGAACCCATGGGCGTGGTACACTGCTAGCAGGTTAGGTAGAAAGTGTTTGTGCAGCCCCAGCCCCGCAGGTGGCTCTATGTTTATGTTGGGGGCACGGGGAGGAAAATGGCGCTTGCCAGCTCCCTTGTTTTCGAAGAAGTACCCCAACATGTTCCAAAAGCAGTATGAACTGATCTGTCTCCTGTTTGCCCCCAGCATTGTGTAAACTGCTGTTTTTATGTTACCTCTCCACGTAGGCTGCTGTCTCTTTAAGGGTGGTGACCCAGCTATCACTTGCCCTCCTGGCTTACCCAGTGCTGAGTCGGCTGTACTTTTAAAGCTCCATGTTTCAAGTCCCACTGTTTTGTTTTGTTTTGTTTTGTTTTAAACGACAGCTTTATTGAGATATAATTCACATATCGTAAAATTCACCCTTTTAAAGTGTACAATTCAGCAGTGTCCTTTTTCTTTTTTAATTCTTTATTTAAATTCAATTTAGCTAACATATACTGTATTAGTGGTTTCAGGGGTAGAATTTAGTGAATCATCAGTTGCATAGAACACCCAGTGCTCATTCCATCAAGTGCCCTCCTTAATGTCCATCACCCAATTATCCCTACCCCCCACCTCCCCTCCAGCAACCCTGTTTGTTTCCTAGAGTTCAGCATCTCTTATGGTTTGCCTCCCTCTCCATTTTCATCTTATTTTATTTTTCCTTTCCTTCCCCTATGTTCATCTGTTTTGTTTCTTAAATTCCATATATGAGTGAGATCATATGGTAATTGTCTTTTCTTACTAGTTTATTTTGCTTAGTATAATACCCTCTAGTTCCATCTACATTGTTGCAAGTGGTAGATTTCATTCTTTTTGATGGCTGAGTAATATTCCTGTGTGTGTGTGTGTGTGTGTGTGTGTGTGTGTGTGTGTGTGTATGACATCTCCTTTATTCATTCATCTGTTGACAGACATCTGGGCCCTTTCCAGAGTTTTTGCTATTGTGGACATTGCTGCTATAACCATTGGGGTGCAGGTGTCCCTTTGGATCAGTACATTTGTATCTTTGGATAAATACCTAGTAGTGCAATTGCTGGATCCTAGGGTAGCTCTATTTTCAACTTTTTAAGGAACCTCCTTACTGTTCTCCAGAGTGGCTGCACCAGTTTGCATTCTCACCAATAATGTAAGAGGGTTCCCCTTTCTCCACATCCTTGCCAACATCTGTTGTTTCCTGAGTTGTTCATTTTAACCATTCTGACTGGTGTGATTTGGTATCTCATTGTGGTTTTGATTTGCATCTCCCTGATGCCGAGTGATGCTGAGCATTTTCTCATGTGTCTGTTGGCCATTTATATGTCTTCTTTGGAGAAATGTCTGTTCATGTCTTCTGCCCATTTCTTTTCTTTTTTTAAAGATTTTATTTATTTATTTGACAGAGAGAGACACAGTGAGACAGCAAGAGCGGGAACACAAGCAGGGGGAGCAGGGGAGGGAGAAGCAGGCTTCCCGCTGAGCAGGGAGCCCAATGTGGGGCTCGATCCCAGGACCCTGGGATCATGACCTGAGCTGAAGGCAGACGCTTAATGACTGAGCCACCCAGGCGCCCCCTCTTCTGCCCATTTCTTGACTGGATTTTTTGTTTTTTTGGTGTTGAGTTTGATAAATTCTTTATAGATTTTGGATACTAGCCCTTTATCTGATAAGACATTTGCAAGTTCCACTGGTTTTACAAACTCACAGAATTCAGCCTCTCTGGGCTTTTGTTTATTTATTTTTTTTAAAGTAGGCTCCATGCCCAATGTGGGGCTCGAACTCATGACCCTGAGATCAAGAGTACCCCATTCCACTGATTGAGCCAGCCAGGTGCCTGTGCCCCTCTGGTTTTTAAAGCCAAATGTTATGGGGATTAGTCTTCCCCATGTGAGCTCTCTGGTATGAAGGCCTGTTTCTGTCTTCTTTGCACATGCAGCTTCCTCCCTCATGTGGACAGCCTTCCTCCACCTTTCTGACCTTCCTAACCTTTCAGAGGCAGCTTCTCTATATTTAGTTGTGGATTTTGTTCTGCCAGTCTTCCGACCACTCTCTAGTTTATTGACTTGGATGTGGATGATATCTATTTGAAAATGGGGGAGAGAATGAGGTCAGGGTCCTTCCACTCTGCCATCTTCCCAAGCTCCTCTCTTGTAATGTCTTTGTCTGGCTTTGGCATCAGGATAATGCTGGCCTCCAAATGAGTTTGGGAGTGCTCCCACCTGTTCAATTTTTTGGAAGAGTTTAAGAATTAGTGTTAATTCTTTAAATGTTTGGTAGAATTCTCCAGTGAAACTGTTTGATTTTGGGCTTTGTTGGGAGGTTTTTGATTACTGATTCAGTCTCCTTAGTAGATATAGGTCTGTTCAGATTTTCTATTTCTTCATGAGTCAGTCTTGGTAGGTTGTATGTTTCCAAATTATCCAATTTGTTGGCATAGAGTTGTTCATAGTATTTTCTTGTAATACTTTTTTGTTATATTGGTTGTAATATCCCCTTTTTCTTTTCTGATTTTACTTGAGTCTTCTTTCTTAATCTAGTTAAAGTTTGTCAATTTTGTTCTTTTCAAATAACTCTTAGTTTTTATTTTTTTCCCTCCCCTCCCCCCACAGTCTGTTTCATTTATTTCTGCTCTAAGTCTTATTTCCTTCCTTCAGCAAGCTTTGGTTTAGATCGTTTTTCTTTATCTAGTTCCTTGAAGTGTAAAGTTAGAGTGTTGATTTGAGATCCTTTTTCTTTAATATAAGGTTTTATAGCTATAAATTTCTTAGCACTACATCCCATAAGATTTGGTATATTGTGTTTTCATTCTAATTTGTCTTGAGGTATTTTCTAATTGCTTTTGTGATTTCTTCTTTGATGCACTGGTTTGAGAATATGTTTAATTTCCACATACTTGAGTTTCCAAATCTACTGATTTCTAGTTTTATTCCATTGTGATCAAAAAGTTACTCTGATTTAAATTTTTAAAAATTTTATTAAGACTTGTTCTGTGGCCTAACATGTGTTCAATCCTGGAGAATATTCCATATGCACCTAAGAATGTGCAGTCTGCTGTTGTTGCACGGAGAGTGTTCTGTAAATTTTTGATAGGTCCAATTAGTCTATAAGTGTTGTCCAAATCCTGTTTCCTTAGTCATCTTCTGGTTGTTTTACCCATTATTAAAAGTGAGTTATTGGATCTCCTACTATTATTGTGTTGCTATTTCTCTCTTCAATTCTGTTGTTTGCTTCATATATTTAGGTGCTGTAGTATTTGAAAATGTGGGAGAGACAAAATATAAGTGTTCTATTTTCATGGTGAATTGACTGCCTTGTCTGATAGTAGTATAGCTCCCTCTACTCTCTTTTGTTTACCATTTGCATAGAATTTTTTCTGTTCTTTCACTTTCAGCCTGTATGTGTCCTTAGACCTAAAGTTAGTTTTTTGTAGATAGCATATAGTTAGATTCTCTTTTTTATGTTATCTATTGAGCCAGTCTATGTCTTTTGGGGAATTCGATGCATTTACATTTAATATAATTACTGATAGGGAAGGAATTACTATTGCCATTTTGTTAACTGTTTTCTGTATGTTTTATAGCTTTTTTTGGTCCCTCATTTCCCCTCTTTTTCCTTTGTTTCATTAAATTTTTTGTAGTAACCTTCTTTGATGTCCTTCTCATTTCTTTTTGTGTAAATTCTAGACATACTTTCTTTGTGGTCAGCATGGGGATTATATAAAAAAAAGTCTTAGTTATAAAAATTTGTTTTAAACTGATATCTTGAATTACATACAAAAACTCCACTCCTTTACATTTCTGGCCACCCCCACTTTGTTACTGATGTCACACATTATGTCTTTATATATCTTGTACCCATTAACATAGATTTATATTTTTTATGCTTTTGTCTTTTGAATTCTATACAAGAACTAAAAGCGGATTTATGTGCTCAAATTACAATAATACAGGTTTCTCTATTTGTTACATATTTACTGTTTCAGATAATTTTATATTTTCATATGGCCATGCATTGCTCTGTAGCATCCTTTTGTTTCGACCTAAAGGATTTACTTTAGCATTTCTTGTAGGGTGGGTCTAGTGATAATAAATTCCCTCAGATAAATTCTGGGAAAGTCTTAATTTGTCTCCTATTTGATACGGTATTCTTAGTTGGTAGTTTTTTCCTTTTAGCACTTAGAATATGTCATTCTACTGCTCTCTGGCCTATACAATTTTTTTTTAAGTAATCTCTATACCCAACATGGGGCTTAAGTTCATAACCCTGAGATCAAGAGTCACATGCTTCCCCCACTGAGCCAGTGACGTGCCCCTCTGGCCTGTAAGGTTTATGCTGACAAACCTGTTGAAATCTTGTAGATGCTCCCTTGTACAAGACAACTTTCAGGCTTTTTTTCTTTTACTTTCATCAGTTTGATAATAATGTGTCCCACTGTGGGTTTCTTTGGATTTTTCTTAGAATTGTTGAACTTCTTGAATTAGTATGCCCATTTCTTTCCTCAAATTTGGTAAATTTTCATTCATTTTTCCTCTAAATAAATTCTCTGCTTCTTTTGCTCTCTATTCTCCAATAATGTATATTGATCTGCTTGATGATGCCCTGTAAGTCCCTTAGGCTCTCTGCACTTCATTTTTCTTTTTGTCTCCCTGACTTGATAACATCAAATAACCTGTCTCCAGGGTCGCTGGTTCTTTCTTCTGTCTGATCAAGTTTCCTATTGAGCTCCTCTAGTGAATTTTTCAATTCAATTATTTTCTTCAGCTCAGAATTTGTTCTTTATAGTTTGTTTCTTTGACAACAATCTCATCTTGTGTGCTTTCTTTCTTTGTCAATCTTGTTTTCTTTTAGTTCGAGTATCTTTAAGGCAATTGTTTTAAATTCTTACCAGTAAATTCAGAGATCTGCATTTCTTTAGGGTTCGTTTCTGGAGATTTTTGTGTTGTAGATTAGGCCATGTTCCCTTGTTTCTTTATATGTTTTGTGAACTTTGTTGGGATTTGGGCATTTGAAAAATAGTCACCTCTTCCAGCTTGTACAGACTGGCTTTGCCCATCAGCCTAGCTAGAAGTTCTGGAACCTCTCAGACCTTTTTTGGGCATGTATCCCGAGTTTGTGTGTATAGTTTCATTTCAGGATATACATCTGCTTTTAACTGTTTGAATTTTCCTAAAAGCCTTGCCCCTGTTTCTTCTCAGGATTTTTCTGTTTCAGTTTTTATTGTATCTATACTCTCTTGCCACCTATGCAGTGCCTGCAAAAGTATAAACTTCATGCTGTTCTAATGCACTGGTGTGCTCACTTCTGTTTTCAGTGGCTTCTAATCAGCATCCAAACCATGCCACCACTCCCACTAGTGCTCCAAGTCAGGTCTCAAGCAGCCCCAAGACAAACCAGAGTGTTGGACACAAGGTCTACTTTTTTCTTCCTGCCCTGAGGGAGGAGCCAAGAATTGGGACTTTGTGCCATCCTCTGCCTATAGTAGAGAGAGGGGCTAGAATAAGTGTATTTCCATTAACTTTCCTACACTTTTTGGTATAGCTTCCTCCTGGTTTTATGTTTGCCTGGGTGCTGTAGCTCCCCAATTGGGTTCTAGAGTCTTCACAAAGGTATTTTGGTTCTGAGTGTTGTTGTTAACTCAGTGTCTCCATGGGAAACGAGGACCTGGAACTTCACTGGTGGTGTCATTTCCTATTCTTTTGGCTTTTGCTATCCCTTGATTGATACTCACTAGTCACAGATATGTCTTTCACAGTATCTTAATGATGGAAAACAAGCTTATCCAAGTTTTATTTAAAACTGATTTGAAATACCTAAACCATTAGAAAAATAAAAATCTCTAAGCTTTTAAGTGAATTTGAAATTATCACCATTTATATGAAGATAAACTTAAAAATTATGGTAAATACAGATGTATTTGGAATTTAATTCTTATAGTAAGAGATACTGAGTTAAATTTGGCCTAATAAAAAATTTCCCCAATTTTTACCACAAAACCTCTGATTAAAAAAAAATTGAACCTTGGAAACCTCAACCAGAAATCTTTTCATGATTTAAGTAATTTTCCTCTCGTGGGGGAGGGTTTTGGTATCCCATAGAGTATTCTATTTTACCTTCCTCAATTATTTTGTCAACTCTTAGTTTAAAAGATTATAGTAACATTACAAACCCTGTGTGTTTAATTTTGAGAAAACAGTCCGAGTAACAGGAAACACCTGTTCAATGAGAGATGCTGAAACATCAACTTTGTATCACAGGCATGCCTTTATTTAGGTATAAGCATAATTTTTTACCTGTTAAAAGTTTTCATTTCAACATGTGATTTCTAAGTGATTCTATAAGCTTCAGCAGACTAAGATAATGCATTCAGCTGATCTTGTTTTGTGATCATCCTACTACTGATTAGAACCTCTAGTAGAAATTTTGTATATTTAAGTGTAAAGAACCAAGACCAGAATAAGTAAAAATTTAACTATATCCAGTGTACCCTTACTTATTGGGTTCACCTGTATTGCTATAACTCAGCAGCAGACAGAAAATGGCAAAGGCATGATGCAAATTCATTGGGTAGGACCATGTATAATTGTAAGCTAATTAGAAATGGACTTATGTTTCTTTAAATATAAAATATATTGATAACAATAGTCTTGTCTTCTCACCAGGATATGTAACTTTGAAGGCAGGAACCACTTCTATTTAAGATTGTGCCTCCCTACTCTCATCCATAATTATAAATTTGTAGGCACTAGGTCGAGCTCAAATGTTTTGATGAGTAGCAGTTATTACAACAGCTTTGATTAAATTTAGAGCTCGATTTAATGATTTGATTTAAATTTGACAGTACCTTTTTGTTCTGTTGTCAAATTAGTCTTTGTTTCTAATAATTCTTTTTAAGATCTTATTTTTAAGTAATCTCTACACCCAATGTGGGGCTCGAACTTACAATTCCAAGACTGAGTCACATGCTCAACCAACTTTTCTTTTAAGGGGGTGGGAGAGAAGTTTAATACATTCACCAAGTTAAAGGACAACATACTGTAGATACTTTAGAAATCTAAACAAAATGTGAGGTGACCAACTAATGAAATTCACCAAATTTTGGTTAAGATTATTTTACAGTAATAGAATAACACCCATGCCTCCTTTTCTAAAAATTACAGCCAAAATAATTGAATACAACAATTCTAATTCTTTTTTTAAAAAATATTTTAGAGAGCACGAGTTGGGGGGGCGGGGGGGCAGAGGGAGAGGGACAAGCAGACTCCCTGCCAAGCTGGGAGCTGATATTGGGCTCGATCCCAGGACTCCAAGAAAGTCGGATGCTTAGCCACCTGAGCCATCCAGGCACCCCCAACAATTCTCATACTAGCTTACATTCAGTATTAAGCTGTGTGAACTGTCCTACATGGCAAGGTTCAACAGGTCTATAGATCAATTATTATGTGGGCCTGAGCCAGCCCAGTGTCCCCTGTTTCTGATAATAATTCTTATTTGAACTCTAAAACCTCTCAGTTCAAAAGGGACAAGGCATGAGACCAAAAAATAGTCTTAGATAAGATCCTGAAGGTGCACTCTTCTTTGTAACCTTTAAAAGGACATTAAGAGTTTGCTGTTTAAAAGTCTCTCATCTGATTACAGCATTATTTGTGAATCTACTTGGCTAATAAAAGTAAATAGAAACTCAGAATGGTAACTGGATGTGAAGTCATGACCTAAGAGCTTGAGACAGCACATAAAACTGGAGAAAAAATGATTCTTTATTGAAAAATACCAGTAATACTGACAGACTTCAAAAGCAATTCACGCTTCCAGAATACAAAGTATACTTAATACATTTTTTTCAAATATTTTTGCATTTCAAACAAAGCATTTTTGTAAATCAAATTTGACAACCTGACTAAAAATATTTTTCCAGCTTTATTATTTAAAGAGCTGCACAATCTTTAAAGTGGGGACCATGAGGTGAGCAGGAGCAGAGGGGCAGAATGCACCGGGGACTGCGCAGCAGTCTACAGCAACATTTCCCACAACTTCAGTGCTGGAAACAAAATACTGCACAAGACAGCTGCCCTCCAGTGTCACAGAATCTTGGGAAACAGCATATCAAAAGATAGCTAGCTTTTCTTATAATTTATACACTTTCATTTAAGATTGCTTTTTGAAGAAAATCTTTAAGAATGCCACTGGAGTTTAATTCATCCAATGAAAGAAATGAACTGTTACCATCGAAATGGTCTTTGCCTAGCTGTAATAATTCTATGTTTTAGATGCAAAAAATTAACACATATGCAAGTTTAATTCGAAACCACACAAATTAGGTACGTAGGCTCAGATAGTAGCAGTGTTCACTTTTATACTAATAGCTTAACTGGAACAGCCACTCTATTCATTCCACCAGCAGAAATAGCAGCACCAAGATCTAAAATTCTTTACGTATAAAAAGCTTATGTCATTATCCAAGTCCCATTCTTTGCATGCTCCAATTCTTGTTATTTAACATAAAAGCAACAGGATTTGGAGAGTTACTATTTGCTGTATTAAAACAGTTATACAGCATCTTGTACTGTCAAAAAGCAAAATACTGTGAACGGCAGCCCTTCTTCACAGCTCTACACTTGAAGCTGCCAAGCAGTCACTGCTCGTGCCAGCAGTGGTATTTCCACAGTAACATAGCAAAAACTAAAGGAATCATGGCACAATGGGTTTCTGAATTTTTATCTACCATTGGTCCTGGGGCTTAGTGCCATCCCCTCGTAGACTATGTCTGCTGATCATTCCATTATCTGTAATGGAGGAAAGGCATCAGGTCATATAGCGGGTGATGGCTCTCAGAGCGTAGAGGAGTTCTGCTTGCATCCTAGCTTCTGTAAGAAGCAGATTAACATGAACCTGAATATAAAAGACAACATTATTTAAGGTAGGGTTAAAAACATTCCCCATCAGTTTTTCAGTGCATCTAATAAACCCCCATTTTCTGTGTGCTCTGAATAACTTAGAAGTCTTGACTTTGTCTCAAAATGAAAGCCATCTAATGTTCTTTTTGGATCTCTTCTTGGAAGTTTGTTACATTTCAGAAAATCTAGACATTGCTTTATTAGAATACCAACTTCCCCTGCCAAATCATCATTTAATAATTTAAAAAGATGGCTCAAAGACCAGACATTTCTATCTTTAAACAACTAAAAAAGAGCTCTTGCAAAACAGTCCTCTTTCCCCCAAGCAGTACAGCCAGGCCAGCACTTCTGAGCTGGGGCCAGCCACCAGTCTTCCCTGTCTTTATTCTTTCACTCTAACACTATAATGAGGTTCCTTCCAAGGGATACCAGAGACAGATGTGCAAGAATGTTCTTCTCTGGATTCGAAGAGGTGATGGAAAGGATTTGAGGGCCATTAGATTAGCTGAAGGAGAATGAGAATCACTGCTAAGTTAAAGAGCAAACCACAATAGGTATGTACCTTCTCAGAGTGCTTAAACTGCCTCCAGAAGCTATCATACATTCTTTTGGTAACTTTTTCGGGAGTGCAAACAACAGTTTTGATATAAACTTTAAAGCTACGGTCCAATAGCTGGTTAATTTCACCATAGTCATAGTCATCATATCTGTTAAAAGACAAAATGAGAATTATTATATTTTCAACATATAGTCTGTTTTCTTATGAAAGTATGGACATTAATAGTAAATTCTTCTTCCCTCTCTGTGTAGGCAGCTCTGTCCTCCTAAATAACTGCTTTACAATGTTTAATTGGGGGTGGATGAGTGAATATAAAAGGATAAGAAACACAGAAGTTAGGGAGATGAACAGAAAAGTTTCCAGTGCCCAAGCAACAGTATATATTTATAATCATAAAGAAGCAAGCACACTGGGGAATGAGTATTGCTGAAGTTAAGAATTCCACAAATTAAACAATGTTTAACTACTGCAATGATATATAGATGGTAATCCACTTATGTAAATGAAAACAATTACAATTATCCCTTTTTTCCCTCATGTTTCCAGGAGTTTCTGGGATCAGATGAGGAAAAAAATGGTGGGGGGTTGGCAGACGACTATTCCAGAGGGAGGGAGGAGCTACAGCTGGCCTCAGCGCCCACACTCAGGACAGGCTGTTCTGCTTCAGGCCAAGACGGTTTACGCACCCGTGTCTGCTCCGCCCCCATGGGTGATGGCTTCTAGAACAGCCAGGGACTGAAGGCTCTTATTTGGTATTCAGTGGAAAAGGAAAAAAGCTCTTGCAAAGCTGGCTCTACTACTTTCTGGAGGCCGAGTCAATAGTCTGGTCACTGATAAAATGAATAGCAAAAGAAAGCCTGATTTTACAGCTAAAATAATCAGAAAGTCCTATAGTGTGGAGTTTGTGTGTATATGTTAGAGGGTGGTGTGTATGTATATATATATATATAATGGTTGCATTTCCTATTTAACATAATATGGCTGAATTACCTAACAGTCAGGACATGAAAGCTTTGCATTTTGATGATGTATCATGGGAGTAGGTATTCTTCAGAAGGAGCTTGAGAATAGCTAGGAGAACAGTGTAAGGGTATTAAGTTCCAAGAAGGAGATGATATCAAAGATGTTTGGTGACAAACTTTTCCTCTATGCTCTAGGACCAGCTTGTTTGCCCTCCCCTTCCCTGGAGGCATCTGTCATTTAACTCTTGTCAATATCCCTAACTCCCTCCTGCCTAGCTAGGACAGAGTGATTCATAAGCAGCATAAAAATAAGCTATTGGGGAAGGGATGGTTTTGAGTATTTGTATATGTGCTTCTGTGTGCGTGTGTGTTCCAAGCACCTGAGTAATTGAGCCCAGGGAAAAATATTTCTTTATAAACATAAGAAAACAGACTAACCTTATTCCAAACATGCAGTGAATATAGTTCCAAATAGCCCGTCTAAGCATTGAGGTATCGACATCTTTGTGCATTGCCATTGTATTATAAGTAAGATTGTAAGCAATGTGAAATTTTTCATCAATCAACTGTCCCACATCTGGATAAAGGCGATTTACTAAAGAATAGCCATGGTCTTCCCAGCAATAGTCCTAAATACAGAAAATAGAACAAATGCGAGTAATTAAAATGTAGCCAAGTATAGTTCTATGTCTACTGCTCTGTCATATGGTGAGATTACTGGCAGTTGGAATCCACTGCCTTTCCAGTGCATCCTAGTTCCCAGCTTCACTTGCAGTACACTCTGACGTTTTCATATTCTATACTGAAGCATGCAAGCTTTTGTAACTCAGTGAGTTTAAAAAACCAACGGAATTCCTTCTCTCTTACACACAGGCCACCCATTTTCAGCTTTCTCTCACTCACTCCTCATTCAGCATCCAGAGGCAACCTATCTTGGGAGTCCTCTCTCCTTTTCCATTGCTGCAGCTATTACAATGGTCCTCAAATTTTGTAAATTTTTAATTCAAAACCACCATCACTCATTCCTTTTCCTCATACCTCCTTTCTCTTAGCACTAAGTTTCCTAATTCGTTTTCCTACATTAAATCTTCCTGCTTCCTTTCTTTCTACCTCAAGCAAAATAAGCCCCTACACTATTATGTTGCTCTCATATTAATTTTCCTGGAACACCTCTTTGATATGCTATCACTCTGGTCCCAAAATCTACAAACCTGACCAATTTTAAACTAGTTTCCCACTAATCAGAAGTAGGAATCCTTTGCTTGAAGCATTCAGCAGGCCAGCCAATTTCTTTATGATTCCTTCCCTCACTCTCTCAACCTAAGCTCAATTATTGCCTGTAGTCTCCTCTGCTTTACAATGCCCATGCTTTTGGACCATTTAAATCTCTCAAATCCTAACTTCCTCCATAAAATTTCCAGTCCACACAATCTCTTCAATTCTATTATATTTCATGACACAATTACACTATCAAGTAGAAATATTCTGTAACTCTTCCTTGTGCCAAATTTTTATCCCTGTAAACACAATCCTCATCAACTGAGCAAAGAAAATCTTATAGGTCTCAAATTTTCCTGTTTCTGATAAGTTATTAACATTAGCCCTTCACAACAATTGAGGAAGTTGGAGTATCAACTCATCTGAATTAAATATTTACCGATCTATTTATACGATAGACTATTTAAAAAATATACTTAGGCTGCAGTGTTTCTACTAATAGATTTGATTGGAAGCAGTCTTACAAAGCTTAAACATAGAATAAATATTTGCTAATTAATTGATTCTCACCTTTTACTGTGGAACCAGAGAATATAGCTACTGTTGCTCCTGAGAGATGTTTGCAAAGCACTTTTTTTAGCGTCGTGCCTCCTACCAAGCAAAAACAAAGGAGCCTGGTATCCTAGAGGACCACTAGGTCCCTAAGTTTCCATGGACTCAATATATACACAATTGTACTGAGGAAGTTTTACTGTGTATTTCAAAGTTAGTGACTGGGGAGCTAAGGAAACTGGGTCTACCAACAATAATTCTACTCCCTAGATCACTAATTTTATTCACTCTAAGAGATAAGTACTAAGTAATTTTGGAATATGTGAATCCTCTCAAAGTTTAAAATTAAAACCCTCAAAAATTCTCATTGCTTCAAATAACATTCAGTACTATTTTAAAGGGAATTAGCATAGAAAATTAATCATGACAATTACAGTATCCTATCTGTAAGAACTCACCCAAATTAAAAACAAAACAAACTTACTCCCTCTAAAGAGAATAAAGCATTATCTTTCACTTCTGATTTTTTTCATCCTCTTTCCCTCCACCCACATATATATAACGCTTGAGTTGCTGGGGACATTTCTCTTGTCATCAGGCCTGGTGCATATCAGGGCCTCATTTTAACACTGGGGCTCAATAGGAATGGGGGAGAAAAACCAGTGCTACACATGCTACTATTATTCATTGTTTAGATATATTAGGAACTTGAGTTTTAGCACACTACCTGGGAACCTAACCCACTATTGTAATTGAGTTTTATGGATGAATGTGTTTTGATTTCTGATCAACTGGTTTATAAACTTTAACAACACAATAAATATATTTAAGGGAACTGCCTGACATAGAAAAGTTACTTCTTTCTGCAACATTTTGTAATTCTCAAATCCAGGGGACTTTTCTTATTTTAAGTCAGATTGAAGTATTTCTAACCCGTCATGTGTATAACAGCAAGTCGCAATTTTACCTGAACTCGAAATGTTGGAACATGCATCCCATGTCTAGAAAAATCCTTATAGCCATAACTAGTATCCTCAAAGTGACGAGATACATCTCTTGCTGGTGTGACTTCTTCATCATCTGAAATAAACAAAAAAGCCACCGAAAGCTTTTCAAGTGAACAGGATGCTAGTTAAAATTCATTTTACCTACAACAAGTAAAAATAGGATAACCCTTTCTCTGACACTGAGTAATCAACTAAAGTCTTAAAACCATAAAGAGAAATAGCTTACTGACCAGTAAATAGAATGTAATAAGATTCTCTGTTATATTAGTGTCCTATAATATATCGTATGATCTAACACCTCAAAGGTCCTCAACAATTCTGGAATGGTGAATCATTTTTACAGTGTGTCCTGAACTGCTGCTCTTAGCCTTTCTGGATTATTTTCATGTTTGTTTGAAGACAATAGAAACAAAAAAAACCCTTTTCCTCAAGGAGAAATAAGATAACATCCAACCTTCATTTATACAAATTTGATTTTTTCTTTGCTATTAGGAAACTTGGTGCTTTTAACACATATACTCTTTATACCACTCTGTTATCAAAATACATTTTGAGATACTTTACCTTTTTTTCCTTTAAATTACCTGGTTTAAATATTAAATCCTATAGCCTCTACATAAAGGCCAAACATAAAGGATTCAACTTTGTTGTTTGTCTAATAAATAGCTCCTTTGCACAAATCATTGACTTCTAAAGCTGAAAAGCAACCTTAGGGCTTTATGAACTCAATTTCCTAATTTTAAAGAAGAGGAAAAAGTGAACATTCATATGTTAAGTGACTTACATTCACAAAGCTTATTGGCAGTAATTTTAGTACTAAAACTCAAATGTTCTCTTTTAGGCTAGTGCTATTTATACTATAACTTCCTTTTCTTGGTTGCCTGCTTTATTTGTAAGTAGGAATATCTATGCAATAATAGCCTCTCTAAAAGGAAAAACATTTGGATTGATGTTTTAAAACTTTTAAATTCTTTAAATAAAGTGGGCCTCTTTTTTTGTAAGCAACAGAAATTTTGATGACCAGGTAATGATTGTTTTTACCTGAAGAGAAGACAAACATGCTCTCTCTTTTTTCTATTTCAAAACGTGAAGCCATCTCTTCCTGACTTGCCTCTTCTTCATCTCGACATTCCTGTAACTGCCTCATCTTTTCCATGAGGGCTTCGACCTCAAAGAAGGAATCACTTACCTAAAGAGAAAATACAATTAATGTTACATATGTCAGAAAAAAGATGAAATTTTAAAATTTTCTTATTAAAATACAAGTTCTTGTGAAACAGACTTAACAGAATATAGGAAAAATAGATGTTATGATTTTTAAGTACATGAATAATTTAAAAAATGGAATTATTTTGACCTGTTACATATATAAATATGCAGATTTTAAAATAAAAATGATTTTAAGAACACATTTTTACCTTATAAAATTAGTAATGTCTTACTGTTAATGCTAAGTTTCAAGAATTAAAATTTAAAACTAATTAATATAAACAGAACTCCTCAGTTAGATACAAAGTATAAGTGGTTTTCCATCAACTATGCACATTGGGCGTATTGTCAACATGCGTCTATCATTTTCAAATTATAGTAATCAGCTCTAATTTACCAATTAAGAATGAAACCTATCCTTACAGGGCTGGAATTCTCCACCTGACCTCTGCAAATGGGTCCGGCAGCTGTCACTTGCTGGGATGACTATAGCAGTGACATCTGTAGTGACAGGTCTGACACATGAGGACTGGCCAAGTGGGCTTGAACTAGCCTAAAAATATATACATCTATACACTGCTGCATCCTTACTATGAAAGTGGGATCAAATCTGTGGAATTTATCTTATAAAACAGTAAGATCTTCCAATTTCAAATCCCAGTGTTCAAATACAAAACTAAAGTTTTCCCCATTATAAATATCTTTTACTAGGAATGTTCTTTCCCCTACTCTTACACTCTTTTCTTGGCTTACACCCACTGGTCTTTCAGGTGTCAGCTTATAGGTTTTTCCTGTCCTATCCCCCCATCCTGAACCTTGTCACCCTATTCTCACATAGCACTCTTTTTCCTTCAGAGCACCAAATACAATTTGTATTGTTATTGCATGATACTGGTTTAATGTCTGCCTCCCTCAGACCAAACCTTCATAAGGGCAGGGGACCTGTCTGTTTAATTTACTAGTATATAGTCAGAGCCTAGCACAGAACCTGGCACATAGTAGATATCTGCAAAATATTTGCTGCAGAAAGCTTGTCAGGATAATTCTATATTAAGAGACAAATAAATAGTCTATACTACTAGTGCTTTATATTTTCATATGATCCTAACAGTTACACCAAAATACCCTATAGTAAGCACTTTCTCTCACAATTTCGTGATGGAAAGTGTTTCTATGATGTATTGAAGATTCTTCTGGTACATACATCTCCTTTATTACTCCTGAGACAGAGTTGGCAGCCAAATAAAAAAGGTCTGAAAAGGATTATGTTGCTTAAAAGAATGACCCAAGGTTTACAAAACCAAACCAAAGCAAAAAAACAACCAATCAAGGTTTCTGTCAACTCACATTATTCTTCATTATACTATTTTATCTACTTCCTTCTAAAACAGCCAAATTTTAAGTATTCTTAGGAAGGACAATTCTTGATAGATTTATAGTGAATTAAGAGGAAAAGGAGACAAAGTGTATTTCTTTTGCTCCTTGAATAATCTGTTAAAGTTGCTAGTGTAAAAAAAAAAAATGGCATTTCAATATTAAAATGTTAATATTGTATGAGGAAATTTTTTGGTTTTTTAGTATCTGTATCTGTAACTGAGTCAGATATCAGATATATACCTGAAGAATAAACTTTATCAACTCACTGACAAGTGCCATCAGTGTGGGGTGTAAACCTTTTAAAACAGCCAACTCAACATCTGAGAATGAGGACTTTACTAGAGAAATTTAAAATTTCTATTATTTTACTATTATCTCATGTAATAGAGGAATACCTAGAAATAGTCAAGTACTTTTTCTTTAGCCTCATGCTATTTTTTTTTTTCTTTTTACCCTTTTCCCCAAAAATTTTATTGGGGGAAAACTATAAAACATTTACAGTACAATGTTTACAGTCACAATTTGTAGTGAACTGATTCCCCAAAATACATTACAACTCAAGTTTACTTGTTATATTAAAAAACCTACTTCTAAGTAGTCCAGAGTACATACATACATAGTGCCAACTGTACCTACATACAAACTAAAGCTACTGCTCATTCATCTGCTGTCCAGGAAAGCATTCCTGCCTTTCTGCACACACACATACACACAAAGTACAAGTTTTGGAATTTTCTATAATGAAATAAGGCTTATTCATATACTCCATACCATTTTAGCATTAAGAGGTGGCCTCTTCACTTTATATGTATATATACTATATATATAAAGCGGTAAATATCTTTTCCTTTTGTGCAGTTAAACCCATCCTACATTCAAATTCTCTCAAGCACTAATAGACAAAATACTTGTTGGTTGAGGAAGATTTAAGGCAAGTTCTGGCCCCTTCTAAGGCCCTGTAAGACTCCCCCCGCCCCATTATTTTCTTTAGCTTTGTACTAAATCAAAGGTAGGGAAGGACAACAATCCAACTCCAAGCATCCTAGCAACTGACATATACTCTCCCTTAGACCATCTCATAACCCGTATATTTTAATAAATAATCAGTGGCCAAAGATGGGCCTATAATATTAATCCAGGTAGCTCAACAGAGGGTGAAACTGATGGTCTTGACCCTTGTCAGCATGGCAGTGATCAACTCTGGGGAAAAAAATATTTCCCTTCATGTGCTAATCTCACAATATGTAAATGCTACTTCTTACTTAGCACCTGATCAATGCCAGCTGGATTAGGCCTTTTACTTCTTTAGAGACATTTCATTTAAACCTCAACCTTGTGTTTGACCTTTATTTATACATGAAAGAACAGAGGCCCAGGGAGTTTAGGTAACTTGTCCACAGTCAAATATATACATTAAAGGTAATTCAAACTGTTTAAATCTGTTTCAAAGGAATAATATAACTGAGAAAAATCTATGCAAAGTATTCAGAAGACTGTGATGCTGTTGCTGTGATTTCTCTTTGGAAACATAACTAAATTTTCACTATAGCAAAAGAATGCAAAGGGAATTTTGACTCATTGTATTCAGGAAATTAAAACCTGCTTATAGAAAATTCAACTTCTAGTCTGTTTCAAAGGAATAACAAAATTGAGAAAATATAAAAGCCAGAGAAGGAATAGAAGTGAAAACATTTTAATAAATTTACATTCACTTTTATATATATTTGTGCCAAGTTAAACATGAAAAAGAATTTTAAAAGGAGAAATTTCCAGGTAAAGGCTGATTAAATCTTCTGGAAGATAATTAAGAAACCAGCCTGTTTCTTTTATGCAAAAGGAACGAAAAGAATGTGATCAGCATCAGGGAGTCTCGGACCACCTGCAGGGAGCTGCATGGTCTCAGCCTCCCCTCAACTCGATGCAGCACCCTTCCAACACTAGCTGGCTCTGACGGGGCACATGCTGACAGCTCCTGATCCTAAAATTACTTGAGGGTCTTAAAATTTTATATATCCCTTAGCACTAAACTAGTGCTGGGCATTTAGAGGAACCTGCTGAGTGAACAGATAGAGGGGCCTAATATCTCTATGGACTTCACAGGGTGGGTTTTCTAAGGAGTCACATGAAAAAATAATAAAACAGCAATTACTGTGATTAGTCTTATGATGATCCTGTAACAGATAATACTTACCGAAACATTTCCTGCTGAGTTGACCTGCATCTCATCCACACTGTGATTGCCATTTGTAATGTCACAGATGCAGTAGTTACTAACCGAAGGAGGTCTGAATGTGTGGCCACCATCACAATGAATTTCTGGACTGATTCCACAGCCAAATGTGAATGAGGCAAGAGAATGATAGTGTGTGAGGAGAACTACTGCATGTACCAGTTCTGCAAGGGACCAGCTGTGTTCTTCAGCTTTTAAAAGTCCCTTAAGAAAAAAAAAATGAGAACATATTTATATACTGGGTTATGGTGTTGGTAAAAGTGAATAGTTCATCTTGGTATTTAATCTATTTAAAACAGGATTAGTCACTATATAAAACCTGGAGTAAAATTATAATTTGAGACATGTAGAACCCAGAATTTGCTAAAATAATTTTTTATGAATTATGTATTTACAAATAGAGCTTAACGTAACCTGATAATGACACTTTCATTATTATTTTGATTTTCTGAAATCCTGATTTAAAAATGTAATACAATGCATTTTGCTTAAAAGCAGCTGCCATATTTCAGATGCTGGATTATGAATGCATTAACTGTTGTTAGTTCAAAGTCTCAATGCAAATGTATTTCAAGTGAAAGCTACTGTATAAAATATGCCCGTGTTTTTCTCTATTATCAAGCTTTCTCAAGGAATTTTAAAGACAGTAGTTTGAACAACTTGACTCTGAATATTCCTAAATCATCAAATTATATTTAAAAAATTATGCTCAAGGTAAAGGCTGCGATTTTTCAAAGCCTTACAAATCTATATCCCTTCTGCTTCATTACCTGTTTTATAATCTTGTATAATTTTACATTACTAGATGATACAATAGACACTACATTAATCATATTCAAATCTTATCTTAATAAGATGCTCCAATTATATAATATCTAAAATGTTCTATGAAATAGAAAGATAAGCCCAAATAAATGTTGTATTTTTAAGAATTTCTACTGCATTGGGCGCCTGGGTGGCTCAGTTGGTTAAGCGACTGCCTTTGGCTCAGGTCATGATCCTGGAGTCCCGGGATCGAGTCCCACATTAGGCTCCCTCCTCAGCAGGGAGTCTGCTTCTCCCTCTGACCCTCCTCCCTCTCATGCTCTCTGTCTCTCATTCTCTCTCTTGCAAATAAATAAAATCTTAAAAAAAAAAAATTAAAAAAAAAATTTCTACTGCATGGTAGTTACTTTTAGAGAATGTCAATCTACCTTTATTCTATTAATAAACAGAACCAGAAGGAACTAGTTTAAATGGCATTTGAAAAAGATAGACAAGATGCCATTTCACACCTATCAGAATGGCTAAAATCCAAAACACTGATACATCAAAATGCTGGTAAGGATGTGGAGAAATAGGAATGCTCATCCAATGCTGGTGGGAATAGAGACTGGTACAGCCACTTTAGAAGGCTGTTTCAGTTTCTTACAAAGCTAAGCACAGGTTTACCATGCAATCTAATTCCTAGTTATTTACCTGAGTTGAAAACTTATGTCCACAAAAAACCCCACAAAAACCTGTATGTGAATGTTTATAGCAGCTGTATTCATAATTGATCAAAACCATAAGTAACCAAGATGGCTTTCAAACAAACTGTGGTACCTCCATACATTGTATTATTCAATAATAAAGAAATGAGCCATCAAGCCCAGAAAATGCACAGAGGAATCTTAAATGCATACTGATAAGTAAAAGAAGCTAATCTGAAAAGGCTATATATTGTATGATTCCAACTATGTAACATTCTGGAAAAGGCAAAACTATTGAGTAAAATGATCAGTAGTTGCAGGGGTTTAGGGGTTCAGGGGAGAGAGATGAGTAAGTGGAGCACAGAGGATTCTTAGAGCAGTGAACCTATTTTATATGATAGTATAATGGTGGATGACATGCCTTTGTCAAAACCTATAGAACTGTACAACACAAAGAGTGGACCCTAATGTAAACGACAGACTTTAGTTAAAAGTAATATATCAATATTGATTCTCTGATTACAGCAAATATACCATACTAATGCTAGATGTTAAGAGGAAAGACGGGGGAGGTTGAAGGGGGTAGAATATGGGAACTCTGTACTTTCTGTGCCATTTTTCTGTAAACCTAAAATTGCTCTAAAAAATAAAGTCTATTTAAAAAAAATCTTTAAGTGACACCTAGATACATTACTTCTACTTACCTCAATATGTTCTTTGGTAATAAGCCAAGGTCTATGGGCTAACACTTTGTTAAGTTCTCCTAAATTTTGTAGTTTTTGAGGAGCATTCTCTAAACCATTAAGCCACTTGGGGTCCCCACCAACATGAAGGAAATCATTTACATGGAGGTTCACTAAGTAGGAACACTGATGTCTTGCTGCAGCCTGAAGAGAACAAAAAGATCACTCTAACTATAAATATTAAAATCTTCCTTTATAATGTGCAAAACAGCAAGTTTTTGATTAGTATGTTTGCAACTTTTCCATAAACTACAGAAATGCAGTTTTGTATGACGTTAAAAAAAAAAATCACATATACCATAGAAAGCACCTCTGAAATATCCCAAGAACAAACAAAATATCTGATAAAAGTATTTGAGTCTTAGAAATTGTATTTATATAACAACTTTCAGATCCTCAGATTAACAAACTTCAATTAAGGTGCCAACCATAAAATAACGGAGTATAATTTACAAGTTGAACAGGAGTAGCACCACTTATATCAATGTGAACTACTTAAAATAGTGGAATAAATCTTGTGTTCTTTATTCTCATTTAATGGAAAATGGTTCTTAAGAATATATAAAACATATTTCTTTTTACTGTTATACTTGAGAGTATACTTACTTAGAAAGAAGAAAATCACAACTACCTAACAGGAATCCAGTTAGAAGTCAGAATATAAGTATTTATCCCTGTGTTTAAAGCATTAACCATCTCTTAAAAAGATTAATAAAGGAGGCAGAAAGAATTTTTCACTTAATGTTTACAAACCATTATTCCAATGTAGTGCCGATAATGTAGGGGTAATGGCCCATCCATTTGCAGTAGATAGTGTTGAGTTTTTAGGAAACTTTCTAGATATTGTGGGTGAAAAACCATCACTAATGTAATGTTATCCAAACGACCCAAAGCAGCAAAAGAATCTGCAAACAAAGTATGCATCTGTGCGTCTTCACTCCCCACTTGGAGAATCTGTATAAAAGAGAGGAAAACCATGGTTACATAAATTGTAAACTGGTGTTAGAAAGCAGTGCATACCTATTTTCTTTAAGTGTCATCTAGAAGCAGGTTAAATTTGACTTGAGAGAGGTGTTATAACTCTGAAAATTTAACTCAATTGGTAGCAAGATAGAAGAACAAACAGTCACATATTATGTAGAAGGAGATAAACAACAAAGGTTGAACATTAAAGGCCATCTAGATAGGCTGCTTGCAGACTTGGCCAGAATCCAGAAAAAGCAGCAGATTTAGATTATCAAATTTGCAGAGCTTGCAAACAGACACTAAAGCCTTTCCCCTTTCCTTGTAACACCTACTCTCACTCATTTAAGGAGAACCAAAATTAATATCAAACAATCTTTGAAAACAAAGCATAGGAGCTTTTACATATTTAGAATTAAAGATCCAATCTTGCGTTGATACCAGTCTGTGGAGATGGTCAAGACCAAGTAACTCAGCTTATGGGCATACACCTAAACATCTAAATATAAGGAGATGGAGTATCACTGGTCAAAAACAAGTCTTACCGTTCCTTGATTAAATATGGGTGTTAGAAAAGCATCATGAAATACTAGAAATCAACATGACTATAACAGCTTTCTAATCCCACAGATTCACTGCCAAAGCATGATGATTAACTGTGATCAACTCTGCGTAAAACATGTTGTTGTTCAACAGTTGTTCAGATGCCAAGATGTGGGTCATGAAAGCTTTTCCTTAAAAGCATACGGTTCACTATGTGCTTTCACAAACAACATACCTCCTTTTCTGGGATGAATCTGCTTGGTCCGTATCCTAGTGGTCGAGGAATTCTAATTCCAAGTTCCTAGAAAAGAAAATTACACCATCTTAGGCCTCCAGCAGTAAACAACATGAACTGAGGCTACAGGAATGGGAGGGAAAAACAACCAGTTGAACAGACAGGCTTGTTTTGGTGGTTTGTTTTCATTGCCATATATACATACCAACTCCTCTGTTTGTATCACATAACTGACAAGCGCTTATAATATGACTAAAAACAAAAAAACCTGCTTGACTAAAACCAGAGTTTTACATAAAGTACTTGGCAGAAAGTCTAGAACAGAAAGTTCAGCACATAGCAACCAACCCTGTGGATTGTCAGTGATACAAAATAAGACCAATGTGTTTGTACATCCAAAACTCAACCAACCAAAACATCAATCCCTGTGTATCTTCTCAGGAAATGAAAAAGCCCTAACTTCTACCTATATATCTTAAACTGAAAGGAGTGTAATTATTATTACATCTATAATAACACTTCACAATAAGAGAAAAAATACTATGAAAAATAGAAAGTAGTTACTTAAATCCACAAAAGAGAAAGTACTGCAGGGCATGTTTTCTCTGTGGCAGAGTAAAACATTCTTAGAGAAACAAATTTTGTGAGTTTGCTTTAAATTTTTTATATACTATAATGTTATCAACTTTGCTTATATTTTTGAGAAGCTCAACTATTTAAGAAATAAAGGTTTTCTGCCCTTTGACATAGCAAATCTAGAATCCTATACTTGGAATCTACTAAAATCCTATATTTTATGTGACTGTATAGTGTGGTTAACAAAAACTGATAATCAAGCATTAGGGGCCCATCTTTTCCCCCAATACAGAGTGCTACAGCAACAAAACTAAAATAATACAACTTTTTTTTTTAAGGTTCATGTCTTATCAATTTCTTTCAAAAAAAAAAAACAAAAATTTCTTGAGTTTACACATCTAAATATCAACCCTTCCTTATATAATTACATACAAATATTATTTCTACCTTCTACTGCTTCCAAAAGTCCTTCAGGATGTTCCTTTCAAAGAAGAAAAAAAAGGGGGGGGGGCAGACAGAGATGGATATGTGGCAAAAATTCAAAAAATCTGATCCAAGTGAATGAAAACCTTTTGAGCAGAATGGATTTTTAAAAATTAAGCAGGCAGGACAAAACTGAAGAAAATCTTTATTGGGAGAACTTAAGACTTGGATTCAAAGTAGGCTATACTTGCCAACTAAATTTATGAAATATAGTTCAAAGGCATGTATTGGAAGCCAATGATGTCTTACTCTGGTTATTCCACACTTAGACTGAACATAGCAATGCTCTAACTCTACCCTTCATTAGAAGAGGCACTCAATTCACTGGTCTAGCCACGTGCATGTCTTGATTTTAATAGCCTATAAAAAAATGCAAGAAAAAACCCCACATTCCTGCTATTCAATACATCATCTTGGCACAAATGCAGCCATTTATATAAAACAATGACTCTATTAGCCTTTCTAACTGCTGAATTTCTGATCCAATTACATAGATGTCAAACAAAATATATTGGGCAAAATATTAAGGTTAAAATCAATATTTATTCCTTCTCATTTCTTCACTATCTTAAATAAAATGCATTTTAGGAAAACACCCATTTCAAGGGTTTATTATTCATTTTATACCTAAGAGACACTACTATTCTTGAGGCCTTAGTATATAAAAAGGTAGCATTTCAAATGGAGGAGAAATGGATTATTCAACAAATAATCTTGATACAACTAGATAGGCACTCAGAAAAAAAGTGAAGTTGCAACCATAAATCATACTTGACTCCACAACAAATCAGAGGTAAGTGTAAAAACAAAAACAAGAAAACATTAGTGTTAGAAGAAAACATTCATGGAATGAAGTTAGGCCTAAGAATGCCATAAAACCCAGACGTTATAAAATAGAAGACTGTTAAGTTTGATGACATAAAAGACTTTCACATGGGACAAATAAACATATAAAAAGTCAAAAGCAAACAGAAAACTGCAAAATATATCTGCAACTCCTATATCAAAAGGGCTAAACTTCTTGAATACATGAAGAAAACCAGAAAAAAAAAAACAAATCAGAAAGAAAACCCCCAATAACCTGATAGAAAAATGAACAAAGGACAAGGACAGTTCAAAGAAAAGGAAATACAAATGGCTGAAAAATGATCAACCTCATAATAAAACTTCAAGTTAACTACACTGAAATACTATTTTCACCTAAAAGATTGCTTAAGATCAAAAGTTTAATAACAGGCTGTGCTAAAGAGGAGGTGGATAAATAGTCATTCATTACTTACACATTTCTGATGGGAGTGTTCTGAAATGTGAGGAAGTAAGATCAAGAAATACATAAGTATAAACTACTACAACCTATAGAATAGGGAAATTTGAAATAATGACTGAAATTAAAAAGTCAGAAATCCTTGGAGTCAACAATTTCATCTTAAATGTTAACCCGTACTCACAGAAATGTATGTAAAAAGACAATAACTGCAACATTGTTTCTAATAGTACAAGATATAAAACAACCTAAGTACTCAACAGGACTGTTTCAATGTAGTATGACCATAGACTAGAATAGCATGTAGTCCTTACAAAGAATGAAGCAATTCTACATGAGTTGGCTTTAAAAGAATCTAAAAGATACACATTGTGTGTGTGCCTGTGGGGGTGGCGGGGAGCAAAGTGCATAATATGTATGTATTATGTTATTATCTGTAAGGAGAGAAAAAAATTAGCAAGTCCATTTCTAGGACTTTATTTTACAACTACAGCAACATGTGGGTGGCATATACATATTTTTAATAATAAGACTGATAGCACATGGGCCTTAAGACAAAGAAGCTGAATTATATTATTTGGTTTTGTTTCTATACCAAAAATATATTGAACTATCATAAAATAGCTTTAGAATTCCAAGAAACTGGCTATCAAAGTTTCAGAAATGGAGTATTTTCCTATAGGTATGGGAAGGGTCTCTCCCAATGGTCCTATATAATTCTCAAGTCTGTGAAAGTCCACCCCTACAGTCAAATTTAGTGGTTATGTTGGTATTACTGTCTGCCTATTCCTTGCCTTCAATGGGCAAAACCTTCCTTCCTGGTTCCTTTAGAAATATATTCTTTTAGAATGAAAAACTATGTGTTTCAAAGCAAGATGTTAGTCAAAAGCAAACATTCTTGGGAATGGATTATAGACCCATTATGCTAATAACCTCTTAGTGCTAAGATCCCATTAATTCTTTGATGAGGTACCAGTCTGGCAAGAAAGCTGGAGACAGAAAGTAGAAAAACTGAAGAAAGGAAAGGAATGGAAAAAGTCTCTGACATTTGAGATTTCAATTTCATTATTTTACTTAAGGGTAGTTCCAGGTAAAATAGAATTTTACCCAGCTCACACTTAGACTACCAGGGTAAACTTCTTACCAGGCTGAAGAGGTTGTGAGAGGTTTGTGTCATGTAAAAGCAGAAAGGGAAATGGTAGGAAGGAAAAGGAGAGGAAGTGAAAGAAAAGACTGGGGCAAGGGGAGAAGGGAGACAGCCATATACTTAAAAAAAAATCAAGTCTTTCCCAAAAAGAGTTGATCAAAACTGATATAATGGGAAACAGTGCTGTTCTAGACTCACATCAATTTATTATCCTATATTTGAAGGCTAGACTCAAAAAGATGTCCTTTGTTCTCCTTCTTAATAGACTAGATACATGAGAGGGATACAAGAAAATGACATGATGAACTCTAAGACTCCATTCCAATTTATCCTAGTCCAGATTCAGGCAGGAAGGAGATCATCTTACAAATTATTTATATTTTTATATATATATCAAATGATATATATTTATATAACATAGTTATAAATATAAAATAATTACATATAATGTTTTATA
This sequence comes from Phoca vitulina, assembly GCF_004348235.1. NCBI lineage: Eukaryota > Metazoa > Chordata > Mammalia > Carnivora > Phocidae > Phoca > Phoca vitulina. The sequence goes on along the minus strand of NW_022589712.1, from coordinate 51,379,892 downwards.
AATATATGTACACAATTTGAAATCAAGTCCCTAGCTCAGTTAGTATTAGTGAGTGGTGGAGGTAGATGCTGAATCTCAGAAATCTGGTTCCAGAGTTGGTGTCTTTAATTACTACTTTTTGGAGCCTCTTTAAAAGTTTTTGATACCTTAAAGGTCCTTTTGGATATCACTGTTGTCATACAATAATATTCTTGGTTTCTAAAAGGTTAAAAGTTTCAATTTTCTGGAAAATTCATTTTTGAAACACTTCTTTTCCTAGTCAACATGATAAAATTACTAACTACCCTATTTTCTAGCAGGTACTGATTTAAAAAAGGCACTGCTGGTCTTTAACAGGGTGATCATAAGCCAAACGAACTGTATTTCATAACTTCCTAAAGGTTACTTCAATTATGCCTTATCTGTAGCTGTTAAAGAAAATGAATTGCAGACTTTGAACAAATTTTGGCCAATCCAGATTCTAAGAGGCAGAACTGCCAACAGCAAAAGGCCTTGTTTAAAAAGTAGATGTAGATGCTAATCACAGCACAAACCTCACAGGCTCTCAGTGAAGGTGTGGCTGGAAAAACTAACATGGAACTAACAGTTCTCTCCTCTCAACAATCCTCCTAATCAGCATTTTGAAAAAGAGAGCAACAGCCTCTGCCATGACAACACTGCTGCAAATCTCTGAAATAAGATCTATTTCTTCATTAGTGTATAATATTAACACACTCATTTTCAGTATATGAAAATTCTTAGCAAATGTTGACAGTATCACAGAAAGACTATATATGTATTGTATCACTGTATGAATCAGTGTTTGTACACTAGAAGTACTGTTCTAATAATTTCCAAATGTATTACAGATACATTTATGAATCTATAGCAATATCCTTAAGTGAAAGAATGAATGATTTGCCACAAATGCAAAATAAAAGCATTTCTTGGCTTTTGGTGTCTACCCACTTGCAAAACTAGTTGAAAAATAAATATAATTAGATCATTTGAATGATTTTTCTCACTGCACTTGGGGTACTTCTAAAAAACTGTCTAGATGTTTTATACCAATGACCACAGTACTGATATTTTGATTTTAAAAATTATAAAAGCAGTATGTGCTTTCTGAAACACACTTCAACCAGGCAACAATAAATTGTGTGACATGTGAGAGCTGCCACTCCACTCTCCCTTCTTCAGGAGAACCCCTGCTTATAGATGGGTCCTAGCCTTCTGACATTCAAAAATTTTAAATAGAAATGAAGAGATGCAGAAGTGTTGTTAAAAAAAAAAAAATCCTGCTATAAAAAATGTACTGGTGCTTCTTTTAAAATTGTCATTAACTCTACTTGGGAACTTAGAAATATTGAAAGTTCAGGTACCTCATTTTCCAGTATCCAGTCTTCTATGAAATACATTCTAAAAAATAACCCACGGACTTCAAATTACTAGATTTGTAAGGCTGACTTAGCCATATGTGTATTCTATACTTTAGTCAGGAGTTCCATCCCTGAAAAGTGTTTCATTTTAAAGCACTATGGAAGCTTGCTATTTGAAAGAGTCATGTTATTCTTTTGTAAAGTGAAGTTTTCCTATAAAGCACTACTTCCTAACTTATTTTCTCACATGCTGGATGTGTTAAAAATAAAATACAACTCTACAGCCGCTTCCTAGCTTCCTAAACACAATCCCATAAGCACTGTGCAAGCTAAAATGTATCTCTTTATCTTCCAGTTTACATGGCTATATTTAGAGATTCTAGATCTGGGCCAGAACGAGGATTCTGCACACAAATGCCACCAGAAATAACAGATCTATTCAAGCACGATGACTGGGGATCGCTTCTACTCAAAATGAGAAAAGATCTGTTATGGCCTGCAAACAGAAACCGTAAATGCTATTTCAACACTTTCACACAGTTTTCTCTCTCTGATAAAGTTTCCAAAGAACAGTTATAACAATTTTTTTTAGGTTGTTGTATTATCTGTAAACAATTAGGAGCGTATTATGTATCTATGAATGTTAAAAGCTAGAAAAGTTTGTTCTACAACCCTCATAGGAAAGTGTCTTCATTTAAAGTTATATGAATATATGTAGTACATTCACAATGTAGACTCCATCTACAAAAAATATAAATACTAAAACTGAGTCATTTAAGTGGGCAATGCTGCAAAGAAATTACTTCCTATTTAGATTTCTTGAAATAAGGCAACACAGCATTCTGATTTCAATTCAAATTTTAATTACTATTTCTCTACTTTCTCCTTGTCAGCTTTTGAATTAAGAAGAGCCTTTTAAAGGTTCAAATTTTAGTTAGGTTTATTAGTAACTTTCAACTGGGGCCCTATTTACAACCACTTAGGAAAAATACAAAATGTTACGATTAAACAGCTTTCTGAAGGCCATTTCAGACACAAAAGGGATGGTTCATAAACAAGGGTGAACACTGCATAACGTCATAGAGCTGGCAGAACATACGTATTCCAGGCAACATTATCTTTTAACTGACTCAAATGTATTTTTTTCTTTTTTTAAGTAGGAGGCAAAGGGAGCGGGGGTCACTGATAATCTGTTTTGACAAGACGCTGAAGGGAAAAAAAATCCACAGGCTGTTCTACCGTCAGACTAGAGCTTTGTTCGGTTCTGACTTGTGGAGACTTGTACAGAAGACAACGTTATTTACGTTTTGGAGACTTCGATTTAAATGACCAAGGCAGCTGTCTCTGCCAGCCTCAGCATTTTCTGTCCAGGGCCGACTCACGATGGAAATCGTCTCTCCACCCACCACAGGCCGCCCCTTCACCTGTGGGGCGCGGGCCAGCCCGAGACGCCCCCGGCGGGCAGGGCGGCCGGCCGGGCGGTTGCTCCAGGGGCACCCTCCCCGAGGAGCGTTCTCCGCAGCTGTTAGGTACGAAGGCGGGGAGGCGTCGCGACCTCAGCGCAGCCCAGGCAGCTCTGCCCGGTACCCGCCCGCCCGGCCCCTCGCCCGGGTACCTCGTCCTGGCCGCGGCCCCCGCCGCACTGCTTGCAGCCCAGCAGCTCCGGGACGGCCAGCGAGGCCGTGTACGCCTCGTTCGCTGTGGTGGCCAGGCGCATGTCGGCGCGGGGACCGCTGCGGACGTGCAGAAGAACCGCGGCGGTGCCGAGAAGGCGAGCGCTGAGCCGACGGCCAGGTTCCAGGCTGCAGCGCCTCAGTCAGCGCGGACCGCGGCGATGGTGCGGCGCGGACAAACAAGCCGCGCGGCCCCGCCCCCGCCGTCACTCCGCCCGCACGGCGGCCGCATGCGCCAATGCCGGCCCGCGGCGCCACGGAGTCCCGCCCCCTTGACGCGGTGGGGCGGACGGTGATGGGCGGTGATGGGCGGTCTGAAGCGGCCCAGCGAAAAACAACCTCGAGCGTCCGAGCTGCCCCCAGAAGCTGATTCTTACGTCGGGAACGGGTTCGTTCGGCTGGCACCATGGCTGGAAGGTGCGGCGCAAGCCCTTCGCGTCAGTGAAAGGCAAATGTGCCCCTGCCCCCGGCATCAGCAGTCGAGAGCCTGCCCTCCTTCCACCCGCTCGGATTCATTTACCTTGAGCGAAAGAGCAACCAACCTCTGTGCTGACCCTGACACCACCAAGAAGAACCAAATTCGCTTTACATTTTATAAACTATTGAAATCCCTCTCGTCCTTTCCCATAATGCCCAAACAACGCTGAATGGGCCCAGAATGTTGGAGCGAGTACGGGACTGTGGTCTATATTCAATATAAAATTAGTTTTGGTAAGCTATGTACAAACAATAATATCACTCTTCCTACATGGAAAATAAGCCTTGGTAGCTATCTCTGAATTTCCTTTTTCTTCGCGAGTATATTTGAAGGCTTTAAAATTTCTAATGTTCTCTCATAATTGCCCTGGGTTCTAAAGAAAGAATTTCTCTGAAATCTGATGAAGAACTTCAGAAAATATAGGTTATAAAGGAGCATAAATAACTGACATTGTTGGATCTGGAACGCGAATCTCTCAAGTCCTGTGTTAACACTATTTCCTTACATGGCTTCATTAACTTTTTAAAAAAATCAACTAAGATCTCTTTTTGCATGTCTGCTCTTGTGTTTTCAAAAGCTTGCATGTTCAGGTTAGGAAAAAAAAGTTGGAACATTCTGACAGAAGGAAACAAGCAGAGTTTAAATCAATAAAAACTGACACAGAACCAGGACTCCTAAATGCAAATAAGTTTCAGTCTTAGAAGTGAGGATACAATGTCTCAGAGAAGAATGTTACTCTTATAGCTCTTAAAATGTCATATTTTAAAAGCAGGTTAAAATGATTATTTTTTATCTTCTCCAGATAAAAAGATAAATGCTGTATGTTCTCATACACTGCTTTTACAAATTGCTAAAGCATGCAAAATTTTTTTTACTGGTCAAGAAAAGCAATTTTGGGTTAATATTAACATAAAAGAAAAGGCTACAGAGGCTTCCAAGCTCTCTCCCTATGAGCACAGTCACAAAAGCAAACAGTGTAATCAAATGCCCACTCAGTCACAAACAAGCAGCAAAAATAAATCCAGTAAATCATCCAATTTGCAGCAATACCCTCCAAGATAAACTGGTTGTAGATGAATACCTTGGAAACATAAATGGACTTGATATATGATGTGAGCCATACTGCTAGATAATGAAAGAAGTATGTGAAAATGATGACTCTGCTTCTGTAAGAGTAGAGCTGTGATTTTTATTTTCTGTGGGGTTAGTTGTCTACTAGGGCATAACCTTGTTTGTGACATTAAAATTATGTCATTTGCAAAATGGAAAATGCTTAACTTTCTATTTTTTAATGAGAGGCAAGGGAAATGCATGCATTTAGCTAACCCAAAAATGGTTTAAAATAATTAAATGCAAATCAAAACTGCAAACTATAGTAGGGTTTGATCCTTAGAGCTTGATAAATATTTATTGAAGAAGCATACAGTAAAATTGTATAGGAAACTGCAATTAGGATTACTTTTTTCCCCCAGAAAATTTCAGTTTAATCATTTATTTTGATGCTGCCTTACATAAAACGAAAAATAATTTTAACTCATATTCTAATTCAGTGGTTTACTGAGGACCTTTAAGTCATTAAACGTCAAGATTCCTTTATGGTCTCTATAAAGACTGACTTAAGTTCTTCAAAGAGTACTAATTTCTGCCCTTTACAATAGAGCATTATGGTGAATTAGGTACTTTATTCTCCAACTTAAAAGGGTTGCCTCCAAATAAATCTACAGTAACCAAGAATTCCAACCAATGTATTAACCTGCAAATATCATTGTGTAGATTTCACTTCTGGAAATGTTTTGTTTCAAATCATTCAATAAAAAGTTGGTAATAGATTTCACTTCTTGAGTAGGCCAGATGTCCTGAAGGTGCTTCTAATGAACCCCCAGTGCTAGGCGTGTCATGGCATGCAATAAACACCTGCTAAAAAAATGAAATCCTGAGCACAGAACAGTAATTGGAAAGGACTAGGCTTTTGATATTTATAACAGGTTATCATTATAGGCCAGCAGTTAAATCTGCTACTTAAACATTTCAACATTTTATTTCTTCTATGAAGAATCCTGATTAATCCAAGAAGTAATAGTAATTCTGAAATATTTCCTTTCCTCTAAAAATGTTTTGGTAGACTTACTCAGCAGTATAAAGTGAGGTTTTTGCATGTCATTATCAGTAATGGTCTCAACTCTTAATTTTCTCAAGAACAGAGCTGACATACCTATGTAAAAGCAGAGTGGTGTCAAATGACTTTATCTGAGCTGAGAACTATGATGTATTTGAGAGTCTGGACTCGAAATTGTGGTGTAACACAGGCTTCCTGAAGGAAGAACATCTGAGTTGGGGCTTAGAGGATTAGTAGAGAAGCCTTGACAAGAAAGTCTGGGGGGAGGGAGGGACAAGAGGGAAGGCTTGAGAGTAGAGACAGAGTTCTAAGCAAAGGAACCAGCATGTGCAAAGGCCCAGAGGCAGGAGAGAGAGTAAGAGTGGCCCAAACAGGGAAGCTGAATAAAGGAAATTTATTTGGTCTGGAAGGGGGGTGGGTATGGACAGTGATAGAGTTCATGTAAAAGATCAACAGTAAGGAGGGACCTTGTTCAAGCTTCATTAAATAATGTAAATTTCATTCTTAAGACTACTGTGGAGTTATTGAAAGTTTTAAACAGTAGAAAAACATCAGATTTACATTTCAGTAAGGTTTAGAAAACTATAATGCAAGGGGCAAACTTGGAGGCAGGGAGATGAGTTAGCAAGGCTGCTGAGGCAATTTCGGCAAGGCAATATTGTGGGTCTGAAGAACAACAGGAATGAAGCAAAGTGTAGGGATGAAGGTGGATTTTGTCTAACATAATACATTTCTTGAGAAAGGAAATCATGCCTCATACTCTTGTTTTTGAAATTGAGGAAATAAATCTCAAATTAGCTGCTCTCCTGAGCAACTGGCTTTCCTACATCCATTAGACTTTTAAAAATAGTTAATTCATGGAAAAGAATAGATGTATTTTAGTAGAATGAATACTTACCAATCCAAAAGGCCTAATCACACTTTCATGGACCACATATTAAACCTTAAATTTTCCCATTAACCAAAGGAATTATGTTAAAGTACTACAGATTTGTAGATCTATTCATTAGAATAGGAATTATATTTAATAATTGGTTAGAAAACACACATAGTGGTTTCAGCCATTAAACCAAAGAATGCCTTTAAAAGTGAGCTTAAAACATTCTTGAAAAATGTCCTATTATCATTTAAAACATTTTATGTAGAATGAATGCTGGTTTATAAGATTACTTCTGCTTACTAATTTTGTCAAGATTTTTCTCCTCCAGTTCATATCTTCCTGTTTTTATATATATAGCTTGTCTGCTAAGCACTTTTTTCCTTTCAACATCATGTTTTGAGTACAGTGAGATCCTTTTAGCACTGAACTTTAATTTTACATTGTTCTCTTATTTGTCCTCTACTTTTCTCACTTCTTCAATTTAATTTTTAGGATTTTATCACTTATAAAGGAGCAAGACTGTCGACAGATCTTTGCTCTCATTTTCTCCTTTGGGGTTCCTTCTTTTAGAAATGCAGTTTTAAATCTCTGCATAGGGTTTTAGAAACTCATAGGCCATCACCCATATTTGTAACTAAACAATATTCCAAACAATGTCAGTGGTTTTAAATTAGAAAAACACTTTCCCCAAAGAATAAGCATGTTAAATTGTGGTCAGGTTTTCCAGGCTAATAAGACTAGTAACTTACCAACTTCTATCTATCAGACACTAAAGCAACTGACATATATAAGGAAGATAATTATTTCTATTTCCAAATTTACAAAACAGAAACTTATAAAGTATGGGTAACTTGTTCAAGATTATAAAAGTAGTAAATTGCCATCAGGGATTAGAACCCAGGTCTGTCTGAATCCAGAGCAGCAGAAGTTGGGTTGCTTCTTTTAATGAGTATTTTATAAATTTTGATAACTATGTATTAGTCTTAGTTCTTGATTCTGAGGACAAAAGGGAAGGAAAAAAAATCTATCTCCCTTTCTTACACTCAGGATGAGATCTGGTGGTGGTGTTTTTTTTTTCAAAAGAAAGAAATCATGGAATGAGTGATCTTGGTCTTTGAGAACTTCTCTCCTCTACCTCTCTATCCCTGTCACTCCTCTTAGTGTCTTTTCCCAGGCCTTTGGTAACCTTATGGTACCTAAAGCCCCTCCACTATAGAACTTACCTGAATCTACCTGAAGACTCCACCTGAGTCTACTAAAAGCTACTCATACTACCTACCCCTATTCCTCTTAGAATAACTGGTTAAGTGCTAGGAAGAAAGGTTTCTTAAAACAGTTCACACTGTTTATTGTATGAGGTACTGATATCTCATACTAATCTATTTAGTCTGACTCAGTAGAATATAAACTTCATAAAATCAGAATGGGTTTTTTTTTTTTGTTCATTGCTGTATTTGCAATGCCCAAGTGCCTCACACATAGTAGACCCTCAATAAATATGTACTGAATGAACTCCACAGAGATAATTTCTATTAAAAAAAAAGCTTAAGTGAAAGCTTAATAGTGAATTTCAAGTTCAATAATTCAGTTTATGAAAGATTTGGGCCACCTAGACAAACATTTTTGGAGGTTTCAGGTCTACTATACAGGCAGGTAGGCTCTGCTTGGGAATCAGCTTGTCCTTGGGTTCAGCTGTGCTAAAGCAACTTCTATTTTTCAGAGTCTCTCCCCATTTTCTCCTTGGGAACCCACAGATACTCCCAAGCTTCTTTGATTTTTCTTTGCTTGCTCTCCTCGCACTACAAAGATAGCTGTATAGGTTCAGGCAATGGTAAATACAGCTCACTTGTTAAGTCAGGCAGGTACTTACAAGTCAGACACTGCCTGTACACATATCATTGTTTGACAAGATTCATGAACATTCTGTAACCAAGTTTGGCTTTCAACATCTTTAGGCCTAAGGTGAAATGACAGGAAATAAAGTGTCTGTTGAGATCTCAAAATTAAATGGGAGAACTCATTAAAAAATGCTACAATTTTTAGAGGTGACTTACTTTTCAGCATTATTGTTGAGTTAAATAACAATCGGTTTAATTTGGAATAGGTTGAGGTTCAGGTAAAAGGTGAGTGGTGGGAAATTGAGAGTTAGGACTTTATCACATATGTACTTAGGAGCTACTGAAGTTTTAAAGAAGGAGAAAAAGGAAGTGATACAAACTCAAAAGAAAGTCACCAAAGGTACTAAATATATGACATATTCAAGTAGAAAGTATTTCTCAGACTATGCACATATACTACTGTATTGCATAATTTTTTTTTTTTTTTTTATAAATATTTTTTTATTTATTTATTTGAGAGAGAGAATGAGAGACAGAGGGCATGAGAGGGAGGAGGGTCAGAGGGAGAAGCAGACTCCCCGCCGAGCAGGGAGCCCGACGCGGGACTCGATCCCAGGACTCCAGGATCATGACCTGAGCCGAAGGCAGTTGCTTAACCAACTGAGCCACCCAGGCGCCCCTGTATTGCATAATTTTTAAAATACTTTTTGAGCTGGATTTCAACTCTAAAAACATATATGAAAAAATATATTATTTTTTATTTTTATTTTATTATATTTTTAAAGATTTTTATTTATTTATTTGACAGAGAGAGACACAGCGAGAGAGGGAACACAAGCAGGGGGCAGTGGGAGAGGGAGAAGCAGGCTCTCCGCTGAGCAGGCAGCCCAACTGGGGGCTCGATCCCAGGACCCTGGGATCATGACCTGAGCCGAAGGCAGACACTTATCGACTGAGCCACCCAGGTGCCCCTGAAAAAAATACATTTTTTAAATTCTCAAAATACTTCTGTTTGTGAGCACAAGGCAAGAACTGGTTTTAATATGTAATCTATAATTTTTTTAAGTTCTTTTATTTATTTATTTTTAGTAATCTCTACACCTAATATGGGGCTTGACCTCACGATCCCGAGATCAAGAGTTGGATGCTCTACCGACTGAGCCAGCCAGGCACCCCTAAAATCTTTTAATCAAGTTATTTTTTTATTCATAACTATGCTGACCTCCCTATCCATGCCCACCCCACCGCATGATTATTACTACTATGTAGTGAATAGAGATTTACAATATGTTTTTCTTACACAGCTCAAAGAATCCCCACTCAGTTCCTCTATGATAATCTTTAGTTGTAGGTCCTTTAATCCTATAAATTACCTTCTTTCTTTGCCTCCTTCTGAGATCTCTACTTTTCCAAGAGGGTATTAAGTTGTAGAGCCTACCCTGGTCACAAAGTATAAGGCTACATCTAGAGACTACTTGCATGTTATTAAGCTTCTTAGAAATAAAATGCCATTCACTGAACTTTCCCATCTGTTCTTCTTCCCTCCAAAATCCTCACTGTACCTCTGTGGGCCATTTTCCCCTTTGTCCATACAGTACATATACATTCAGGGCATTGTAGTTCAATGGAAATGTTTATTTTTACTTATCACTACTATCTTTCTAGTTAGCTAAAAATACTCAAAAAAAGAGATAAGTCCACTTTAAAATTATGTTTTTTACATGAGCTTAAACTTGAACAGAATTCAAGATCATTTCATTTGTAGTAAGAGAAAATTTGGTTTTCCTAATTTTTGGCAACTGATTGAGAAATTCTAAAATAGGATTTTATTCAGCTATTACAAATTGGAGAAGGTAGTATTCTTTCTTAATTTGTTAAAACTCTAATTTTAAAAATACATTTTGGCATAGGTTTATATACAGATGTCAATGCTATATTACCAATTAACAGAAATCTTAATATTATGTAAGCACTTAGCATTCAATTATTATTTATAGATATTTACTAAATGCCAAATTATATGCATTTAATTTCTTATATCCTATGAACAAGCAGAAATATCTTAATTTGAGTTTGGGTGTCTATTTTATTTAGACTTACACCTCTCACATAAGTCACACAGATTGGCAGATAGCTTGGGACTCTGTTAGGGAGCATTAAATGGGGAGTCATCTAGTTTACTGCCCAATTCTGAAACAGACAAACAAAAAGCAGAAACCCAGTCTGTAAATCTCTTAACAGCCCTTCCAGTTTTAGCCCCTTTAAAAAAAATTTTTTTTAAGATTTTATTTGTTTATTTGAGAGAGAGAGACAGCAAGAGAGGGAACACAAGCAGGGAGAGCTGGAGAGGGAGAAGCAGGCTCCCCGCTGAGCAGGGAGCCCGATGCAGGGCTAGATCCCAGGACCCTGGGATCATGACCTGAGCCAAAGGCAGACGCTTAACAACTGAGCCACCCAGGTGCCCCTAGCCCCCTCAAATTTAAAATGAAGGGCTGGTAAACTTCATATTCTCGCAAACTTTATTTCAGCTCTAAAGTTGTCTGTTAATATAATTCCTGATTTTATCAAGAGTGTTAAACTAACTAGAATCTAACCTCCTCCTGCACCAGGCTTGTTCCATTACCAGTGGTTTGTATTTCTTAGGATCCATTCCTTACAAGTACTTTACAGTCATTATGAAATATTAGATTTAAGCTTTCTTTGTCAAGGCAACCTACTAATGTATATCAACATTATGCATTGGAAACCACCATAATAATAATTTGTTGCCACTAGTAATTCTGTTCCTGGATTAAATAAAGCTTCTTTCACTATCTCTGTGAGCACATGTTTGAACATTTTTGTAAATTTGTCAGTGATTAGGAAGAGTATAGTTAGTGCGTTCTAGCCTTTAAAAAAATTCATGGCTCTCTGCACCTACTGGAGTAAAACTATAGCTGTGAGTGGACTGCTACAGCATGTGGGTTCTTTGCTGTGTGAATCCAGATTTCCTGGATATTATGCATATAAGAAAATACAGAAATAATACTGCAGTCATAATCCATAATCCATAACCCCTTAATTTCAAATTTGTTTAAAACATAACATAGCCTCATTGTTCACACTGACTTGATAAATTATTTACTTAAACTTAAAGACATCATTAATAAAATGACAGTTTTAGATATTGCATCAGAATTCTGGTAATACTGTTTGACTAAAGACTGTGCTGACAAAAAAATTAGTAACACATTTGAGTATCACTGCCTTATATACCCCACATCTCCTGATCCGCACTCTAGAACTCGCAGTGGGTTTGGAGGATCCATGCTAGTCTACAGCTCCCTACATTATCTACACAAGGCTTGGGTCAGGCTTTAAGGTTCAGAGAATGATTCAAGGATTTCTGCTGGTTCCAGCAGAATGCAATGGAGGGGGGGGGGGGGGGGTGGGGGGGGTGGGTGTGTGTGTGAGCTTAAGTTCAAAGTCTCATTCCCATCAATGTTAAATAGAGCCTTAAAAAGAAAAGGCTCTTAGAATCACAATGGTTTATGACAGTCTACTGAATTACAAACCAAACTTGCCTTCCAACAGAACTTTCATTTAGCCTGTCCTGGATCTGGTCTATAACTGAAAGGATTATCAATCCTTCTAGCCCTTCTCAGAAAACGTGAATAAAGTTAATCTTATCCTTCAGTGACACACATGCCAGCATGATCAATAAGAGCTTTTATCCTAAATCACAAAAATTTGACCTAAATTTCTTAGTAAAGGTACAACATAGTACTTTGAGATTGTTTTTAGTAACAATGAAGATATTATTGATATCCAAATAATCTTTTGTGTTTAAAATAGGTAGGTTCTTAAAGAATACATTTGTTCTCTACAATTAGAACTTTTTTCTGTCAGAAATTTCAACTTTCAAGTATCCAACGAGATTTAAAAAATTAAACCACAGTACTTTAATTTGCACAAGTATACAATTAAAACCATAAAACCCTAAAATATTACACAGTAAATTTACAAATTGGGAGTTTGAAAAATATCTAAACTTCAAAAGATATCATAAAAAAGTATGTGGATCAGGAAAAAGAGCAAAGCAAAGTCAAAAGCAGGATGCAGTTCAAGTAGGTCACACTCAACTTTTAACATTTTCTAAGAACAAAAAAACAAGCTTAGCAACAGCTTTCAGCCAACCACAAAGCAAACAGGTAAGGACTCAGCCATTCCAGATACCAATGAGGTCCAACCGTCAATGTTTTTTTTAAAAAAATTATATAGTGTCAGAGCAGAGCACATTATAAAACAGGATATACTGTCCTGAGTTAAAAGTAACAAAGATAAAATCTCTTCACCAATCCTTAAAAAAAATACCAGATTTTAATAACATAGCAATAATTTTGTTTTCATCCTTACTGTGCCAGATACTTCTGTACATTAGAGTCACTTTAAAATATTACTGTAATTGTAATAAAATAGAATTTTCTTTCTTATTTGTGGATAGAGGTTAAGAGTGGGAATATCTGTAAGAAAAGATCCTTCTCTTTTTAAATTCCCTAATACTCAATTTCCAAAATTCCTTGGGGGGGGGGGCGGCAACAATGAAATGTTATAGTCCAAATCCAAAAATATGAGTAAAAACAGTCACATACAAATATAGCCTTCAAAGCAAGCCAGGAAACTATACAGACTACACAGTGCTATTCTATGCAATTTTCCCTCTTTATTACTCAATACATATCCTTCTTTGAGAAGAAAATTTTCTGAGGATTTAGAAAGGATTTTCAAGAGCTACAGATTTCATCATTGTAATGTTTAGTGCAAACCTCAGTATTTGTTCAAATTGACAGAGTGTTACTTGCAATGGAGACATATAAACACTGTGAAACGATACTTGATAGTTTTCTTCATTTTGCTTTTGGCTTGCCAAATTTATAAAGTATTCTAAAGCAGTTACTGATATTTTCTCTAAAAATCTTCAAGAACCACCTTTTGTTTTTTCTTCAAGTACTGCTTAACCATTTGCTGGTTTTAGTTCCCTAAAAAGAATTATTTTAAGTAGACCAGCTTGACTTGTCATATCAATTATTTCCTGTACTATAAAACATAGGAGGTTTACTACTAATACTGTAGGATACTGTCCAAAATGTATGTGTATTTCCCCTCAATAGTTCATTATATTCTATACACCCCAAGGAAGGTGGGCAGAGGGAAATTAAATAGTATTTGGAGACTAGCTCCAGATTTTATTTATTGGTGATAACCCTCACTTTATCCTTTTCCTCTATCCTCAACTATCACAGATAACTAAGCTGTGCTGAATCAAGAAAAAGGAGTTCCAATACATAATTTGGGAAAGACACGCTTTACATCAAACTCATATTTTCCTTGGGCACTTAAATCTTAATATCTTTAGTATCTTACTGAAGGTTTTATCAATTACTTAACACTCATATATCTATACACCAGGGACTGGTTGTACATGTTTCTGTTAAATTCATGAACCTCTATATTATTTCAACATTCTTTCAACCAATATTAATTAAGCATCTACTACAAGTTCCCCCCCGCCCCCCCCACCCCGGTCTGTCTTTGAGAACAATATCCACATCTTCTTCCTTTTTCCTCCCTCTTTCTTTTTATGATTTCCTATAGTGATCCACCCATTATAGTCTTTTTGCTCCTAAAGGGGCACCTGGACTGAAGATGTCTTAAACCAAACGCAAAGAGGTACAAAGGGCTTGGAAAGCAGGATTCTGTGTTACGGAGAACATTTGATAGTTATTGTAGCAGTTAGGTAATTTTGTGCCAACTGATGAGGAGCTTTAAAACCATAACTCAGATTTTTAGTCTCAGATTTGATTTTGGAAGCAGACAGACACTATACTTCATGGCTTCAGATTTGATAATATTAATAAAATAGGTAACATATTGTTGCTAGTATGTATCAGGTACTCTTCTAAAGCATTTTATATGTACTTTAACTTACATTTAATATTTAACTCATTTAACCCTCATAATAACCCTTTAGATAGATGCTCTTTTCATTTTAGAAATGGGAAACTGGGCACCTCGGTGGCTCAGTTGGTTAAGTGCCTGCCCTCGGCTCGGGTATGATCCTCGGGTCCTGGGATCGAGTCCCACATCGGGCTTCCCGTGCTCTGCGGGGAGACTGCTTCTCCCTCTCCCTCTGCCTGCCACTTGCCCTGCTTGTGCTCTCTCTCTCTGACAAATAAATAAATAAAATCTTAAAAAAAAAAAAAAGAAATGGGAAACTGAGAGACAGGTTAAGTATCTAACCCAAGGTCCCATAGCAAGCAAGCAGCTTAAGGTTAGAACTTAAGCCTGTCTGCCTCCAAAGGCATGTTCTTTTACTATACCATGATGCTGCCTGATCATGTTTTAGTTCTCTTTCCACTGTTAACATTCCAGTGATTGTGCATTCATCAGGAAAGAGGCCAAGGGACTATAAACTGTTCTCTTCATCCCTTCCTATCTTACCCTGCACTATTTTCCATGCAATCTCTTCTCTATGACTGACTGTTCACCCCATCCTCTGTGCCCCCACCCCCAAAATCATTAGAACATCATTCCTCTCCAGGAAATCTGAACTGGCTCCCCACTGAGCCTACTGCCAAAACAGAAAATGCTCCATAACATCTCTCAATATCCCTTGTCCCTGGCTACTGCCTTTCTTATACATTTAAATCTGATCCCAGTTTCCTTTATTCCATTTACCTACTTTTGGTCCCTCTCTGAACTTTTATTCATTTCTCCCTGACACTTGAAAACATTCTTCCCTCACGGTTTCACTAACAATATATTATTATAACTTCCTTCAGAGGTCTTCTAAAATTTCACCTTCTGCACAAAATTTTGGAAATTTTGTCATGCTGAATGAGGAAGATCTTCTACCACTTTACAGTTTACCATACTAATACTGTCTTTTAATCTCAAAAATACCATGCACTATATTTTGGATACAGTTAATAATTACTATTTGTGGATGTACTTATGTTGTGTTCACAGTTTTAAAGTACAACCTCAGAGTTTTTATATGTCCCTTTTGGGCTATGTTGAGAGTACATTCTGTTTTAGATGCAAGAATTTGGGGAGTGGAAGTGTTTGAAATTATAAGTATTAGCACATGGCAAAAATATTTAAAAATACATTTTCATTATATTATAGGATTTGTACATAGGACCCAAAGAGAAAGCCATAGGCTTGAGTCTAACTAAGACATCATCAAAATAGTTAAATGAGTAAAATTATCTTTTAGCATAAACAAAATGTAACATTTTATGTAAAAGGAAAAAATGAAAACGTAATTGAAGATAAATTGGCATACAGTCATTTTATTAACTGGAATTTAAATAAGATAAAAAAACTTTTTCAAGTAAAAAAGAAAGTCACTTTAATAGACTTAAAACATTAGAAAATACTTCAGTTTTTTCTTAGTGGCTAAATATGGTATTGCCTACTCAAAAAAAAAAAAAAAAAAAGAATTCAGAGTGATTTATTTGGTAGGATTAAATCCAATGCTTTTTTACACACACACACACACACACACACACACTCTCTCTCTCTCTCTCTCTCTCTCTCTCATATAGCTTGAGATGTTTCCTCCCACATTTGAAAATTTGGCCAAAATAGCTGATTATTACAGACTATTGGTATAGTAATACCTCATTATACCTAAATTGACTTTTTTGGGTCAATCTTAAGAACAGAATCTAGAGGGGTGCCTGGGTGGCTCAGTCATTAAGCGTCTGCCTTCGGCTCAGGTCATGATCCCAGGGTCCTGGGATCGAGCCCCGCATCGGGCTCTCCGCTCCGCGGGAAGCCTGCTTCTCCCTCTCCCACTCCCCCTCTTGTGCTCCCTCTCTCGCTGTGTCTCTCTGTCAAATAAATAAATAAAATCTTTAAAAAAAAAAAAAAAAAAGAACAGAATCTAGAACGAGCAAAACAAGATAAAACAAAACCCAAAAAACACAACATAAAATAGATGCCACAGAGTTTATATATCAAAGAATATGTACTATACTCAAAGGAAAACCTTTGGCCCACCTCTCTTAGAGACAATTTACTTTTACTTTGTGCAAAATATAACAAGCTTATTTATCTAGTTTATCCATTTAGAAGGGAGTAGGGACTACTGTTTAAATTGATAGCAGAGAAAGTATGATGGTCAGCCATTTAATGACAAGGGAGGATTCAGAAAAATTCTAAAAAGCAGAAATAAGAACTTGGACAGCACAATAGCAGGGAGGCCATTTACTACAAGGATACTTAGTCCTAGGCCCTAAGGAGCCCTGATAGCACCACTCTCTGACAGATTAGGGTAATTATTAACCTCCATCAGAGTGATTCTTACTCATGTTGGACAAACCACCTAATTAGTTGGTTGTAAAATGTATGGCCGAACTGGCAAAGTAACAGAAATCCTCAGAAGTAAAAAATGATCATCAGTAGGAATCCAAAGAGGTAATAATTACTGAGGTTGGTAGTTATGGATCCCCAGTAACCTAGAGCAACAGCATGGGGGAAGAGAAGACAAAGCCTAGGACTTGAGAAACTGGGGGGTAAACCAAGACCTGATCATAAAGCCAAACCCCAAGGTGCTATACTATCAATGGACACATGAACTAGGAAAACTAGCCCATCTACAAAAGGAGATAGAAAATTTGCCTGTTTCAACTTTTGTTCTTGGTGGAGGATTTAAGATACCTGTCCTCATTTTTTTCCAGGAAGCACAATGAATCCCATGCAGAATAACTGAAAGGAAATTCATGTCTTGACATATAGTAAAACTGAAAAATTCCAAGGAAAAGGGAAGATCTTAAAGGTTATCCAAGAGAAAAGCCAGATTACCTACAAAGGAAAAATTAAACTGATAGTCTATTTTTTTAAAGATTTATTTATTTATTTTAGAGAGAGAGAGAAGGGGGAGAGGGATAGAGAGAATCCTCGGGCAGACTCCCTGCTTAGCAATGGAGCCCAACAAGGCCCATCCCAGGACCTTGAGATCATGACCTGAGCTGAAATCAAGAGTAAGCCGCTTACCCGACTAAGCCACTTAAGACACCCCTGACAGTCTATTTTTTAATAACGGAAGTCAGAGGACCATGGAATAATATCTTCAAAGCACTGAGAGAGAAAATGGCACTCTTAAATTGTATTAACATATCAAACTGTCTTTCAAGAAAGTGAATGCAAGAAACACATTTTAAGAGATAAAAAGTAAGTTTACCACCAACAGATCTTCACTGAGGAACTTTGTTTCAGGAAAAAGCATTATAATCCTAGAAGGAAGAGTGAAAAATACTATGTAGCCAATAAAGAAAAGGTTCTTTGCACTTGAGATTTTCATTCCATGGGTAAAATTCTTACCTATGCAGAATAGTACATTCTCTAAGGATTTTGAATAGCTTTGTGTGAACATATGCTTTTATATCTCTTGGCTTGGAGAGAAATGGCTGGTTCCTATAACAGTTATAGGTTTAGCTTTTTAAGTAACTGCCAAACCACTTTCCACCGTGGTTGTACCATTTTTACATTACTACCAGCAATGTATGAGAGTTCCGGTAGCTATACACCTTCATCAACACTTAGGATGGTCAATATTATTTTAATCAATCTAATGGTGTAGTGCGGTGGTTCTTACCTGGGATGATTTTGCCCCCTAGGAAACATTTGACGTCAGGATACATTTTTGATTTTCACAACTGGTGGGTAGGTGGGTTGCCACTGGCATGTAGCTGGTGGAGGCCAGGGATGCTACCAAATATCCTACAACACAGAGGGCAGCCCCTCACAACAGAGAATTATCTGGCCCAAAATGTTAAGTGCCAAGGTTAAGAAGCCCTTGTGTAGTAATATCTCACTGTGGATTTAACTTGCATATCTTGGATAACTATTGCTGTTGATCACACTTCAACGTGCTTATTGGTCATTTATGTATTGTTTGTGAACTGTCAATTCAAATCATTTGTCCATTTTTAAAAACTGTGTTGGTTGTCTTGTTACTGAGTTGTAATTGTTATTTATACATTTTGAATACAAGTTGTTTGATATATGTGGTTGTGAATATTTTCTCCCAGTCTATGTCTTGTCATTTCATTTTCCTAATGGTGTCTTTTGAAGATCATAAGTTTTAAACTTTTTAATTCTGATGTAATCCAATTTATCATTTTTTTCCTCTAATGTTTTATGCTTGTATATTCTAAGAAGACTTTGCCTGCCCCAAGGTCACAAAGATTTTTCCCTGTTTTCTTCTAGAAGTTTTACGGCTTTAGATTTAACATGTAATAGACTGTATAAATTTTATTACATCTGAAAATCAAACCGATAAACTATTTCTCTTCAGGGAATGGGATTATGGGTGGGTGGTATTTACTTTCTTACATATCTACTGTATTTATCCTCTTGCTATAATGATTAAAAATTCCATGTACAGCTAACTTTTTGGGGTGGGGAGAGAATAACTCTAACAGGGCCGATTTTGCTTTCTGTTCTAGGGACCAGATCTGATCCTAAAGTCTGCTCATACACTGCCAGATACACGTGTTAAATTAAGGACTCTGAGCATTTTCTACTACATTAACACTGTATAACAAAAAGTAAAGTGGTCTTTCTTCCAGAGATTCGAGCAGGCAAATACTGAAGTAAAACAGGGTTAAACAACATGGTTTTACTTATGGTATCCTTAGGTCATAAAAAGGCATTTCTTAAAAACAGTATTAATTTTTGATGCCACATGGAACACTGGGCAGCATATACCATAGAAACAGAGAATCCACTACTTAAAAATGATTCCCCCAATCCCAGGACTTCGCACAGAAAACAAAAACAAAAACAAAACAACAGTCCATGGAAGCAGTGTGTTGGACAAGGAGATCCTTTTATTATTTTTTAAAAAATATATTTATTTATTTATTTATTTATTTGAGAGAGAGAGAAAGAGAGGAGGAGCATAGGGAGAGGGACAAGTAGGCTGAGTGTGGAGCCCAATGAGGGGCTCAAGCAAGGAGATCCTTTTAAAAAGCCTCCTAAACCATGGTTATTTGTATCAAAAAATAACTCCAAAAATATTCCAAAAAATCTGCAGCTGAAGAAATGAAAAGTGTTAATGAAATTGCACAATGGTGTGTATTGGTGACATTAGAAAAGGTATCTTTGAACTGAGTTTGAAGATTACCTTACATTTTAACTATCTCATGTAGATTTAGATTCTAAATTGTTCACTTGATAATAGTCTAAAATTCTTAGTTTCATACCTATTCTGAAACAGAGAGTGTATAAAGATGATGATTTCAAAATACTTTTCTACCCTCTCTACTTAAGAAAATTGTTTACTATAGAACATTTGCAATAATGTAAACAGTAAATGAGGGAACTAAAGTAGCAAAAAAGGTCCTAAATTCTACAAGGAATTTCAGAGAGCTACTATTTCTAAGGATTATAGCGCTCTGTGTCCTAGAAAGACTTTCCTAGCCACTGATAACTAAAGATGCTATTAGAAACAATGGAAACCATGGCTTAAAATACAGTAATTGCACCAAAAAGGTGGCCTCCAGGCTAAGTGCACTTAGTTCATAGCAGTTTTATTATTCAGAACAATTCTTTTTTTTTTTTTTTAAAGATTTTATTTATTTATTTGACAGAGACAGCGAGAGCAGGAACACAAGCAGGGGGAGTGGGAGAGGGAGAAGCAGGCCTCCTGCCGAGCAGGGAGCCCGATGCGGGACTCGATCCCAGGACTCTGGGATCATGACCTGAGCCGAAGGCAGCCGCCTAACGACTGAGCCACCCAGGCGCCCCCAGAACAATTCTTATGAGTGGCAGGGATGATTCTGCTTTATTAAATCTTTTTCTTGAGCACAAATTATTGCCAAAGATGCCGTCAATACTGACTTTAAAATGATGCTACCTTTCTACCACCTTCTTTCCCGCCAATCCAAACTTTCCCCAATAAACAAGCAGATCTATCTACTCTCGGTGTTTTTCTTAGTTAAGAAAGGAAATGTTCATTATTTTCCTATATAAATTTGTATTCAATTAATCTATTTTGCTGAGCTTCTTCAACGCCTTGGTAACGTTCTTAGATACAAAGACTGACAGATAACACATGTTCTTAGATATTAAGGTAACCACCTCAGAATGTTGGACCCCCCTCCCCTTCCCTCCCACCCTGCCCCAGTACAAGTAGCAGGTAAACATTAATAAAATGGCCTTTTAACTTGGCCATAGCTTTTCCTGACACTTGTGAATTAGACTAGAATGTCTGCTTCCTCTGATTCTCCATTCTTTGGTCCTGTGTTAGCATGAGCAAGATGCCTAGCTCTGGAACCCTCAGAATCTACGCTTTAGTACCTGACAGGTAGTCATTGCTAGGGACCCCCTGATCTGAGAATGTGGTCTAATGAGAGTTATAAAAATCAAGAAGAAGAAGAATGGGTTCTGGAGAATCAAGGATATCAGAAAACTACTTAGGACTATGAATGTCCACAGATGCATGAACAGCGCTCTATGTCCAGAGCATTTATGTAAAGATATAGACTGCTAGTAATGCATTCTTTTTTTTTTTTGATTTATTTATTTATTTATTTGACAGTAGTAATGCATTCTTATGCATGCAGAGTACAAGGTGGTGGGAGACAGTGGGAGATTTAGTGTATCAATAGATGAGGCAACTAAACACTTGTTCATGTCTCAAAATATTCTTTTCTTAGCTACCTAAAATGATCTCATCCATGAGTTTGAGGATAGGGTAGGTAGAAATAGGTGAAACAGAAAAGAACAAAAATAACCAGGACCTGGATTAGCAAGAAGTAAGTCTCCCCCTCCGATTTCCAACAAACTGAGGGTTCTAGACAGAAGGGGTGTGGGTGGATGGGTTAGCCTGGTGATGGGTATTAAAGAGGGCACGTATTGAATGGAGCACTGGGAGTTATACGCAAACAATGAATCATGGAACACTACATCAAAAACTAATGATGTAATGTATAGTGATTAACATAATAAAATAAAATTAAAAAAATAAAATCTAAGCTTGGAGAGGAAAAAAAAGAAAGAAGTTAAGTCACAGAGGAAAAATATATGTCTGAAATTCTCAAGATCCTAAGGTCTTGGAAAGAACACAAAATCTCATGTTATGTAACGAATGTGACTCTACATAGGAACGGTGAAACAAAAAGTAAAATGTGTAATAGTTTTATAGTCCACAAATTTCACAGGGTGACTTGTGCCATTTCTCCCAGCAACCTTGTGAGGTACATCTCATTATTCCTGTATTACCCAAGAAGAAACCTGTCATGCAACTGAAAAGTGGCAGAGCTATGAGTTAAGACCAAGTCTGTGTGACTTCAGGTCCAGTGCCCTTTCCTTTCCATCTCTCAACAGTTACAAATGCAGCTTCAGGACTTCAGTGCATTGCCCAGAGTGAGAACATGAGCTTTGTTGCTCAGGACCCAGGAAGACTGCTGGAACTTTGGGACAAGTTGGGGCTGAGACCATCGGGAGGAAAAGTTTTCTTGTCCACAGTCCTGACAGCTGAGAAAGGGGCTCTGATGAAGTTTCTCCCAGACATTTAAAAAATAAATAGTTTCTGTGGAGGAGGCCTGATGAAGATTTATAGAGAGGGGAAATAGATATACAGTTCTGGAAACTTCCAGTTGAACGATCATGGGCGTTGCCAGTGTCTGACCACGGAAGACAGATGCTCCCTTATGCATGCTTTTAAAAATTCTTAATGATTATTTTCCCATGACAGTGATGTAATTGAAAATATATTGAAAACTGAAGAGTACATGTAATTTAAATATTTAGTGTTTACCAAAGCCAGTAATGTTTTAATTTACTATCTTTTTAAACTTCTTTAATTTTCAAATTCAGAAAGCATATACATATGTGTTGTTAAAGTTTTACATTCATCTAGCATACTTTTTTTTTTAGATTTTATTTATTTATTTGAGAGAGAGAGAGAAGGAGAGAGAGAGCAGGGGTTGGGGGGGAGGAGCAGAGGGAGAGGGACAAGCAGACTCCATGCTGAGCATGGATCCAACGCAGGGCTCCCTCTTACGACCCTGAGATCATGACCTGAACCGAAATCAAGAGTCGGAGGCTTAACTGACTGTACCGCCCAGGTGCCCCTAGCACACTTTCAAATTTACCTTCACTGGTTGTAAAATGAGAACAAAACATGTAGAAATCATGCTGTTTTACAAACTGTCAGGAGTTCTCAGGGGAGTCTTAAAATTGTCAGGAGAAACCCTAAAATTTAGCCCACTTTGCTCAAACTATCCCACACCGCTAATTTGAATGCAATTCTCTAATCTTTCTGCATGAAGATGCTATTGATTTCAGCATAGTGTATTTTCACATAGATATTCCATATATGATTATTTGAGTAATGTTATTAAAAATAAAAGAAAATGAAGTGAAATGCAGCTTCACAGCCAGCCCTCAGGGAACTTACAATCCAGTTGATGATAAAAGACTCAGAAACAGAAGACAATACTGGACAATATGTAATTATGCATTAAATTACATGTCACAAACTGCAATATCCAGGAGTATTAACTACAGTAAAGGCTTTAAAAACAGGTAGAGGGGAGTGTAACAGATGAGAAAACAAGCTGGGTGACCTCAAGAGACTGTAGGGAGACTGTTTGGGCTCTGGCAGGTGGATGTGAGTTAGTAAACAGTGGGAAACAGGTTAGGGTCAGTTGCAGGGAGCCTACAAAGCCAGGGACAGAGGAGACTGGACCAAGCAGGAGGCAATAATGGAGCCCTAAAAGATTTCTGAGTGGTGGCATAAAGTGGTAAAAGCAGTGACTTTCACAAGTGTGCAAGATGAATGCAGGCAGAGGAAACTACATCTAAGGAAGAGGCAGGTGAGACTAACCGCTCTCCTTCCTCTTCAGCCTCACGAGTTTACCTAACTTCATGGTCACCCAAAGGGATCATTCTTGGACTGGTGTACATGCTCTTCCTCTGACTAGAAGTCTGTCCCCTCTGCTCCTGGCCCACATCTCACCTTCAGTCTTAAGTTAGAAGTCACTGCCTTGGAGAAGCCTGTGCTGACCCCTCTCCGTGGGTTAGATACCCTCTTGTATACTTTCCCTCTTATAGCACTTCTCTCTCTGCACTGCACTGCAAGTCTTAATGGGCCAGCCAGTCTCCTTTATTAAACCAAAAACTCCAGGGATAAGAAATGGCCCATCTTTTCCAGCACTGAATCCCTTTGGGTAAATCAGAGGACTTAAGGAGGGGTGTAAGATCAGGAAACAGATTTAGGGGTTACTTTTCCTAAAATTATATGAATAGGTGAGAAGACAGATACATATTTAGGCATGCTAAAATAAGGAAGACTGTAATTTGGAAGATAGCCTCAATCTCAGTGAAAGAGATATTTTAAGCCTTTTCTTCTATCTACCCAAGGCCCTTAACGGAGGGGAGAGTTGGATTAGGGTCATGGCAAAGGTAGGAAGAAGATAAACTTTCTATAACCATTGCTCGAGGATAACAGCCTATAATTTTTTTGAAAACCACATTTTGGCCTTAAAGAGATCAAAGAATTTAATAATTCTCATTTAACAATGAAACATTTGATAACATTTCATTTCCCAATCTATAGGGAGCACGGTGCTTTGCAAGAATCCACACAAAATACTTCAAAGCATTCAAAGATGAAAGAAAACAAAATTCCAGCCCTAAGGGGCCTTATAACCCAATAAATACACACAGTGGAGTTATGTTACAGGTATAAGCAGGGCTATGAATTCAGAAGGGAAGAAGTCAAGGGATCATAAAAAATGTTTCAAGCAGGGAGATGAGGTTATTGAGCTCTGATTTGAGAAGATCAGGAAAAAATGCCAAGATGGTCTGAGTTGTGAGGAAAAGCTAAAGGCAGGTAGACTATGTTTAAGATAGGGCAATGGTCTAGTTAAGAGGTAAATGGGGTATAAACCAGAGTGATGAAGGTAGAAATGGAATGCAGTAGACATATTCAGTAAATTTAAGAAGGCAGATTCTCAAGAAGCCTTTTGCTTCTTTCTACTTTATACCTAAACAAATAGCAGGCAAAGGTGTTTGTTTTTTTTTAAAGATTTATTTATTTGAGAGAGAGAGCAAGCGCAAGTGAGCTAGCTTGTATGGGGGTAAGGAAGAGTGAGGAGGAGAGAGAAACCCAAGCAGATTCTGCACTGAGCATGGAGCCCGACCAGGGGCTCGATCTCAGGATCCCGAGATCACGACCAGAGCTGAAACGAAGAGTCGGATACTCAATTGACTGCACCACCCAAGTGCCCCTCAAAGATGGTTTCGATGGAGAGGCTTATGGACAGGATACTGAAGTTACTTTTATTTGTAACTGTTCACTTGTGGACAGAAGCCTCCATTTGTTTTTATTCCAAAATGTCCCTCTGCAATTACCTCTTGAGCTTAAAGCAGCATAATTAAATGAAAAGAATCTGAACTTAAAATGAAAAATCTAGATCCAAACCCTTGCACATTATTGTATCTCCTTGTGCCTTAGAATTTGCATTTGTAAAATGAGAGATACTTACTTCATGGGTTTGCTGTAAGAACAAAATGTGAGAATATGAAAACTGCTAGTTGGGGCACCTAGGTGGCTCAGTAGGTTAATTGTCCAACTCTTGATTTTGGCTCACGTCATGATCCCAGAGTCGTGGGATCAAGCCCCATACTGGGCTCCACGCTCAACACAGAGTCTGCTTATCCCTCTCCCTCTGTTCCCCGCCCTCCCCCACCACTCACGCATATGTGCTCTCTCTTCTCTCAAATAAATACATAAATAAATAAAATATTTAAAAAATATATGAAAACTGCTGGAAATAAGTAATTTACAATATTGACAGTGCCAATATTTTGGCACCTTCATACTATCAGGTTGCCATCTGGACAGGAGAAAGACTCCTAATAAATAAACAAGCATTTAGTAAGCATGGTCTCTCACAATTGACTCCAGCTGTGTTCCTATGAAAATACAAGATGGCACTCAGACAGACAATACTATTAAAAATTTATAAAGAAAAAGTATTAAAGCATAATGACTAAAGTCATTGTCATTAGAGTCCAATAACCCTGGGGTCCAAGGAAAATTAAATCTTGTAAGCCTTGATGTCCTCACCTGTACAATGGGAATGATAATATAGCAAACTTAGAGGGCCACAGGATTACATGAAATCAAGCACAGTGCCTATAAGTGGTCAGTAAACAGTAAATGATCACTAAATATTAGCTGTGGGAGCTACATAGTAAGAACTACAGTACACTGAACAAGCAGCCATGTCATACTTGGAATATAAATTAAACAACTATTTAGCATATAGCATTTGTGAAAAACTCAAATTTTACTCCTCCTTTTGGTGTTTTGGGCTTGAACAATGTGCATTTAGGAAAAATATTATTAGGTATTGATGTAATTTTGAAAATTTAGTATTTGTATGTGATAGTTCTTCTAATTATAATATTTACTACGTATCTACAAATATTTTTAATGTCAAGCACAACCTAGCCTCAATGATTTTTTATATTAAGTAGAAGATATATTTTAAAAATAATACAACATTGAAAATCTTCTCTAACAAATTCTTTGGCTACCTTTTATTATTGATATTTTTTCCAAGAAGAGCCATTGGTCAATGTGCTAGAGAAGACTAGTTGTCCCTAGAGTCTGTTCTCTGCTTCTTCCATAGTTAAAACCCTAAATCTTTAGCTGGGCACACTGCCACTTAGAATAAAGATCTATTATCCAGTTTTCCTTGTAGCTAGGTGTGACCAAGTTAGTAAGCTTTGGCCAGTGCGATTATAAAAGGAAATGGAGTATGCACAGTAAATGTCACTAAAATGAGGAAGCATATGCTCATTCTCCTAGTAAATTCTTTCTCTGTCTAAAATGTGGATGTGATTCCAGAGCTGGAACAGCCATCTTGGACATCAGTCTTAAGAGACTAAAGCCTCATCTTGAGGCTGTTGAAAAAATATAGGACAACTTTGGGTACCTGATGATTATATGGAGCTTCTAAATCAGTCCCAGACTGTCTTCCTTTAATATGACAGAGAAAGAAACTGTCCTGTATAAGAAATCTTATATTGGGTTTTCTGTCACTGACAAGCTTAATCTAATTAAATCCTAAAAAATACAAAAAAATGAAAGCCAAATTTTAAATTCACTTGTTTTCTTTTTTCTTTTTTTAAAGATTTTATTTATTTATTTGACAGAGAGAGAGACAGTGAGAGGGAACACAAGCAGGGGGAGTGGGAGAGGGAGAAGCAGGCTTCCTGCTGAGCAGAGAGCCTGATGTGGGGCTCGATCCCAGGACCCCGGGATCATGACCTGAGCCGATGGCAGGAGCTTAATGACTGAGCCACCCAGGCGCCTCCAAAGTTCACTTGTTTTCTTAATAAGTTTGTTCTCAGCTTATATAGGCCTAGTCCCCTTTCCTCATATCCCCACTGTGGACTTCTGGATTCTTGTAAATATTACCTTTGATTTGTTTCCATGGTGCTAAAGGAGGGAGAGAGAAGGAGTGAGTTCATTCAGTTGCTCTACCACTGGCATAGTTCATATCATATTCCTTTAGTCTACCCTTCTAGAGTCCAATTTGTTCTTCATCCTAGAAGTTCAACTCCATAGAAGAACTGTCCTCAAAAATAGCATTCATTTGTTCATTACTCCCTCAACAGATTTTTGAGTGCTGATTGCATGCTAGGCATTTTGTTAGATGATAAGTAAAACAGATTCTGACTTCAGAGAGCTACATTAGGCAATATTTTAAAATCAAGATTGAATTATGTTCTATTATTTGTACACTACACCTCTGTGGGCCCAAATTTTCCTAAAGGATCAAAATGAAAGATAAACAAATATAAAAGATTGGGAGAAAGCAGGATATATGGACAGGGAGCAGGAAATCAGAAGGTGTAGAAGAGGACTCTCAGAGAAAAGGCAAAGACATAACTATAGCCAAGGAAGAAGGGTGGAGAAAGGAAAGAAAATACTCATTGAATTTTACTGGGCTTCACATAACTTCACAATCTCTTTCATGTATTAATGATTAACAGGGATAAGCTTATTGTCAGAGTTCTGGAACTTCTAGAGCATAGCAACTACCCTCATTATTATTAGTAGTAGTAGTAGTATTAGTATTATTTAAAGATTTATTTGAGAGAGAGAATACAAGCGGGGGTTGGGGGGCAATAGAGGGAGAAGGAGAAGCAGACTCTCCGCTGAGCAGGGAGCCAGACACAGGGCTTGATCCCAGGACCCAGAGATCATGAGCCCAAGTCAGATGCTTAACTGGCTGAGCCACCGAGGCGCCCCTACCCTCATTATTATTATAACTGCCTTTTGCATTCCTAAAAGTAAAGACCTTCAGAAACCTTCAAAAGGCTCCTTACAATTATTTCCCAATTTTAGCCCCATTCAGAACTTCTAACCCCTTCCTACCGTATCTCATTGGAACTTTACTTCTACCAGTGTCTCCTGAGGGAAGAGGTGATTCCGGAGAATGAGGAGAGAGTGTAGTTGAAATCCCCAGTTAAAATTTGGGTTATTTAATTATCTCAAAGAACTGCTGCTGTAATAGAATGCAAACATCATTTATGCTGCCAAATCTATAGTTCAGCAACCTCATGCAGATAAAATTGGCTTTAATGGATTGGCTTAGGATTTGCCAGAGTAAGAAAATAAGTCAGAGTTTCAAATAATTAATATGAATCTAAACTTTGGACTGTAGCCCCTTCGTGAGACATAGAAAACTTGAAGACCATTCTTTGCCTAAAATATGAAAATGGTACCACTATTGTTACATCACATGGCCCCAGAAAAATGAAAACAAAAACCAAAAACCAAGCAACTCAGCAACTTATGTTGGGATTTGGTGCTTTTTCTTTGTCACTGTCATTTTTATCTTAGGTGAGGGAAAGTGTATTTATTGGGCGCCTGGGTGGCTCAATTGGTTAAGCGACTGCCTTCGGCTCAGGTCATGATCCTGGAGTCCCAGGATCGAGTCCCACATCGGGCTCCCTGCTCGGCAGGGAGTCTGCTTCTCCCTCTGACCCTCCCCCCTTTCATGTGCTCTCATTCTCTCTCTCAAATAAATAAAATCTTTAAAAAAAAAAAAAAAAAGAAAGTGTATTTATTAAATAACACTAAAGCAGTTTGACATTTAGTTCTTAATACTCTGTAATATGACATTATGAATTTTTTTTCTTAGATTGTGGTTTTAACACATCACAAGTAGTTTCTTTTCCTGTTAACTTTCAGACAACTCTGCTTAATCTTGAGCTAAATACCTGGAGGAAGTGCTACCACAATTTTAGCTTTCTTGTTTCCAGTTGTGCAATATTATTCTCAGCTTTTCCCCATTAGGAAAGTATCATGTTTGCTTATAGTTCTCTTTCTAACCAAATAAAAATGCTCTTGGGGCACCTGGGTGGCTTAGTCAGTTAAGTGTTTTACTCGATTTTGGCTCAGGTCATGATCTCAGGGTCCTAAGATCGAGCCCCACATCAGGCTCTGTGCTGGGTGTGGAGCCTGCTTAAGATTCTTTCTCTCTCCCTCTGCCCCCACTTCCCGCCTCCTCTTACTTCTCTCTTTCTCTCTCTCTCCCCCCTCTCTTAAAAAAAAATGCTCTTAAAAATAATCACAGTAAGGGGCACCTGGCTGGCTCAGTTGGTAGAGCATGCGATTCTTGATTTGGAGTCATGAATTTAAGCCTCATGTTGGGGGTAGAGTTTACTTAATAAGAAAAATAATCATAGTAAAATAATAAAACAATTACAAATCTGAGACAGAGAAAAAGAGGAACACTGACTACCCCATCAGTACAAGCAAAAAGGCTTAAAGGATGCTTAAAAACTTTCTTCGGTTTTTGTTCAGCACCTTAACCAGGAAACTCTTCACTGATCACAGTCGCTTGTCTTTTTCTACAGGCTCCCTGTCCATAACATGCAGCCAAAATGTAGCTCTTGTTATATTCCTGATATAGCATTAAAAAGCATGAAAACATTCTAGGCAGTAAAAACAATCTTTCCCTCCCCAACGGACCGTAAGTCCAGAAAACCAAGTTACTTCATTTATGAACCATGTTATTTTAAGATTCTGTGATGTAACAATACTGAATTACTATTTTCTATAAAAATTTATTCTTTCAATCAAAATCTCAGCTCAAATGTTGTATAACAAAATCCTAAAAATTGGGGGTTTTTTGGTCTTATTTTTCAAATTGGATTTAGGGCATACAAAATAGTATGTTTTTATTTCACATAGTAAATATCACTAGGCCCTAAAAACTATAATACTCTACCAATTAGTATCTTTTCATAGCAATAGTGATGGCAATCTTAATTCATGGGGATGACTTTGAAGTACCGCAAGGTGTTAAAACTCCTCAGATTAAACAGTGCAATTATAGTCATCATCTAGTCCACAGCTGATGTAATAACCATAGAATTTCAGAGCTAAAATAATTATAAAATAAACAGTGAAGCTAGAATGGGAATTTGGAGAGTGTCTAAATGGCAATTTTCTCATTCTGTAGATGAAGAAATAAGAACCAAAGGTGAAACACAGAGTTTTAATGTTAATGTATTATCATATTATAGTTTTAAGAAACTTGGACATCTGTGTGTAAAATCAGGGCTGATCTTAGGATTTGGTAGAGTTAAGTGGCTGCTTATTTGATGTAACTTTAGAAGTGCTATTACAAAAAAACATAAAAACTTGTCATCCAAGTTCTTCCTTACAGATGAAAATGGTAAAAAGATACATAGTTGTCTTTCTTTTATATATTTTAGTTGAGGTTTAAATAATGTCTATAATTCCATAAGTAGATTAATTCCGTTATTTCCTGTTAAGATGTAAATACACTGCAAAAGAGAAAACTCCTTGAACAATATATAATGGATTCAAAACTTACCTAGGCATGTAAGGTTAAAATCATGTAGATAAAATTCTCCTTGAAAAAGCTCTTTGGAAGGTACCAGATTGGAGACTGATAAGCCACTTTTTAATAAGTCCAAAGCAGACATTTTGTCCTCCAGTATTAGAACAAATGACTATTTATTTGGGTCAGCACAAGCTGGGAATCATTGGCTTGTATTTAGGAGCCTTATATACAAAAGTACATGTCTTTAACATCTGAAATACCCTCAGAATGGTGAGATGCCCATTCTATGGAGAAGCCAGCAGGAACTGAGATCAATGGAGAACATTATAGCTTCTCTTTCTCATTTCACACTCACTCGGGGTATATATTCATTGAGTAGGATGTCAGGCAGAATTGCCCATGATATTTACACATTTAAAAGCTAGAAGACCTAGCCACAGCAATCAGACAATAGAGGGAAATAAAAGGCATCCAAATTAGTAAGAAAGAACTAAAACTTTTACTATTTGCAGATGACATGATACTATATATGGAAAACCCAAAAGATTCCATCAAAAAACTGCTGGAACTGATACACAAATTCAGTAAAGTTGCAGGATACAAAATCAATCCACAGAAATCTATTGCATTTCTACATACCAATAATGAAGCAGCAGAAAGAGAAATTAAGAAAACAATCCCATTTATAATTACACCAAAATAATAAAATACCTAGGAATAAACCTAACCAAAGAGGTGAAAGACCTATACTCTGAAAACAATGAAACAATGATGAAAGAAATTGAACAAAAGCAAAAATAAACTATCGGGACTTCATCAAAATAAAAAACTTCTGCACAGCAAAGGAAACAATCAACAAAACTAAAAGGCAACCTATTGAATGGGAGAGGATATTTGCAAGTGACATATCCGACAAAGTTCATATCCAAAATAAAGAACTTATAAAACTCAAAACCCCAAGACCAAATAATCCAATTTAAAAATGGGCAGAAAACATGAACGGACATTTCTCCAAAGACATCCAGATGGCCAACAGACACATGAAAAGATGCTCATCATCACTTATCATCAGGGAAGTGCAAATCAAAACTACAATGAGATATCACCTCATACCCATCAGAATGGCTAAAATCAACAACACAAAAAACAACAGGTGCTGGTGAGTATGTAGAGAAAGGGGGAACCCTTTTGCACTGTTGGTGGGAATGCAAACGGGTGCAGCCACTCTGGAAAACAGTACGGAGGCTCCTCAAGAAGTTAAAATAGAATTACCCTACAGTCCAGGAATCATCCTACTGGGTATTTACCCAAAGAATATGAAAACACTAATTCAAAGGGATATTTTATTTTTATAGCAGCATTATCTACAATAGATAACAGATGAACTATGGAAGCAGCCCAAGGGTCCATCAACTGACAAATGTAGTCCTTTTCAATATACTTGAAAAGTATACTTTTTCAAGTATATATACACAAATATATGTGTATATATGTGTGTGCATATGTTATATGTATATATACACACACAGAATGGAGTATTATTCAGCCATAAAACAGAATGAAATCTTGCCATTTGCAACAATATGGATGGAGCTAGACAGTATTATGCTAAGTGAAATAAGTCAGTCAGAGAAAGATGAATACCATATGATTTCACTCATAAGTGAAATTTAAGAAACAAAACAAATGAGCAAAGAGGAAAAAAAGGGAGACAAATCAAGAAACAGACTCTTAACTATAGAGAACAAACTGATGGTTACCAGAGGGGAGGTGGGTGGGGGAATGGGTGAAATAGGTGATGGAGATTGAGTGCATCTGTGATGAGCATTGGGTGATTAAAATAAAAACTTTATTAAAAAGTAGGTTTTGATGGCATCTTAGGGCAAAAGGAAAAGGAAGATTCTCCGAGAGCAAGGAAGGATTCCATAGTGGGAGTGGGGAAAAACAATGGCCAAAGATAAACTTTCCCTACTTTACAAATTTGTTTAGAGTACAGATATGCATATGCTGCATAAAACCTTGAAGTCATGACAGCTTATTAATCGTAACCTCCTACATTCTCAAACATGACAGGTAACAGAGTTTACTGTAATTTCCCTTCACTTTTGCAAATAGTAACAATGTCAAAGTGTCATCTTTATATTTTACTTCAGTTCAAGATGAGGTCCAATTTATAGTAACCTGGAGGCAAGAACATCAAATTGCAAATCACAGAGCTATCTTATAAACTCTTCTTATTCAGTATTGCCAGCAAGTACTAGCTATGTTTCTCTTGATAAGCACTGCTGAAGCACCTCAAGTGGAAGGGGCATAGTCTTAGGTCCGGTATTAAAAATCCTCAGACACCAAATTATATAAAGACGATTTACACTTACAGATTCTAACCTGGTTGACCCATATAGCAAAATAAAGTTGCTAGAAATGGGAACAAGTATTTTCATAAATTTACAAACTAAGTTTCTATTAAGAGATGTTTTGGCTACACATTCAGTTTTTCAAAATCCTTATTTTTTTTCCCCTAACTACAGTCTTGTTCATGCAGAAATTACGTCAGTCAAGTGAATTATTGTGGGTTCCAATCTGAAAAGGAAGCAGGGATAGGAGAAAGGAAGCGCAGTTGAGGGGGGTTATTTCATGGACACACACTGAACCACAGTTGTGGCTGGGCTTTCACAAACGTGTGTATGGACCAGCAGTGCAAACGGAGGACTATAAGAGAATATCGATGGCTGAGCTCACTCAGGAACCATGACTGGGAAAACAACGAACTTGAAACATGTGGCCTATTGATACCAAGTATTATCTTTAGCATGAAACCTTCAGTCATGGGATTAGAGATTATTATTTAAATTGCTAGTCCTCAGCTATAAAACTAATGAGAGTTATTTAAGCAACAATAACAACAAAACAACTTCCCCTTTTTTCACAGAAGAAATAATTTAGTTTGGCAGGTCTCCTCTTATTTATAGGATATCCCTTTTTGTTATACTTAAGTATGCTTCTTAATTAATTAGGCTCAAAAGTATCAGACCGAAGGTTTTTAAGGCAGTGATGGGGGTTGAACAAGGATGAAAGGGTCGTATTTGATGTTTAGGCTTTTGATTTCTCTGTCAGCTTAGTTGTTAAATGTGGGAAAGTTATGAATTTATCAATTTAGTCATGCCACTCTATTCTTCGTGTAAACATTTGTCCAAGGACTCTTGGGGAAACTCCGGCAAATTACATCAGGTGTTTTGCTATAATGATTAAATTAAAACAGGAGTCCTTGGTATCACTTCCTTGATTTTAACTTCTTAAAAACAAATGAAATGTTAACCATCTATATGACAAACTAGTATAATTTTTAAATAACATATCCTCAGTTTGCAGAGTGTCCATCATTTTAAGTTGAAACATAAAAGTAGCAGACATTTTACCATTTCTTCTATCCAAAAACAACTCAGAAATCACCTGAATAAATACTTGTGCCACTAACAAGTAACCACTGAGCCAAAGGAGGGATTTTTTAGGGCAATAAATAAGTGGTAGAAGTTTCCAGAACATAGAATCAAAGTGCAATTACAAAAATTCCTCATGTCATGGGAAAATGATAGGGCCCCAAATCAGCATATGAATAATATATTTTAATAATGTAGCAATGATCAGTTTAGAATTGTGTAGCTAAGAATCCTGGGATCTCTCCTTTCCCAAACCATGTCATAATTCTTGTAACGTTTTAAAGTTTCATAGAAAAATATTCCAACACAGCATTGAAAAATGATCTTTTAAATAATAGCAGTAAGAAAAAGGCAATAGATCTAGGGGATAAATTAATCAAATTAATACAATCCAGCAGATAATTTTCCATGCATTTAACATCCTTAGGCTCAAGAGCTTATGCAAACCATTTAAAATACTGATGATGAATATATGAGTGCTTAGGTAGGTAAATACATAAATATTTCTAGTTTTGGTTTAAGTACCACTGAAAAATGGGGTGATTTCTGGTGCATAAGATATATTAAATATACACAGTAGACAGGAAATCTACCACAAATTATATATTTGCAAGTATATGAATGCAATATGTCTGTGTCTTCCTACCACAAAAAGCTGAAACAATATAGACATTGTAAATTTAGACCCATCTGGAAAGGAGTTTTTTCTAACAATGTTTTAGATCAATTATTATAGATAAGAAATATAAAAGCCTAATTTCTCTAGTCAAAGGACCAGGAAAGGGACAGCCTAGCAAGACAGAACATTTTTTTATTTTAAATAGCCAAAACATCTTTAGTAAAAAGGGAGAAATTACATTAGTTAATTCCAAAGCAACATAAAGCTATAGTAACCAAACACATTTGCATAATAATGAACGTATACATCAACAGAACAAAATAGAGTCCATAATTAGGTCCAAAGATACAGGTAACTAATTTTTGACAGAAGTCAAAAGCAACAAAAATGCAAAAGCAATGCAACAGAGAAAGGACAGTTTCAGTAACACAGTAAAAGTGCTTGAAGAAATAATGGCTGAAAACTTAGCAAGTTTGGCAGACAATATAAGCCTACAAATTAAAGAAGCCAAGTGAACCCCAAACAGGATAAACCCAACACCAAGACACATCATAGTCACTTCTGAAAAATAAAGACAAAGAAAAAAACTCTTGAAACCAGTAAGAGAAATGACACTTTACCTACAGGGAAAAACAATTTGAAGTACAGATTTCTCATCAGAAACCAGAAGGAAAGAAAAGAAAAGAACTATCAACCTAGAATTCTATATTCAGTGAGAGGATCCATCAAGAATGAAGGGGGAAACCAAGACATTCTCAGATAAAGAAAAACAATTCATTAACACAGGAAGAATAAAGAAAGTTCTTAAACAAAAATAATAAAAGAAAGACCCCTGGACTATCACGGAGGAAGAAAGAACACAGTCAGCAAAAATATGGTTGTATCAATAGGCTTTCTTTCTCCTCAAGTTTTCTAAATTATGTTGGATCGCTTGATGCAAAAATTATAACACTGTCTGATGTGGCACTAAATGGATACTGAGGAAATATTTAAGGCAATTATAAATAGGTGAGAGCAAAAAAACATACAAGGAAGTAGTTTTTACACTTCATTCAAGCTAGGAGAAGGACAGCACCAGTAGACTGTGATAAGTTATGGCTATATAATATAGTACTTAGACCAAACACTAAGAGATCTATGCAAAGAGAAGTCTAAAAAACAAACAAACAAACAAACAAACAAAACCCTCCTATAGAGAAATCAAAACAGAATCCTAAAATAATTCAAATAGCCCACAGGAAGGCAGTAAAAAGGCGGGGGGCGCCTGGTGGCACAGTGGGTTAGGTGACAGACTCCTGGTTTCAGCTCAGGTCATGATCTCAGGGTCGTGAGATTGAGCCTTGCATGGGACTCCAAGCGTGGAGTCTGCTTAAGACTCTCTCTCCCTCTCTCTCTACTCCTCCCCTGCCAGGTGCTCTAAAATAAATAAATCTTAAAAAAAAAAAAAAGGCAGTAAAAAGGAAATACAAATGAATAAAGAGAACAAACTGAAAACAAAAAAATAAAATGGAAAGGTAAGCCCTAACATACCAATAATTATATTAAATATAAATGGTCTGCTATACCGATTAGAAAATAGAGGTTGTCAGAGTGATTTTAAAACATGACCCAACCATATGCTGCCTATAAGACACTTCAAATATAATATAGGCAGGTTGAAAGTAGAGGACAGAAAAAGATATATCATGCAACCATTAACCAAAATAAATCAAGATGTTCTGAAGATGGATGGTGGTGATGGTAGCACAACAATGTGAATGTACTTAATGACACCAAACTATACAGTTAAAAATGTTTAAGATGATCAATTTTATATGTATTTACCTCTTTTTTGTAAAGACAGAAATGGCTATATTAACATCAGATAGCATAGACGTCAGTGCAAAAAAAAAATTTACCAGAGAGAGATGAACATTATGTCACAATAAAAAAGATCAATCCACTGAGAAGATATAGTAACCTTAAATGAGCATTTACCAAAGAGAGATGAAAAATATATGAAGCAAAACCTAATAGAAATGAAAGGAAAAACGGACAAATCCATAATTATAGTTGGAGACCAACATCCTTCTCTCAACAACTGATAGAACTGGACAGAAATTAGCAAAGATGTAGAGAAGAAATTCAACAATGCCACCAACCAACAGGATCTAATCAACACTTACAGAACACTCCACCAACAGAATACACATTCTTTTCACATGCCAAGGAATTTAACCCAAAACTGATCATATCACAGCTATCAAACAAACTCCAACAAATCTAAAAGAACTGAAATAATACAAAGTGTTTCCTCTGATCACAATAAAATCAAACTAGAAATAAGTAACATAAAGATAATAGGAAAATGGAAACTTGGAAACTAAATAGCACGCATACATAATTCATGGTAAAAGAAAAAGTGTCAAGGGAAAATTTAAAAATGTATTGAACTGAAAAAAATGAAAATACAACATATCAAAATTTTTGGGACATAGCTAAAACAATGGTGAGAGGGGCATTTATAACACTAATATGCATATATTAGGAAAGAGGAAATTTTCAAGTAAATAGTTTAAGTTCCTACCTCAAGAACCTATAGAAAGAAGAGCAATATAAACTGAGAAGCAAGCAGAAGGGAATAAAAACAAAAACAAAATTAAGTGAAACTATAAACAGAAAAACAATAGAGAAAAATGAATGACACAAAGTGCTAGTCCGCTGAAAAGAAAAAAAAATGAAAAATCTCTAGCAAGACTGACAGACAAGCAAGTGAGTGAGTGCGCAAGTGAGAGAAGACACAAATTACAGGTATCAGGAATGAAATAGAAGATTATCATTAAAGAACCTGCAGAGACCAAATAATAAGGGAGTACTTTGAACACTCATAAATTTGACAATTTAGATGAAATGGATCAAGTTCTACCACAACTAACCTACTGAAATAGAGCATGTAAATAGTCCCATAACCATTAAGGAAACTGAATTTATGATTTTTAAAAACTTCTAAAAAGCAAATTTCCAAGTCCAAGTGCTTTCACTGGATAATTCTACTAAACATTTAAAAAATTAACACCAATGGTAATTATTACACTTGGGAGTATAATGAATAGAGTATACACTTGGGAATATAATGTATAAATCACTATGTTGTACACCTGAAAGTAATATAACATTGTGTGTCAATTATACTTCAAATAAAGAAAGAAAAAGAATTCAGACAGAGAAACAAATACTTTGTGATATCACTTATATGTGGAATCCAAAGAAAGCCAAATTCATAGAACGGTAGTTGCCAGGGGCAGGGTGTAGGGGAAACGGAGAGATACTGGTCAAAGGATACTAAATTCTAGTTTTAAGTAAGTTCTGGATACCTAAAGTATAGTATGGTGACTATAGTTAGCAATACTGTGCTGTATGCAAAAGTGGCTATGATGGTGGATTTTAAACGGTCTCATCATAACAACAACAAAATGATAACTATGTGAGATTAGAGATGTGTTAACTAAACTTATTGTGGTAAACATTTCACTATATAGGTATCTAATCATCACTTTGTACACCTGGAATTTACACAATTTTATATGTCATATATATCTCAATAAAGCTGGAAAAAAAATCATCTTAATAAAAACCACCTTAATAACAATAACAAAAAGAACACCAATTTTACGCAGCCTCTTTCAGAAAATAAAAGAGGATGAGGCGCCTGGGTAGCTCAGTTGGTTAAGTGTCCGACTCTTGATTTCAGCTCAGGTTATGATTTCAGGGTTGTGAGATTGAGCCCCAATTCATCTTATAAAGCTAGTATTAAAAACCAAAACCATACAAAGACAGTACAAAAAAAAAGTACATCCCTCATGAATACGGATGCAAAAATCCTTAAGAAAATACACGCAAATAAGATTCAGCAATATTTTAAAAGTATTATACATCATGACTTAGTGGGACTTATTCCAGAATGTAAAGCTGGTTCAATGTCTGAAACACTATCAATGTGTCCATCATATTTAACAGGCTAAAGAAGAAAAATCACATGATCATATCAGTTAATGTAGAAAAAGCATTTGAGTAAATTTCACTCTAATTTATAATAAAAAAAAACTACCAGAAAAGTTGCAACACAGGGGAATTTCCTCAACTTAAAGAACATCTATAAGAAACCTACAGCTGCTTTTATACTTAGTGGTGAAATACTGAATGTCTTTTCCCTTAGACTGGGAACAAGGCAAGGATGTCTACTCTCATCACTCCTACACAGCATAGTACTGGAAGTTCTAGTCAATGTGATAAGAAAAAGAAATAAAAGGCATAAAGATCAGAAAGGAAAAAAATAAAAGTGCTCCTATTTGTAGATGTCACAATTGTCTATACAGAAAATCACAAGGAATCTACAAAAAAAAAAATCTTTTTAGAACTAAATAAGGGAGTTTAGCAAGGTTGCAGGACATAAGTTAACACACAAAAGTCAACTGCTCTTCTATATACCAGCAATAAACTATTGAAATTTGAAATAAAAAAAAATTACACCAGTACAGAAAAAATAGAAAATACTTAGATATAAGTCTAACAAAATATGTACAGGATCTATATGCCTAAAACTACAAAACTGATGAAAAAACAAAAACAAGGAAGATCTAAATAAATGGAGAAATACTCCATGTTCATGGATTAGAAGATTCAATACTGTTAACATGTCAGTTCTTCTCATCTTGATGTACAGGTTCAATGCAATTCCAATAAGATGTCTATTTTGTAGATATCAACAAACAGATCCTAAAGTTTATATAAAAAGGCAAAAGACCTAGAATAGCCACACAAATGGTGAAGAACAGCCACACTATCTGATTTCAAGACTTACTGTAAAGCTACAGTAATCAAGACAGCATGGTATTAGTAAAAGAATAGACACATATCTCAATGGAACACAGCAGAGAGCCCAGAAATAGACCCATACAAATATAGTCAAGTGATCACTGATTGACAAAGGATCAAAGGTAATTCAATGAGGAAAGGAAAATCTTGTCAACAAATGATGCTGGAAAAACTGGACATCCATATGCAAAAAGAAAAGGAAAAAAAGGAAAGAAAAAAAAAGAACTTAGACAAAGACCTTACACGTCTCACAAAAATTAATTCAAAATAATTTTTATTTAGGATCACAGACCTAAATGTAACACACAAAGCCATAAAAAATTTTTATAACAAAACAGGAGAAGATCTAGATGACTTTTGATTTGGTGACTTTTTAGATACAATACCAAAAGCATAATGCTTTAAAAAAACTGATAAGCTGGCCTTTATTAAAATGAAAACCTTCTGTTTTGTAGCAGAAACTTAAGAAATGAAAAGACGAGCCACAGGAATGAGAAAAAATATTTGCAAATCACATATTTGATAAAAGATTTGTATCTAAAATAATTTTTTAAAAAAAAAAACCTTTTCACATTCAACAATAAGAAAACAACCCAATTAAAAAGTGGACAAAATACTTAAACATATACCTTGCTAAGGAAAA
Organism: Phoca vitulina; assembly: GCF_004348235.1. Taxonomy (NCBI): domain Eukaryota; kingdom Metazoa; phylum Chordata; class Mammalia; order Carnivora; family Phocidae; genus Phoca; species Phoca vitulina. Next base: position 51,340,100 of record NW_022589712.1, on the reverse strand, counting down.
TACAGACGTGGCAAAAAGCATGTGAAAAAATTTTGTCATTAGGGAATTACAAATTAAAATAACAAGTATCATCATATACCTATTAGAATGACTAAAAACTTTAAAATTTAAAAAATCTTAAAAATTGACAGTACCAAATAAATGGTGAGGATGTAGAAACAGGAACTCTCATTCATTGCTAGTGGGAATGCAAATGGTATGGCTACTTTGGAAGACAGTTTCCTAATATCTTACAAAGCTAAATTTTCCTAATATCTTACAAAGCTAAATTTTTACCAAATCTTACCATACAATCCAGTAATCATGTTCATACGCTTTTACACAACTGATGTGAAAACCTGCACATGAATGTTTATAGCAGCTTTATCCTTAATTGCCAAACACTGGAAGAAACCAAAATGTCTTTCAATAGATGAATGAATAAACAAGCTGTGGTACAACCATCAATGGAATATTAAGTGATAAAAAGAAAGAAGCTATCAAACCAAAGAAGGGCATGGATGAAACTTAAATGTGAATTGCCAAGTGAAAAGAACCAGTGTGAAATGGCTACCTACTGTATGATTCTAATTATATGACATTCTAGAAAAGGCAAAACTATAGAGACAGTACAAAGATCAGTGGTTGCCAGAGTCTGGAGGAAGAGGGGAAGATTGAATAGGTTAAGTACAGGGAATTTCTTAGGCGGTGAAATTATTCTGTATGATACTGAAACAAAAGATACATGACATTACACATTCATGAAAACCCAAAGAACTTTACAGCACAAAAGTAAAACTTAACACAAATTAAAAAAAAAAAATCATTTAGAAGGTGGGGGGATCCCAGGAAGCAATGCAGACTGCGAAAAGAGAATCTAACTGAATTACAATGTATGAAATAACTTAACGATGGGGTGGAGGAAAAATGTGCTGACCTGAGTAACTTTGAAAATGAGTAGAGTCTGGGGCACCTGGTGGCTTACTTGCTCTATCTCTCAAATAAATAAAATCTTAAAAAAAAAAAAAAAAGAAAAGAAAATGAGTGGAGTCTATGAGATGAAAGCAAAAGGAACTGCACATTAAGAACTGTGTTCTCGGGGCACCTGGGTAGCTCAATCAGTTGGGCATCTGCCTTCAGCTTGGGTCATGATCCCTGGGTCCTGGGATCGAGCCCTGGGTCGGGCTTCTTGCTCGCCAGGGAGCCTGCTGCTCCCCCTGCTTATGCTCTCGCTCTGTCAAATAAATAAATAAAATCTTAAAAAAAAAAAAAGAACTGTGCTCTTATTGATAAGGTTGTTTCTTACAGGGCTATGGGTTAACAATTCTAAACTGCTATACATTTATGCTGAAATAAATAATTAAGTAAATGTGTTGTGGATGTGTGAGCCAGATTTTTCACTGTTGGAGTGGGAATTTACAGATAAGTAAGGGTAGGAATCTAGAATGATCCATGTGGTAATGGATTAGAGACATCATTACAGAGTCATGGTTAGCTTAATATAGAGAGATGGTTACATATAGAATATTTACAGATATGTGCATATACATTGGTTAGTATACACATATATATTTCCTTGCTTTGACTTCTAAGAGGGCCCCAAATCAATAAATGACACCCTAGTAGAAAAAAGCTACTAGTTGATGTTTCTCTAGTCATTTTGGTAGTCAAAAACTCATTCTTAAGTAGATTCTACAGTAAGTATTCTTAGGAAATAAATTCTCTGAGCTCATATATATGGATAAGTTTGTTGTTTATATTTGAAAGTTAGAAAATCCTTGGCTCACACTTTCTTGGGGTATCTTAAATATGTTGGTCTATTTTCTTCTGGTATTGCTATTAAAAAATCTAATGCTAATCTAATTTTCCCTTATAAGTTAGTATTACTATGTCTTGGTAATGGTTGTTCTGGATCAACATTCTTAGGGACACATTATATTCTTTCAACATATAGTTTCTTTAAATTTCAGGAAAGTTTTCTTGAATTGTAGTTTTTCGTACACATTCTGTTCACTTGCTCTAATTTTTTCTTCATTGACTTCGATTCTATTATCTGTATGTTGGATCTTCTCTGCCTATCCTTAATACCTGTCACTTCTCACAAATTGTTTTAAATTTTTTTTGCCATTTCTTCTATTTTTAAAGTTTTCTTCTTTTCTACCTTCAATTTCTCTTATGGCATTATTTATTTGGACTCATGTTCCTTCTAGTTTAATCCATTTCTTGTAATGATATTTTCTTCTTCCAATCCTTTGCTGAGTTATGTCACCTTACTTCTGAGTTTCTCTAGTTCTGATTTTTGTTGTTCTTTCACTTGTTATATCATTTTCTTAATGTCTTTTAACTTGTTTTGAAATAGTAGGTTACAGTATTTGACTAATCTTTCAAGCATGCTTTCACTTTCTGTAGATATTATTCAACTTCTATTCTCTTTTTTATTATAACTTTGTATATTGTTCATTTTTATGTGAAATTAGCTTTCCTGCACTGTTTGAATGAGATGGGTCAGCATAGATTTTTTAACTTCACAGATTCTGTTTTCTGTTGTTTCTGAGTAGTGTTCAAAACTATAGCAGTTTGCTTTCTCCAATTTTTTGGGCTGCATTCTTCTCTGCCATAGACTTTCTTTTCCTTTCATCTCTATTGCCCCTATTCTGCTCATTTTTATTCCACTCCCAGCAACTATAGGACCATGTCCTAGAAAGAAGTCACAGAAATGTCAGTTTTAAGAGTTCATAAAAGCTATACCACTCCAACCTATTCGGTTCTTCTTATGGTGGACCTTTTGTACTTACCTATCTTTGGAATGCACAGAATTCCTTCCAGTTTCAGCTAGTTTGCAAATTGGCCTGCTGTATTTTCCAATGAATATCTGTTGGCTATTTTAGGGTTCTCCTCTTCTTAGGTCTATCAGACACTGCCCCATTGCTTCCTATTTTTTACTTCCATCCCAGGCACTGATACCGTAAAGGTCTTATCTTACTTCACTTCTTCCGCAATTGACTATGCTGACCAATTCTTTTCTGAAGTCTCTCTTCCCTCAGTATCTGGGATAATATCCTCTTTCAGGTTTCATCCTCTATTTCTGGCCACTCAATATCAATCTCCTGTATGGATTCTTCTTCCTCTGCTGTTTTCTTATAAATAGATGTTCTCCAGTGTTTTATCCATCCTCATCCTTCTTCTTACTGTAATATCTTCTCCCTGGTGATCTCATTCTTACATAACTTCAAAAATGAATGCTGATCAAGGCTATAATTACATCTCAGGCTTTTCTCCAGAATTTGAGACCCATTTATTCAGTTAGCTAATATATTTCACCTTGTTACTGCACAGCCATCTCAAATCTAACACATTAAAAGCCAAACTCATCAGCTTTCTCCCATTCATGCCACTACGGTACTTCTTATATTCTCTCCATGAAGGCCTCATCATACATCCAGTTATCCAGTTGCAGAAACCTGCAAGTCCGTATCTAGGCTTCAGTGTCTCCTTTACTAATCTCTTGCCAAGTTCTAATCTCTTCCACAACCTAAAAACTGTCAACTCTATTTCCTTGCCCTCAACCCCAACCCCATCAGGGGGTCCCTGTCTATGTCTCTCCTGGATTACAAGAGCAGCCTCTTTTCTGTCTCCTTGTCCTTGCCACCTTCACACTGGAGCAATCTTTCTAAATTGCAGATCTATGATATTACAATCCTTCATAGACTCCCCTTAACTTTCAAAATAAAATCCAGATTCTTCACATGGCATACAATTTCCATCTGGATCTTGTCTCTGACTACCTCTCCAATCATACTGAGTTCAACCTACAGTTTCTCAGACATGGTAACTCTCATGATTTTGTGCTCTCGCGCATGTTAATCTCTCTGACTGGAGCACCTTATCTTCTATCTCTTTAACTGGCTACTCCTCAGTTACGCATCAGGAGCCAGTTGAGGCTTTTACTCTTCTACAGAGTCTTTCTTGATCATTCACTTTCTGTGTTGCCTTATTTCCAACCATTCAAAGTCCTCAGCAGAACCTTTCTTCAGAGGACTTATCACTGTACATTACAACTGTCTGTTTACCTGTCTATCTCCCCCTCTGCCTGTGAGCTCCTCAAGAGTGAAGCGTTTGTCTTATCTGTTTCTCCAGTGCATGGGGTAGATAAGAAATGTCTCTTAAATAAACAAGTTAATGTGAGGCATGATATGGAAGAACTCAATGAAAATAAGAATTTACTTTTGAATCTGTATGGATCGAAAAAAATGTATCCCATCTTTTGTTCCAAGAGAAAGATTAATGCCTAAACATTCAATAATTCACACACTAGAACACAAGAGGTAGAAAGTGTTACATTTACAATATTTAAAAAATCTAATGTAATATTTTTGCTCTGATTAACATGCACTGGAACAGTGACAAGAAAAATGTCCTTCATAAATGAACCATCCCCAAATGGCTCTGCTTATAGGTAGTGTAGGCAGTTTACCACAGCGGAATGATCTGATGATCCACCTTCCTGAAACATTCCTCCACTGACGTTGCCTATTTAACTTGAGGTCTGTACCATCAGTATTGCTCCAATGGGTTTAGTCACCAAAGTGGTAGGACTACTTCTCAAGGCCTGCTGTTAAAATGTAGTGACTATCAAGGAAATAAAGCTATTTGTATTTGTATCCCTTTTGCTTAGCATACTCCTTTGCACAAAGCTGGCTGTCAACAAACATTTGTGCAATGTATGTATATATGAATGAGTGAATGAATGATAGACATAATCTCCACAAAACTTGGAAAACATCTTGGCACATCAGAGTAGGAAAAGGTGGTATTAAAAAAGGAAGAGAGCAGATATTATTTACGTTAATATATTACATAATAGTATATGTTGATACATCACATATATCATACTGAAGTAAATTATATATTATATTAACATACATTTTAATATCATAGGACCGAAAGGACGTTAACTTACATAGAACTTTAAAAAAATCTTTCAAGAAGAAAATTGCATCATATGAATCAAATGTCAAAACAAACATAAATATCCCGAGAAGAGGCAGTAAATAAAACTACATGTCTGATTTTGATTTGAAACCTAGGTAATAGCTTTAAGAGAAATTTTAAAATGAAGATTCATAAATAAAACAGTGTTGGAAAACGCAACAAACAAAAACATGAATAAAGGTGGTAAATATAGGCACAAGTGATTTTAAAAACTGTTTATGAAGTAAAAATACTGGCCAATTTAGTGAAAAAGCCAAACTGGTTATCAGGTATCTGACTTAACTACTTTTTCAATTTTCAACAGGTTTTGTGGCATGTCACAACCTTGCTCTAATCACATGATAGAGACAGCCAGTGGAAGGGAGTAACTTCAAATCTAAATGTGCCCCCCAACAGAGCAATAACCAGCACAACAGGGAGCTCCTTAAGGACTGACCAACTGTGCTATCAGCTGAAGGGGTGTCTGTCTGCAATAGCACCAATTATGTAGCAGTAAACACATTCCAAGCTTAGAAAAGACATATGGAAACTTTTTTAGTCACTGAAAAAAAAAACCATTTCTTTTTTTTAAATTTTATTATGTTATGTTAGTCACCATACAATACATCATTAGTTTTTGATGTAGTGATCCACGATCCATTGTTTTCGTATAACTCCCAGTGCTCCATGCAGTACGTGCCCTCCTTAATACCCATCACCGGGCTAACCAATCCCCCCTCCCCACTCCCCTCCAAAACCCTGTTTGTTTCTCAGGTCCATAGTCTCTCATGGTTCATCTCTCCCTCCAATTCCCCCCGCCCATTTTTCCCTTCCTTCTCTTAATGTCCTCCATGTTATTCCTTATGTTCCACAAATAAGTGAAACCATATGATAATTGACTTTCTCTGCTTGAATTATTTCACTTAGCATAATCTCCTCCAGTCCCATCCATGTTGATGTAAAAGTTGGGTATTCATCTTTTCTGATGGCTGAGTAATATTCCATTGTATATATGGACCACATCTTCTTTATCCATTCATCTGTTGAAGGGCATCTCGGCTCTTTCCACAGTTTGGCTATTGCGGACATTGCTGCTATGAACATTGGGGTGCATATGGCCCTTCTTTTCACTACATCTGTGTCTTTGGGGTAAATACCCAGTAGTGCAATTGCTGGGTCATAGGGTAGCTCTATTTTTAAATTTTTGAGGAACCTCCACACTGTTTTCCAAAGTGGCTGTACCAACATGCATTCCCACCAACAGTGTAAGAGGGTTCCCCTTTCTCCACAACCTCTCCAACATTTGTTGTTTCTTGCCTTGTCAATTTTTGCCATTCTAACTGGTGTAAGGTGGTATCTCAATGTGGTTTTGATTTGAATTTTCCTGATGGCTAATGATGATGAACATTTTTTCATGTGTCTGTTAGCCATTTGTATGTCTTATTCAGAGAAGTGTCTGTTCATCTCTTCTGCCCACTTTTTGACTTGATTATTTGTTTTTTGGATGTTGAGTTTGAGAAGTTCTTTATAGATTTTGGATACCAGCCCTTTATCTGTAGTGTCATTTGCAAATATCTTCTCCCATTCTGTGGGTTGCCTCTTTGTTTTGTTGACTGTTTCCTTTGCTGTGCAGAAGCTTTTTATCTTGATGAAGTCCCAAAAGTTCATTTTTGCTTTTGTTTCACTAGCTTTTGGAGATGTATCTTGAAAGAAGTTGCTGTGGCCGATGTCAAAGAGGTTACTGCCTATGTTCTCCTCTAGGATTTGGATGGATTCCTGTCTCACATTGAGGTCTTTCATCCACTTTGAGTTTATCTTTGTGAATGGTGTTAGAGAATGGTCGAGTTTCATTCTTCTGCATGTGGCTGTCCAATTTTCCCAGCACCATTTATTGAAGAGACTGTCTTTTTTCCATTGCATGTTTTTTCCTGCTTTGTCAAAGATTATTTGACCATAGAGTTGAGGGTCCATATCTGGGTTCTCTATTTTGTTCCATTGGTCTGTATGTCTGTTTTTGTGCCAGTACCATGCTGTCTTGGTGATCACTGCTTTGTAATATAGCTTGAAATCGGGCAATGTGATGCCCCCAGCTTTGTTTTCCTTCTTCAACATCTCCTTGGCGATTCGGGGTCTTTTCTGATTCCATACAAACTTTAGGATTGTTTGTTCCAGCACTTTGAAAAATGTCACTGGAATTTTGATCGGGATGGCATTGAAGGTATAGATTGCTCTGGGTAGCACAGACATTTTAACAATGTTTATTCTTCCGCTCCATGAGCATGGAATATTTTTCCATCTTTTTGTGTCTTCTTCAATTTCTTTCATGAGCGTTTGTACTTCCTAGAGTATAGATCCTTTACCTCTTTGGTTAGGTTTATTCCGAGGTATCTTATGGTTTTTGGTGCTATTGTAAATGGAATTGTTTCTTTAATTTCTCTTTCAACAGTTGCGTTGTTAGTGTATAAGAAAGCAACTGATTTCTGTGCATTGATTTTGTATCCTGCCACATTACTGAATTGCTGGATGAGTTCTGGTACTTTGGGGGTGGAGTCTTTTAGGTTTTCCACATAAAGTATCATGTCGTCTGTGAAAAGAGAGAGTTTGACTTCTTTGCCAATTTGAATACCTTTTATTTCTTTTTGTTGTCTGATTGCTGTTGCTAGGACTTCTAGTACTATGTTGAACAACAGTGGTGAGAGTGGGCACCCTTGACATGTTCCTGATCTTAAGGGAAAGGCTCTCAGCTTTTCCCCATTGAGGATGATATTCGCTGTGGGTTTTTCATAGATGGATTTTATGAGCTTGAGGAATGTTCCCTCTATCCCTACACTCTGGAGAGTTTTAATCAGGAAAGGATGTTGTATTTTGTCAAATGCTTTTTCTGCATCAATTGAGAGGACCATATGGTTCTTCTCCCTCCTCTTATTAATGTGTTCTATCACATTGATTGATTTGCGAATGTTGAACCACCCTTGCATCCTGGGGATAAATCCCACTTGGTCGTGGTGGATGATCCTTTTAATGTATTGTTGGATCCTATTAGCTAGGATTTTGTTGAGGATTTTGGAATCCATATTCATTAGGGATATCAGTCTGAAATTCTCCTTTTTGATGGGGTCTTTGCCTGGGTTGGGGATTAAGGTAATGCTGGCCTCATAGAATGAGTTTGGAAGTTTTCCTTCTGTTTCTATTTTTTGAAACAGCTTCAGTAGAATAGGTATTATTTCTTCTTTGAATGTTTGGTAGAATTCCCCAGGGAATCCAGCAGGCCCTGGACTCTTGTTTTTTGGGAGGTTTTTGATCACTGCTTCAATCTCGTTACTGGTTTTGGCCTATTCAGGTTGTCAATTTCTTCTTGTTTCAGTCTTGGCAGCTTATAGGTTTCCAGGAAGGCCTCCATTTCATCCAGATTGCTCAGTTTATTGGCATATAGTTGTTGATAATAATTTCTAATAATTGTTTCTATTTCCTTGGTGTTAGTCGTGATCTCTCCCCTTTCATTCATAATTTTATTAATTTGGATCCTTTCTCTCTTCTTTTGGATAAGTCTGGCCAGTGGTTTATCAATCTTATTAATTCTTTCAAAGAACCAACTTCTAGTTTCATTGATCTGATCTACTGTTTCTGGTTTCTAATTCATTGATTTCTGCTCTAATTTTAATTATTTCTCTTCTAATGCGTGGCTTAGGCGTCGTTTGTTGTTTTTTGTCTAGTTCTTTAAGGTGTAGAGTTAGTTGGTGAATTCGGGATTTTTCTGTTTTTTTGAGTGAGGCTTGGATGGCTATGTATTTCCCCCTTAGGACCGCCTTTGCAGTATTCCATAGGTTTGGGACCGATGTGTTTTCATTCTCATTGATTTCCATGAATTGTTTAAGTTCTTCTTTGATTTCTTGGTTGACCCAAACATTCTTGAGCAGAGTGGTCTTTAGCTTCCAAGTGTTGGAATTTCTGCCAAATTTTTTCTTGTGATTGAGTTCCAGTTTTAGAGCATTGTGGTCTGAGAATATGCAGGGAATAATCTCAATCTTTTGGTATCGGTTGAGACCTGATTTGTGACCCAGTATATGGTCTATTCTGGAGAAAGTTCCATGTGCGCTCGAGAAGAATGAGTATTCTGTTGTTTTAGGGTGGAATGTTCTGTAAATATCTATGAGGCCCATCTGGTCCAATGTATCATTCAAAGCTCTTGTTTCCTTGTTGATTTTCTGCTTAGATGATCTGTCCATTGCTGAGAGTGGAGTATTGAGGTCTCCTACAATTAACGTATTGTTATCAATATGACTATTTTGGTTAACAGTTGGCTTATGTATATGGCTGCTCCCATGTTGGGGGCATAGATATTTACAATTGTTAGATCTTCTTGTTGGATAGACCCTTTAAGAATGATACAGTGTCCTTCTGTGTCTCTTATTACAGACTTTAGTTTAAAATCTAATTTGTCTGATATAAGAATTGCTACCCCAGCTTTCTTTTGAGGTCCGCTGGCATGGAAGATGGATCTCCATCCCTTCACTTTCAGTCTGGATGTCTCTTTAGGTTCAAAATGAGTCTCTTGTAGGCAGCATATGGATGGGTCCTGTCTTTTTATCCAATCTGCAACCCTGTGCCGTTTTATGGGAGCGTTTAGGCCATTCACGTTGAGAGTGATTATTGAAAGATATGAATTAATTGTCATCATGTTGCCTGTGAAGACGTTGTTTTTATAGATTGTCCCTGTAAATTTCTGTTGTAGATCACTCTTGGGGTCTTTCTCCTTTTATAGAACCCCCCTTAATATTTTTTGCAGGGCCGGCTTAGTGGTCACATATTTTTTCAACTTCTGCCGGTCGTGGACACTCTGCATCTCTCCATCCATTCTAAATGAAAGCCTTGCCGGATAAAGTATTCTTGGCTGTATGTTCTTCTCATTTAGTACCCTGAATATGTCTTGCCAGGCCTTTCTGGCTTGCCAGGTCTCTGTGGGTAGGTCTGACGTTATTCTGATGTTCCTCTCTCTGTACGTAAGGAATCTCTTCCCCCTAACTGCCCTTAAGATGGTTTCCTTGGTTCTAAGATTTGCAAGTTTTACTATTACATGCCGGGGTGTTGGCCTGTTTTCCTTGATCTTAAGAGGGGTCCCTTCTGCCTCTAGGACTCGAATGTTTGTTTCATTCCCCAGATTAGGGAAGTTCTCAGCTACGATTTGCTCAAATACATCTTCTAGCCCTCTCTCTCTCTCCACTCCCTCCGGGAATCCAATTATTCTGACATTGGAATGCCTCATGGTGTCACTTATTTCTCTGATTCTATTTTCATGGATTCTGAGTTGTTTTTCCCTGGCCTCCTCTTTTCCCTTTTTATCTATTATACTGTCTTCCAGATCGCTTATTCTCTCTTCTGTCTCAGTTACCCTAGCTGTTAGATTATCTAGATTGGATTGGATCTCATTGATAGCATTTTTAAGTTCTGCCAATTCCCCTTTTATTTCTGCCCTTAGAGACTCTATGTTGCCATTAATTGATTTCTCCATTCTAGCCATTGTCTTCACAATTCCTAGCCTGAATTCCATCTCCCACATCTTGGTTATATCTGCATCCATTTGTAAATCTGCAGCATAAGTCATAATCTCTGAGTCTTTTCTGTTTTGGGGGCTCCTCCTCCTAGTCATTCTGTTGATGGGTGTTTGAGGGAATGTATAGAGTCCAAATTATTGACCAGAACCCAAGCAAGATGCACCTGTTTTCTTGGGACCTTAGGGTTGCTGGCCTCTTGTTTTCCCAGCCTGTCTTCTGCCGGAGGGGCCTGCCGTGCTGTTACTCAGGCAACCCTGTTTGGGCGGAGTTGCCCTGCGCCCCTGTGGCGGGGGATGGGCTCAGTGGGAATCAGTCTTTGGGGCTTTTGTTCTCTGGCGCCTTTCCCTGGGGGCTTTCCACGTCTCTTCCAGGAGTCAGAGCAGAAGAGACCAATTCCAACCCTCTGCCTCAGAGCAGAGAGACCTCAGTCTGTTCTTCAGTGAGCTCTCCAGGCCACACCGTCTCCGTTTCTGTCCGTGCTGCTATAAACTGCAGCGTCCTGGGTTGTGCGCCCCTCTGCAGCGCTCCCAGTCCTGCCTCCAGGTCGGGGCACGTCTCTGCCCTTTGTGCTTCTAAAACCGCTAGCCGCTCCCAGTTCATGCGCCCAACTTCGCTGCTTGGGGTCCTGTCCCGGGGACTGCAGTTCGTGTGGGCGCGACTCCGCCGCTCGGGGATTCCACCCGGGGGTTGCAGTTCACCGGCAGGACCCCGGCACACCGGGTTTCCGCTCGGAGGCTGCAGTTCGCGTGCGTGCGACCGTTGCTCCGGGTTTCTGTCCAGGTGGCTGCGGTTCGCGTGCGCGCGACCCCGCCGGTCTGGTTTTCCATCCCGGGGCTGCCCTAAAGTCCTTTCCCGGCGCTACCGGTCTGCGAGTCTGTGCCCCGTCCGCAGCGCGCAAGGCTGTCACTCACCGGCAGTGTAGGATTCCCACGGCCAGGCACCCTCCCGCTGCCCTTTATCCTCCGATATCTGCCCGCAGAATCACAGCTCTCCGCTTCGCACCTCAAAACCAACCACCTGCGATATTCTGTTTGTAGAGATCCAGATCTTCTTACATCTCAGGCTGGTTTCGTGGGTGCTCAGAGTGGTCTGGTAGATATCCAGCTCAATTCCAGGGACCAGTTGAAATAGGGTCCCCTACTCCTCCGCCATCTTTCCCCCCTCCCTCAAAAAAAAACCATTTCAATCTATAGTGAGTCACTGATTTACCATGTGGCTAAGGAAAAAAGAGACAAATATTAAAAGTACACCTTAAATATATAACAAGTATTGCGAAAGGAATAAAGTTATTTGGAATGGTCTAAAAATTTGATGAAATTAACTTCCTAAGAGAAACAAACAACAAAGCAGTCTCCAACTTTCAAATAACCTATCTATGCAAATAGCAAGCAGCAGCAGCAGTTCCATCACCCAAATCACAACACCAGACTTAGTAACCAACTTCTCTAAGCCTAAGGGCAAATGTTCTGTTTTTAGTTTGACCACAGGAAGAGCAACTTCCCAAGAGAGCTACCTTCTCTTAGTAAGCATGCAGAATTAATAAAATACTGGTGCCAACAAATAATTACTAATTACTAGCCTCCCTTCCTTTCCGTACCTTCTTTCCAGTCTCTGGATCCCAGTCTAAAATGAGAAGGCAAGAAGAAAAAAACACCAAGCTTCTACTGCTTAGATATGGGATATGTGGTACTTAAAACACACATTTCCATGGGAATATTACTACAAGCAGTAGTTTGTTATGGTAAAAATTGTGCAATTAGCGTAACTTCTAGTAAGAATGGGCTGAATATTTTTTTGGTGAACTGATCCTGAAAGCTAATCACCAAGTATTAATACTGCTTTCATAAAAATAAAAGTTGAGTCCTAAATAATTGATTTACAAACTAACTTCTGGAACAAATAGGAAAGACACAGAAAAACTCATTTCAGAAATTAGTTTCACGGTTTGAAAATTCTTTTGGATCAGTAGTTTTAAAGTTGGTTTTACAAAATAGCAGGATTCCATAAAGTTTCAAAGAGAATTAGAAAGATTTAAAAGTTCTTTGTTTATTTACTGAACATTTGAACTGAGTCAGACTATAATGGTGCCAACTTTAGTGATAATGTAACAAATCAGCTGATTATTTTTAACATTAAGGGAGTTGGATAAACCGCAATATTGTGTACCGAGTAACACTATGTGAATTGACTCTTTGAAAGAAAAAAATGTAACCCTTTACAGAATGTTTAAATTGGGTCCCTCTTATCACCTTTACACTGGACTATTACATTAAAGATAGGATTCTAAGGAATGAAAAACATTAGAAGAATTATAAAATTGCAGAGTCTGGTAATCACAGTTACTGGTTTTCTTTTTTTCTATAACTGAATACAAGATAAAAATGAATCACTAAAGTGACATCAATAGTTGTGTTTTTTGTTTGTTTGTTTTTTGTTTTTTTTGAGTAAAGATGTGGAAGAGGAGTTTCAAACCAAAGTCACACAGATAGCTGTGATATCTCAGAATGAAAATTCCACAAAGACAGGGATTTTTGCTTCATTCCCTTGGCCCAGAATAGTGCTTGGGACTTAGCAGTTGCTCAGTAAACACTTGCTGAATAAATCAATGAATGAAAAGTATCCCCTATAAATTTCAGAAACACTTAAGTTTTAAAGATAATTTCTGTTAATATAAAACTAACAGTTTTGTTGTGAGAAAACAGAAAATTATCTATTCCTATAAAGATAGGATATCTTTATAGACATAGATCAATTTTAATTGATCACAATTCTACCACTCAGAGAAAGCTGTTAATATGATATACTTCTAGTTTTTCTTATGCATATTTTTACATAGTTGAGATAAAAAATTACTTATAATAGCCTATCTAGCCTCCACTGTACACTTATATTTTTAATGTAAGCCTTTTCCAGTGTTAATTGAAAGCAAGGATCTTTATTTAATACTTTATACTTTTAACATGTTATATTCAAACATTCTTAAACACTTGAAAACAATTTTTAGTTCACAAATTAGTTTTATATAAGGTACTGGTACTAAGTGATTCTCTAGTCATTGGCATTGAGTTTGTGATTTAGAGGCTTAAAGGAAAGACTATCCTATAGGAAACATTAACATCCTGTATGCTGTTTTGAGAGGAGACAGGATATGTTTCTAATTCATTTATTTCTTCATCCATTCATCAAATACTTATTATTGGTTTACAATCTAATGAAAGGAGACAGACATTTACCAACCAATCAACAAATTAACTTAAAATCACAACTGTGGTAAGCTGTAAATGTTAGGAATAAGAGGTGTATGGTCATATGTCTCTCTTTAATAAAAGAAGTTGGTCTAGACTGTGTGTGTGTGTGTGTGTTTATTAGGGAATTGGTGGTAGGAGGTGGCTTGGAAGTAATTTTATCTAACATTTATTGAGTATTTCATCCAATGATAGGCCCTGTGTTGGGTACTTTATACAGCTTATTTCACTTTCTCATTTAATAATCACAGTTATCTTATGAATCAGAATGATTTCCCCCCATTTTACAGATAAAGAAATAGAGGGTCAGAGAGAAGTCAAATAAATTACTTAAGATTATATTGCCAGTAAATAATGACCTGGGAGGGTAACCCAGACAACAAGGCAGCAGGGTGTGAAGTCATATTATATGTGGTATATCCCACTTCCCAGCATAATTAACATTTATACTGAGATATAAAGGATTAGTAGATGTTAATATAGCATGAGGAAGGGGGGAAAGGGGGGAGAACATTCCTTGTAGAATGAGAGGCATGAGAAAAGCTCTGAGATAGGAGGGACTGTGGTGAATCAAAGAGGGAACAAAAACAGTAACCAGTGAATTAAGCAGGAACACAGAGTAAGGGGAAATATGGAGATGAGACTGGAAGAATAGGCAGGACCCAGACAGTGAAAGCCCTCATGGGCCACATTAAGGTTAAAGATGTTGGCTTCAATCCTAAATGTAATGAAAAGGCACAAAATTCTTTTACTGCTTTTATTTGAAATTCAAAAATTTTAGGGGAAGAAAATTCACAAAGGTTAGATTTAACGAAGGTACAGAAGGGTGAATATTTGCTCAATTTGAAAATATTTCCTGGAACCTACTGTAATACTTCAAAAACAAAAATGGTGGCTTTTAAATACCTTTTAAAATAAACTCAAAATAAAATAAAATAAACTCAAAGACAAACAAACTCAAAAGAGAAGAGGATTCTATAAAGGGAGAGTACTAGAAAATGGCTTTGGGCTAGGTTGTAATAGGTGTGGCTGATACTTAATCAGTTGATATTTAATACAGTGGCATGTGGAGGCCCCAGGGATGAGCTAGAAGTAGGGAATGTTGACATCCATTTCAGACATAGTAGCAGTACATGAATGATGGTATCACAGAGTTATGAAAATGGAAACAGTACAAATACCATTGAGAATAAGCTGGAAAAACCTGGGCTATTCATCAGGCAATGAGAAGTGAGGGGAGGGGAGGTTTATAGTAAAAGAGATTTCCAAGATACGGTCTTAAAATAGCCTCCCTATACACCAACCATCTTAATATAACAAGATTGTATGTCAGGTAGACCCTGTTATTTTTATTTATTTATTTAATTTATTTGAGAAAGAGAGCGCAAGTGGGAGGAGGGGAGAGGGAGAGAGAGAGAATCTCAGGCAGACTCCCCATTGAACACAGAGCCCAATGTGGGTCTTGATCCCATGACCCTGAGATCATGACCTGAGCTGAAATCAGGAGTTGGATGCTTAACCAACTGAGCCACCCAGGCACCCTGAAACTGTTATTCTCAATGGATTTGACCCTTGGATAATCTTTAGTAATCTCTGTTAACATGCAGATCAGCTGCTATATGCATTTATGCATTCCTTTGAATACCATAGGTTCAGAATGTTTTGACTTCCATATTTCTGAGTTATTATTAATTATGGCAATAATAATGAATTTCATCTAGAATGTATTTTCTGAAGCAACTGAATTCTATGATCAATTACCTATATAGTATAGTTACATTATAATTACTAATTTTTTTCAATTTTCAGTTTTAAGTTACTTACACTGAAATAAATTCTTTGTCCATAAATCTTACAATGAAAACTTGATTCATCTCTGTTTTGTCTGTAACAAATTTTATCATCCATATCAAATTTGATCAATTACAGACTTTGCCACTGTGAATTGTCCTTTGTGGCCATTATTTTTACCACGTCTAATTTTCTCAAATGTGATGAGAAAATTTGCTTTGCTTTTCTTTTATTGGCAAAATTACTTTGTACAGTTTTAGCAGTTTTCATCTTTATTTTGGGATTATCTCTTGCCCCAATTTTCCCTTGTCAGTTTTTCTATTTTTAATGTTACCAGCAAGATGTTTCTATTCTTTTGTCTTAGGGTTTTTTTGGGGGGGGGGGGGGCGTGGTGTCCTGATAAAACTCTTTGAACACAGTTCTAAGTTATTCTCAATTTAATTTTTTGTTAATCATTTATACCAATGATGAACCACAAATTCACCTAAATAAAGAACTAGGACTAACTCTGGGAATTTTGTTCCTGGAACAGAATTTAAATGTCATAAATATTAAGAATATAAAATAATAATTTGACTAAAAAAACAGAAATTGAGAGGTAGGAAGGAATAAGTCCATTAACTTTCTCAGTTTAATAGAGTACAGTCCAAAGTTCAAACATATACAAATTTTGAAAGATTTTTTATATCTGATTTTTACAATCTTTTAAAATTACAATTAAAGCACTCTGTTAGAGATCTATTATAAAGAAGTACTATTTTTGTTCTAAATGGAATTACTGAATAAAAAGATTTGAAAGCATAATGATTTTACATCAATTTACATGCAGTATATCCCGACCTACATGAAGATTACCACTTTTAAAAAATTCCCAATGTAATAAGAAAAAAAATAACTTTAAAATTTTCTTCTTGGCTCCATAGCTCAGGGGGTTAGAGCACTGCTCTTGTAAAATTTTCTTCTACTATTGTGAATTCGACCTTCTTGCAGATTTGGTGGCAAATTTGTTTACTTATACTTATTTATTTTTGTCTTTTGATTTTTCTTACTGATTTTTAAGAGCTTTTAATACATTAAGAATATTAACTTTTTTCATACGATTCAACTTTTGTTTCCAATTTGTAGTTTGTATTTTAATTTTATAGTATTTTTTTTTAAGATTTTATTTATTTATTTGACAGAGAGAGACACAGTGAGAGAAGGAACACAAGCAGGGGGAGTGGGAGAGGGAGAAGCAGGCTTCCCGCCAAGCAGGGAGCCTGATGTGGGGCTCAATCCCAGAACCCTGGGATCATGACCTGAGCCAAAGGCAGACGCTTAACGACCGAACCACCCAGGTGCCCCATTTTATAGTATTTTTGACGATTTAATTTTTACACAATTAAAACTATCTTTTCTGTTAGAAGTTTCTTCTCTTCTCTTTATGCTTTAAAGAACCCTACCTAACTGGAGTTCAAATTAAATAGCAGTTATATTTGTCAGTGTGAGGTAAGTTTAAATTTCTTTATTTTCCCCAAGAAGTAGAATAGCTGTTCCAGCACAGTTATGGAACAAACCCCTTTAAAAAAAAATGAGCAGAGGACCTGATAGACATTTTTCCAAAGAAGACATACAAAAGACCAACAGACATGGGGAAAGATGCTCAACATCACTTGCCATCAGGGAAATGAAAATCAAAACCACAATGAGATACCACCTCACACCTGTCAGAATAGCTAAAATCAAAATCAAGACAAGACATAACAAGTGTTGGTGAAGATGTAGAGAAAAGGAACCCTTGTGCACTATTGGTGGGGCTGCAAATTGGTGCGGCCACTATGGAAAACAGTATGAATGTTCCTCAAAAAATTAAAAATAGAATTACCATATGATCTAATAATTCCACTCCTGGGTATTTAACCAAAGAAAATGAAAACACTAATTCAAAAAGATACATGCACCCCTCTCCTTATTGTATCATTATTTACAATAATAATGGAAGCAACCCAAGTGTCTATCCATAGATAAATGGATAGAGAAGATGTGGTGTGTGTGTGTGTGTATATATATACACACACAATAGAATATTACTCAGCCGCAAAAAAGAATGAAATCTTGCCATTTGCAACAACATGGATGGAACTAAAGGGTATAATGCTAAGTGAAATAAGTCAGAGACAAATACTATATGATTTCATGCATATGTGCAATTTAAGAAATAAGACAAATGAACAAAGGAAAAAAGAGACCAAAAAAAATCAGACTAATAAATACAGAGAACAAAACTGGTGGTCACCAAAGAGGAAGTGGGTGGGTGGGGAATGGGTGAAATAAAGGGGATTAAGAGTACACCTATCATGATGAACACTGAGTAATATGGAATTGCTGAATCATTGTGTTATATACCTGAAGCTAGTGCGCCACTGTGTGTTAATTATACTTCAATAAAAAATAAATACATTTTAAAAAATAAAAATAAATCAAAAAATTTTTAAATGTATTAACTACTGAAAAAATATATGGGGATAAATATGGTTATTCCAAATAGCAATACAGTTCTCAAAAATTTAGTAATCATCAGAAAAGGAAAGATCACCAAGTAAGATTGTGCCTGGCAGAGATTATTTCAAATTTTCCCCAAATTTTAAGTTACTAATTAACTACACATGATATATAGTAGACACTCAATAACTGTTGGTTGTAGAAAAAAATTTATCTTTTTAGGTCTGAAAATATAGACATTGGGCATAGTTTCAAGTTTCTGAATTTTTACTGTCAGACTATTTTGTGCAAACAAATATAACAGAATACAGAGGGGAAAATAACCTCAAGTTTCCTCATAATAAACTATATTATGATTCGTAAATAAGTAAACTTCAGATATTTTCTGGTAGTTAGTCACCAGAAAGAGCTTTATCCTATTAACAACTAGAGGAATCACTACATTATAAACTTCAAAAAATTTTTAGGGCTCCTTTTACTCATACTTTTATTGATTAAATCTTCTCCTAAAAAGTTACTGTCAACTCTAAGAATAGGAAAAACAGGCAAACTAAAGGTAGTTATAGTCATCAAATGCCCTGGTAGTGGCATACAATGGACCTTATTAGGCCTGCCCAACTCCATTTCCCACCTTCTTCTCTGCTGCCTGTCTCTACAACAGAGGCTGTAAAAGCTAAACACTTCATTTCCCTGCCTCCCTCTCAACTGAGAGACCGTATTACCACAGCTCTGGCCAATGAGACACAAAGAGAAGTTTGTTAGCACTGTCTCTTTCCTTTCCTTCTTACTGACCAGAACATATTTGTGATGTATAGTAAGCAACCTCCAAGATGGCTCCCATGATCTCTGCCTGCTGTTATTCACACCTTTGTATAGTCCTCTCCCAAACTCTATCAGTTTGTGTGACCAACAGAACATGGCAAAAGTGATGATATCTCACCTCCAAGACTAGGTTATAGAAGACTAACAGTCCCCCACCCCCTGACATTTGCCCTGGGAAAGGCACACTGCCAGGTCATGAGCAGTCCTAAAAAGACATCCATGTGGTGAGGAACTGAGGCTTCCTGCCAATAGTCATGTGAGTTAGCTTGGAAGCAGGTCTCCAGCTCATCCTAGCCCTCACTGGACCACAGTTCCAGCTGTTATCTTGACTGCAGCATCATGAGACACCCTGAGCCAGAACCTCCCAGCTAAACTATTCTCAATTCTCAACCCTCAGAAACTATGTGAGATAATAAATGTTTGTCATTTTAAGCTAATATGTTTTGGGATAATTTGTTATGCAGCAATAGATAACAAATGCAATGATGTCTTAAGGTGCAACAGCCATTTGGTAACCGCGCCCCCCCCCCCCCGGATGAGAACCACATTCAAAGGAGGGCAGAGGTTGTTATTGATATAGTTGAGCATCAATTCTTGACTACCTACATTAAGATCTCTTGTCAAGGGACACTACTTTCTGTTTAAGTCACATAGTAAAGTTTTTTGGGTTTTGCAGCCAAACATATTCCTAACTGACATACTCAATTCCCAAAACCCAATTTCAGTTTCCAAAGGAAGGTTCCTTTCATTCAAAGATCTGCCTCTGCTCAGAAGTCATACTTCTCCTATCTTCTAGAAGCCAGCTGTTCATTTCCTGATGCAGAAAAAATACCCAGGCTGTCCTGCAGGCACTCCCAGTATTGAAAGGCAAGGGCTAACATTATCCCTTGCGTTCAGGAAGCAATTACAATTCTTTTAGTAGAAAGCCTACTTCTTAAAAGATATTTCCCTTTGAGTATCCTTTTAAAAAATGCATTTGGCTATACTACAAAACACAGAGAATTCAGGGATGGATTGTGAACTGGTTTATATAATCCATAGGGAAGTGGGTATCTTGATGATACTCTGCTTTAATATATGGATTCTTGGAACATGTTTCAGCCAAAGAGCAGGAACTGGTTGTCTCTACCCTGAATGAAATACATAAAAAGTAAGCTTCAGTTCCAAAAATTTTCTCCTACAATCCCCCCCACCCCCCTCTTAACTGCAAACCTCTCTCTAGATGCCAAAAGATCCCAGAACTGTAACATGTAACAGAAGGAAAGTTTCATTTGGCAAAGAAGTAAAAGTAATTTAGATCCAGTGACCTTGCTTTGTTTTTTCATTCCAAGTGTACAATTGCTCAGAGATAGAGGCAACACAACCCCAGAAGAGGAAGAAAAATTACAGGAAATCCTGATCTACGCTTGTCCAAAATCATCAAACAATCTGGGTAACTGGTATTCACTCATAGGATAGCTTTTAAGTTGTCAGCAACTCTTGGCAAATATAAGAACAGAAAGTAACTTCAGCAACTCTGAGCTCTCAAAGGCTTAGTTTTCTCATAGGTCTCTTGCCCTTAGAAAAAGGTAAGGAGGGGGAGGACCTATAAAAGGAAATTTAGCCAGAAAGTAAACCTTCTGCTCTAAGAGATAATGTGATCCAAGATACCAGGCATACTATATTTGAGGAAACATTAAGATAGAGTTTTCCAGAATTATGTAACTTCAAATATATAAAATTTGTAGATATAATAACACCTTAACATTTAACCAACCCAAGGAAGCCATTTCTTAAAATTAAATTTTAGTAAAACTATATTTTAACTTTGAGATGTAAAAAAACATTCTAGGATCTTTGAAGGCAGCTGGAGCATACTCCTAGATTCTAATGGTAGCTTAGCCATAGGAAGGCACAAAATGGTATTTTGCAGAAATGTGAGAGTTGCTATTCCAACGATCAGGAGATTTGCTTTTAAAGTTTATTACAATTGCATTATGTTCAGAACTAATATGACATGGATTGATAAACCTGGAACACCTCCTTGATTCTAAGACATGGTCACCTCCACAATAGCTACATATAAAAAAGCAGAACAGGCAGGCAAATTTAAAATACTAGTTCCCATCTCGCAGAGATGCACACAAGACTCCTTATACTTAAAGAAGCTGTCATATTTATGCATTGTTTTCCTTTTGATCTGTGGAATTTAGGATTAACTTCAGTTCTAATTTTTATCTCCCTTTCTCGCTGCCCCACCAACCCTCCCAATAACTGACAATAACATATTGTTCTAAAAAATTACTTATGATAATATTCCTGAGATTTTTCTGTAATTTGAGTATGTCTTCCATTCACAGGAAGACAGGCCTAGACCGTAACAATGAAAGTGAACTCCACCAGAGGCAGGACAATGTGAGTCAACTCAGGGACTTCCCCTTTGCTACACCATGGTACTCTTTGACCTACTTTGGTTTTCTACAAATCACCCCCTTAGTTCTCACCCTGAAAGCACCAAAGCTAGGCCTCTGTTGAGCACTGTACACTCGTAAACAATAACAAGAACATGCATATACATTTATATTAAGGAATAAGCACCTAATCTGTGGAGAAAGCCACACCACTAAATAAAACAAACAAATGATAATTCGTTGTTGTTGTTTTCCCAAAATACATTCTAAAACACTTACATAACAGGGGACTTTTAAGAGAGGTATTATAAGAAATGTTGTAACAGCATTTTAAACTAATGCTTCATGTGTGCATTCCTGATTCAGAGAGCCCGTCTTTTGTTTAAAGAGTCTGTTTATAAAACTTTACAATTTCTAATTGCCAAGTCATCTTTCCAATGGGAAAAGATACATTCTGCCTTTTCTATGGATTAGTGCAGTACTGTGGAGTTTTAAAAAGATCCTAGCAAAGCGTCATGTGAAAATAAATAGCAATGACAGTGAACTAATCTCTTTTAAAGGGAAAATCCCTTAAAGGCAAAGACAATTCCCTCCCTCATTTACCTTTTGGGTCAGAAAAAGTAGGCCATTAATGACTAAAATGAGTACAGCATCTGTAGGATGCTCCATTCTACTTTACACAGAATAATTTGATATTTAAATTATGATTAAGTGAGATCAGTACTGATTATGTTATTGAGCCACTAGTAAGCCTCTGAAAAATTTATTACTAGAAGGTAGCAATTTTTCCCCTAAGACAAGTGACCAAGAGAATCAGGAATAATCACAGGTTTTTCCTTTCCTCTTTCAATGTCTCAAGAAGGCAGGTATATACTATACTCTAATTTTCCCTCCCAATCTTTTCATCAGAACAGACTGACTTCTAATCAAATACATATAAATGGTTAATTCAATAAATGTGTATGAGCCTTGATTTAATTTGTGATTAAAACTGTTAATCAGAAAGTTAACATTTTGTTTAAAAATCATTCAATGCTTGGAAATATCTTTCACATATTATTTACAACTCAGATGTACATCTGATTTTCAAATGTGCATAATCTTAAAGCAACAAGTTTTTTCTAAAGTTCCCTTAAGAAAAAAGAACAATGAACTAATATAGATACTTGTGAACCACATCGGATTCCACAGATTGAACCTAAATAATTGAAAGGCATGTTATATAAAGAAAAAACAGGCTTGACCAAAAAAATTTTTTTCAACAAATTTAGTGGGTTTGGAACTTTTTATTTATAACATATAAAAGTGGAAAAAATTTAAAATTTTGAACTTCAATTATAAATATAATTGTATTATTTAAACAATACAAAGAAATGATTTCACCTAAATATTCACCTAAATAATTTCACCTAAATACTGCAAGTTTATGCAGTAAACTTGATCTTCACCTTCCTCTTTAAAATTAACCAATCTAACAGATATTTAATCTATTTAGCTTTTACTAGGGGTCTACTGAGTAATGTAGAAATAAATGATGAGAAAACCTGATATGGTCTCTACCTACATGAAACTTCACTCAAGTGGAAGACAGACATTAATCCAAGAACTAACCAAAAGTGATGAAAGTATGGTGCTCTGAGGAGTAAGAGAGAATGGATCTAGTCAGGAAGGTCTGAGGCTGCTTACCTGAGGAAGTTACAACTGAGTGAGATCTGAAAGATGAGTCGGAGGAGTTTATCAGGTGAAAGAGAGAGAGGAGAAGCTCTTTCCAGGGGGAGGAAAAAGCAGGTATAGAGGCCTTCTAGTAAGAGTAAGCACTCTGAAGCACAGGACACTGGAAAAAGGAACTGCAGTCAGCCTGTGACCCTGGGTCACATGGAGCACGGAAGAGTACATTGGCAAGAGGAGGCCCAGAGGTCAGTGGCAGCCAGACCATGCAGGGCCTTATAGGAAGGGTGACTGTTCATCCGGGCTTACACTTGTTGACCTGGCAATCTATCTTCTTGTAACAAATGTCCCAGTTTGAATGATAAATTATGTGAGGCCCCACGTACAGAATTCTGTCCTTGCCTAAAACACCATTGGAAATCATATAAAAGAATTTTAAAGTTGCCTGTGTGAGAGACACAAAGACAGAAAAATAGCCATATTGCAACATTAATTTAAACATGAAAGTAAACATAAAATTGCTAGAGATGCCCCCCATCTGTAAACTCTGAAATGTACTTCACAGTTGGTCTCAGGGGGAAAAAAAGACATCTGAAATTGTGCCCAGTGAATGGGCAATAAAACCTTCCTGCAGAAAGAAGCTGCCCTTAAGGGCTTGGTCACTGTCCCAGTTCCCCACTGCCCTTAGAGGACTGAGTGGACTCCTGGCCTGAAGATGGGGAACAGAAATATGCCTGTCAGCTGTGGTGGTAACGCTATATGTATTTACATGAGAGAAGACTGCCAGGATCAGCTTCAGAGTAATTGTTTTTTTTTTTTTTTTTTTTTTTTTTTTTAAAGATTTTATTTATTTATTTGACAGAGACACAGCGAGAGAGGGAACAGAAGCAGGGGGAGTGGGAGAGGGAGAAGCAGGCTCCCCACGGAGCAGGGAGCCCGATGTGGGGCTCGATCCCAGGACCCTGGGATCATGACCTGAGCCGAAGGCAGACGCTTAACGACTGAGCCACCCAGGCGCCCCAGAGTAATTGTTTTAAAAGAAACAAGTTGCAGGGGCTGTGGGGGGTGGAGTTAGGATGGGGGAAAGGAAGGGTGGAGAATGCAGAAAAGAGAGAAAGCCTGGAGTGGTGGAAGGCCAGCAGGCTACACGAAGTAACAGACCAACAATGTGCCCTGAATTCCCTATGGGCCTTACCTAGTATGCAGTTCAATGACAATGATATAATGGGAGGGGATGAAGCTGATATGGAAATGTTCATGAAGGAGATGACAGCAATCAAGAGAAAGTTTGGGGGACTACTGCTGAGGAATTGCACATCTTTACTGGAAACTCACTATCATGACATTTGCCAAATTCTTGACTCCTGAGGTTTTTTCTGAGATTAATACAATGACCACTACTGCTTTCCCTTTGCATTTTTCTGGTGTACCTTTGCTGATTTACTCTGTATCAGGTGAGTCTTCTGCTACATCTTCTTCTTCTTCTTCTTTTTTTTTTTAAGTTTTATTTCTAAGTAATCTCTAAACCCAACATGGGGCTTCAACTCATGACCCTGAGGATCAAGAGTCGTACCCTCTTCCAACTGAGCCAGCCAGGCACCACTTCTGTTACATCTTCTAATCTGATTATCTTTCTACCCAGTTTATAAAATCCTCAGCAGGGAAGCTTTACCATTTGCATAGAAATATGTTTATCTTATATTGTGAAGTTAATAAAGGAGGGGGGAAAAAGCCTTCCACAAGTCATTTGGTATCTAAAAAGATATGAGAACAGAAAAAACATATATATATATACATATATCATATATGAGAACAGTGACACTTTTAAAGAGGAAAAAACCTTTGAAAACCTAAAAAATTTAGGTTTTCCTCTGTTTCATCCCAACTTTCAGCCTTTTACTTTTCTCATATCAGTGCTAAAATAAACACAAGAAAATTGAGCCCTGTGTATAATTTTGGATCCAAAGAAGTAACTGAAATTACATGGAAATTAACAACGAATGGTAAAATCATGATAAAATGGTCTTAGAATCTTAGTGAACTAGTATTTAGCCTTGTCACTAAACTGGCTTTATATTTGCCCACCTCTAAGGTTTGTACCACCCCCCCAACCCATTTTTCGTATAGGCTATGATCATTTCAAATCCTCAAACAGCTATACTCTTATGTTGCTGAATTATATATCAAGATGACATAATATGGCTTATGGATGACTGTAGAATTAGATCAGAGTCAATAAACTTGAAGGTGACTCAGGCCACCTACCTATCAAGCTGTAATGAGAGGTAGTATACTTGAGCCCCCAAGCATCACAGGTTTTCCTACACAGATAATACTCTGCCCCATGATGTACTGACACCAAAACAGAAAATAATTTAAGGACAACATGTAGTTGAAAACAAAAGGCAAGATCTGAAAGCCATAAGGCAAAATCAATCACCAAATCAAAACATGGGTCATAATCAGTTTTATATCAATATATATATAATGGAATATTACTCAACCATCAAAAAGAATGAAATCTTGCCATTTGCAACAATGTGGATGGAACTAGAGGGTATTACGCTGAGCGAAATAAGTCAGTCAGAGAAAGACAAATACCCTATGATTTCACTCATATGGAATACAAGAAACAAAACAGATGAACACAGGGAAAGGAAAGGAAAAATAAAATAAGAGGACAACAGAGAAAGGGAGACAAACCGTAAGAGACTCTTACCTATAGTGAACAAACTGAGGGTTGCTGGAGGGGAGGTGAATGGGGAGGGGGTGGGGTGACTGGATGATGGGCATTAAGGAGAGCACTTGAAGTAATGAACACTGGGTGTTGTATGCAACTGATGAATTCTACGTCTGAAACCAATAATACAGTATATGTCAATTAAATTGAAGTTAAATACAAAATTAAAAAAAATAATCAGTTGGTTTTTTTAAACCAGCTTAGAGAATATCAAATGTTAGAAAGAAAGAAAAAACCCACAGAGAGTGTATCAAGTGTGAATAAGTCTACATCATTGACAATATACTTTGGCAAAATCTGTGAGGTGATAAAGTCGTAACACGTCAGCAATCTCACATATTAATAGAGGCAAAAAAACCAAACAAACCAACAAACAGCCCTCTCTTTTCCACTTTCTACACCCATCTATCAGCCTTTAAGCCTTCAGATTACCAAATATATGATGACAATTTTATAATAAATAAGGATATAGTTACCAATCCTACCACTGTGTGCCCTTTAGTTTTTTCATCAAGTGCGACATATAGGTTACCTTCCACATAAAAAATTGTGCTACCTGAATAAGAAACGTGAAATACCTGGGGTAATTTTTACCCTATAAGATTTACCCCAACTACTTCTGCTATTGGACCAAACTCCTAATTTGACAAACTTAAAACTTTACACTTATTTTCAGTATCTCTCTTTCAGTCACCAAATTTAATAGCTCATTAACTCTTCATTCCCTTTCCCATTATTTATTTTCACATCTACTACCTTAACTTTCATAAGCTTCTATTTTAAGTATAGGCATATTTGGGAATCATTATCATTACTGGTGTTCTTATAGCTTTATAAAAAATATTATTTTCTCTTAATGCAGCTATTATTTATTATGACCCTTTTCAGCTTTAAGAATGTTATTTAGTTTCTCCTTTTCTTATTTCCAGGTACTCATTCAATTTTCAGGGATCTGTTTCTTTTTTAGGAGCACCTGGGTGGCTCAGTCAGTTAGGGGATCTGTTTCTTTTTGTTATTAAATTTTAGAAGAAATAATAATCTACTGTGTTTTAAATAACAAATATAAACCTATTTAGTTTTAAAAAATCATTTAATTGTCCCTCTCACACATTCCTTTCTATTTGATCATGGAAACATGGGGAGGAAACTCTGAAGCAGAGTCATTCTTTCTGAAATAGCTTCAAAGGTGGAATGAGATGACCAGAAGATTAAGAAATGACAAAAAACAAAAAACCCCAAGATTATTGGGCCTAATAGGGACAAGGCTGCAAGCCAAAAAATAAAATACATGTGTACTCAGGTGTAGAAAAGGCTCTGGATCACACATTTGTCTTTCAGATATTTGTGGACAGAGTGATATTACTATAGCAATATTTTTGGTGTCACAAAATACCACCCATTTATTAAAGACAGAAAAATACAAAACACAAAAATAAATCTTCTTTAGAGTAATACCTTTTTTCTATAATACAAATTACTATCTATAATTATAGTCTACAACCAATACATAGAAGGTTTTTTATAAAGATTAGAACTCCTTTTAGTCTAATGTAAGATAAGAGCCAGAAGTAACTAAAAATGAGACCACCTTAAAATTTTGAAAGAGGCACATTTAGGATGGATAGAAGAATTACTACTATACATAGAGTGGAAAGTAAAATTGTAAAACTAATATAATACTCTAAATCCTGGTTTTGCATTCAAATTAATTCTCTCCAACTAATAATCATATTGACAGGTAGTAAGAATCCTTTGCTTGATCTGTATCTTGATTTTTGGCTTAATAATATAACCATAAACTAATAACAAAAATACACAGAGCAACAATTTCTATCAATATCTCTTTCTCCCGAGAACCTTGCTATAGCCCAAGCCTGCTTAGGAAGCACAGATTAAAGTCACTAAGGGGCTTTCTTTTTTGGGAGGTGGGGATTGAAGGGTCTACTATTTCTCTTTTTCCCTTGTAGTGAGGGTGAAGGAGGCATGTGAATCCCTTAAGGATACGATGAGAAAGAAAGTAGGTAGGATCATTATGTGTGCCTACTCTATTTCCCTTAGGAAAATTTGATCAATTTGAGCAACTAAGCTCTGGACATGTATCGCAGCACTGAGATTACCTGATGGCATTTAAACTTAATAAATATAAGATGAAGCCAAAGAAGTCAAGTACATAGTCTTCTATTTTCAGTAATGTGTAATATGAAACAAAGAAAAGGAACTCAGAGGAGATGCTGAAGAGCTACATGATAGCAAACTCATTACATAAGCTAGTAGCAGAGTGGAAAGCCAATAAATTTAACAAATAGTTATTTAATTTTAGGAAAAAAAAGCTAACAGGATTCTAGGAAGTTGATGGTATAAGGTATAAGATAAATGACTATTCTTAGGAAATCTACCACAGAACAACTGAGCTAACAGAATCAATGAAAAACCAAAAACCTAACAAGAAAAAGTTAAGAACACCATACAACTCTAAACTGGTTAACTTAATTCTAATGAACAAGTATTAAAACCAGAAAGAGGAAGGAAGGCTCCAAGCGGTCCACAAAGATACCTAGAACGGTGGAAATGACTAAACCACTTGAATAATCAACAATATAAATGAACATTATTTTCAGAAGATAAAAGAAGAAATAATTACTGCTCCCAAAAAGAATGCATTATAATACAGAAATACAGTGTTAAATGTTTTAGAGAATCTGTGCAGAGAAAAACTGATTTGCCTGGGTCAAGCATCAATGAAGACTTGCAATATAGCAAACATAAATCACATTTGAAGCAGCAAAAAGATGTCAAGAACACAAAAGAAATACTCAGATTTGGGGAAAAAATGTAAAAATCTTTCATCATCTCATTAACTCCTTAGACATTTGGGGAAACAGACAATTATGTTTCCTTAGACAGTTTTTTTTTTTTTAAAGATTTTATTTATTTATTTGACAGAGAGAGACACAGCGAGCAAGGGAACACAAGCAGGGGGAGTGGGAGAGGGAGAAGCAGGCTTCCCGCTGAGCAGGGAGCCCGATGCGGGGCTCGATCCCAGGACCCTGGGACCATGACCCGAGCCGAAGGCAGACGCCCAACGACTGAGCCGCCCAGGCGCCCCTTCTTAGACAATTTTAAAAAATAACATTCTTTTTAACCTTCATTCTAACACCACTTAATTTAGTTGCTTTTCTGATGAATAAAAGATTATATAAACCCAAGAGCCTATAGTCTGGATGTTCCACTGTCCTGCAGCCCTTATTATTCAACAAAATACCTTGAACCCCAATGTTGCCCCACTCATCATGACTTCCCCTTCCCATCCAGAGAGCCAGTCTATCTAGGCACAAAGGGATTGTTTCACCTTCAGAGGGCTCCTCCACACTGTAACCCACTTCCCTGAGTTCTCATGGCACTCTCCCTGCACAATACCCACCCACTCCACCATCATTCTCCAAAGCACCACTAATATATAGCCATTGAGTGTAGAAGTCTTTTATGGACATTTTGGAAGTAAAAGAATCACAATATGTATAGAATAAATCCTCTAAAACTGGATGTTATAAATATGATTGTCCTCCAAATTCAAAGAAAACAAGAATGAATGTAAATACTTCAAAGGGATCCATTTCATTGGCAGACCGTCATTCCAATGGCTATATCCCTATCTTCTCCTCCCTTTCTCCAGACTTCTCTCTTCCCTTGTTTCTCAGGACTTAAGTCATGAAAAATTCCCCCCCCCCCCCACAACTGCTCTCATCTTGACTACTCACCAGAGCAATTTATTTTTTCAGCTGCCTTCTACCAGATTAGCCCACAGTGCTACTCTTTTCCCAACCCCAATCCACCCATTAAAATGTCTTCCTAAATAGAGGTATGCTAGATATTTTCTATTTGTTTCTCCAGATCATCTCTCTGACCTACTCCACCTCACTGTGTGCTTCAGAACGCTCACCTCTAGGGATTGTATCACTGGAGTTCCCTTGCCATCTGGCTTATAATTACGTTCTTCCAATGGGAGACACTAACAAATTGAAGGGCAGGGGGAAGAAGGTCAGGGTATTCATTACCCCACTTTCCAGGCTCAGGGCTAGCAGTGGGTATACTCCTCTACTGAAGGCCATAGATCCTGTTAGGCAGGCAGCCTTCTTCTTTAGCTGTAACTCACAGTGTTCCAGTACCTACTCCCAACCCTTACTCCTTGAGGTCTGCAGTTATTACTAGTCCAAAATGCTTATCATCCCATTTTAGTTTCCCTTAACTCTGCCCACACCTTCAGGCATCCCAGTTGAGTGTGCCATCCATTTCCTGCCAGGATCCTGGCTGACTAAGCAGGGAGGAAAAGAAACTAACTAAAAATTATATTGACATCTTCAGAGAGACTACAGAGAATAAATACTCATTATATAAGAACTGGTTATTCTGAGAAACGAACAATCAGAGAAGAAACAGTTCTTGAAAATTAAAAGCATGACTGTTGAATAAACATGTTAATAGAAGTACTGAATAACAGAACCAGGCTGAAAAGCAAATTTATAATTTGGAAGATAAATTCAAGGAACTCTCCAAGGTATAGAGTGAAAAGACAAACAAAGGATATAAGGCAAAAGGTTAGATGGAGGTCTAACACTAAGAAGAGGTCAAAAGGACAGATATAACAAAGATAATGGAAGAAAAGAAATAATAGAATAATCTGAGATTCAAATCTTTGTACTGAAAGGGCCCAAGTGCAGAGGATTAATAATAAAAGGTACGTGGAGAGAGACACACACTGTAAAATATACAATAAAATTTCAAAATTCAAAGGTTAAATAAAAACATCTTAAGCTCCAAGAATGTCCTTATTCTTAGGAGATACATGATAAAGTATTTAGGGGTGACATGTCTGTAACTTTCAAGTGGTTCAGCAAAAGAAGAGAAAAAAAAAAATTAGAGAAAGCCATTATGGCAAAAGGTGAATGGTATGTGGTATTTAACTGTATTATTCTTTGAACTGTTCAATAGGTTTAAAAAAAAGAGAGAAAAAAAGAAAAACAAGGCTTCCAGAGAGAGGTAAAACAAACAAAAATAGGTTTCATAAAAAAAAAAAAAAAAAAAAAAGAGACACAGACTGGCATAAGATTTCTCAGTATAAATATTAGATGCAAAAAAATAGTGAAACAGGGGCGCCTGGGTGGCTCAGTTGTTAAGCATCTGCCTTCAGCTCAGGTCATGATCTCAGGGTCCTGGGATCGAGCCCCACATCGGGCTCCCTGTTCGGCGGGAGGCCTGCTTCTCCCTCTCCCACTTCCCCTGCTTGTGTTCCCTCTCTCGCTATGTCTTTATCTGTCAGGTGAATAAATAAAATCTTTAAAAAAAAAAAAATAGTGAAACAATGTCTTCACAGTTCTAAGAGAAAATGATTTTAACCTAGAATTCTAGTGAACTATAATGAAACCTGAGGGCAAGGTAAAAACACTTTGAAATATTCAAGGGCCAGAAAGCTTAATTCCCACACACTCTTTTAAGAAAAAAAAATAATAGTGAGCTTATGTAATCTAAACAACATAGTAGTGAAATACTTAAATGAAAAACTAGTTGAAACTACATTTTCATGCTAGACCAAACATTGTATTAATTATTGCTGAAACACTGGAATATCCTTTTAATTGGTCTTTGTACCTTTCCTATCCATTCCCACAAGGAGCCAATGTGATTTTATTTTATTATAATCTAATGCTCCATTTTATTTATTTTTTTATGTAGGTAATATATTCACATGGAACAAAATACATTCACATGATTTGGAAACAGAAGGTACAAGAAGGGATTACATTCCTAAGATCCAGACCATGAGGTCCAAGCACTTTAGAGGGCTCACCATAGGCTTCTTCCACCTGCACCCCTCCAGTATGAGAAGAGTCCAAGAGCCTAGGGCATGTACTCACCCAGACCATGCTCCAAGTACTTGAACCCTGGGAGTCTCTGCTCAAGTAGGCTAAACCCACTCTCAGGGCCTGTACATGGGCTGTCCTCCCTACAGTCTAACAAAGGACCCATTGGCACACCCCTAAAGCCCAGGGAGTAGGCAAGTGGTAGCTGTATGTGGGAAGTGCACAGTCCTGATGTGAGGCCAGGGTGTCATCCTTCATGGTATAGGTCTGGGAGTGGGGTTGGGCTGGGAGGACAGGGTGGAGAGGCCATACATATGCTGGCCAGGGCCCACCATACTGGAGTGGGCCTGGGAAAAGGTGCATAGCAAAAAGCCTCAGTCCCATTCCTGTCCCAGCCAAAAGGCTTCCTTTCCCTGAGACAACTCACTGTTTCTGACATAAGAGTAATCATTTTAAATCACAAAATCTGATAATGTAATCTCTAACCTAAGATATTTTAGTGGTTCACCATTACTGTTAGGATAAATTCCAAAATCCTTGAGATGGTCAATATGGTGCTTCTCAACTATAATGTTCATTACAGTCACCTGGGGATTCAAGTCGAATTTAGGACTGGGGTGAGGCCTGAGATTTTGCATTTCTAACACTAGGTGATACAGATGCTGGTGGTCTGTAGGCCACACCTTGAGTAGAGAGAGCCTATAAGAGATTAACATTCCTTTTAAGTTGCAATTTCAACTGACCCAATTAGAGAAGGAGACTGTTCTTTCTGGTCTACCCACATCACTTAAAAAGAAGCTGAAGTTGGTCCAGGCAAATGGGAGGGAGGGTAGATAGAAATTGCCAAGTAATGATAACAGCTAACTTTTATTCATTCATTCAACAAATAATTATTGGACATCTGTTTTTATGTGCTACCACTGGTCTAGAGAGCCCAGTAGTGAACAAGAAAACATGTCCATCTTCATGGAGCTTACAACCTACTAGGGTAGACAGAGTCAACAAGAAAATAAATAATGTCAAGTAGTGTTTGAGACTAAGAAGAAAAAATAAATCAAGATGAGGAGCTAGAAAATAAGAACAGGTGTTATTTTAAACAACTGAGGCATACACAAGGATAGATTTAGCTTTTTGTTTTGTTTTGTTTTGCCACATTAAGTACTAAGGCAGGCAACTGTGTTAAGTGCCTTAAAGAGATCAAGGTGCTATTATCTCAGTAACAGGAATTGTGAGTGTCTTATTTTGCAGATGATAAAACTGAAGCTTAGAGACACTAAATAACTTATCCAAGGTTAGACAGCTAGGCAGAACCAGGATATGGACCCTGGCAATCTGGCTATTACTTATTTCTGTATTAATTAGCTTTTGCTGAGGAAAAACACAACCCCCAAATCTGTGGCTTGCATATGTATTTCTTGCTTGTGTTATATGAGGGCTGGAGCTCTACCATGCTCAGCTGGGCTTCTTGTGTTCTAACATTCTTGAAGCAAGACTTGAACTTTTTTTTTTGCTTTTTTTAATTTCAGAGGAAGAGTTTAGTGATTCATCAGTTGCATATAACACCCAGTGCTCATTAATGAGCACTCCTTAATGCCTGTCACCCAGTTACCCCACCCCCCACACCTCTTCCCTTCAGCAACCCTCAGCTTGTTTCCTAGAGTTAAGAGTCTCTTATGGTTTCTCTCCCTCTCTGATTTTGTCTTATTGTATTTTTCCCTCCTTTCCCTATGATCCTCTGTTTTGTTTCTTAAATTCCACATATGAGTGAAATCATATGATAATCGTCTTATATACATATATGTATATATATATATGTATATATATGTGTGTATCTATATACAATGGAATATTACTCAGCTGTCAAAAAATGAAATCTTACCATTTGAAATGACATGAATGGTACTAGAGAGTATTATGCTAAGACTTGAACCTTTTAAGCTCTAGACTGCTAGTTTATGACAAACAACACAAATAACTCAAGTACCAAAACCACCAGACATACCACAAGAGGATCAGCAGACCAAGAGGATAAGCCAACGTTGAATTGGTAAGATTTTCCCTCCGTTGGTTTAAAACTCCCAAATTTCTATCACTTAAACTTTTCTCTACAGTTTAAAGAAGATAAGTTTAATATGCAGTAGGTCACTCTAGTTTAGTGGTTCTTAATCTTTTGGGGTTACAATCTCTTTGATAATCTGATAAAAGAAAAATGTTCATTACTCTATACAATTCTGCATTCAATTAAGGGACACACAGGCTCCTAGAAAAACCATAATCCTCAATTTGAGAAACCTTAAATTGTTGCATCTTCCAAAATAAATCTCTGCACTGAAAACTTCCTTCTACTCCCTGGTGAACAAGAGTGATTCTTTTTTTTTTACTAATTATTTCATTTAATTAAAAGACAGTTAACTCTAATTATTAGCATATCAAACACATAGTTTTGTTATCTAAAACAGTTCTATAGCAAAAAAGAATAAGGGCCTAGTTAGCTATTAAGAACTACTTATTTCAGCTTCTCTAAAGACAAGTTTTATTTATGGATTACCTGTGTATAAATTAGTCATCAATATTTTTATTCTATGGTGGCTGATTTTCCCTCTATACTCAGTGGCTTACAACAAGAATGTCGTTCAATACAACTCTGGTCCCTGAGAAATACAAGTATATTTGTAAATTATCCTAAGTCACATATAGCTTTTTTTTTTTTTTAAGAGAAGGTACATTTACCCTCTCCTCCCCCAAATCATGAAATGCATCCCTCGGGGGCGCCTGGGTGGCTCAGTTGTTAAGCGTCTGCCTTCGGCTCAGGTCATGATCCCAGGGTCCTGGGATCGAGCCCCACATCGGGCTCCCTGCTTAGCGGGAAGCCTGCTTCTCCCTCTCCCACTCCCCCTGCTTGTATTCCCTCTCTATCTCTCTCTCTGTCAAATAAATAAATAAAATCTTTAAAAAAAAAAAGAAAGAAAGAAATGCATCCCTCGACTACTAAGAAATGATTTAAGTTCTATATCATTTTTAAGTTTCATAGTGTATTGGTGAACTTTTTTTTAAAACAATACTACTAAAATATAAAACAACACAGTGGAGTAAGCAGGCAAGTAAAATAGTAACTTTCTTTCTTTTTTCTTTTTTTTTTAAAGATTTATTTATTTGAGAGAGAGAGGGAGAGAGAGGGTCCATGCACGGTGGCAGGGAGGGGCAGAGAGAGAGGGAGAAACTTTTGCAGACTTCTGGGCTAAGCACGGAGACTGGCGCAGGGTTCAATCCCAGAAGCCTGAGATCATGACCCGAGCCCAAATCAAGAGTTCGAAGCTTAACCGATTGTGCCACCCAGGCGCCCCAATAGTAACTTTTGATACATGTTACCCCAATGTAATTGAATCACAATCTGTAGAGCTCTCATTAATACAACATATCCAAACTATTACACGGCTAATACAAGGAGCTTAAAGTAAACA
This sequence comes from Phoca vitulina, assembly GCF_004348235.1. NCBI lineage: Eukaryota > Metazoa > Chordata > Mammalia > Carnivora > Phocidae > Phoca > Phoca vitulina. The sequence continues at coordinate 51,305,142 of NW_022589712.1, read as the reverse complement.
GGATTATAAGGATGCTTAAATATATACTTACACAAGGCCAGCTGTGTTTGTGACTTGATCTACATTACCTTGTAAAAGAGCTAAGACTTTGATAGTTGACTACAGAATCATTAAAAAATAGGTATTTTACACCTGAAACTAGTAACACTGTATGTTAATTATATTTCAATTAAAAAAAAATAGGCATAAATAATGGTAATAACATTTGAATTGAATAATTCTAGGAACAATTATAACTGAAAAGGCAAATTTATATTATTTGCACTTAACAAAATCAGTAGTAAAATATTCTTTAGGTTTGAAAGGCAGTATAGTCTTGAGATTAATACAACAAACTCTGGAGACCAAACGCCGGAGTTTGAATCCCTCCTCCACTGTGTAGACAAGCTAAGTGAACAGGGACAAATTTAGATAACCTCTCCGTGCTTCAGCTTCCTCTCATTAAATGGGTGAGTTAATGGGTGAATGCAAGTATGGGGGAAAGAAATCTGAGCACTAGAATGTAAGCTCTATGAGGGTAGATTTTTATCTTTTTTTTCTCACTAATGTACGTAGAGCCTAGAAGAGTGCCTAACAATAGTAGGTGCTCAATAAATATTTGTGGAATAAATGAGATTATAATTATTAATATGGTGATTTCTGCAGAGATGGAAAAACTAAACCAGTTAAGCTCAGCTATTTAAACTTGGAAACTTTCCCTTTCTCTCCAAACTCCCTCCTTTAAAACAAAACGGAAATATAAGCTTTCTGAAGTTGCACATCCAACTCTTCTCCTAAAGCCCATAGCACCAAAATAGGATTAATAAACTAGTTTTCAGTTGAGCAAGAGTGCCATCTAGTGTTCATAAAAACTATAATAAACTGAAAATTTGGAGTAAATTTTCATCCGGTGTGATGCTGGCCAAGGGAAAAAAACCCAATGCAAAATTCATTAGGAAAAAAATCTGCTTTATCAACAGCCAAAGTCTTTGAAAGAAAGGTAATTCTAAAGGCAATTAAAGAATTGCAACTTTTAAAATTAGTATATGCCATACTAGAAGAAACAATTCAGAGAGTATACTGAAGTTCTACTTACCACCATAAAGGTTATTCTCCTTTGAATAGAAAGTGGTGTTATTGAACTTATTTTCTCTTTAATGACATGTGTTTTTGGTTTTTATTAGAAGAAACATTAGTACCCATTATAAAATTTTTGGAAAAATGTATTAAAGCATAAACCATGGCCTAGAGATAACCACTGTTAGCATCTGGAGATTTTATATGTATAAGTTATATCTCCTAGATTTTAAATATATATGGGAAAATATTTTAATTTTAATCAAATATTTGGCCAAGAAATTAAAAATATGAGAAAATGAGAAATGATTTTTAAAAACTGAAACCAAGAGCTTTCTGTACAATTGAAAAGCCCTAGCCTCCAATAAACACCGTATTCAGTGGAGTAAAAATTTTTTTAAACGGCTATCAATTATGTAATCATTTTGCTCTGGTTCTGCAATAGCCAAAATCCTTAAGGAGTTGAAGCTTATAAAATGAAAAAAGATAAATTATTTCATCTGTTCCCTCTCAGATACCATTAAATTGACAGTAAAGTATACCAACTTGAGTTTGGGAGATTTGAATAAAAATTTGGGTTTGCAATTATGTTTAATCTCATTCATTATTCATTAGAGAATGCTCATAAGTTTGGGGCTTTATTTCTAATTCCTTTTCCTCTCAAATCAGAGACACAACTGAGATGTGATCCATAGCTAATTTGATAGTCACTGAATGATGAAAAGAAAGATGTTTGCCACTTCCCACCTTTTAGACCAATGCTGTTTTACTTTTAGTACAAAGAATGAGAAGTAAGGAATTTCCTAAGATTGCACAGGAATAATGGCAGTGGGGGGGGGCAGAAAAGTCATGGGGGTCAGTGGGGATGAAGAAGATCAAGAAGCTGCTAGAGGAGGTGGGTAGGCCACTCCAACTGAGCCTTGGTGGGCCCCAGACAGTAAAGGAGCCAGACCTGGGGAAGGGCATCCATGGCCAGGCTGGTGGTGTGAGGCTCCTTTAAGTAGACCGTGGTTGCAAGGTTGGGAAGGAGACAGACTCTGGGCTCATACTATTACTTGCTGGACCACAGTCTCTTCTAGGCATTGATTAGGTTTCTGGGCATATAAACTAAATCACAACTCTTTTCACAATATGCAGGGAGGCCCACTCTGCCCAATCCCTAGCTTCCAGAGATGATGTTGTGATAGGCTGCTTTAAAAATGATTCTCAATGATCCCTGCCTCCTGGTATTCACTCCATTGTGTAATCTGCTCCCCTTGAGTATGGGCTGGACCTAGTGACTTGGTTCTAATGAACAGATTAAGGCAAAAGTGATGGCATGTCTCTTCCAAGATCAAGTTATAAAACTGTGACTTCTGTCTTGCTGGCTCTCTTTTGCTGGTTCTCTCTCTCTGTCTCTTCTCAGATGCTTTTCATGAAGAAGCAAATGGAGAAATCTACATGGCACGGAACTGAAAGCAGCCTCCAATCAGCTGCCTGTAAGAAACTGAGCTCTCAATCCAAAAGCCCTCGAAGAATTGAATCTGGTCAACTGAACTGAATTCTATGAGTTTGGAAGCACATCCTTCTCCATTTGACCCTTCAGCTGAGACCATGGCTCTGCCTAACACCTTAATGGCAGCCTCATGGGAGATTGTGAAGCAGAGGTCCTAGCTAAGCTGTAGCCAGATTCTCAACTCACACAAATTGTGAGATAATAAATGTGTATTGTTTTAAGCCACCAAATTTGTTAGGAAGCAATGGATAACTAAGTCAATTGTTAAACGAAAAAAAGCCGCTCAAGCCCACCTGAGTGAACCATACCCTAAGAGTCTTTGCCCCCACACTGTGGCAGTCTCCCCAGTTACCATCAAGGCCTGGACCCTGCTTTTCTTCTTGGCACAACTAGGCACTTCTTTTGTGGGTTTACAGATTAGGTTCTCCTTAGTTCACCTGCCTGGTCTTTCTCTCCCACCCAAGGGCTTCTGTACCTTCAGCATTAGAAATAATAGGACATATGAGGAAACTTCCTAGCTTCAGTGACTAGACCATCTTGGAATCTAAGTGCATGTGTGGTTTCTAAGATAAACCACCCATCTGGATTATGTATTATTAATTTTATTGCTTTTTGCAGTTTCTTTTCACCATTTACCAACTGGTAGGAAAATACTTCAGTATTTTAACAAGTATTACAGTGCCAACGCATCCTGGATGAATATCCGCCCTGGTTTATGCTATCGGGTTAATTCCTCAGACAAGATTCTAGATCCAAATTCTACTTCCCTTCAATTAGTTTTTAAATATAATTATTAATATAATTTTTGCAACTTCTTTTGGACCTCTCAATCTTTAATTATGATGGTATTACCATGTGGAAACTACCAAGCTGGAACTACTTATAATGCCCAACACTGTAGTGACAAGGAGCTTTGACAAAAGTCATAGTTACATGTTCATACATGTACTGACAGACGGCAAAAGGAAAATAAAAGGGGGCCACAAAAGGAACAAAAAATGAGGCCAAAACTTAGTCTGCAGGAAAGTACAACAGAGCATTAATTTCTAGCCAGTCATCAGAGGTTTGGTTTGGGCATGTTGGAGATAGAAGGAGTGTATACTTGTGTAAACAGATGAGTTGAAGAGAAAAGTTAATTATTACATTAAAATTTATATGCTCCATTAAGCTGTCTTTGTTATCCTAACCCATCCTGGTCTTTCCTTGCTTTGAATTAATATAACAGTCTATAGATCATATAATTTTTCTGCACTTATTTTAAGTCATTTTTCAATATAAAAGTAATACATGCTCATTGCAAAAAAAAAAAAAGCTATAGGAAAACAGATTAATGTTTAAGAACATAGACACTTAGGAATCAGACATGCCTCCTGCCCTCCCAGTATTCACTACTTGAGTTATGTAAGATTCACCTCAGAGAATTGTTGTAGGTATAAAATTAGATAATGCAGGGAAATGGGCCTTTAAAGAAAGTGCGTAGTTTGTATAAGTTCTTCCAGATGTGGATATAAACCTCAAATATAAAAACGCAAAAGTATAGCAAAAATTGAATTTTGCAGATCTTGTGTGGTCCAGAGAATGTCTTTAGTGGTTGTACCCTTTAGGCCTAGGGGCCAAGGAAAGCAGTATCCAGGAAGACTAAAAGTGCTTCTTAATGAGAAAACCTAGATTTTGAGAAGTTCCTGTTTCCTTGGCTAAATAAATCAGAAACCTATTCTAATTTTCTAACAAGTGGGTGCATTTGTATTTGTATATTTATTTTGTTTGGGGAAGATATCTTCCTCAAAACCTATAATCTACCTGAAATTTTGCACATGTTATATATAAAATGTTTATAATAATGCCTGGCACATAATAAGTACTCAATAAAATTATTTATTAATAATTATTATAAAAAAGGAAAACTAAAATTTCCAATAATCCCACTCTAAAAGAGAACTACAGCTAGTATTTTGGTGCATGTAGTGCATTTGGTGCTTGTATTGAATGTGGTGCATGCATATTTCCCCTCTCTATAAAAATATATATATTTGGCACTATTTTAAAAATTTCTTTTCCACTTAAATACATAATCTTTTGTTTTCTAATAAATATATTTTAAAAGAATTTTCAATAACTGTATAATAGTCCTTTATAAAGATGTATTATAATTTAATCCATTTTTTAATTATTGGATATTCAGAATATTATCCACTTATATAAAAACACATATAGATAATACATTTACATGCTAAACAGCACTACAGTGATTATCATCATACATAAATTTTTCAAGTGATTTCCTAGATGTGAGCCATTATGTACACATTCCTTTAACAACAGTTGCACTGTTGTCAACATGCTATCATAAAATTTAACATTTTTTAGTCACAGTCTTGATTTGCTCTTAATTTTTTTTCTCTACATCACTGCAAAATTCTTAAGGGTAGTGGTTGCCTTCTACTGCTTTTTCTATCCCCTACAGTGCCAGATCAGTGTCAAGCACAAAGAAAGATTCAAAATGAATTCTAACTTTAAAAAAGTATACTCATTTCAGCCTTAGGTGGAGAGGGAGGTCAACCAGAGGTGCTGTGGGGTTCAGGAGACAAAAACAGTAACCCTCTCATTAAGTATTTTAACAAAGGAAAAGTCACTAACTATAATTTAGTTTCATGCCAGCCAATAAAAAGCATTTGATATAAACATGTAGTACTAAAATAACAGAATATTTATTTCAAGGTTTGACTCTTCACATTTTATAACACATCAACTACCAAATTCAAAGAAGCAGCCATTAAAAACTAGTATAGATTGGAATTAGACACCTCTTAATCTTAATAATTACCACTAAGGAGATAATAATATAATGCACTAAAGGGAATAATAAAAAAATAAAATAAAATCAAGATTAAAATACTCATTGTGTGTTGGAAAAGCCAAACACTCTAGCTTGAGGTCAAATTTTTCTTTAGAAAATTACTCTTATATGTTAAACTGAAGAAAGAAAAAAAAGGGCTTGCCTTACATCCATTCTTCAATATTCAGTACAGGCCCAACTGTGCAAGGTTTGTTTAAATCTTTAGCATCTAAGGAAGATGAACTAAACTTTTAATGGAGCACTTAAGAACAAAGCAAATGGAATTATTTGTTAGTAGCTGTTACTAATGAAGGAAGTATAGCATTTAGATTTTGACAAGATTTATTGCCAAAGTCATTTTGATTCATCATGCTATACTAGATTTTTAGGGCACATGCCATAGATATCAGAACTCTGACCTAATAAGTGGTATACAAAATTATACAAAATAGCAGGCACTATTAGGAATTTGAAAATATTTTGTACTTAACAGTATAGTTATGATGGGATTTACAATTAGAAAAAACTGATGAAGTATTTTAAAATTTAATTTGCAACATATAGGCAACAAAGTTAAAAACACCTCAACATTACGTTAATTTAAGTACACAATTCAAATTGAGTACTTTCTTAAAATCATTATATAACTTATTTCACAATTTAAGCAATCAAGATTAAGATGTTCCATTTTGAGCAGATAAGTGTTGAATTATGGAAAGGATAAGAAAAAAAGTTACCTTACTACACTATTTAAACATAATCCTTTATGGTTCTACTAACAATCTTCAACAATAATGGAATAAAAGAATCCAAAAACTTTAAAGTATGCATGGGAGACATACAAACAGAAAAATGATTTCTGTATGAGCTCAAAGTAATGATACAATCTGGGCTTGATTTCTAAAAAGACAACTGAGGCCCCTTTTCTTTTTAGCTGTAAACAACTTGCTGTTATGACATGTAATGCAATACCATATTTTGGGAAATTTCAAACATTCACAATCCACAGGAAAAATACTCAACACTCCTACACTATTTTTTTTTTTAAAGCCCACAATAGTGCAGTCTTTCAGCTACAAAGCCAGAAGCCAGTTAAAAAACCAGTACTTTTCCACTAGAGTTACTTATGGGGCGGGGAAGGGGATGTTTGACACTGCAAACGTTAGGGTCTAAAATAAGATCATTGCAAGGAGTTACTACAACACTCACACTGCCAGCACTGTCATGGCAACAATGAACTAGCTAGGAGAATGCTCTTTTAACATTCAAAGCGAACCTTGAGTCTATTACTCATGGAAATATACCAAATTTTCTTTTAGGCAGTTCACTAAAGAAATCATCTTACTTGGTAATCTCTTAATGTAAAAATAAACCTTTCATACACCATATTTCCAAGATCACAGTCCAGAGTCTCCTTGTAATCAGCTGAAATTTGTAATGACGACATACTAAAAATTATGTACCACAATGAAACATGAAATTAATCAGGTTCCAAATGCAACTTCAAGATGGGTCAGGGTTTAAGTAAGAATCTGGTATGCATTTTACTAATGTCTAAGAATGTGGTTTCCCCTAGAAACACCAAAGTTTTACATTTCATCCTGAAGGAAAACTAATTTGGAACAAAAAGTTATAAATATTTTCACTGCTAGGAGCCTTATATTAAATTTTTATTCAGAAAGTGCAGTATAATGGTGAAAAGTGTGGTGTCTGTGGAGTCTCAATGCCTGGGTATGAAACCTGGCTCTTCTTACTAGCTACAATACCTCAGGCAAGTTATTTAACCTCTCTGGGCCTTGATTTTTCCTCATGATAAAGTAGGGATAATAATACCTACTCTTCAGTGTTGTTGTGAAAACTAAATATATATACATATTTACACACACACACACATATTCATTCATATATATATGAAAAGGGCTAAGAACTAGGCTCCCCATAAAGAATGCCTATTCTTACCACATTCAGAAGTTTACATTCTGCCAAACTAGAAAGATTAAAAGACTGCTGCAGGTGACTTAAGATAACTTGGTTCCAATGTCACAACAGATTTTAATGGGGATACGCATGGCAGCTTAGGAGGAGTCTCAAAGACACACGCCACACATAACCAAGCAAATTCAAGAAATCTAACAGTTACAAAATCTCTTCAAGTCCTGTTACCTTTCCTGGGGTATCTTTGATTACTTTTTTTAATCATATCAAGCTAAGCTGGGCCAGTTAGCTGGCAAGAATGAAAGGACTGTTTTGGGGACTTTCAGTTGAGTATGTCAGGATCCCATTGTGGGGAGCAGAGTAGGAACACTGATAGCACAGCTCTAATCTCTTTAGTAGACCTTCGAGGCTAACAGTCTCTGCAGCAGATAACTTGCCTGAAGCATCAGGTATGAATCGACCAGGCACAGAAGATTCAGTTGCTTACTGACAACATTGGCATACAAGCCATGATTTGCTTTTCCTATATTATGTGTCCCTGGAGATGTATTTGAAAGTCAAAAGCTCACAAGTGGAATAATAGACTAACATGATATCAAGGGAGGAATCCAGTTCCCAGAAAGCTAAAACAATATTTATAAAATCCTTAATTTGCTTCCTAGAGGTGTTTTTTCCTCTAGGGTGCTATCCTCTGGGCCAGGGAACCTGGAAGGTAGGTGCAAACTTTCCCAGCTGCTCAGGAACTTGGGTACCCTAAAAAGCATATCGTGTCAGGGGCTCAATTTCCCATCTCTTTTCTATCACACTGTGGGGGCAGAACAGAATATTAATAGTTAACATTCACTGAGTGCTTACTGGATTCCAGTAAGCACCGCACATGTTACCTCATCTAATCCTTTCAACTCTGTGAGGGAACTGAGGTTTAAGGAGGTTATGTAATTTCCCCAAGGTCACAGAGTTTGGCAGAGCAAGACTTAGAGCCAGGTCTGACTAACTCCAAAGCCCGTGATCTTGACAACTATACTCTAATCCTGTTCAAATACTGAAGCAAAGGCCTTGGCCGTGGACCTCCCCATGTACACTTGACCACCTGGATGACACATGCAGCTGCCCGTCTGCAACTCTTTCCTGCTGGTGCCATCCTGACATAGCAGAATGGTGTTAGACTCCAAGGAGGGGATGGATGCTACAAATCTGCCATCACCACTATGGCAAACCTCTGGGCATGCCAAACACCTACCTTGGGGCAGTGGCTGGTTAGAAGAACCCTCTGCTAAAGTTGGACATCAGCACTAATCAGCTTATATATAAAAATTCAATGTACAGAAGGTAATTAGGAGTGTTAATATATGTGGATACAGAGTGTGGGATGTACGAAAAATCCTGAAGTAATGCCAGTTTGGAGTTTGACTCATTAACTAAACCACCTCAGATCAAGCTTATCATCATCATCAACATCATTGCCAATACTTATTGAGCACTTACTATGTACTTCTACATGTTTTACACGTTCATTTAATTCTCAAAACTACTCTGAGTTTGGTATTATTGTTACCCTCATTTTACAGATAAGTAGTCTCAAAGAGTTTATTCATAAATAAATTTGTAAGTTACAAAATATTGAAGGTTACAAAATGCTTTACCAATATGATCTTTTTAATAATCAAATCACAAGGTAGACAATTATGTAAATTCACAGATGAGGAAATTGAGACTACAGAGGTTAATTTATTCATGAGCATATATGGCTGGTAAAGAAAATCCAGTAAGATCTTTATTTTTTTACAGTAAGATCTTTAAATCACTCTGAAGTAATATCTCTAGTCAATGTGAGACTGTACACTTCGAATAGTTAGAAAGCAAAATAAATCAAGAAATGTTTTTTAAGCAGAATCATTATAAAATTAAGTGAAACGGACTTTTCCTTGCCATGTCAAAAGATAGATAAGCATAGTGTTCGGCATATAGAAGGTACACAACAAATACCTAATAAATGATATGAGAAGAAATAATTCACTAGGTTCAATGGTAAAATCTAGAATGTCTCAAAAAAAATTCAATTATTTCTTAGAACCTCTGTCATCAACAAAACTGAATCAATACAGGTTATATTTTATAATTTAAGTCTGCCAATGCCTACATTACTTGTTAGATGAAAAAGTAGACACACCTTAATTTGGTGAGGTGTTATCACTATACAACTTTGAGAGACATTGTTTTGCGAGAAAACCTGTCTCCCTATCATTTAAATCACTTTTTACTTTTGAAAGGCTTCTCTTAAATATGTCCTTCAGTACCATTGAACATATCACCCTACCACTATTTTGCAAGGCTTGGCCTTTATCACATGATTGGAAGAATATCTTGCTGTGTTTAGGCTATGAATAGCATTTGAAAAATTACTCAGTTATAATTATAGACAGCTAACACCTGCCAACTTGCTAGAAAATGAAATCACGTAAAATTTTATGATGAGTGTGCAATGCTTGTCAAATGCTTAAGTATCAAAACAGTAAATGCTTACTTTTAGGGGGGTAAACTAAGATTCTAACTAGACTTTACTGAATATTACACATAGAATTGACACATTATCTTAGCTAATTTTTAGAAAGTATATTAGCTTGTCAATTTAAACAATTTTAAAGTTAAAACACTAAATGAATACTATTTATACTATTAAATGAATACTTTTCATTTAATGAATATGTATATATGAAAGTTGATTTGGATCACTCATAAATTCACATCATAAATTTTGTTTCCCTTTAGCATGGTTTAAGTTGTTTTAAGGTAATTTTATAATACAAATAATAATTTATAAATCTATGAAGCGGTTTCCCTTTTTATATTAAAAATGGGGTAAGAATATAAAACTAAAAATATCTTTCTAAGGTAACGACATATTTCATTGCAATCTAATGAAATTTTCCTATTTTGTTATATAAAAGAGATTAGAACATGAGAAGACATAATTCTTGTGTTGCCAAATTTCACGAGTTTTTTTCTTATAAATTGAAAAATGTCAAAAACTGTGACAGTCTACTAGTAACACACAGACTTTTAACAATAACATTGCCAACTGGAAAGATCCAATAAATGGTCCTGTTATCCTACAAAACTCCCTAAGTATTTCCAGTGAAAAAGCATTTTTTAAAAAACAAACATCTTTTATTTTTTTTAAAGATTTTATTTATTTATTTGAGAGAGAGAGCGAGCACGCGAGAGGGGTAACGGGCAAAGGGAGAAGCAGACTCCCTGCTGAGCAGGGAGCCCAATGCAGGACTCCATCCAGGGACACTGGGATCATGAGCTGAGCCGAAGGCAGATGCTTAACCGACTGAGCCCCCCCAGGTGCCCCCCAAAACAAACATCTTTTAAAAGATTTTTTAAAATACACAAACATTATAAATGTATCTTTATCAGCACTAGTTTAATGTGGTGTAGTAACCAAAAGGGAAAAAAAGCAAAGCCTGGCATGTTTCCATAGTATGCCTATTTAGCTGAGGTTTTCATATTTCAATTTCCAGTCTGCCCAATGCTGCCAAACAATACCATCATCAAATATTCTGAGGAACTCTCAGATGCCCCTGAGTACACTGTGCCTGCATAATTTAAGTACTAGGTAATTTTATCAAGGTCATCAAAGGTCTCACTTAATGTAATAAACGTGGTCTAGAAAAGTTGGGTCAAAATAAGTCTTATTTTCCATTGACTTCTATTAAAAAAACAAGTATTTTACCATATGGTATGGCAAAAATAGACTGATTTGAGAAATTGTGACGAAGAGATTAAAACTGGTGGCAAACCTTGCTTGGTGCTAATGTACTTCCAGCAGTACTTTCATCCTTCTGTGCATTTTAGGCACTGCCCCCCTCCCCCAGCATCTCCCTTGTCCTTCCACAAGTTCTAAAAATTTCCCCACTTCTACGGTTCCCCCAGTCCATGTTAATTTGCTTCCACATAAACACTGCCTGTTTCCAAATATGAAAATTCTATGTGATTAAGACATGATACCAAATAGGACCCTTTTGTATGAAAGTTTTAAGTGATTGATAACCCTTTATTATATGCAAGATTGCATGTCTACTTTCTGTCAGGTCAGCTTCAGCAAATCCTCAAATTGGCTGTTTGAGTTATTATTTTCTATTCAAATGGTTAAAAGATATCCTGGAAATTTCTAGTGGTCACCAAAAGGAAAATGAATATAACTCTAAAAGAAAACAGCACACCCACGCCTATTTTCTAGTTCTTTTACTCCATGAATGATCTGTAGAGCACTTTAAGGGCACAGAGTGTTAAAGATGAGAAAATCTAATTAAGCTAAACTATTATTTCACAGGGTCCTTCATGATGTCGTGAGCAAACCATGACCTTAAATTGAAATCTAATAAGCAAGTGTTTAACATCCCATTTTTCTGCCAAACACTACATCCCATTTATAAATTTATAAATTAAACAACATGCTAAAAAAAAACATTTTTAAATGAATCATTCTGTTTTTTTTTTTTTCCATGCTAGAGACCATCTGGGGCACTGTAACAGGAATTAAATATCTGAAATCTGAAAACTTAAAAAAAAAAAAGTATCCTTGTTAGTTTCAGTCTTTCTGAAGTCAGAACAAAGGAAGAGGACGGATGTATTTATATATTATAAAGAGGACACTGAGGGTAGATAGTACAGATATGATTCATCCTGTAAGCAAGCCAGTGGGTTAAAAAAAAAAAAAAAAAAGATAAGCTCTTACTTTGTCTGCAAACCATTTAGAAAAAAAAAGTAGTTAAAAGCTGCCTTCAGTTTCTTCACATTCTCCACCCAAAGAAATACAGACAACCTGAGGGTAAATAGCATTCCCCACTGAGATCAAAAGCTACTGAAGAAAGTGGTCAAAGGTAGGAATGAGAGGAGGCACTGAATAGAGAAGTAAGCTAGGAGGCTTTCTGAAGGAAAGGGACTGAGTTCTCAGTATATTAATAAAATAAGAAAGGCCAGAACATAGTGGATATGGAAGAAAGAAACTTAAGTGTAAATACTGAAAGAAGACTCTCATATTTGTTGTGGCCAAGAGTAGCAGTGAATTTTCGAGATGTACCACCTTAAACTTTTGGCTTAGACTAGACATAGTAGTAAAAAAGAAATCAAAACAAAACAATCAGTTTAAAAGGCCAAATCTGCTTCTAGAATGTTCCTAATCTCATGTTACATTTTATATAATTATAAATTATGTTTCTAATCTAACAGAATCTAAATTATAACTAGACCAAAGCAATATTTTATCTAGTGAGATATTAGATCAGTTCTAATAGCAGCCTCTGACTAAACCTGACTACCTTGCATCCCCCTTCTTCCTCACCAACAGAAATTTTTTTGTTCAAGTGATGGGGGTGTCCTGGCTGTTAGGGGCTGAATGCAGATTAGTCCAAACCAAAACCAGAAACGCCCAATTTCCTTGCCAATGACTAGCATAGAAAAGGGCATGTGATCCAACCCTAGTCAATAAAAACTGACAGGAAATCTGCTGGGAGGCTGAGAAAAGCTTTTCTTCCCTGATAGACACAAGTGAAGAAACTCTTCTCATCTGTAGATGGGTCATGACTGCAGGTGGAGCTTGGAACTGCTGAGGCAACCTTGCCACCATGAGTAGAGACAGTACTAGCTATGCTGAGGAAAGGAAAGCAGAGAGATAGAAGGCAAACAGGTAATGTAGTTTGATAATGAATCAATCAATTAAGCTTGAAATTGCCCAACCTCAAGATTTATTATACTAAGCAATAAATTTCTTATTGTTAAACCTACAAACTATATATTACCCAAATTGGATATCAAATGGATACTCTAACTGCAACCCTTAACAACTGAAATATGCATCATACCCAACAGCTAAAGTTTCATTTCTCCTTGGGGGGTAACAATGCTTCACTAAATGAAAGCCTCCTCCACCCCACTTAACAAGATATATACTTTGTTACTTGTTCTAAACTTTCTAAAACCAAATTACTTTCAGATAGTGTTAATTGCTGGCATGCTTATAAGAAAATTTAACAGTTTTCCTTTTTCACAGTACAGAAATGAAAATGATCAAATGACCACTCTTAGAAAAGTACTTGGCTATTTTGAACACTCCTCATAATCTTTTGATGAGTATTTACACACTCACATTCCTCCCTTAATTATGTGAATCATAAACACTACAGTTCACCAGTAGACTATACTAATGTATCTGGCCAGTGTTAATACACCTGTTCCTTTGTTTAGAGAATCAAACATATCGAAAAGGTATTATGGGGTTAAGAACAACAACAACAACAAACCCAGCATAAATAAAGCCTACTATGAGAATAGAAGACCTTCCTCAAAAGCAGGGAACAAGTTTTATTGATCTTCCAGTCCAGTGCCTGGCACAGAACAGTTCTCAAAAATGTGTTCAACAGATTTAAGTATGTTGATGTGAAATCAATAAATTGAGAACAGGAATACAGAGAATGCTCTCTCCCAATGTGCCAATTTTTTACAGGTTTAGCCATTTTGAGTTGAATCCATCCTACCCCTACCCCACCAACTCTCTTCCTGACTATGGTCGTCTGAGCTGATTTACAGCAATTAAGAGCAAGAACAGCTGCAGGAATTGCAAATTCAGTTCAGCTTCTGCTGCTTTACCAATGAATAACAGAAAGCATTATGGAGCACTACATTTTATAATTTGGTTTCTCATGTGAGGCTGGAGCGGTATATGGAAGCCAGATGACATTGGACATTACGTGACATCTTAAGAAGTTTAAATTCTATCCTCAAGGATTTTAGGCAGGAGAGTAACATGATCAGATTTCATTTTAGATAAATGACTCTGAAGTTATGTGGAGGATGGATATCAAGGTGGAGGATGGGTTAAGTCTGGAGAAGTGACAGATAACAATGGCAGAACTACAACCATAGTAGCAGGGGCAGAAATCCCTTCAGGAGCTTTTTCTAATCAGATGTATCATAGGCAACTTAATCTCCACATGTCTAAAATAGAACTCACCACTCCTCCCAAACTGATCCTTTACCACTATTCTGTCTCAGGAAATGGCTGAACTATTCACCAAGTACTTCAAGCCAGACCCAGAGAGCATCCTTGATTTTACTTTCCTCATCTCCTATATATCCAATTCAATACTATATCCTGTGGTTTCTAACTCTTAGCAATCTCCCAAACCCATAGATTGTTCCCCACTTTTCCCCACTATATCCTACTCCACCATAATTTTTGCTTTGGACTAGTGGAATAACCTCCTAACTGATGTTGCACATCCACTCCTGACCCCTGAAATTCATTCTCTGCATTGCTCCCAAAGTAATCCTTCAAATACACCATGGATCATGTCCCCATCTTGCTCAAAACCCCTCAGTGGATTCCAATTGTTACTAGGATAAAGTCTACCACTCTTAACTTGGCCTACAAGATCCTCTGTTATCCAACTCCTGCCTAAAGACAGTAAGAATTCCTAATATTACTGAGCATTTCTTATGTGCTATTGCACTGTGCTATGTTTTGCAAGCATTTTTCATTTTATTCTCATTGTGAGCATCGTCTTCATTTTGCAGATGAGGAAACTGAGTCAAGGAGAAATTATGCAACTTATTCAACATTGCAGAGCTAATAAAGTATTGGAGCCAGATCTGACAGAGAATGTGCTTAAGTTTTCACCCTTCCTTCAAAAATATGCTCCAACCACATTGTGTTACTTTCCGTTCCTAGAACTCATCTGCTCTCTCTTACCATGAGCTCTTTACACAACTGTTCCCTATGTGTGGAATGTCCCCCTCACAAATTTCATTTTTGTCTGGATTACAGCTATTCATTTGTCAAATCTCTGCTTAAATGTCATCTCTTCAGGGAAGTCTTCCCTCACTATCTAAAATTACATTATTTGTTTACTTCTTTATGGTCTCTCTCTAGTAAAATGTCAAAATTGTTCACCACTGGTTCTTAGAATAGCATTCGCCAGGGGTTCAATAAACATTTGTTGTCTGAAGACATGCATGAATGATGTGGGGATGGAAACTCCCTAATCTGGTGACTTTATTCAGGCTGATAAGAAATAAAAAGAAGCCAAATACGAATTTGTTCATCCACTGGATATTTAGTAGCTTCCAGGTCCCAGCCAATACTCTTGAGAACTTAACGGCCCTTCCAAGGGGACAGACATAAACATGTGATGATAGCACAATATAAGTACAGTGCCTGTTATAATAGTAGCAGGAATTAAGTGCAATAGATGCAGAGATGCAAAAGGAGTATAAATCTATGGAAAACCTTCACAGTGGAGGAGACTCTTGAACTTTTTTTCAGGATGAATGAATCCTGAAATATATATCACATAGCCCATGTCTTTCACTTATGAAAAAGGAGAGGAGCATTCATTTTATACGGGGGCACTTTACATCTCCTTTAATTCTCACAACAGCTCTATGTTATTATTCCCATTTCAGAGATGTGGAAATCCAAACTCAGATCAAGTAACTTAACTTGTCCAAGGTTATGCAGTACATTAATAAAGGAGGAGAATTTGAGCCCAGGTCTGTCTGACTCCAGTACCCATTTACTTACCAATATATCACAGTCCTTTGACCCTGCATTCCCCAGAGCCTAATTATTTCTGTTTTCAATATAATTCTTAACTAAATTGGTTATCTGCTTTCCCATTTGAATATAAATAAACAGCAAAATTGAAGATTCAGGAAGAGAACAAAGTATACTGACAGTAAGGGGAGGAACAGAAAAACTATTAAAAATTGAACACAAAAATTCAAAAAACATGGATCATGTAGTCCTATACACTCCACCTCAGTTAAACAATAGTACTTGATGTGCCTAATGATGATCCCTTTATGGGAAAAAAATGGTTGTTCTAGACACTACAGTCTAAGAAATAGAGAAATAACTTTCAAGACTTAAAAGGGTAAACTTCAGGTATCCAGAAAATTAATTCCTCTCTGATAACTCTGGATAAATGAATTGTAACAATTGTTCCCGAAC
Source organism: Phoca vitulina (assembly GCF_004348235.1). Lineage (NCBI taxonomy): Eukaryota > Metazoa > Chordata > Mammalia > Carnivora > Phocidae > Phoca > Phoca vitulina. The sequence continues at coordinate 51,288,804 of NW_022589712.1, read as the reverse complement.
TGTTTGTGAGAAAAAATATCCCAAGATCTTGAACAGAGTCTTCATTTTATGGACATGATTATTTTTCTGTTGCTTTAAACTAACCAAAATAGAAAAACTATTAATCTTAGCTTATATATATATACCCAAGTAAACTATAAGTTTTAAGAACTTCCCATAAATGACTTCAAACACATGGATTGAGTAATTTAGACTGACCAGCATATTGTCACTGACCATTCTTAGGATCTAAAAACAACCTTTCTCTAAACAAACAAGCCCAAACAAAACCCTTCTAATAAATCTTCCAATAAAACAGGAGAAATTGATTATGTACAGAACAGGAGGAAAACTAACATTTTTAATCTGTTGCACTGAAAACTTAAATAGGTATGTATGTGAAAAAGAAAAATCAAACAACTGAGGCAAACACAGAGAAAACTAATGAATAATTTACCATGAGCATTTCTAGCATTCACTCAACCTGGGTTCAACTTTTCAATCTGAAGATGTTAGCTCCTTTATAACACAGGTTTTTATTATTTTATGTAATTCATTTTTTTTTAAAAAAAGAAAGGTTGTCTTTAGAGAACAGACCCTGATTTTTTGTTTTGCTTTTAAGAACATGAGAAAACTTTCACCAATTATCCTGAACAAGTGAAGAAACATTTAATATCCTTTATCATTTGAGAGGCTTAAATGAGAAACTTTCCACACAGAATATTGTTTGTAACAATGTGAAAAGTATACTGACTATACTTCCTAACAACATGTAAAAATAAATATACGAAAAAGCAAGTCTTTACTTGCAATTAACTGTAACTTTCTCATACTTTTCTGGGAGGAATGCAGTTTCTGCTAAAACTCTCCAGAAAGACAATTCTTGTTTACTTGTATTTGAAAACTGCTTTTACTTTAGTTCCTCTTGTACAGTTTTGGCCCCAGATTCAATGTCTTACAAGCCACTCTAAATTTAAGATGTAAAAGGAATTCGTAATGGGTTCACATAACCACCGAGCAGCAAATATAAAGTGAATAACTGCAAGTAAAACTGCACTGTACTAGATGGACAGTTGTAAATACAATGTCTTCTTACCTGGACGCTCTTCAAAATAAATTCACTTTTCTCTCTTACATCTTTAAAGGGACATCTCTTAGAAAGCATAAGCAGATGAGCAAGAAGTTTATTCAACCCATCCAAAGAAACAGCATTTGAAAGCCCGTCTGATAGACGAAGAGGTGTCTCTTTCACCGAACGAAGATACTCGGTTTTTCTCAAAATGGTTTGCTTAATGTTTTCCAGTGCTGTCTCTCTAGTAGTTGAATCTCTACTGCACAGTCCATCCCATCTCACTTCATTCTCTCCTTCAGCCATGACAACTGGAGATGTTTTTGCCGTCTTCAGTTACCCTTCAGCATGTCCCCAAAAGCACTTTGTATTTTTAAAACGAGAAATGTAAGAATAAAATGGGAGAAATCGAATCGTCATGAAAACACAAATGTCTGGGAGACATCTGGAACCAGAAGTGTCTTTTATATTAATGGCTTTCAACCGACCTGCAAGACAGAACTCACCCTCTCCTACATGAAGGGCCAGTCTTCTTGTCAGAGATTTTTAAAAAAGTTGGAAAGTTGGCACCCTACAGCGCTGGCTTTGCTGGACAGGCAGTCTCGGGGAAGTGTTCTTCGTCTCGCGGGGTCAGCGGATATCCTCACGTTGTGGAGCTGTCAAATCCGTGCTCTGCCCAAAAAGGCTGGTAACAGTTGAATGCGCTCCAGCCATTCGGGGTTTTTGGTCTGGGCAGCCACCGGTTCTCAGGAGCATTCCCACCCCGCCCCTCCTCCGGCACCAGTCTCCGCCCTCTGCAGCTCCTCCCTACCCCTCAGCGGCCAGCCGGGAGCTGGTGGGGAAATCTCGCCAAACCCTTGCTCACTGGCTGCCGCGGCTGGAGACCCGGTCGCTCCTTGGTGGCGGCAGCTTCTGGCAGCCGCTCTCTCAGCTGCAGCGCTGGAGGAAAGTGTCTCTGGCCCCGAAAATTCTGGATCCCCGAACAGACGCCACTTCTTTTCCTATACCTGCGTCCTCGCCCACCGCCCATTAAACCTGAAGAGCACAGAGCTGGGCCGCAATCCCCGAAAACCAGGCTGGGCCGCGGAGCCGGTGGAGAAGCCAGGCCGGAGGCGCAAAGCCCGCCCCTTCGCCCAGCCCCATCTGTGGGACTCGGCCCAGAGGGCGGGAGCAGGGAGGGGAGATGGGGTCCTCACCCCAGCCCCTCCCCTTTCTCCGCCCGGTATTAACCAGGAGCCGCCCCTGCCCCAGCGCCCTCTTCCCCGCCCTAGCAGATGCGACCCGCGGAGGCAAAGCCATTGGAAAAAGCCCCGCCCTCCGGCCGGCTACCTCCAGACCCCAAGTCCGCGAGCGGCCGCCAACTGCTGCCGGCTGCTACGCATGCGTGATGGCGAGCAAGGCGCATGCGCCTAAGGGGCATTTTTGCGTCGGGGGCGTTTTTCGTCCCCTGGCGTTTGGATTATCCAGGCTGGAGAAGGGGAAAGAAAAGTAAGGAGTGAAGTATACTGAAACTATAACAGACAAGACAAGCACGGCAAAGAAAGAGGGCGTAAACACACACCTGGAAGAAATTGAATCGAAATTTAAGATTAGCCTGAAAATAGTGACAGTCTCTTTATTACGCCAAATCCGAGATTTAAGAGGGCAGGGCGGTCTCGCATTGACTTCTGGGAAATGTGGTTTTTTTTTTTTTTGGATGTGCCGACGCGTTCTGTCGGCGATAGAAACTACAGTCCCCAGGAGCCACTGCGACGTTGCCTGTAGCGGCCTTCGAGCCAACGGTTAGCGCGGGCGGACGGAGGTTGATAGCGTCGACTTGGTGAGCACTGTAGCTTTGGCTGCCAATTTTTCTTTGACAGGATTTTTTCCTTCTTCCATTTCCTCAGGGATTTTGGAGACCAAGCTATCTAAAGCTGTCCTCCTTAGTCCAGGGATAGTGTCCAGTAATTTGCCTGGGAAGGAGTAGTCCGAATGCCCCAGGCCGAGGGCGCCTTAAGGCGCGAGGAGTGATTGCGATCCCAAGGGTCTTAGGGAGCAGCAAAAGGCCGGGCTGGAGGGATGCTGTGGAAACCGGTGCATTTTGCTGCGGCCTCTGCTTCCGCCCTTTCAGGTGGACTCGCGCGCGAGGAATTGGGTATCTCTGTGCAATTGCACTTTTGTTTGGCATTGTATAGGGGTGTTCTGTGTTTTATGCGCTCAAATGAAATCCCACGCAGGGCTTTGAAAGCGAGTTGTCAAATCCATTTTGTATGAGACTAAGGGGAAAAGAATCCCCAGTATTCCTAGCTATGAATGTTTGCAGGCTTTAAGGATATTATATGAAAAAAGACCTATAAAAATCTCCAAAATTAGTATATTTGGAAGATTCATCTGTTTAAAAATTACTATTTGTTTTTAAAAAGTCATTCCTCTTGAGAAAAGTCAAGGTGTTAAAGGCAGTCAGTGGACTGAAAACCAAATTAGATTTTAATTCTTCACATTGTGGAATAGATGTGTTTCTAAAAATTGAGCCATGGGGCGCTTGGGTGGCTCAGTCAGAAGAGCATGCAACTCTTGATCTCTGGGTGGTGAGTTCCAGCCCCCATGTTGGGTGTAGAGATTACTTAAATAAAAACTTTTAAAAATAAAATGAAAAAATAAAAAAGATAAAAATTTAGACTTGTGAGGTACTGAGTATACAACAGTGAAAAAGACACATTCCTTATCTAGTTATAGAATCTAATGGTTAAACACACAGTTACAGTACAATATGATATCTGGCTATCTGGGATGGCTGGAAAGAAGATCAGTAGCTTAATGCTGGAAAGTCGGGGAAATCTTCATCCCAGGGAAAGAGAGCTAAAAGAACAGCATATGGTGAGGCTCAGAAGTGCTGCAAATAAGCCAAATCACCTATATTTTGGGAGGGATAACTTTTTGTGTATTGATGTACTTTGAAGCTGTGAAGAGACAAGTACCGTGAATTTTCCAGATAGTTTCTGAAAGTGACCTGTCCTTGAACAGATTTATAGTTTTGGTGAATTGGTCTAATTTGGAAAGCCTTGCTACATTCTCTGCTACTGGTTTAAATCAGAATTTTTTAAAAATGTGAACTTCTTATGAGTATGATTTCAAAAACTAAAAAAGACATTCCTTTTTTGTCCTTTTTTGGGCTCATCCTCTTTTGTCCATTGCACAAAGAGTAGGGTAGTTTCTTAAATCTGGGTCCCCTTTTTACTGCATAGTTGAATATAATCCCTTCCATACCCATGGTTTCGCTACCACCTATGACTTTTAAATGTATACCTCCACCCACCTTTACCTTTCCAGCTTTCATATATCCATTTCCTTGGTATTTCTTTTTTGATATCTCAAAAGCACCTCAAGTTCAACATGCCTAAAACCAAATGCATGGTTATCTCTAATGAGTCTGATTCTTAACCAGTGTTTCCTATTTCAGTTAACAATCCTACCATCCACTTCTGAAAATTTGAAAACTATGCATTATTGATTTATTCCTGTCCTTCATACCTCTATAACCAATTATTACCAAGTCCTATCAATTTCATCTCCCAAATATCCTCCAAATCCATCCTTCTCCCACCATCTACACAAGCGCAGTCTTTTCCAAATTGCCATAATCTGTTGCCAAGACCACTGCAATAGCGATTATTCATTCTGGCCTTTCTCCATTAGTTCTCCACACTGGAGCCATAATGATCTTTTTGAAATGCAGTTCTGACTAGATTTTTCTCTTAAAATCATTCATTGCTGTCTCACTATTCTTAAGGCAAAACTTCTTTGTTAAGCATAATATCATTTTGTCTCTTTCCACCTCTCCATCGTCACTTTAATATACCTACCACTCTCCACCTATCTGCTTCAGCCATACAGATCTTTCTTCAGTCACTGGTTCTCATATTCCCTTCATCCATTTATAGACTCAACAAATATCTGTTGAGTAGCTACTTTGTAATGGGACAATCACATATGTCATTGAGCACAATATACATTGACACTTGAACAACATGGGTTTGAACTACAGAGGTCCACTTACATGTGCATTTTTTTTGATAAATATAGTGTAAATCTATTTTCCTTATGGCTTTCATAATAACATTTTATTTTCTCTAGCTTACTTTATTGTAAGAATACAGTATATAGTACGAATACAGAATATGTGTTAATGTGTTAATCATTTATGTTATCCATAAGGCTTCTGGTCAACAGTAGGCTTTTAGTAGTTAAGTTTGGGGGGAGGCATCAGAAGTTATATGGATTAAAATTTGTGGGATTTTTTTACTTCCTGGTGGGGAGTTGGCACTCCTAACCCCCACGTTGTTCAAAGGTCAACTGTACAAAAGTCCCTACTGTCATAGAGCTTGCATCTATTAAGGGGAGATCGACAATAAATATGTAATATATGTGGTAAATGAAGGCAAATGTGGTGGAGAAAAATAAGAGCCAACCAGGAAGGGGACTAAGAAGTGCCAGATTGTGGGGGGCAAGGTTCACTTTTAAATAAGGTGGTCAGAGAAGGGGACATTTGAGGGGATCTGAAGTAGGAGGAGGAATAAGTTGTACAGGTACTTGGAGGAAGAACATTCCTGTGAAGAGAACAGCGAGAACAAAGGCCTGTGGGCAGGAGCAAAGAAATAGCAATGTGGCTGGAGCGCAGCGAGTGCAGGGGAGGAAAATAACATGAGATCACAGAGAAAGGAGGTCACATAGGTGATTGAAAGGACTTTGACTTTTTAATTAAAATAGGAAACCATTGGAGGGCTTGGAGCAGATCAGTTGCATGATCTGACTTTTTAAAATGATTACTTCTTTGAAATTGTGTTGAGCATAGACCAGGGCGAAGCAAGTGTAGAAGCAGAGACACTAGTTAGGAAGCTAAAGTAATGTGTAAGACTGATGAATCACAGACCTGTACCTCTGAAACAAATAATACATTATATGTTACAAAAAAAAAAAAAAAAAAGATAGTAGGAAGGGAAAAATGAAGGGGGGGAAATCGGAGGGGGAGACGAACCACGAGAGACTACGGACTCTGAGAAACAAACTGAGGGTTTTAGAGGGGAGGGGGGTGGAGGGATGGATTAGCCCGGTGATGGGTATTAAGGAGGGCACGTACTGCATGGAGCACTGGGTGTTATATACAAACAATGAATCATGGAACACTACATCAAAAACTAATGATGTAATGTATGGTGACTAACATACCCTTATTAATAAAATAAAATTAAAAATAAAAAAAAATTAAAAAAATAGAGTAATACTCCAGGTGAGAGGTGATAGTGGTAGCTTGGACCAAAGTGCTAACAGTGGAGGCAATGGGAAGAGGCCCACAGTCTGGATCTATTATGATAGTTTAGCCAACAAGTTTTACTGATAGATTAGATATGAGATGTGAGAGTATAGGAGTCAAAGATGACTCCAAAGTTTTCAGGCCGAACAATAAGAAGTAAGGAATTACCATTTAATGTTGTGGGAAAGTCTCCAGGTTTGTGTACGGAGCTAGGGAGGTGGAAGTCAAGAGTTTTGTTTGGCCATGTAAAGTTTGAGATGTCTCTAGGATATTCAAGTAGAAGTGTGGAGTTGGCAAGTTGGGTAAAAGAGTATAGAGATGAGATGAAAGACCTGGCTGTAGATAGAATAATTGGATTTCATAGTAGTGTTTTAATAGCAGTTAAAGCCTGAGAATTGTTGGTGTCACAAAAAGAGGTGCTCCATAGAGTTTGGGTCGATCTGGAGTCATCTGCAAAGGGGACTATGCAGGAGCAGCCAGTGAACACAGAGGAAAACCCACAGAGTGTGGTGTCCTAAAAGCCAAGTGAAAGTGGTTAAAGAGGAAGGAGTACTAAGTATGTGAAGCGCTGCTCTAGATTAAGTGAGGTAAGGATAACTGACCACTGTATTTAGTAGAATGGAGGTCATTGAAGATCTTGAGAACAGTTTTGGTGGAGTAAAGAGTATAAAAGTCAGATGGTCATTTTATTTAAGAGAGAATGGGAGAAGAACTGGAGACAGTGAGTATAGATGCAGTACCTTTGTACTGTTTTCTTTGTCCAGACTTTTTTAGCCTGTCTTTGACTTCCCTTCCTATAGATCTTAGCTCAAATACTGCTTTCTCAGTTTCCCTGATCTGATTAAATGTCCCTATTATAAATATACTCTTATTTTAACGCATGTCTCTATCTTGCTAATAAGTTAAAAATGTAGTTTTATAATGGTCTGTGATAATTTTGTGAAAGTGTGCCTGCTTCTTTTTAAAAATTTATTTATTATTTGAGAGAGATAGTGTGTGTGCAGGGGGGCAGGGAAGGGGCAGAGGGAGGGAGAGAGAATCCTAAGCAGACTCCACACCCAGCGTGGAGCATGTCAGGCTTGATCTCATGACCCTGAGATCATGACGTGCACCAAAATCAGGAGTCGGATGCTTAACTGACTGAGCCACCCAGGTGCCCCAGTGTGTGTTTGCTTCTAAAGCTTAAGCACAGAAGAGCAGCAACTGTGCTGGTTTTTGCTCATCATCTGCAGCTCTGAGTACAGGGGTTGGCATCTAGTATGAACTTTGTACATATTTGATGGATGAATGGAAGAAAAATATAATGTCACAGAATTTTCAAAGTTATTGCATATTTATCTGTTGTTAACAAAAACACAAGATAATTGGTAGCAGGTACTTTATTATAATGAAAACATTTTAGAAAATTTGTCTTTTTTTTAAGAGATTTTATTTATATATTTGAGAGAGTGCGGCATACACAAGGGGGTGAGGGGCAGACTCCCCACTGAACAGGGGAGACACAGGGGCTTAATGGAGTGAACCACCCAGGTGCCCCGAGGAGTTGCTGCTTTAAATGAAGAGTGCTTTAATCAAGGAAAAAGCTGACTGGCTGGTCTCTAAGAGGCCTTTATTATGAAATTCATTGATGAATTTACCATAAAAAAACAGCACTCCTAAGTCCTGTGGGCTTAGAAACACAGTCTTTTTTTTTTTTAGTTTAGTTTTATTCTTATTTTTTTATTATGTTATGTTAGTCACCATACAATACATCATTAGTTTTTGATGTAGTGTTCCATGATTCATTGTTTGCGTATAACACCCAGTGCTCCATGTAATACGTGCCCTCCTTAACACGCATCACTGGGCTAACCCATCCCCCCACTCACCCCCACAAAACCCTCAGTTTCTCAGAGTCCATAGTCTCTCGTGGTTCATCTCCCCCTCGGATTCCCCCCCTTCATTTTTCCCTTCCTTCTCCTAATGTCCTCCATGCTATTCCTTATGTTCCACAAATAAGTGAAACCATATGATAATTGACTTTTTCTGCTTGACTTATTTCACTTAGCATAATCTCCTCCAGTCCCATCCATGTTGATGCAAAAGTTGGGTATTCATCCTTTCTGATGGCTGAGTAATATTCCATTGTATATATGGACCATATCTTCTTTATCCATTCGTCTGTTGAAGGGCATCTTGGCTCTTTCCACAGTTTGGCTATTGTGGACATTGCTGCTATGAACATTGGGGTGCATATGGCCCTTCTTTTCACTATATCTGTATCTTTGGGGTAAATACCCAGGAGTGCAATTGCTGGGTCATAGGGTAGCTCTATTTTTAATTTTTTGAGGAACCTTCACACTGTTTTCCAAAGTGGCTGTACCAACGTGCATTCCCACCAACAGTGTAGGAGGGTTCCCCTTTCTCCACAACCTCTCCAACATTTGTTGTTTCTTGCCTTGTGAATTTTTGCTATTCTAACTGGTTTAAGGTGGTATCTCAGTGTGGTTTTGATTTGAATTTTCCTGATGGCTAATGATGATGAACATTTTTTCATGTGTCTGTTAGCCATTTGTATGTCTTCTTTTGAGAAGTGTCTGTTCATGTCTTCTGCCCGTTTTTTGACTTGATTATTTGTTTTTTGGGTGTTGAGTTTGAGAAGTTCTTTATAGATCTTGGATATCAGCACTTTGTCTGTGGTGTCATTTGCAAATATCTTCTCCCATTCCATGGGTTGCCTCTTTGTTTTGTTGACTGTTTCCTTTGCTGTGCAAAAGCTTTTTATTTTGATGAAGTCCCAAAAGTTCATTTTCACTTTTGTTTCCCTTGCCTTTGGAGACATGTCTTGAAAGAAGTTGCTGTGGCCAATGTCGAAGAGGTTACTGCCTATGTTCTCCTCTAGGATTTTGATGGATTTCTGTCTCACATTGAGGTCTTTCATCCATTTTGAGTTTATCTTTGTGTATGGTGTAAGAGAATGGTCGAGTTTCATTCTTTTGTAGATAGCTGTCCAATTTTCCCAGCACCATTTATTAAAGAGACTGTCTTTTTTCCATTGCATATTTTTTCCTGCTTTGTCGAAGATTATTTGACCACAGAGTTGAGGGTCCATATCTGGGCTCTCTATTCTGTTCCATTGGTCTATGTGCCTGTTTTTTGTGCCAGTACCATGCTGTCTTGGTGATCACAGCTTTGTAATATACCTTGAAATCAGGCAACGTGATTGCCCCCAGCTTTGTTTTTTTTTTTTTTTTCAACATTTCCTTGGCGATTCGGGGTCTTCTCTGATTCCATACAAATTTTAGGATTGTTTGTTCTAGCCCTTTGAAAAATGCCGTTGGTATTTTGATCGGGATGGCATTGAAAGTATAGATTGCTCTGGGCAGCATAGACATTTTAACAATGTTTATTCTTCCGATCCATGAGCATGGAATATTTTTCCATCTTTTTGTGTCTTCTTCAATTTCTTTCATGAGTGTTCTGCAGTTCCTAGAGTATAGATCCTTTACCTCTTTGGTTAGGTTTATCCCAAGGTATCTTATGGTTTTTGGTGCTATTGTAAATGGAATCGATTCTCTAATTTCTCTTTCTATGGTTACATTGTTAGTGTATAAGAAAGCAGCTGATTTCTGTGCATTGAGTTTGTATCCTGCCACATTACTGAATTGCTGTATGAGTTCTGGTACTTTGGGGGTGGAGTCTTTTGGGTTTTCCACATAAAGTATCGTGTATCATGTCATCTGTGAAGAGAGAGAGTTTGGCTTCTTCTTTGCCAATTTGAATACCTTTTATTTCTTTTTGTTGTCTGATTGCTGTTGCTAGGACTTCTAGTACTATGTTGAACAATAGTGGAGAGAGTGGGCATCCTTGTCGTGTTCCTGATCTTCAGGTAAAGGCTCTCAGCTTTTGCCCATTGAGAATGATATTTGCTTTGGGTTTTTCATAGGTGGATTTTATGTAATTGAGGAATGTTCCCTCTATCCCTATACTCTGAAGAGTTTTAATCAGGAAAGGATGCTGTATTTTGTCAAATGCTTTTTCTGCATCAATTGAGAGGACCGTATGGTTCTTCTCTCTCCTCTTATTAATGTGTTCTATCACATTGATGGATTTGCGAATGTTGAGCCACCCTTGCATCCCGGGGATAAATCCCACTTGGTCGTGGTGGATGATCCTTTTTAATGTACTGTTGGATCCTGTTAGCTAGGATCTTGTTGAGAATTTTGGCATCCATATTCATCAGGAATATTGGTCTGAAATTCTCCTTTTTGATGGGGTCTTTGCCTGGTTTGGGGATCAAGGTAATGCTGGCCTTAGAGAATGAGTCTGGAAGCTTAAAAACACAATCTTGCTAAGTGTGCAAGAGTTTGTGAGACGTGGAGATTGTGTGTGTGTATATGTGTATGTGAGTGACTGATGGATTTATCGGGATGCCAGTTTATTAGTATATTTTGAGATATTTGCCAAGTAGATAGCATATAGTCTCTCTGACCAAGGAGTTTTCTCTGTAAGCAAATTACATGAAAAATCATCAGATTGCTTAGGAACTTGGAATCAGAACAAAGGAAGCTAGAGACATGTTGTGGTCACTTAATAGCATTTAGCTATGAGAACCTCCACAGTAGAGCTTTAATTACCTTCATTTTTTTTCTTCTCTGAGTTGCTTTTTCTCTTTTTCCATTCCTGACTCTTCTTTTTAATAAAAACATTTGTTAAAAATGTTAAAACATTTATTTTTTTTTTAAGATTTTATTTGTCAGAGAGAGAGAGCACAAGCAGCGGGAGTGGCAGGCAGAGGGAGAAACAAGCTCCCCACTGAGCAAGGAGCCCAGTATGGAACTCAGTCCCAGGACCCTGGGATCATGACCTGAGCCGAAGGCAGACGCTCGGCCGACTGAGCCACTCAGGCGTCCCTGTTAAAACATTTATATTGTAGCCTAGTCTCTGACTCTATAAGCTAACTTTGCATATATCTGCTTTGGTCCATTATATACTGATTTATAGTTCAGCCCTCAGAGAGTAACCAAGTTTTCCTAGGCCCCACATCTCATGTGGAGGTACATTGGTCTTAAGCTTAGCAACAAGGTCTGAGCTAGAGATATATATTTGAAAACTCTAAGTCTGTTGGAATATTTTGTTTTATTTTGCTTTTAAGCTACCATATCTAAATGTTTACTGTGTTTCAGGCACTCTGTTGAATGCTTTGCATATAAATTATTTTATGCTTACATGGCTAAAAAAAAATTGTAGAATTGACCCAAAACTTAACCACTATGTTAGCATTATACTGTAACCATGGGAGTGAATACACTTGGCTGTGGAGAGAATGCAGAATTAGAAATCAGCCAGGGTAGTCTGAAACTAACTAGAAAAGAAGAAAATAATCTGGAAACCAGGAGATGGGTAACCGAGAGATTTGAAAATTTCAGAAGGAATGATTAGTCAGTATGCACAATGCTACCAACAGGTCTAGAAAGCTGAAGTTTCTAGATGGGTTGACAACTAGTAGCCCCTGTTACAGTATAATATATGCATCTGGCATATATTTCCACACTAATATTGAATAACTATGCTGTGTTGAGATAAAGATTGATTGACTTGAAGGGACGCCTGGGTGGCTTAGTTGGTTAAGCAGCTGCCTTCGGCTCAGGTCATGATCCCAGGGTCCTGGGATCGAGTACTGTATCGGGCTCCATGCTTAGCAGGGAGTCTGCTTCTCCCTCTGCCTGCCACTCCTCCTGCTTGTGCGCTCTCTCTCTGACAAATAAATAAATAAAATCTTAAAAAAAAAAAAAAGGATTGATTGACTTGGGATGGCCTGTAGGGTAAAACCATGCTGCTCCCTGAGGATAGGAGAGTCTCGCCTAAAGGGCTGGCATTTCTCTTGTTTGGCTTGTACCAAAAGGCAGGTTCTAGCTCAGGAAACTACAACTCAGAAAAAGGATTTAAGTAAGTGGGCATGGGTAAGTCTGGATCTCTGTGGGCTTTCCTAGGTTTAGTCTTTAAGGAGGGGATATGGTAGGCATGAATTTTTGAGTGGTGGGTGCTAAAATAGTGCTAACCAGTTGAAGATAGATCAGTAAGTAAGATAGAATGGGGCCTAAAAGCCCCAGAGAGAAAATCCTAACTTTGAATATTTGCTACCTGGTTTCCTTTTATTATCTGTGCTCTCTTTTATTATTCTCTAGCCTTAATAAAGTCTTATTTAAGTTTTATAACTTTATATTTACTGTATCAAAATACAGAAAGAAAAGAATCATATGATCATAGATCTAACTAGGAAGGAGCATTATAGGGGGACCAGTACCCTTCTCCCAGTGAAAGCCAGTGGGTAGGGACAGTGCTTATAAGATCTCCAAGGGAAAGTGAACATTGAGGACAATAATTAGTACTCAGTAATTTGCCCTTCTGCATATGGAGGTTTTTCTTTCATTGTCAACCTCAGAGGATCTGGGTTTAATTTTTAAAGAAGACAGGGCAGTTTTCATATCAGAAATTCATCAGTGACCTTTTTCATTTCACTCACAGGGGGATGGAGGGATGGAAGCCAGATATTTGCATTCATTTATTCAGTGTTTATTGAAAACCTACTATGGACAACTCTGTGATTGGCAATAAGTATACAGCAGCATACTTAAAAAGCTCCTGTTCAGAATTGCCCTTAAGAAGTGTATAATCTATGTGAAATATAGCCCACTCTTTGAAGAAGCTTGGCTGAACAGTGAGGCATAGAGATAGGGTAGTAGCTGAAGGTCTATATCAGAGAGAATGAAGAAAGGATGGTATTTAGGAGGTAGAATCAACAGAATTTAGTGACTATTTGGATACGGGAGATAAAAAAGAAAAGTCATGGGTTGACTACTACCCAGATGGTTAAGACTAACTCCTTCCATTAATCAGAGTAGGGCATATACTAGAAATACCAGTCTTGGGATGGCAAGATACTGAGTCCAGGTTTGGACATGTTTTTATCATCTTGTTTGAAGGACTTATAAGTCATGCAAGTGAACGGTACCTAGTACTGCTTTAGAACAACTTTTACACATGAAATCTTAACTGTTGTTGAGAGGTATAATTGTATATTCAAATAGTGAGAAGAGCATGGACCTCAGAGCGCCAGAATCTTGGATTTGAATCCTAAGTCTGTGTTTTGCTAGGAGTATGAATTTCGCCAAATTTTTTAACCTCCCTAACCTTGGATATCAGAGATAAGATAGCCTTAGTTTTCTTATGTGTACAAGGAGGATAATTACCTACTTTCCAATGACTGTTGTGTAGATTTAATGAGATAATGTATATAAAGTTTTTAGATTTGCATCTGGCTTATATTGATACTCAAGAAATGGTATCTTTTAGGGGTGCCTGGGTGGCTCAGACAGTTGAGTGTCTGCCTTCTGCTCAGGTCATGATCCCAGCGTCCTGGAATCGAGCCCCACATCGGGCTCCATGCTCAGCAGGGAGCCTGCTTCTCCCTCTCCCTCTGCCTGCCTGCCTGTCTGCCTACTTGGGATCTCTCTCTCTGTCAAATAAATAAATAAAATCTTAAAAAAAAAAAAGGTATCTTTTAAAATAATCATCTTTTGGGGCACCCGGATGGTTCAGTCGGGTAGGCATCCGACTCTTGATTTCAGCTCAAGTCATGATCTCAGGGTCATGAGTTCGAGGCCTGCCTTGGACTCCATGGTAGGGAGGGAGCCTGCTTAAGATTCTCTCTTTCCCTCTCCCTTTGTCCCTTCTGTCCCCCAACCCCCACCACACTTGCTCTCTCTCTCTCTCAAAATAAATAAATAAATAAAATAATCATCTTTATGTAAAGTAATATTTGTCCTTCAGTTTGATTGAGATTAATGAAATGTTTGTAAAGTGCTTTGTAGTTGAACTGGAGTGCTATAATCCTATTATTGCCAACATTCTCTAAGATTTTATAATGAGATCCTTGAGTTATATTTCATTTTTCTCACATTTACAATTTATTTTTAATAGTATTTTGTGCTTTAAGCTTCTTAATTGTGAAAATTTATAAAAAGTAAAAATATGGCAATTATTTTTCCTCATAAAATAGTAGCATAAAAGATTATATTTCTGAGCAAGGACTCCATGTCCAGCTTTATTATAAAAATTACTAAAAACACCATATTTCATCAATAACATATCTATATGATGTGAAACATTTAAAGAATGTATAGTTCAGGGAAATATAATTACCACTCACATAAAATTTTATTTAATATGATACAGTTATACACTGTTTAGAGTTCTTAGTTTCATATTTTCTACCTTATTTTTGATACAACAAATAAACAGATGTTATTGAATTTAGAGCTGCTTTCAGTTGGTAAATTTTCATAAGTACATTCAGAAGATTGGGAAACAGGACTGTTCCATAGCTGATTGAGATGTTTTGCTGACTTTGGGGAGAAGCAGGATAGCAATTCCATGAGACCACTGACTTTGAAATTAGACATTTAAATTCTTGCCTCTGCCATTTACCTTATACAGATTGCTAATCTTTCTAAAACCCCATTTTCTTTGTCTATAAAATACAGAACATGTTATTATCCATTTCTGATCTTTGAATATACCAAATTTAAGATCCTTGCATATGCTTTTTTTTCTACTCACAATGCTCTTACCTAAAATTTTCACATGACTGCCTTCCTTGCTGTTTTAGACTCATCTCAAAATCCCTATCTTCAGAGAGGTTTTACCTGACCATTCTAGCTAAAGGAGACCACCTAATACCCTTTTTAATCTTCATCACAGCAATTCAGTTATCCACTTGAACATATTTATTTGTTTTATGCTTATTTTGTGTTCTTCTGTATGAAGGACCCTGTCTTGTTTACTACTATACTCTCAGTGCCTCAAACAGTGATTCACACATGGTAGATGCTCCTCAAATACTTGACCAACTGGCTGAATCTCTACTTCATAGGCTTGTTAAGAAGACTCCGTAAAATAATGTATTTACATAATGCACTTAAGTGCTTGGCACCATTTCCTCTGTTTATATATTTGTTTTCCCATGTCCTATCTAATTCTAAAAACTTTTGAGACATATGCTTAATACACATACACGCATATGTAAAATCTAATAGTTATAATTGCTGTTATCAGTAGTTAATATTCACAGTGTGTTTACTCTGTGCCTGTATTATGCCAGGTGATTTATATGGATTTTCTTTCCAATAACTCTATGAAGTAGATATTATTATCCCCATTTTTACAGATAAGCAAGCTGAGGCTCAGAGAGTTTAAATAACTTGCCTCCAAACACTTAAACTAGTAAATGGCAGAGCCAGAAGTGGAAACCTTGCCTGTCTGCCTCCTGACAAAACTAATGTTTTTAACTTCTTTACAATGCTCTATCCCTTCCTCTAAAAAGGGCAGGTATTCAGAAAAAAAGCTACTGCTTTTTTTCTCATGACAGAATTTTTTTTGTGGGGGGGGATACCAACAATAGAGCTTAAATACCAAGTTAGAGCTCAAATGTTCATTCTTCTGCCTTCTTGAGGTGCCATCTCAGCAGCTCCAGTTGCTTAGCCTTTTATTTATACTTGTATTTAAAATGGAAGAATCAAAATTTAAGCTGAATTCTTTATTCTTTGTACCCTTATTGTGTTTAATGTCTCACACTGTCAGAAAGCCTCAGAGGTCTTTTAATGGTAGCCCAACTCAAGTATTAACAGGGCTGAATTAAATTAACACCTCCCAACATCCATCATAGCCCTCTTTTTGACCTTTATTCATAATAACAGATTATAGCTGTGGCTCTTAATTTTCTGTGTAACTTTGGGCAAGTCTCTTGATCTTTCTGGGCTTCGGAGTCTTCATCTGTGAAATGAGGGCAGTTGGAGTAGATTTTTTTTTTTTAACTAAAGCCCATAATTTGCATTAGGGTTCACTCTCATGTTGTGTGTTTTTTGGGTTTTGACAGATGCATAATGTCATGTACCCACCATTGCAGGATCATGTAGAATAGTTTCATACCCCTGAAAATTTCCTGTGCTCCATCTATTTATTCCTTCTTCCCTCTCCCTGAACTCCTGGCAACCACTGATCTTTTTACTGTCTTACAGTTTTGCCCTTTCCAGAATGTTGTATGTTGGAATTATATAGTATGTTGCCTTTTCATATTGGCTTTTACTTAGCAATATGTGTTTAAGTGTCCTCCATGTGTTTCATGGCTTGATAGCTCATTTCTCTTTATCACTGAATATTATTCCATTGTATGGATATACCACAGTTTGATTATCTATTCACCTATTGAAGGACATCTTGATTACTTCCAGTTTTTGGCAATTATGAATAAAGCTGCTATAAAATACATTTTATTCAGGTTTTTTTGTAGACATAACTTTTCAACTCATCTGAATAAATAACTAGTAGCATGATTGCTAGAATGTATGGTGATCTTATGTTTAGCTTTGTTATAAATTCCCAACTGTCTTCCAAAGTAGCCATACCATTTTGCATTTCCATCAGCAACAAATTCCTCTTCCTGTTGCTCCACATCCTTACCAGCTTTGGTGTTGTCAGTGTTTTGGATTTTAGCCATTCTTGTGGGTAAATGATGATATCTCATTTTAATTTGCAATCCCCTAATACAGTATTGATCATTTTTTCATATGCTTGTTTTCTACCTGTATTTATCTTTTGGTGAGGCATCTGTTCACATCTTTTGCACATTTTATTTATTTATTTATTTATTTTTAAAGATTTATTTATTTGACAGAGAGAGAGATAGCAAGAGCAGGAACACAAGCAGGGGGAGTGGGAGAGGGAGAAGCAGGCTTCCCACTGAGCAGGGAGCCCGATGTGGGGCTCGATCCCAGGACCCTGGGATCATGACCTGAGCCGAAGGCAGACGCTCAACGACTGAGCCATCCAGGTGCCCCTCCTTTGCCCATTTTAAAGTTGGGTGGTTCATTTTCTTATTGTTGAGTTTTAAGAGTTGTTTGTATATTTTAGACAAAAGTTCTTTATCGGATACGTGTTTTGCAAATATTTCCCAGTCTGTGGCTTGTCTTTTCATTCTCTTGACAGTGTCTTTTGCAAAGTACTTTTAAATTTTAATGAAGACAGACTTGCCAGTTTTTCTTTCATAGATTGTGCTTTTTGGTGTTGTATGTGAAAAGTCATTGTTGAAACCAAGGTCACCCAGATTTTCTCCTATGTTATCTTCTAGATGTTTTACTGTTTTGTGTTTTACATATAGGTTTATGATCCTTTTTGAGTTAATTTTTTGTGAAAGGTATAATGTCTATGCCTAGATTTACTTACATTTTCATTAATAAAGTTTCTGCTGGCTCTGAAAGTATTAATTATTTTGATCAATAATATTAAAAGGTAAAAAAAAGAACTTTAAAAAAGAGTATACTGAATATTTACAGCCATTTAAGTGTTGTTTTTCAAAAATATTCCTTGGGAGAGAGGCTTGAAGTCAGCCCAAAGATGGAGCCAAGGAGAGCTTTATCTGGACATACCAGGAGATGGACTAACAGTTCCATTTCAGTACTGCTTTACTGTTATCTGTTAACATATGCAGTTGGATGAGTGTTATACATGTAAATTGTTTGTTTGGGGAGACTTCCTACCATTAGGAATATTGAGATACCCTGTTATTTGTCTACATTGCCATTTCTTTGCTACTTTTCTCCCTGGTGATACAGGTTTGCAAAAACCCATCTATGGTTTCTCCCCAACAGTTTCACCTTTCTATACCATGAAAAACTGACGCCATCTGAACCGTAAATATCTCCTTATCTGATGACTGACTTCAATTTAAGTTTTTAAAGGAAATTATCTTAATTACCTACTGTTTAGTAACACAAGCAATTTTATCTCCAAATGCTTACTTGGTTTTTCTTTTCTTTCTTTTTCTTTTTTAAGTAATAGATGAAAATGGAATTTTACTATTTTATATTAGAGTAAGATTATTGCATTGCACATTATGATTTTAGAGGTAGCCTGCCATGAGGGATTGGTGATAAAATTGTTGACCTTCTTAACCTGCATTTACAGTGATTACATCAAACATTAAGAAGTACATATTAGAGGGGGGTGGGAAGATGGGTTAGCCAGGTGATGGGTATTAAAAAGGGCATGTACTGCATGGAGCACTGGGTGTTATATACAAACAATGAATCATGGAACACTACATCAAGAACTAATGATTTAATGTACGGTGATTAACATAACATAATTTAAAAAAAAAAGAAGTACATATTAGTTCTTATTGTGTTATCATCCATGTGAGTTGAGTTGCATATTTAATCAGAAGCCCAGCATGAGGGGCGCCTGGATAGCTCAGCCTTTTAAGCATCTGACTTCCACTCAGGTCCTGGGATCAGCCCCGCATGAACTCCCCACTCCGTGGGGAGTCCGCTTGTCCCTCTCCCTCTGCCTTTCCCCCTGCTCGTGCTCTCTCTCTCTTTCAAATAAATACATAAAATCTTTTTTTAAAAAGTATGATACTATGAATTTATGGAAAGTGTGTACTATTACCTAGGAGATTAATAAAATTTCTTAAATTTTCTGTTCATTGCCTCCTACTGATTTAGATTTGTAAAAGGCTATAAAGGTAATTAAATTAGATACTAATTTGTGATTGCTGTTGTGCAGTACTATCACAAAATCACTCCCATTTCATGGAACAAAAGAAAAGAAATAAAGTGAGAGGGATGGAGAAGGAGAGTCTCAGCAGTGAAAGGTCTTTTTTTCTTATTCAGAAATTAATTTTGTAATTGAAAAAGAAATATATATTCCTCATGAATCTTTAGATAATAAGTAAAGGAAGGCCTATGGTTACTTTCTCAGGTGATTTATTCAAAGACTTTTTTCTTTTTTTATTGAGGTATAACTGACATAACATTATATTAGTTTCAGGTGTAAGGTGTACAACATAATGATTTGATATTTGTATATATTGTGAAATGATCACCACAATAAGTCTAGTTAACATCTGTCACCATACATAGTTACCATTTTTTTTTTCTTGTAGTGAAAACTTTTAATATTCAAGTTTTGCCTCTAAGTGCTTACTTGGTTTTTCTTATTTCGGTTTGTTGGAAAATAGCTCATCAACCAAGTGTTATGTGTATACCTTGGGTGTGTATATGTATGTGTATGTGTTGCCCAGATGAATCGTAGAGGCTTTTCAATTTGAATCTTCAGATTTTATTTTTAAGATGTCCCTAACAAAATTGATTTGAATTCTTTCCTAACAAGATCAATTTGAATTCTATTCTTTTCAGCCTTTCAAAAGCCTATTTTCTGAAATGTTGTCATATATATTATTCTTAGAATACAGTTTTTCTCTTTTCTGTGTGTGTTATTTTCTTTCTGCAATAGATGAATGAAACACGTATATCAAGTTCACTCTTTAATATTTCTTCCAGTTCTTCTGTCTTTGGTGTCTCCAAGTTATTGTAATATGCTTTGAATGTCTAAATTTCCAATATTTCTGGCTATTTTAAAAAATAAAATTGCTTAATATGTATTTAGTTTGCCCTTATTGAAAGATTTGTGAGCCAGCTCTAACATGTATGTACAATTTATGACATAAATTTTATTTTTTTTAAACATTTATTTATTTATTTTGATAGACAGCGAGAGAGGGAACATAAGCAGAGGAGTGGGAGAGGGAGAAGCAGGCTTCCTGCTGAGCAAGGAGCCAGATGCGGGGCTCCATCCCAGCACCCTGGGACCATGATCTGAGCCGAAGGCAGACGCTTAACGACTGAGCCACCCAGGCGCCCCATGACATAAATTTTAGAAACTGATCTCATTGCTGGCTTCATTCTCATTTTTCTACTCTTGTTTTCTTACCCACATATTTTATGTGAATATATACATATATAGGTAAGATATTAAAGTTTTGTGTCATTTAAAAAATACTAAAATTTTCAAACAAAAGGAAAAATAAGAATAATTTATTCTAAGAAAAATAAGAATAATTTACTAAGCACTCTTGTAACTTTTGTTCAAATGTTAACATTTTGCTTTATTTGCTTTTTTTTTTGATGGAATAAAAAATTACATGTATGTAGAAGTGTCCTTAGCACCATAATATATTGTCTTCATGTTTTAAAAAGATTTTATATAAAAGACAACTTATAATACTTGTCATTCTATAACTTGCTTTTTTCACTGAACAATATATTTTCAAAGCTTATCCATGTTGCTACATGTGGATCTAATTTTTTTATTTAGCTACCATATGATGTTTCATTGTATGAATATGACACAATTTATCCATTCCCTTGTTTTTGTTTTTGTTTTTTTTTTAAAGATTTTATTTATTTATTTGACACAGAGAGAGAGAGGAATCACAAGTAGGCAGAGTGGCAGGGAGCAGCAGAGGGAGAAGCAGGCTCCCTGCTGAGCAAGGAGCCCGATGTGGGACTCGATCCCAGGACCCTGGGATCATGACCTGAGCCGAAGGCAGACACTTAACGACTGAGCCACCCAGGCGCCCCCATTCCCTTGTTAATATATAGTTAGGTTATTTTTTCATTTTTCCTATTGCAGGCAAGGCTACAATGAACATCACTATATATATCTTCTTTTTTTTCTAGGCTTCATTCATAAATACTGAGAAGTAGAATTGCTAAGTAATAGGGTATATACAGCATCACAATTTTCAAATTGTCTTCCAAAATTTTACACCAGTTTACACTCCCACCAGTCGTTCATGGAAATTTCCATCTCCCCACCTCCTTGCCAGATATTAACAGTTCTTTTTTTAAGTTTTTGTCTGGTGGGTGTGAAATAATTTTTCATTGTTTTAATTTGCCTTTTCCAGATTGCATGGCATTTCCTGAAGTTGAGTATCTTTTTGGCTTTTGGGTATTCATATTTTCTCATCTGTTAACTGCTGTTCATATCTTTTGTCCCTTTATTGAGTTTTTTCTTAACAATTTGTAGTAGTTTTTGTAATTCAGATACTAATCTTTTATACGTTATATATGTTGCTTTTTTTAACTTTGTCACTGGTATCTTCTGTTGCGTTGAAGTTTTAATTTTAATATAGTTTTTATCACTTTTCCTGTTTGTAAGTTGTCTTGTTTATTATGAAATCTTCTGTACCCAAAGTCCGAAACATATTCTATATTTTCTTCAAAAACAGTTAAAGATTGTATTTACATTGGGGCGCCTGGGTGGCTCAGTCGTTAAGTGTCTGCCTTCAGCTCAGGTCATGATCCCAGGGTCCTGGGATCGAGCCCCGCATCGGGCTCCCTGCTCGGCGGGAAGCCTGCTTCTCCCTCTCCCACTCCCCCTGCTTGTGTTTCCTCTCTCTCTGTCTCTCTCTCTCTCTGTCAAATAAATAAAATCTTTAAAAAAAAAAAAAAAGATTGTATTTACATGTAGGTGTTGAGTCCAGCTGGAATTTATTTTTATGTTTGACATGGAATAAAGATGTTTATTTTTTACAGTATGGATAGTATGTTATCCTGGCACAAATTGTGAATAGTTACTCCTTTCCCTAAGAAAATTCCCTCATTTTCATATACCAAATTCCCATAAATACCAGAGTCTGTTTCTGGACTCTGTTTTGTTCCATCGGTCTCTTTGTCTCACCTTGTGCCAGTACCACTATTTTAATTATTAACACTCTATCATAAATCTTAATGGCTAGAAGAATAGTCCCTTCTTTTAACAAATCTTGTTCACAGAGATTTTACAAATTTTTATTGGCATTACCCCTATGGTTCTTATGATTTTTGACTATTGTGTGAATATATATATTAAAATTACATTTTCCACATAGATTATCCAGATTATTATTATTTTTTTTTTTTAAAGATTTTATTTATTTGACAGAGAGAGAGAGAACACAAGCAGGGGGAGTGGGAGAGGGAGAAGCAGGCTTCCCGCTGAGCAGGGAGCCCGATGCGGGGCTCGATCCCAGGACCCCGGGATCATGACCTGAGCCGAAGGCAGATGCTTAACAACTGAGCCACCCAGGCGCCCCTATTATTATTATTTTTAAAGTAAGCTCTATACCCAATGTGGGGCTTGAACTCATGACCCTGAGATGGAGAGTCACATGCTCTACCACTGAGCCAGCCAAGCACTCCTATTCAAATTATCTTGAATTTTCTATGTAGATAATCATATTGCCTACAAATAACAATTTTGTTTTTTCCTTTTAAATTATTATCCACCTTATTTTCTTTTTCTGTTTTATTTATCCTTTGGCAGAATCTCCAGTTCAGTGTTAAATACTACCACTGATAGTGGAAATCCTTGTCAAAGGGTGTTTTTAGTATCTGAGGTAGACATTTGGTCTTGAAAAGTAATACTTTTAGTTTGTTTTAACTAGTTGTAATTTTAAAATGTTTTATTTATTAATTGATTTAGTAAATTTATAAAAGTCTATTAAAGTTGTAATTTTCAAAATGTTTTTCCTAAGCATTTGAATTCAACTTAAAAATTTTACTAGATAATATTTTAGATCTAGTAGTCTTTGCCTGGAAATAAGGACTTTAGCTTTTTCTTTGATTAATGTTTAGTTAACTGGTAAATCTAGTAGATTAAATCTTCCTTAAACATGAATAGCACTTACAAATTTAGGTACCTTAGGTATTTCAAACTATATTTTTCAATTTAGCCTATCATATTTTCTCAAATACTTTAAACAACTATCAAGGCAGATCTTCATTTCCAATAAGCAACATCTTTCTAAGTAATTAAGCAACTTTTGTCAGTTTAATACATTAGACTTATACATTTAGTAAGTCTGATTTTAGAAATCATTTTAAACATTTTTAAAAACCCAGCACCCTTT
Source organism: Phoca vitulina (assembly GCF_004348235.1). Lineage (NCBI taxonomy): Eukaryota > Metazoa > Chordata > Mammalia > Carnivora > Phocidae > Phoca > Phoca vitulina. Next base: position 51,265,695 of record NW_022589712.1, on the reverse strand, counting down.
CACCAGTATGGCTTAAGTGTTCTGTTTTTGGCACTTGGCCATTTCTTTTTCTTGCATTTGAGCTTGGTTATATACTTGTAAATATTACATATTATCCAGGATTTCTGTATTTAGATTAGAGGGGAACTTTTCTGTTTCATATTAATTCAACATTTTGATCAGAATTTTTCAGATTTTATTTTACTTTCCTTTTTTGTCTGTAATTTTATGTCATTTAAAAGTCTTTCTAGAACGAGACTGTTGTAAACAAATGCTTGTTGAAATAATTAAAACTGTGTATTCTTGGGGCGCCTGGGTGGTTCAGCCCTTAAGCATCTGTCTTCGGCTCAGGTCATGATCCTGGGGTCCTGGAATCGAGCCCCGCATCGGGCTCCCTGCTCAGTGGGAAGCCTGCTTCTCCCTCTCCCACTCCCCCTGCTTGTGTTCCCTCTCTCTCTGTCAAATAAATAAATAATATCTTAAAAAAAGAAAGAAAGAAAGAAAAAGCCTGCAGGAAATTAAAAAAAAAACCACTATGTATTATTTAAATGTTTAAAATCTTAATGGTCGTCTAGATAAGATTACCAAGGTATTTATAGGGGTAGTCACTGCAGAGACAAAATTTTAATTGTTTTAGACCTCAAAAATATGGCTTCAATAAAAGTTTAAATAAAAGTTCAGCATACAAGTAAATTTGCCTCTCTTTTGGTAGAATTTTAAAAATGTATGAAAACTTCAAGATTACTTAAATCAACCCTTTTATTTTATATATAAAGTTATGGGGAGGTTAGGTACTAATTAGGATAAGGTCACAGAACTAGTTAGAATTTAGTATTATCACCACCACACCAGTGAATCCAAATGTAATGCCCACCAGTAAGTAGTAGTGGAGGAAGGAATCTCTGGCACCAGGGTATAAAAAGGCTAAGTATTTAACGTTCCTCATTTTTCTCATTTTGTTGGAACCTAATTGTATTTTCCTATATTCCTCTGTTCGAAAAGGGACAGATGATGGTTGTGAGATCTTGTTGTGATATATTCTTTTCTTTAGACTCTATTCATTTAGAATATGTGAGACAAATTCTGCTTCTTGCTCCAAAGTAATTTTACACCAATTGTTTGAATTGTTGCTCGATTGTACTATCTCTTCTATAAACCCTCCTTGTTTCATGAGTTGTGTTAATGAGAAAATGTAGTATCATCCCAGTAATTTGGCTACATCATGATTCTGTCAGGTACTTTTGAAAGTATACTACAATTCTTTGGTGCCATTTAACTAGATATACCAGAGTGGTTATTTACTAAATCAAGTGAGCTTAAATATAAGAAAACTACAAGTTTTAACTTTTTTAAAAAGAAAGTTTCTTTTTCTTCCTTTACTCTTGTACACTGGAAATATGAATTTCTGTGTATGCAACAGGATGTTTTACACAATTTGCTATTTGTTTTTTCTGTTATCACTTGTTATTTCATGTTACCAGTTACATATCTCGTAATATTTTGATAGTTGTCTTCTACGTAGAGCTACTTTGAAGATTCTGTATATAGATATTACCTGAAGTCTATTCTGTGGAATGTAATTTCTCAAGAGGATCCCCCAAAAAGGTTTCTGTTGCAAATAAGTTTCAGAAATGCGTGCTTTAACCCTGTTTTGGAAATTCATAATGATAGTAGAATATTAAGGTAGAATATTAAAAATTAAAGTCTGGATTAATATTAAAAAATATTTTAAACTTGCAGGTGAAGAAGTTGGTTAATTTTGTTTTACTCATTTCCACAAGTTTATTTGCTGGAAATCTATTTAATTTAGGGAGTAACTTCAGTTAATATCCTATGAAACTAGTATTTTGGTAAATACTGTTTAATAGTATGAATCCTTAGTGAGTGGTAAATCTATGATCTTTAAATATTAGAATAAGTATAGTTCTTTTTATTTCTTTAAGCCTAGTTATCATTATAATTTGTTTTCTTTTTTCTTTTAAAAAAAAGATTTTATTTATTTATTTGACAGAGAGAGAGACAGCAAGAGAGGGAACACAAGCAGGGTGAGTGGGAGGAGGAGAAGCAGGCTTCCCGCAGAGCAGGGAGCCCGACGTTGGGCTCCATCCCAGGACCCTGGGATCATGACCTGAGCCGAAGGCAGACGCTTAATGACTGAGCCACCCAGGCGCCTCTTTTTTCCTTTACAGCATGGATCATCCCCTCTCCCACAGTCATTCTCTTCCCCAGACCAGATGATTTTATTCATTTAGCTCATCTTTTTTGAGCCCCTAGAGAGCATATACTAGAAATACAAAGATGAATAAAATAAAGTTCTGGCTCTTGAAGACCTAACTCACTGATTTTTTTTTTCCTAACTCACTGATTTGATAGAGCAGGAGAGCCATCTGTAAGGCATACCCCCTCACATCGTTATGTAATTTAGAGATCCATGATCAGCACTTTGCATTTACTTATTTAATCGCATGAGAAGAATGTTCTTACTGTATATTTTTATAAAGACTTTATTCATTGAATCTAAGATGCCAAAGATTGTAAGGCACACATTACTCTATGTCCCACAATGAAAGAAAACATGTTGCCAAATATAATGTAAAGGTGAAACCTCAGGGCACCTGGGTGGCTCAGTCAGTTAAGTGACTGCCTTCCACTCGGATCATGATCTCAGGGTCCTGGGATCAAGCCCCGCATGGAGCTCTCTGCTCAGCGGGGAGACTGCTTCTCCCTCTCTGCTTTCTCTCTCTCTCAAATAAATAAATGAAATCTTAAAAAAAATAAATAAAGGTGAAACCTGATTTCATAGAAGTAAAATGTATGCAATACATTTGTGAATAAATGTTTGTTAACTGTTAGACTCAAATGTATTTTGTTTTATGTATTTCTACTGCATTAATTGATGTAAGGACAACAAATGCTTATTGAATGACTACCATAAAATAAATCCAATGGATAATAGAATAATGAATAAGATATGGTCCCTTGCTCTTGAGGAATTATAGAGGAAGACAGATACGTGTAGACATTGCTAAAATAAAATTATGTTTGTTAAGGCAACTAAATTAAATCACAGAAACTATAATAAATACATTAAAGATAATGCTAAATTAATGATAGCTGATGGCTTTGGAAAAGTTATGCATTACCAGCTTCAAAAAACATCTATTGTTAATTTTTTATTCTTTCATTGTCAGAGGCAGTTGGATTAGGGGATAGGAGGGAGAAATGGAAAGAAATATTTATTTGGGGGTATGTGTGTGTATTTTTTTTTAAAGGAGAGAATAGAGTTTGTTTTAAAGATGTTTTATGTTTTTCTCAGTTGTTATCTCCACAGGAGGTCTATTTCAAGGGAAAACAATTCTGATAGTTGTAATGTTTGTTTGCTTTGGAAATTTTACAAATTGAATTATACTCAGCCAAACATGTTTCTCTGTGTGTGGATTTATTTATACAAGGGAAAAGTGTTAACCTTAAGTTGACATCTGTCTGCTATCAGCAGCTGTATTGGTTGGTCCACCCACTGTCAGTGTGTGCACTTAGGGAATGCAAGCTTATTTTAATTTTGGTTTAAATAAATAGCACTAGGAAAATTAATCTGTTAGTTTTTTTTTTATCTGAGGCTATATATAGGGAAAAATTGGATTAACTATGATTTATGGAACACAGTGCAGAAACAAAAAGGGCACCACATTTAGAGTCTGGAGACCTGAGTTTGAATTCTGTTTTTGCCACTTATTACACATATGACCTTAGGCAAGTCACTTTTTTTTTTTTTTAAGATTTTATTTATTTATTTGCCAGAGAGAGAGGGAGGGAGAGAGAGAGCACAAGCAGGGGAAGCTGCAGGCAGGGGGAGAGGGAGAAGCAGGCTCCCTGCTGAGCAAGGCACCCGATGCGGGACTCGATCCCAGGACTCTGGGATCATGACCTGAGCCAAAGGCAGACACTTAACCGCCTGAGCCACCCAGGTGTCCCAGAATATTTCAATATAATATATTAAGCATATAAGTATGCAAGAGGAGAGTTAATTAGCCCAGGCACAGGCAAGCAGGAAAGGACTCAGAGATTAATATTTGTAAGGGCTAAGTTGTAAGGAAACTGAAACTCCAAGAAAAGAATGACAAAGAGTTTATTATCACTGCTACTTCCACACTGTATATTTATATAATACTTAATATTTTTCAAAAGTAGGAAATGATATAACTAAGATTACATGCTATATAAGTGTCAAAAAAAAACCCCTAGGTCTTCTGATTTAATCCAGAGCCCTTTCCGTTATGTCATATTCCTTAGTGATACCATGCAGATGCAGTATTGTCCTCAAATCTATAGAAATGGAGGGGGAAATGCCTAAGAAAAGAGTTAGTCGCTCATCACTAAATCCAAAAGAATATCAACAGCTTAAAGGGATGTGATGGTAAAGAATGAACCAGTGGTGCTATAATCAGAAAGATTACCGTGCTTCTAGAATCTGATGAATCTTTTCCAGGAGAGTCGCTAAAGAAAAGTATGTAGGTATATAAATAATTGTCTTTCTGATCTCAAGACACTGTTGATGGTTGTTATCTTCAGAGAGGGGAAAGCAGTAGACATGGTTGGGAATCAGCAGCCTAGGAGTAGGAAATACTTTACTTTTTATTTTGTGCTCTTCAATGCTGTTTCAGTTTTGTTACCTGATATATTACTGTTGAGAAAAAAAAACATGTTAATAGGGATTTCTGTATAGTGGGATTATAGGCCACTTAAAATTTTTTAATTAAATATTACATAGTACATAAACTATACTAACAAGTTTCATCTGAAAAGTTACTACTAAGTAGGTTTGACAGTGACAGAGTGGATTTTCCATAGATCCACCTAGAAACTATTTTTATAACATGCTTAGAACAGCAGTAGCAGTATAAAATCAGAATTTCCCTTGTTTCTATGGAAAAGTGAATATTAAATTATAGATAAGGATATGGGGTACTTCATTTTCCACAGTATTAGAAAATCCCTATACTCACATTCATATATATAAGTACACATTTGCTCCTGGGGTAGGAAACTGTTTTCCTGAGTGAAAGAGATGCTCTAGCAGGGTGTGGCAAGAGTGGGAATCAGATTTGAATTCTTATATTAGTTGCTTTAGACAGGACTGTGCTCTGAAAGGGACTTTGAGAACCTTTACCCACCAAAAGCAGGGAGAAGCTAGCAGTGGTTGGTTGAATAACTGGTTTCATTGTAAATTTTTTTTTATTAGGGAACTCATAATGATCAATTGGTGCTTATTGTCATTCTAAAGCCATTTTAGTCTTCTAATGATGATATGCTTGCTATATAGTGAAATTGCAGTTTTATAAGATCCCAGAACAGCTATGGTGTAATTTGTAATTTGTGCAGTGTTTATCTTATCCTTGGAAAAGATAGAAAATGCATGCCTGAACTAGGAATACACAGCTTTTCTGGAAAATTATAAAAATGCTAAAGGAATTTTTTTCATGGTAGCATTGTTGAAAAGGGATTAATTTTTCTTGAAAAGGGCCAGAATACTCTGGGTATAATGCAAGTATTTAGTTAGTGTGTTTGTGGCCTATGAGTAAAAGACCAAAGACTGAGTGTTGGACAGGACTATAAATCATCATTCTTGGCAAGAGCAAAGTTTGTTTTTTCTCCTGTTGTGTCTGGACAGTTACCAGGGCCTGTGGTGAACTTTGCAGTCTAGTTCTCAAAGTCCCAGAGAATGTTAAAGCGTTTACATGGAGTTGGGGTAGGAGTGGTCTGATCTCACTTGTTGGTGGTTTTGTTTATTTTGTAATTTTTTTATGGGTGAGACTTTTTATATTTGGGGGAATTATAAAACATGGTTAAGTATGATGGGAAGGAAAAGGATTTTTATAGTTTTTAATAGCCTGTCTTTTATAGTTCTTACTACTAAAAATAAAGCAATACCTATATGACATTATATATGGAGTACATTTGAGAACCAGAAATTAGCCTCTCCATCCCAGTTCCTGGGCATTCAGAATAGCTCAGTAGACTTTCCATTTATTGTGTTTCAGTGATTCTAAGACCCATTTTTTTCAGATTTAAAAAAAGTTCTAAAATAGTGGTATGTCTTATAATTGTTTTTGGCCTGAATTAAAGTTGGATTACCTCAGAGAGGATTTGCATTTGCCTCTACCAGTCATTTGCACTACTACCAACCTGAGAACATTTTAAATTAAATTCTCTAAGAGTTTGTTTTTAATCTCACTGATAGTATGAATTCAGAGTACAAAGCTGTGTAAGAACTGTCTTTGGGATAAAATTCCCTCTACTTGGTGCCTAGTACTTGAAAGGTAGAGACTTTCAAGTTTCTTTGCTGTCTTTCTGCATGGTGGGTTTATTTTCCATGTATCCTTCTCTTCATTTGTAGCCTTTCTTTTGTTTCAGCTTTATATGAGAAGTCTCCTATTTTTTTTCTTGTGGTACATAAAAGAACAATGCTTCTTATAATAGATGGTGGCTTAGATTTGAGAAAAGACCCATTGGACACTTGGTTAGGCCTTTACTTAACCATCCTTCTTTAGAACTTATTTACTCTTACGGTAGACACACTTCTAATAAACAATGTCATTGTTACACATTTCTTTGTTCATTCTTCATCGGTGATCTTCAAACTTGAATTTGTGTAAAAATCAATTGGGGAGTGAAAACTATAGATTTCTGGGCCCAGAGATTCAGTTTCTGTGGATCTGGGTGATGCCCTCTAATAAGCACTTTTAATAAGTGCCCTCCTCAAGGTATTCATACCTAGGTGACTGAAGGACCACACTTAGAGAAAAACTAACTGCATACTCTATATCTAAGTGAATACTCACGGTTTCAGCTGCGATTTGTATTTATTGATGACTTCCAAATTTTTATGTTTAGTCTAAACCATTTTTCTTGGATGCCAAATTCATCTACACAACTGACGTGGCTCTATTAAAGACAGAATATACTCTGACCCGGGCTACCTGGGTTCAAGTCCCAGCTCAGCCACTTAATAGTTGTGTGACCTTGGGCAAAGTTACTTAGCTTCTCAGGTGCCTCATGTAAAGTGAAATTTGAATACCTCAGAGGGTTGCCTTGATAATTCAGTGGATTCACACGTATAAAGTTCTTTGACCAGAGTCTGGCACATGATAAGCTCAATGTAAGTGTTAGCTGTTTTTATGTTGTTCTTGTTCCACAAGCACCTCAAACATGTCTGAAATGAACCTTTTATAAACCTCTACCACCCTCCATCTGTTTTCTTTTTTGACTACAGTTTTATTTAATTTCTCCCTATCACTGATTTTCCTCATCCAGGTCATACATTTTATGAATTCAACATCCTATCTCTAATTTGTCCTCTCCTTCCTTCCTTCCTTCCTTCCTTCCTTCCTTCCTTCCTTCCTTTCTTTCTTTCTTTCTTCCTTTCTTTCTTTCTTTTAGAGAGAGAGAGAGAGAGCGTGTGCATGCACAGTGGGGGTGGGGAGGGGCAGAGGGAGAGGGAGAGAATCTCAAGCAGGCTCCATGCCCAGTGCAGAGCCCAAAGGGGTGGCTCGATCTCACAACCCTGAGATCATGACCTGAACTGAAATCAAGAGTCTGACGCTTAACCAGCCAAGCCACCCAGGCGCCCCTGGTCCCTTCCTTTCTATTCCCACTTCTATTGCTTTGGTTCAGGTCTTTATTACCTCTCACATACAGTTTTGGAATAGCCTCCTAAATGGACATCTAGCGTCTGGTTGTTTTTCTTCATTCAGATCTCACAGAAATCTTTATCAAAGGCAGTCTGATCCTGCTATTCCTCTGCTGGATGGCTCTTATTCCCTACGTGGTAAAATCCAAACGTGTGCCTGGCATACAAAGCCCCTCCTAGCTAGTTTTTGCCTCCTAGTTCTGCAACACTCATTTGTAATCTTCCAGCTTTATATATTACTTGTAGTAGATTGCCCAAAACAGTAGATTCTCTCTTGCTTTCATAACTTTGCATAAATAAGCAATATAGCATGGTGGTTAAAAGTGTGAGCTTTAGAGCCAGACTGCTTAAGTCCAAATCCTGACTTTGCCACTTAACTAGTTGTGTGAACTTGGGCAAAACATTTTTTCTGTGCCACAGTTTCCTGATCTTTAAAATGGGAGTAGTTGTGCCTCATAGAGTTGTTATGAGGATTTTACTAAGTTAATTTACATAAGCATTCAATAAATGTAAGGTATCATTATTTTTATTATTATCACGCTGTTTCCTTTGACTGTACACTTGATCTTCTCCACTACTCATTCTCTCACTGTCTTTTGCCTATCAGATCCTATTCATTCATCTCATCTCACTGTTTAAGGACTACCTCCTTAGGGCGCCTGGGCAGCTCAGTTGGTTAAGAGACCGGCTCTTGATTTTGGCTCAGGTCATGATCTCAGGGTCCTGGGATTGAGCCCCTAGTTGGGCTCCGTGCTCAGCGGGAGTCTGTTTGAGGATTCTTTCTTTCTCTCCCTCTGCCATTGCCCCCACTTGCGTGCTTACTCTCTCTCTCTCTCAAGTGAATAAATAAATCTTTAAGAAAAAAAAAGAACTACCTCCTCCAGGAAGCCATCTCTGAAATTCCCAGACTCTCTTATGATGATCCTCTGGGTTCCTGTAGCACCCTTTTGTAGTATAATTAAACTCGGAATTGCTTTAAGGACTACCAGTATTTTTCATATGTATTTTTCATCTCTGAATGGCCAGTGAATGAGACTTGATTGTTTTGTTGTTTCTTATTTGCTATAGATTAGGAAACGCAGTTAGAAAGGGAAGGGATATTCTGTTAGAGACAAGTAAACAGCTCATAAGCAGACTGGAAAGCAGAAGATAGCAAGAGGTGAAAAGACAGAAAACAAAATCTGTAAGTCTGGAACTTTCCAGTGAAGGGACAAACAGTCCAAAAAGTATCAGTGTGGTTCTCCAAGTATCACAGTTTATAATTAAAAAGCTATGATAATATCCTAAGTCATCCCAAAGATTAAATTGTATAGAGTATACTTGGCCTAAAAGGAAGGAAAGTAGGTTAAACATTTTAGAAATAATTCTTTTAAAACTAGTTGAAATCAATTTTGGCAATTAAATAGATGAGCTTCAGTTATTTATAATTGTTTAACAGCTCACCCCTCCCTGGGCTGCCTGAGTAATCAGTGCACTCCCATAATTAATTCTTTCGAATGTGCCCAAACTGTGTATGTGGATAGTGGGGGGGGGGGGCAGGTAATAGGCTAAGAAAGTGAATTTGTGGCAATTAATGTGAGCACTGTTAACTTTAAAATTCATTATTTGTTGACTCAAATTTTTAAATTCTTTATACATTTAATAATTTTGCCATCAATCTTTCTGAGGAGAAATGGTTAGAAACAGTTAAGTTCGACAGATAAATATAATAAACATTGTAAGAATGTTCAAACTCTTTCAAAATAACTGATAAGAAAGTTAGAACTTTCTGAAAAAATATTACCAGTAACATTTTAAAATCCTAAGATTTATGATTTACTTAAGTAAAATGATATTACAGTAAGACATTGTATGCAAAATATATACCAAGGTACACTATGTGATTATTTTTAAAACTTAGGATAGTATTTACAAAATTGTTGGGTTTAACCATAACAAACATTAGCATAGAGAAGTAGGGAAAAGTTGTTGATCTAACAAATTAGTTTCAGGGGATTCATTTTACAATTTTTTTTTTCTTTGATTAGGCCCCGAGGATACAGTGCCCCTTTGCAGAACACAGCAGTTTGGACTGCAGAAACTTACAAAAGAAATAAACATAATTGCCCTCCCTGAGTTTCTATTGATATAGGAGGCATAAGACCCTTAAAAATGAGATGTACGTGCCCCAACAGATATCCATATAAGTTATCAATATTGTACATCTTCAGCTGTTTTCTTCCTCTGCAGAAATCTAGCTAAGAGGAAACCATTTGCATAAAAATACTTGTTTCTTATTATAAAACTGATATGTGTTTATTATAAAGAATGTATAAGAAGGTTGAAATAAGAAAAGGAAGGTCTCCTGTTGTTCATCTATTAACATTTTAATATACTTACTAGTCTTTTATATATGCTTATCTTTATCCCTTTTAAAAATTGGACTGTGATTATATAATTTTATATTCTTCTTTATTCACTTTATATTAAATCAGAAGCATTTCCTCATGAACTGAATATTCAAGATAAACTACAGGTAAAGATGATGGGGAGTCTAACCATTTAAGTAATCTCAGACATTGTAAAGTTCTAAACTTACTGGATTCAAATTCAGTAAGGAAAAATCTAACTTTCTAGTTAGATAAAATGTTCATAAGTCTAGATATTTTAAATTCAGCAATTGCTAAGTTTGCTTGGAAATCAGTTAGCTCTTATTGCATGGCATTGAGTTGAATTAACTGCACATAACAACTAGATGCTCTATTTTAATTTATAAAATATTTGTAAAAGATTGGCATTACTTTATATTCTTTAAAAAAAACTTAAATATTGTTGTACTCAGATGATCATATTTCTCCTATCCAAACTCATTTAAGATAATGAGTGTGAGGGGAATGCACAAGAACACTTCCCCAAAGCCATTGGCTGGGAAAGAAAATGAGAGGGGCTGATTTTCCTGAGTTCTTGTACCCAGTAGGGCTCAAAAACTGGAGTTGTGAAGGTCAGCCAGGCTTGGCTAGGATAGAGCCCTGAGGACACTGCCTTGTTCCTGCAAAGGAGGTGGGCAAACAACCCAGGGGCTGACATGTAGAAATAGCCATCCGAGGAATGCCTGGGGCACACAGTGAGGAGATTATTCACTCTTCCTAGAGCTGTCCCTGAGAGGTAGCTTCACAGATACCTCGCCAGGGACAAAGGAGCAGGAGCAGGTGGACACTATTTTTCTCCCCCACTCCTCAGCATAAACAGAGCCACCTGTGGAGGGCAGCTCACCTCAACACTAGCTGCCTAGACTGCTTGCAACAAGTCCCACACCTCTGTGATCCGGTGTGACAGCCCTTCTCAGTCAAACCTCCCTCGGTACTAGCATGGTGAGACTCTCCCCCAGAAGATCAGCACAGGCCTCTGCCCACACCACATCCCCAAAACCTGGAGTCTTCAAAGTCAGCAGGCTTGGCTGGGCTGGAGCCAGGAGGGCACTACGCTGCTCCCGGACAGAAGGCAGGCACACAACCTGGAGGCAGACAGTGTGGAAACAGTGATCTGAGAAATGCCTGGGACACCCAGAGGGGAGATTATTTGCTCTTCTCAGAGTGCTTTCCTGAGAGCAACAGGCACGGAGACCCCTGTCTAGGGACAAAGGAGCAGGCGGGCACCATTTCCCTCCCCGCCCCTCAGCATAAACACAGAGACACCTGCTGTAATCAGTACAGCACCAGCACTGGCTGCCTAACCTGTTTATACCAAGTCCCACACCCCTGCATTTTGTTGGTACTGCCCTTCTTGGTCAAGTTTGCCTCAGTCCCAGCGCAGTGGCCCTTTCCCCAGAAGACCAGCAGAAACCCCTGCCCACATCTCCAACCAGAGAGTTCTGCAGGGCTTCAGTTCTACCGGAAGTAGTATCAGGTCTCATTTAACAAGCAGACCAGAGTACACCTAGTTAAAACATACCACATTCTGGCCAAGGACAAAACCTTGCCCACTGCAGGCAAGGAGAGCCTCTGCAGACAATTGGCCTGAAAGATAAGAGCAGCCAAAACACAGCAGCAGAGTGCATGCAGCAAACACTAGAAACTTGCCCTGAAACACCAGGCCCTGGACACTATATGACCTTTTCTTCATTAAGCCATTACTCTCAGGAGCAGGAAACAGAAGAGGCTTTTTTAACCCAGAGAAGAAGATGGAAACTTAGACAAAATGCCAAGACAGAGGACTTCATCTTGAAAGAACAAGATAAGGTCATGGCCAGAGATTTAAGTGAAACAGATATAAGTAACATGCCTGATAGAGAATTTAAAGCAACAATCATAAGGATACTCTCTGGGCTTGAGAAAAGAGTAGAAGATTTCGGGGGGGGGGGGGGCCTTACTACGGAGATAAAAGAGTTAAAAAACAGAAATGAAAAATGCAATAACTGAAATTTGAAACAGACTTGATGCAATGAGCACAAGGATGGAAGAAGCAGAGGAATGAGTAAGTGTTATAGAAGATAAAATAATAGAAAATAATGAAGCTGAACAAAAGAGAGAATTATGGAACACAAGAATAGACTTAGGGAATTCAGTGACTCCATCAAACATAATAACATTCATATTAAAGGAGTCCCAGAAGAAGCAGAGAGAAAAGGGGGCAGAAAATTTATCTGAGGAAATAATAGCTGAGAACTTCCCTAATCTGAGGAAGGACCACATCCAGATCCAGGAGGCACAGAGAACTCCCATCAAAATCAACAAAAGCAGGCCAACACCAAGACATATTGTAATTAAATTTGCAAAATATAAAGATTAAAAAATCCTAAAAACAGAAAGAAGTCCCTAACTTAGCCCATAAGGCTAGCTGCAGATCTCTCAACAGAAACTTGCCAAACCAGAAGTGAGTGGCATGATATATTCAATGTGCTGAATGGGAAAAATCTGCAGCCAAGAATACTCTAACCAGCAAAGCTATCATTCAAAGTAGAAGGAGAGATAAAGAGCTTCCCAGATAAACAAAAACTAAAGGAGTTCATGACCACTAAACCAACCCTGCAGGAAATATTAAAGGGGACTCTGAGTGGAAAGACCAAAAGTGACAAAGACTAGAAAGGAACAGAACAAATCTCCAGAAACAACAACAGAACAAGTAATAAAATGGCATTAAATACATATCTATCAGTAATTACTCTGAATGTAAATGGACTAAATGCTCCAACCAAAAGACATAGGATGTCAGAATGGATAAAAAATAAGGCCCGGGGGGGGGGGGGGGGGGG